>NC_092336.1:334125000-334864375 GCF_046630445.1 Rutidosis leptorrhynchoides | reverse complement strand
CTTATTTTTGATGTAATATATTCTTATTGTAAACCATTATGTAATGGTCGTGTGTAAACGGTATATTTTAGATTATCATTATTTAATAATCTACGTAATGCTTTATAAACCTTTATCGATAAAATAAAGGTCATGGTTGTTTTAAAAATGAATGCAGTCTTTGAAAAATATCTCATATAGAGGTCAAAACCTCGCAACGAAATCAATTAATATGGAACGTTTATAATCAATATGAACGGGACAATTCAGATCAATTGGATTAAAACGGTAGACCGAGAAGGTCGAATCGGTGTTTGCCATAAGTAAATGTACTGAAGAAGATAAGGTAGAGTACGCTACGCATACCATCACAGGTACTGTGTTAACATGGTGTGTAGTGACCCGAACTTTTCCATGTTTATATATATTAATTAAGATTGATATTTACATGATTAAATGTTTCCAACATGTTAAGCAATCAAACTTGTTAAGACTTGATTAATTGAAATAGGTTTCACATAGACAATTGACCACCCAAGTTGACCGGTGATTCACGAACGTTAAAACTTGTAAAAACTATATGATGACATATATATGGTTATATATATAGTTAAAATTATATTATGATAATTAAACATATCATTAAGTATATTAACAATGAACTACATATGTAAAAACAAGACTACTAACTTAATAATTTTGAAACGAGACATATATGTAACGATTATCGTTGTAACGACATTTAATGTATATATATCATATTAAGAGATATTCGTACATCATAATATCATGATAATATAATAATTTAAAATCTCTTTTGATATTATAAACATTGGGTTAACAACATTTAACAAGATCGTTAACCTAAAGGTTTCAAAATAACATTTACATGTAACGACTAACGATGACTTAACGACTCAGTTAAAATGTATATACATGTAGTGTTTTAATATGTATTTATAAACTTTTGAAAGACTTTAATACACTTATCAAAATACTTCTACTTAACAAAAATGCTTACAATTACATCCTCGTTCAGTTTCATCAACAATTCTACTCGTATGCACCCGTATTCGTACTCGTACAATACACAGCTTTTAGATGTATGTACTATTGGTATATATACTCCAATGATCAGCTCTTAACAGCACATGTGAGTCAGCTAACACATGTGGGAACCATCATTTGGCAACTAGCATGAAATATCTCATAAAATTACAAAAATATGAGTAATCATTCATGACTTATTTACATGAAAACAAAATTACATATCCTTTATATCTAATCCATACACCAACGACCAAAAACACCTACAAACACTTTCATTCTTCAATTTTCTTCATCTAATTAATCTCTCTCAAGTTCTATCTTCAAGTTCTAAGTGTTCTTCATAAATTCCAAAAGTTCTAGTTTCATAAAATCAAGAATACTTTCAAGTTTGCTAGCTCACTTCCAATCTTGTAAGGTGATCATCCAACCTCAAGAAATCTTTGTTTCTTACAGTAGGTTATCATTCTAATACAAGGTAATAATCATATTCAAACTTTGGTTCAATTTCTATAACTATAACAATCTTATTTCAAGTGATGATCTTACTTGAACTTGTTTTCGTGTCATGATTCTGCTTCAAGAACTTCGAGCCATCCAAGGATCCATTGAAGCTAGATCCATTTTTCTCTTTTCCAGTAGGTTTATCCAAGGAAATTAAGGTAGTAATGATGTTCATAACATCATTCGATTCATACATATAAAGCTATCTTATTCGAAGGTTTAAACTTGTAATCACTAGAACATAGTTTAGTTAATTCTAAACTTGTTCGCAAACAAAAGTTAATCCTTCTAACTTGACTTTTAAAATCAACTAAACACATGTTCTATATCTATATGATATGCTAACTTAATGATTTAAAACCTGGAAACACGAAAAACACCGTAAAACCGGATTTATGCCGTCGTAGTAACACCGCGGACTGTTTTGGGTTAGTTAATTAAAAACTATGATAAACTTTGATTTAAAAGTTGTTATTTTGAGAAAATGATTTTTATTATGAACATGAAACTATATCCAAAAATTATGGTTAAACTCAAAGTGGAAGTATGTTTTCTAAAATGGTCATCTAGACGTCGTTCTTTCGACTGAAATGACTACCTTTACAAAAACGACTTGTAACTTATTTTTCCGACTATAAACCTATACTTTTTCTGTTTAGATTCATAAAATAGAGTTCAATATGAAACCATAGCAATTTGATTCACTCAAAACGGATTTAAAATGAAGAAGTTATGGGTAAAACAAGATTGGATAATTTTTCTCATTTTAGCTACGTGAAAATTGGTAACAAATCTATTCCAACCATAACTTAATCAACTTGTATTGTATATTATGTAATCTTGAGATACCATAGACACGTATACAACATTTCGACCTATCATGTCGACACATCTATATATATTTCGGAACAACCATAGACACTCTATATGTGAATGTTGGAGTTAGCTATACAGGGTTGAGGTTGATTCCAAAATATATATAGTTTGAGTTGTGATCAATACTGAGATACGTATACACTGGGTCGTGGATTGATTCAAGATAATATTTATCGATTTATTTCTGTACATCTAACTGTGGACAACTAGTTGTAGGTTACTAACGAGGACAGCTGACTTAATAAACTTAAAACATCAAAATATATTAAAAGTGTTGTAAATATATTTTAAACATACTTTGATATATATGTATATATTGTTATAGGTTCGTGAATCAACCAGTGGCCAAGTCTTACTTCCCGACGAAGTAAAAATCTGTGAAAGTGAGTTATAGTCCCACTTTTAAAATCTAATATTTTTGGGATGAAAATACATGCAGGTTTTATAAATGATTTACAAAATAGACACAAGTACGTGAAACTACATTCTATGGTTGAATTATCGAAATCGAATATGCCCCTTTTTATTAAGTCTGGTAATCTAAGAATTAGGGAACAGACACCCTAATTGACGCGAATCCTAAAGATAGATCTATTGGGCCTAACAAACCCCATCCAAAGTACCGGATGCTTTAGTACTTCGAAATTTATATCATATCCGAAGGGTGTCCCGGAATGATGGGGATATTCTTATATATGCATCTTGTTATTGTCGGTTACCAGGTGTTCACCATATGAATGATTTTTATCTCTATGTATGGGATGTGTATTGAAATATGAAATCTTGTGGTCTATTATTACGATTTGATATATATAGGTTAAACCTATAACTCACCAACATTTTTGTTGACGTTTAAAGTATGTTTATTCTCAGGTGAATACTAAGAGCTTCCGCTGTTGCATACTAAAATAAGGACAAGATTTGGAGTCCATGTTTGTATGATATTGTGTAAAAACTGCATTCAAGAAACTGATTTCGATGTAACATATTTGTATTGTAAACCATTATGTAATGGTCATGTGTAAACAGGATATTTTAGATTATCATTATTTGATAATCTACGTAAAGTTTTTTAAACCTTTATTTATGAAATAAAGGTTATGGTTTGTTTTAAAAATGAATGCAGTCTTTGAAAAACGTCTCATATAGAGGTCAAAACCTCGCAACGAAATCAATTAATATGGAACGTTTTTAATCAATAAGAACGGGACATTTCAGTTGGTATCCGAGCGTTGGTCTTAGAGAACCAGAATTTTGCATTAGTGTGTCTTATCGAGTTTGTTAGGATGCATTAGTGAGTCTGGACTTCGACCGTGTTTACTTGAAAAATGATTGCTTAACAAATTTTGTTGGAAACTATATATTTTTAACATGTGAATATTATGTGATATATTAATCTCTTAACGCGTTTGATATTATGTGATAGATGTCTACCTCTAGAACAAGTCCCATTGACTCACCTAATAATAATGAAGAGTCAAATGTAAATTGGAATGATTCGTGGACTGATTCACAAGTTCCCGAAGAGGAACCGGAAGAAGAGTCGGAACCGGAAGAAGAATCGGAACCGGAAGAAGAATCGGAACCGGATGAAGAAATAGAACCGGTGGGGGAAATAATAAAACGGTTAAGTAAAAGAAAATCCTCAACCAACCGACCAAGGTTAATTATGGTCAATGGTGTTTCCGCCAAGGAAGCAAAATATTGGGAGGATTACCAATTCTACGATGAATCGGATTCCGATGAGAATTCCGATGATGTTATAGAAATTACCCCAACTGAATTTAAAAAGGCAAAAGAAAATAATAAGGGAAAGGGCATAAAAATAGAGAAATCTAATTCCAACCCCGATGAACTTTATATGTATCGTCAACCCCCGAAGTCCTTAAGTTGTAACAATGACCCGGGAACCTCTAAACCACCAGGTTTTTCTAAACCAATGTGGATAACGACGGCTCGTATTAGGGGAAAATCATATATCCCTAGAAACTTGGCAAAACGAACCAAAACCGAAGAAGAAGAAGAAACAAGCGAGTCGGAATAAGATAGTTGTATTCATGTGGTGTAATGTATGTAATATAGTGTGCTTATGCTTTATGATATATGTAAAAATTGCTTGTATTAATAAGTATTTTTTTTTATGAATCTAACTCTTGTCTATTTTACAGTATAAAAACGCAAAATGGATAGACAACCCAATATTTTAAGAGACCTACCCGGAGACATGATTGATGAAATCTTGTCTAGAGTCGGTCAGAATTCCTCGGCACAACTATTTAAGGCGAGATCAGTTTGTAAGACATTCGAAGAACGTTCCAAGAATGTCTTGGTTTATAAGAGACTTTCGTTTGAAAGATGGGGGATATCACATTGGGAAACCCATAAGTTACGATGTGTTTACTTTGACGCATATATTGCGGGGAACCCAAATGCTATTTTACGCAACGGGTTAAGAAATTATTTTGACTCAATGTATCCGAATATAGGACTTCATGATTTAGAAAAAGCGGCTAACATGCAACATAAAGAAGCATGCTATGCTTATGGGTTAGTAATGTTCGCTTCTCACCAAAGTGAGAAAAAGAACATCGGGCTACAGCTATTAAACAAAACGTTCCCACAAGTGACGGAGTCGGTAATTGGGGTAAGAAATGAGGTTTTTAGATTGTTACGGGACTGTTGGACATTACGTAACCCTCGTCCCTTTGACGACGTTACAACACGCTGTCTTATCAACGGCCATAACGGTTATGTTGCACAAGACCAAGGATGGGAAGTAGTCCTAGTAAAACCAGAATGCATGACTTGTTTCTGGACGTATGAATTACGTGTCTTTATTGCCTTTGCTGAACGACTTGTGTACTAGCTAGAATTATATTTACAACCATCTTGTATCAAATTTATTGTGTGCTATATTTCATGCTATATGTAAAATAAGCGGTATTGTAAGTTTGTAAAATATTGTGTAAAAGTTTGAACGCGAAATATTATTATAATCAGTTTTTCATATAGAATTATAGTAGTTGAATTGTATATTAGCTACTAAGTATGAACTTAACGGGTAGGTACTACCCGGATTTAAACTTATAAAATGCTAATATGAAGAAAAAGCTTTTATAAATGAGTTCATATTATGCTACGAAATACTATTAACTACTCTTAATATTCTGTATGATTAACTTGTTCCATTTGACTATTTTGAAGGAAATGGCACCGACTACTCGACACACCGTGAATATGAATGAAGAGGAATTCCGTACTTTTCTAGCTTCAAACATAGCCGCAGTACAGGCTGCGCTACATACCAACAATAACCTTGGATCTGGCAGTACAGGAAATCGTGTAGGATGCACCTACAAAGAATTCACTGCCTGCAAACCTTTGGAATTTGATGGAACCGAAGGACCGATCGGATTGAAACGGTGGACCGAGAAGGTCGAATCGGTGTTTGCCATAAGTAAGTGTACTGAAGAGGACAAAGTAAAGTACGCTACGCATACCTTCACAGGTTCTGCGTTAACATGGTGGAATACCTATCTAGAGCAAGTGGGACAAGATGATGCATATGCACTACCGTGGTCAGCATTCAAGCACTTGATGAACGAGAAGTACCGTCCCAGAACCGAGGTCAATAAGCTCAAGACAGAACTTAGAGGGTTACGAACCCAAGGATTTGATATTACCACGTACGAAAGACGATTCACAGAATTGTGCCTATTGTGTCCGGGAGCATTCGAAGATGAGGAAGAGAAGATCGACGCGTTTGTGAAAGGATTACCGGAAAGAATCCAAGAAGATATAAGTTCACACGAGCCCGCCTCCATACAACAGGCATGTAGAATGGCTCACAAACTAGTGAACCAGATTGAAGAAAGAATTAAAGAACAGACTGCTGAAGAGGCCAATGTGAAGCAAGTCAAAAGAAAGTGGGAGGAAAACGGTGATAAGAATCACCAATACAACAACAACAGTAATTACAACAATAATCGCAACAATTATCCCAACAATCGCAACATCAATCGCAACTACAACAAACGGCCCAACAACAACAACAACAACAACAACAACAACAACAACAACAACAACAACAACAGCTACAACAATCATCCCAACAACAATAATAACCGCAACAACAACAACAATCAGAAGCAGCTATGCCAAAGGTGTGAAAAGTATCACTCGGGGTTCTGCACCAAATTTTGCAACAAGTGTAAAAGAAATGGTCATAGCGCGGCGAAGTGTGATGTCTACGGACCAGGGGTTAACAGAACGAAAGGAACAAATGGTGTCGGAACGAGTAATGGCGGAGCAAGTAGTGTCGGAGCAAGTTATGCCAATGTAGTTTGTTATAAATGTGGAAAACCAGGCCACATTATTAGAAATTGCCCGAACCAGGAGAACACGAATGGACAAGGCCGCGGAAGAGTTTTCAATATTAATGCGGCAGAGGCACAGGAAGACTCGGATCTTGTTACGGGTACGTTTCTTATTGACAATAATTCTGCTTACGTTTTATTTGATTCGGGTGCGGATAGAAGCTGTATGAGTAGAGATTTTTGTGCTAAATTAAGTTGTCCATTGACGCCTTTGGATAGTAAATTTTTACTCGAATTAGCAAATGGTAAATTAATTTCAGCAGATAATATATGTCGGAATCGAGAAATTAAACTGGTTAGCGAAACATTTAAGATTGATTTGATACCAGTAGAGTTAGGGAGTTTTGATGTGATAATCGGTATGGACTGGTTGAAAGAAGTGAAAGCAGAGATCGTTTGTTACAAAAATGCAATTCGCATTATACGAGAAAAAGGAAAACCCTTAATGGTGTACGGAGAAAAGGGCAACACGAAGCTACATCTTATTAGTAATTTGAAGGCACAAAAACTAATAAGAAAAGGTTGCTATGCTGTTCTAGCACACGTCGAGAAAGTACAAACTGAAGAAAAGAGCATCAATGATGTTCTCATTGCAAAAGAATTTCCCGATGTATTTCCGAAAGAATTACCGGGATTACCCCCACATCGATCCGTTGAATTTCAAATAGATCTTGTACCAGGAGCTGCACCAATAGCTCGTGCTCCTTACAGACTCGCACCCAGCGAGATGAAAGAACTACAAAGCCAATTACAAGAATTTTTAGAGCGTGGTTTCATTCGACCAAGCACATCACCGTGGGGAGCTCCTGTTTTGTTTCTCAAGAAGAAAGATGGTACATTCAGGTTGTGTATCGACTACCGAGAGTTGAACAAACTTACCATTAAGAACCGCTACCCACTACCGAGAATCGACGACTTATTTGATCAACTACAAGGCTCGTCTATTTATTCAAAGATTGACTTACGTTCCGAGTATCATCAAATGCGGGTGAAAGAAGATGATATTCCAAAGACTGCTTTCAGAACACGTTACGGTCATTACGAGTTTATGGTCATGCCATTTGGTTTAACTAATACACCAGCTGTGTTCATGGACCTTATGAACCGAGTGTGTGGACCATACCTTGACAAGGTTGTCATTGTTTTCATTGATGACATACTTATTTACTCAAAGAATGACCAAGAACACGGTGAACATTTGAGAAAGGTGTTAGAAGTATTGAGGAAGGAAGAATTGTACGCTAAGTTTTCAAAGTGTGCATTTTGGTTGGAAGAAGTTCAATTCCTCGGTCACATAGTGAACAAAGAAGGTATTAAGGTGGATCCGGCAAAGATAGAAACTGTTGAAAAGTGGGAAACCCCGAAAACTCAGAAACACATACGCCAGTTTTTAGGACTAGCTGGTTACTACAGAAGGTTCATCCAAGACTTTTCCAGAATAGCAAAACCCTTGACTGCATTAACGCATAAAGGGAAGAAATTTGAATGGAATGATGAACAAGAGAAAGCGTTTCAGTTATTGAAGAAAAAGCTAACTACGGCACCTATATTGTCATTGCCTGGAGGGAATGATGATTTTGTGATTTATTGTGACGCATCAAAGCAAGGTCTCGGTTGTGTATTAATGCAACGAACGAAGGTGATTGCTTATGCGTCTAGACAATTGAAGATTCACGAACAAAATTATACGACGCATGATTTGGAATTAGGCGCGGTTGTTTTTGCATTAAAGACTTGGAGGCACTACTTATATGGGGTCAAAAGTATTATATATACCGACCACAAAAGTCTTCAACACATATTTAATCAGAAACAACTGAATATGAGGCAGCGTAGGTGGATTGAATTATTGAATGATTACGACTTTGAGATTCGTTACCACTCGGGGAAGGCAAATGTGGTAGCCGATGCCTTGAGCAGGAAGGACAGAGAACCCATTCGAGTAAAATCTATGAATATAATGATTCATAATAACCTTACTACTCAAATAAAGGAGGCGCAACAAGGAGTTTTAAAAGAGGGAAATTTAAAGGATGAAATACCCAAAGGATCGGAGAAGCATCTTAATATTTGGGAAGACGGAACCCGGTATAGGGCTGAAAGGATTTGGGTACCAAAATTTGGAGATATGAGAGAAATGGTACTTAGAGAAGCTCATAAAACCAGATACTCAATACATCCTGGAACGGGGAAGATGTACAAGGATCTCAAGAAACATTTTTGGTGGCCGGGTATGAAAGCCGATGTTGCTAAATACGTAGGAGAATGTTTGACGTGTTCTAAGGTCAAAGCTGAGCATCAGAAACCATCAGGTCTACTTCAACAACCCGAAATCCCGGAATGGAAATGGGAAAACATTACCATGGATTTCATCACTAAATTGCCAAGGACTGCAAGTGGTTTTGATACTATTTGGGTAATAGTTGATCGTCTCACCAAATCAGCACACTTCCTGCCAATAAGAGAAGATGACAAGATGGAGAAGTTAGCACGACTGTATTTGAAGGAAGTCGTCTCCAGACATGGAATACCAATCTCTATTATCTCTGATAGGGATGGCAGATTTATTTCAAGATTCTGGCAGACATTACAGCAAGCATTAGGAACTCGTCTAGACATGAGTACTGCCTATCATCCACAAACTGATGGGCAGAGTGAAAGGATGATACAAACACTTGAAGACATGCTACGAGCATGTGTTATTGATTTCGGAAACAGTTGGGATCGACATCTACCGTTAGCAGAATTTTCCTACAACAACAGCTACCATTCAAGTATTGAGATGGCGCCGTTTGAAGCACTTTATGGTAGAAAGTGCAGGTCTCCGATTTGTTGGAGTGAAGTGGGGGATAGACAGATTACGGGTCCGGAGATTATACAAGAAACTACCGAGAAGATCATCCAAATTCAACAACGGTTGAAAACCGCCCAAAGTCGACAAAAGAGCTACGCTGACATTAAAAGAAAAGATATAGAATTTGAAATTGGGGAGATGGTCATGCTTAAAGTTGCACCTTGGAAAGGCGTTGTTCGATTTGGTAAACGAGGGAAATTAAATCCAAGGTTTATTGGACCATTCAAGATTATTGATCGTGTCGGACCAGTAGCTTACCGACTTGAGTTACCTCAACAACTCGCGGCTGTACATAACACTTTCCACGTCTCGAATTTGAAGAAATATTTTGCTAAAGAAGATCTCACTATTCCGTTAGATGAAATCCAAATTAACGAAAAACTTCAATTCATCGAAGAACCCGTCGAAATAATGGATCGTGAGGTTAAAAGACTTAAGCAAAACAAGATACCAATTGTTAAGGTTCGATGGAATGCTCGTAGAGGACCTGAGTTCACCTGGGAGCGTGAAGATCAGATGAAGAAGAAATACCCACATCTATTTCCAGAAGATTCGTCAACACCTTCAACAGCTTAAAATTTCGGGACGAAATTTATTTAATGGGTAGGTACTGTAGTGACCCGAAGTTTTCCATGTTTATATATATTAATTGAGATTGATATTTACATGATTAAATGTTTCCAACATGTTAAGCAATCAAACTTGTTAAGACTTGATTAATTGAAATATGTTTCATATAGACAATTGACCACCCAAGTTGACCGGTGATTCACGAACGTTAAAACTTGTAAAAACTATATGATGACATATATATGGATATATATATATAGTTAACATGATACTATGATAAGTAAACATATCATTAAGTATATTAACAATGAACTACATATGTAAAAACAAGACTACTAACTTAATGATTTTTAAACGAGACATATATGTAACGATTATCGTTGTAAAGACATTTAATGTATATATATCATATTAAGAGATATTCATACATGATAATATCATGATAATATAATAATTTAAAATCTCATTTGATATTATAAACATTGGGTTAACAACATTTAACAAGATCGTTAACCTAAAGGTTTCAAAACAACACTTACATGTAACGACTAACGATGACTTAACGACTCAGTTAAAATGTATATACATGTAGTGTTTTAATATGTATTTATACACTTTTGAAAGACTTCAATACACTTATCAAAATACTTCTACTTAACAAAAATGCTTACAATTACATCCTCGTTCAGTTTCATCAACAATTCTACTCGTATGCACCCGTATTCGTACTCGTACAATACACAGCTTTTAGATGTATGTACTATTGGTATATACACTCCAATGATCAGATCTTAGCAGCCCATGTGAGTCACCTAACACATGTGGGAACCATCATTTGGCAACTAGCATGAAATATCTCATAAAATTACAAAAATATGAGTAATCATTCATGACTTATTTACATGAAAACAAAATTACATATCCTTTATATCTAATCCATACACCAACGACCAAAAACACCTACAAACACTTTCATTCTTCAATTTTCTTCATCTAATTGATCTCTCTCAAGTTCTATCTTCAAGTTCTAAGTGTTCTTCATAAATTTCAAAAGTTCTAGTTTCATAAAATCAAGAATACTTTCAAGTTTGCTAGCTCACTTCCAATCTTGTAAGGTGATCATCCAACCTCAAGAAATCTTTGTTTCTTACAGTAGGTTATCATTCTAATACAAGGTAATAATCATATTCAAACTTTGGTTCAATTTCTATAACTATAACAATCTTATTTCAAGTGATGATCTTACTTGAACTTGTTTTCGTGTCATGATTCTGCTTCAAGAACTTCGAGCCATCCAAGGATCCGTTGAAGCTAGATCCATTTTTCACTTTTCCAGTAGGTTTATCCAAGGAACTTAAGGTAGTAATGATGTTCATAACATCATTCAATTCATACATATAAAGCTATC
This sequence comes from Rutidosis leptorrhynchoides, assembly GCF_046630445.1. Classification (NCBI taxonomy): domain Eukaryota; kingdom Viridiplantae; phylum Streptophyta; class Magnoliopsida; order Asterales; family Asteraceae; genus Rutidosis; species Rutidosis leptorrhynchoides. The sequence continues at coordinate 334,852,761 of NC_092336.1, read as the reverse complement.
TTATTCGAAGGTTTAAACTTGTAATCACTAGAACATAGTTTAGTTAATTCTAAACTTGTTCGCAAACAAAAGTTAATCCTTCTAACTTGACTTTTAAAATCTACTAAACACATGTTCTATATCTATATGATATGCTAACTTAATGATTTAAAACCTGGAAACACGAAAAACACCGCAAAACCGGATTTACGCCGTCGTAGTAACACCGCGGGCTGTTTTGGGTTAGTTAATTAAAAACTATGATAAACTTTGATTTAAAAGTTGTTAATCTGAGAAAATGATTTTTATTATGAACATGAAACTATATCCAAAAATTATGGTTAAACTCAAAGTGGAAGTATGTTTTCTAAAATGGTCATCTAGACGTCGTTCTTTCGACTGAAATGACTACCTTTACAAAAACGACTTGTAACTTATTTTTCCGACTATAAACCTATACTTTTTCTATTTAGATTCATAAAATAGAGTTCAATATGAAACCATAGCAGTTTGATTCACTCAAAACGGATTTAAAATGAAGAAGTTATGGGTAAAACAAGATTGGATAATTTTTCTCATTTTAGCTACGTGAAAATTGGTAACAAATCTATTCCAACCATAACTTAATCAACTTGTATTGTATATTATGTAATCTTGAGATACCATAGACACGTATACAATGTTTCGACCTATCATGTCGACACATCTATATATATTTCGGAACAACCATAGACACTCTATATGTGAATGTTGGAGTTAGCTATACAGGGTTGAGGTTGATTCCAAAATATATATAGTTTGAGTTGTGATCAATACTGAGATACGTATACACTGGGTCGTGGATTGATTCAAGATAATATTTATCGATTTATTTCTGTACATCTAACTGTGGACAACTAGTTGTAGGTTACTAACGAGGACAGCTGACTTAATAAACTTAAAACATCAAAATATATTAAAAGTGTTGTAAATATATTTTGAACATACTTTGATATATATGTATATATTGTTATAGGTTCGTGAATCAACCAGTGGCCAAGTCTTACTTCCCGACGAAGTAAAAATCTGTGAAAGTGAGTTATAGTCCCACTTTTAAAATCTAATATTTTTGGGATGAGAATACATGCAGGTTTTATAAATGATTTACAAAATAGACACAAGTACGTGAAACTACATTCTATGGTTGAATTATCGAAATCGAATATGCCCCTTTTTATTAAGTCTGGTAATCTAAGAATTAGGGAACAGACACCCTAATTGACGCGAATCCTAAAGATAGATCTATTGGGCCTAACAAACCCCATCCAAAGTACCGGATGCTTTAGTACTTCGAAATTTATATCATATCCGAAGGGTGTCCCGGAATGATGGGGATATTCTTATATATGCATCTTGTTATTGTCGGTTACCAGGTGTTCACCATATGAATGATTTTTATCTCTATGTATGGGATGTGTATTGAAATATGAAATCTTGTGGTCTATTATTATGATTTGATATATATAGGTTAAACCTATAACTCACCAACATTTTTGTTGACGTTTTAAGCATGTTTATTCTCAGGTGATTATTAAGAGCTTCCGCTGTCGCATACTTAAATAAGGACGAGATTTGGAGTCCATGCTTGTATGATATTGTGTAAAAACTGCATTCAAGAAACTTATTTTGTTGTAACATATTTGTATTGTAAACCATTATGTAATGGTCGTGTGTAAACAGGATATTTTAGATTATCATTATTTGATAATCTACGTAAAGTTTTTTAAACCTTTATTGATGAAATAAAGGTTATGGTTTGTTTTAAAAATGAATGCAGTCTTTGAAAAACGTCTCATATAGAGGTCAAAACCTCGCAACGAAATCAATTAATATGGAACGTTTTTAATCAATAAGAACGGGACATTTCAAAATGAGCCTACCTCTATACAAAAGGCAAGTCGAATGGCTTACAAACTCATAAACCAAATTGAGGGAAGAATTAAAGAGCAGGCGGCCGAAGAGACCAAAATGAAGCAAGTCAAGAGAAAGTGGGAAGAAAACAGTGACAAGGGTCACCAATACAACAACAACAACAATCACAACCACCATCACAACCACAACCGCAACATTTACCGCAACAAGAATAGAAAACCCAACAACAACTACAACTACAACAACCGTACCATTAACAATAACAACCGCAACAACAACAATCCCAACAATAACAACAAGAGGCAGAAACCATGCCAGAGGTGTGAAGGATACCATCCGAATGGGTACTGTACAACATCATGTGCTAAGTGTAATAGAAAGGGTCATGGTGCAACGAAGTGTGAAGTTTACGGACCAATGGCTAACAAGAATAAAGGGACAAATAATGTCGGAACATATAATGCCGCCATTATTTGTTATGGATGTGGAAAGTTGGGCCATATCAGAAACGAATGCCCAAATCAAGGAAATAATAATGGACAAGGCCGCAGAAGAGTTTTTAATATTAATGCGGCAGAAGCGGCCTTGTCCATTATTATTTCCTTGATTTGGGCATTCGTTTCTGATATGGCCCAGCTTTCCGCATCCATAACAAATAATGGCGGCATTATTTGTTCCGACATTATTTGTCCCTTTATTCTTGTTAGCCATTGGTCCGTAAACTTCACACTTCGTTGCACCATGACCCTTTCTATTACACTTAGCACATGATGTTGTACAGTACCCATTAGGATGGTATCCTTCACACCTCTGGCATGGTTTCCGCCTCTTGTTGTTATTGTTGGGATTGTTGTTGTTGCGGTTGTTATTGTTATTGGTACGGTTGTTGTAGTTGTTATAGTTGTTGTTGGGTTTTCTATTCTTGTTGCGGTAAATGTTGCGGTTGTGGTTGCGATGGTGGTTGTGATTGTTGTTGTTGTTGTTGTATTGGTGACCCTTGTCACTGTTTTCTTCCCACTTTCTCTTGACTTGCTTCATTTTGGTCTCTTCGGCCGCCTGCTCTTTAATTCTTCCCTCAATTTGGTTTATGAGTTTGTAAGCCATTCGACTTGCCTTTTGTATAGAGGTAGGCTCATTTGAACTCACATCCTCCTGAATCCTTTCTGGTAACCCTTTTACAAACGCGTCGATTTGCTCTTCTTCATCTTCGAACACTCTTGGACACAATAAGCACAACTCTATGAATCATCGTTCGTATGTGGTGATATCGAATCATTGTGTTCGTAATTCTCTAAGCTCTGCCTTGAGCTTATTGACCTCATTTTTGGGATGGTATTGCTCATTCATCATGTGTTTGAATGCTGACCACGGTAGTGCGTAAGCAGCATCTTGTCCCACCTGCTTGAGATAGGTGTTCCACCATGTTAACACAGTACCTGTGAAGGTATGCGTAGCGTACTCTACCTTATCTTCTTCAGTACATTTACTTATGGCAAACACCGATTCGACCTTCTTGGTCTACCGTTTTAATCCAATTGGTCTGAAATGTCCCGTTCATATTGATTATAAACGTTCCATATTAATTGATTTCGTCGCGAGGTTTTGACCTCTATATGAGACGTTTTTCAAAGACTGCATTCATTTTTAAAACAAACCATAACCTTTATTTCATAAATAAAGGTTTAAAAAGCTTTACGTAGATTATCAAATAATGATAATCTAAAATATCCTGTTTACACACGACCATTACATAATGGTTTACAATACAAATATGTTACATCAAAATCAGTTTCTTGAATGCAGTTTTTACACAATATCATACAAACATGGACTCCAAATCTTGTCCTTATTTTAGTATGCAACAGCGTAAGCTCTTAGTATTCACCTGAGAATAAACATGCTTTAAATGTAACACCCCAGGTAAAATGTTCCCCGAAGCATGATATTGTCTGCTTTGCAGAGATAGGGACGTACCCTTGTCTCCCCCGTAGGTTGCTCACGGATTTTTCTTGGCGACCAAACACGACGAGCACTTTCCCAGGAGGTCACCCATCCTGGTAGTGCTCTCGCCTGAGCACGCTTAACTGCAGAGTTCTCATGGGATCTGCTGCGCTTGTGGTCCCAAAATGCGTCATGCTAAGAAAGGTCTCCACACCCTTATAAGGCATGCTTCGTTCCCCTCTCCAACCGATGTGGGACGGATGTAACACGGATGTTACATTAAACGTCAACAAAAATGTTGGTGAGTTATAGGTTTAACCTATATATATCAAATCGTAATAATAGAACACAAGATTTCATATTTCAATACGCATCCCATTCATAGAGATAAAAATCATTCATATGGTGAACACCTGATAACCGACATAAACAAGATGCATATATAAGAATATCCCCATCATTTCGGGAAATCCTTCGGACAAGATATAAATTTCGAAGTACTAAAGCATCCAGTACTTTGGATGGGGTTTGTTAGGCCCAATAGATCTATCTTTAGGATTCGCGTCAATTAGGGTGTCTGTTCCCTAATTCTTAGATTACCAGACTTAATAAAAAGGGGCATATTCGATTTCGATAATTCAACCATAGAATGTAGTTTCACGTACTTGTGTCTATTTTGTAAATCATTTATAAAACCTGCATGTATTCTCATCCCAAAAATATTAGATTTTAAAAGTGGGACTATAACTCACTTTCACATATTTTTATTTCGTCAGGAAGTAAGACTTGACCACTGGTTGATTCACGAACCTATAACAATATATACATATATATCAAAGTATGTTCAAAATATATTTACAACACTTTTAATATATTTTTATGTTTTAAGTTTATTAAGTCAGCTGTCCTCGTTAGTAACGTACAACTAGATGTCCACAGTTAGATGTACAGAAATAAATCGATAAATATTATCTTGAATCAATCCATGACCCAGTGTATACATATCTCAGTATTGATCACAACTCAAACTATATATATTTTGGAATCAACCTCAACCCTGTATAGCTAACTCCAACATTCACATATAGAGTGTCTATGGTTGTTCCGAAATATATATAGATGTGTCGACATGATAGGTCGAAACATTGTATACGTGTCTATGGTATCTCAAGATTACATAATATACAATACAAATTGATTAAGTTATGGTTGGAATAGATTTGTTACCAATTTTCACGTAGCTAAAATGAGAAAAATTATCCAATCTTGTTTTACCCATAACTTCTTCATTTTAAATCCGTTTTGAGTCAATCAAATTGCTATGGTTTCATATTGAACTCTATTTTATGAATCTAAACAGAAAAAGTATAGGTTTATAGTCGGAAAAATAAGTTACAAGTTGTTTTTGTAAAGGTAGTCATTTCAGTCGAAAGAACGACGTCTAGATGGCCATTTTAGAAAACATACTTCCACTTTGAGTTTAACCATAATTTTTGGATATAGTTTCATGTTCATAATAAAAATCATTTTCCTAGAATAACAACTTTTAAATCAAAGTTTATCATATTTTTTAATTAACTAACCCAAAATAGCCCGCGGTGTTACTACGACGGCGTAAATCCGGTTTTACGGTGTTTTTCGTGTTTCCAGGTTTTAAATCATTAAGTTAGCATATCATATAGATATAGAACATGTGTTTAGTTGATTTTAAAAGTCAATTTAGAAGGATTAACTTTTATTTGCGAACAAGTTTAGAATTAACTAAACTATGTTCTAGTGATTACAAGTTTAAACCTTCGAATAAGATAGCTTTATATGTATGAATTGAATGATGTTATGAACATCATTACTACCTCAAGTTCCTTGGATAAACCTACTAGAAATGATAAAAATAGATCTAGCTCCAAAGGATCCTTGGATGGCTTGAAAGTTCTTGAAGTAGAATCATGACACGAAAACAATTTCAAGTAAGATTTCCACTCGAAATAAGATTGTTATAGTTATAGAAATTGAATTAAAGTTTGAATATGATTATTACCTTATATTAGAAAGATAACCTACTGTAAGTAACAAAGGTTTCTTGATCTTGGATGATTACTTGGAATGGATTTAGAAAACTTGGAAGTAAACTTGCAATTTTGGAAGTATTCTTGATTTTATGAAACTAGAACTTTTGGAATTTATGAAGAACACTTAGAACTTGAAGATAGAACTTGAGAGAGATTAATTAGATGAAGAAAATTGAAGAATGAAAGTGTTTGTAGGTGTTTTTGGTCGTTGGTGTATGGATTAGATATAAAGGATATGTAATTTTGTTTTCATGTAAATAAGTCATGAATGATCACTCATATTTTTGTAATTTTATGAGATATTTCATGCTAGTTGCCAAATTATGGTTCCCTCTTGTGTTAGTTGACTCACATGGTCTGCTAAGAGCTGATCATTGGAGTGTATATACCAATAGTACATACATCTAAAAGCTGTGTATTGTACGAGTACGAATACGGGTGCATACGAGTAGAATTGTTGATGAAACTGAACGAGGATGTAATTGTAAGCATTTTTGTTAAGTAGAAGTATTTTGATAAGTGTCTTGAAGTCTTTCAAAAGTGTATGAATACATATTAAAACACTACGTGTATATACATTTTAACTGAGTCGTTAAGTCATCGTTAGTCGTTACATGTAAATGTTGTTTTGAAACCTTTAGGTTAACGATCTTGTTGAATGTTGTCAACCCATTGTTTATTATAACCAATGAGATGTTAAATTGTTATATTATCATGATATTATTATATATAATATATCTTATTATGATATATATACAGTTAAATGTCGTTACAACGATAATCGTTACATATATGTCTCGTTTCGAAATCATTAAGTTAGTAGTCTTATTTTTACATATGTATTTCATTGTTAATACACTTAATAATATATTTACTTATCATTTAACATAATTAACCAAGTGTATCAATATCTTAATATGATTCATATGTACCTAGTAAGACGTTGTTATAACGATAATCGTTATATATATCGTTTTCGAGTTTCTTAAATTAATAGTCTCATTTTTATGTATATAACTCATTGTTAAAATACCTAATGAGATACATACTTATAATAAAATCATGTTAACTATATATATAACCATATATATGTCATCGTATAGTTTTTACAAGTTTTAACGTTCGTGAATCACCGGTCAACTTGGGTGGTCAATTGTCTATATGAAACCTATTTCAATTAATCAAGTCTTAACAAGTTTGATTGCTTAACATGTTGGAAAAACTTAATCATGTAAATAACAATTTCATTTAATATATATATAAACATGGAAAAGTTCGGGTCACTAATGTACCTACCCGTTAAATAAATTTCGTCCCGAAATTTTAAGCAGCTGGAGGTGTTGACGTATCTTCTGGAAATAAATGCGGGTATTTCTTCTTCATCTGATCTTCACGCTCCCAGGTGAACTCAGGTCCTCTACGAGCATTCCATCGAACCTTAACAATCGGTATCTTGTTTTGTTTAAGTCTCTTAACCTCACGATCCATTATTTCGACGGGTTCTTCAATGAATTGAAGTTTTTCATTGATTTGGATTTCGTCCAACGGAATAGTGAGATCTTCTTTAGCAAAACATTTCTTCAAATTTGAGATGTGGAAAGTGTTATGTACAGCCGTGAGTTGTTGAGGTAGCTCCAGTTGGTAAGCTACTGGTCCGACACGATCTATAATCTTGAATGGTCCAATGTACCTTGGATTTAGTTTCCCCCGTTTACCAAATCGAACAACGCCTTTCCAAGGTGAAATCTTAAGCATGACCATTTCTCTAATTTCAAACTCTATATCTTTTCTTTTACTGTCCGCGTAGCTCTTTTGTCGACTCTGGGCGGTTTTCAATCTTTGTTGAATTTGGATGATTTTCTCGGTAGTTTCTTGTATTATCTCCGGACCCGTAATCTGTCTATCCCCCACTTCACTCCAAAAAATTGGAGACCTGCACTTTCTACCATAAGTACTTCAAACGGTGCCATCTCAATGCTTGAATGGTAGTTGTTGTTGTAGGAAAATTCTGCTAACGTTAGATGTCGATCCCAACTGCTTCCGAAATCAATAACACAAGCTCGTAGCATGTCTTTAAGCGTTTGTATCGTCCTTTCGCTCTGCCCATCAGTTTGTGGATGATAGGCAGTACTCATGTCTAGACGAGTTCCCAATGCTTGCTGTAATGTCTGCCAGAATCTTGAAATAAATCTGCCATCCCTATCAGAGATAATAGAGATTGGTATTCCATGTCTGGAGACGACTTCCTTCAAATACAGTCGTGCTAACTTCTCCATCTTGTCATCTTTTATTATTGGCAAGAAGTGTGCTGACTTGGTGAGACGATCAACTATTACCCAAATAGTATCATAACCACTTGCTGTCCTTGGCAATTTAGTAATGAAATCCATGGTAATGTTTTCCCATTTCCATTCCGGGATTTCAGGTTGTTGTAGTAGACCTGATGGTTTCTGATGTTCATCTTTGACCTTAGAACACATCAAACATTCTCCTACATATTTAGCAATATCGGCTTTCATACCTGGCCACCAAAAATGTTTCTTAAGATCCTTGTACATCTTCCCCGTTCCAGGATGTATTGAGTATCTGGTTTTATGAGCTTCTCTAAGTACCATTTCTCTCATATCTCCAAATTTTAGTACCCAAATTCTTTCAGCCCTATACCGGGTTCCGTCTTCTCGAATATTAAGATGCTTCTCTGATCCTTTTGGTATTTCATCCTTTAAATTTCCCTCTTTTAAAACTCCTTGTTGCGCCTCCTTTATTTGAGTAGTAAGGGTAGTGTGAATCATTATATTCATAGATTTTACTCGAATGCGTTCTCTGTCCTTTTTGCTCAAGGCGTCGGCTACCACATTTGCCTTCCCCGAGTGGTAACGAATCTCAAAGTCGTAATCATTCAACAATTCAATCCACCTACGCTGCCTCATATTCAGTTGTTTCTGATTAAATATGTGTTGAAGACTTTTGTGGTCGGTATATATAATACTTTTGACCCCATATAAGTAGTGCCTCCAAGTCTTTAATGCAAAAACAACCGCGCCTAATTCCAAATCATGCGTCGTATAATTTTTCTCGTGAATCTTCAATTGTCTAGACGCATAAGCAATCACCTTCATCCGTTGCATTAATACACAACTGAGACCTTGATTTGATGCGTCACAATAAATCACAAAATCATCATTCCCTTCAGGCAATGACAATATAGGTGCCGTAGTTAGCTTTTTCTTCAATAATTGAAACGCCTTCTCTTGTTCATCCTTCCATTCAAATTTCTTCCCTTTATGCGTTAATGCAGTCAAGGGTTTTGCTATTTTGGAGAAATCTTGGATGAATCTTCTGTAGTAGCCAGCCAATTCTAAAAATTGACGTATATGCTTCGGAGTTTTTGGGGTTTCCCACTTTTCAACGGTTTCGATCTTTGCCGGATCCACCTGGATACCTTCTTTGTTCACTATGTGACCGAGGAATTGAACTTCTTCCAACCAAAATGCACACTTTGAAAACTTAGTGTACAATTTTTCTTTCCTCAATACTTCTAGCACTTTTCTCAAATGTTCTTCGTGCTCTTGATCATTCTTTGAGTAAATAAGTATGTCATCGATAAAAACAATGACAAACTTGTCAAGATATGGCCCACACACTCGGTTCATAAGGTCCATGAACACAGATGGTGCGTTAGTCAATCCAAACGGCATAACCATAAACTCGTAATGACCATAACGCGTTCTAAAAGCAGTTTTTGGAATATCATCCTCCTTTACTCGCATTTGATGATATCCAGAACGTAAATCGATCTTCGAATAAACCGACGAGCCTTGTAGTTGATCAAATAAGTCGTCAATTCTCAGTAGTGGATAACGGTTTTTGATGGTAAGTTTGTTCAACTCTCTGTAATCAATACACAATCTAAATGTACCATCCTTCTTCTTGACAAACAAAACAGGAGCTCCCCATGGTGATGTGCTTGGTCGAATGAAACCACGTTCTAATAGTTCTTGCAGTTGGCTTTGCAGTTCTTTCATCTCGCTGGGTGCGAGTTTATAAGAAGCACGAGCTATTGGTGCAGCTCCTGGTACAAGATCTATTTGAAATTCAACAGATCGATGTGGAGGTAGTCCCGGTAATTCTTTCGGAAATACATCGGGAAATTCTTTTGCGACGGGAACATCATTGATGCTCTTTTCTCCAGTTTGTACTTTCTCGACGTGTGCTAGAACAACATAGCAACCTTTCCTTATTAGTTTTTGTGCCTTTAAATTACTAATAAGATGTAGCTTCATGTTGCCCTTTTCTCCGTACACCATTAAGGGTTCTCCTTCTTCTCGTACAATGCGAATTGCATTTTTATAACATACGATCTCTGCTTTCACCTTCTTCAGCCAGTCCATGCCAACTATTACATCAAAACTCCCTAACTCTACTGGTATCCAATCAATCTTAAATATTTCGCTACCCAGTTTAATTTCTCGATTCCGGCATATATTATCTGTTAAAATTAATTTACCGTTTGCTAATTCAAGTAAAAAATTACTATCCAACGGCGTCAATGGACAACTTAATTTAGCACAAAAACCTCTACTCATATAGCTTCTATCCGCACCCGAATCAAATAAAACGTAAGCAGATATATTGTCAATAAGAAACGTACCCGTAACAAGCTCTGGGTCTTCCTGTGCCTCTGCTGCAATAATATTGAAAACTCTTCCGCGGCCTTGTTCATTCGTGTTCTCTTGGTTCGGGCAATTTCTAATAATGTGGCCCGGTTTTCCACATTTATAACAAAATACATTGGCATAACTTGCTCCGACACTACTTTCTCCGCCATTACTCTTTCCGACACCATTTGTTCCTTTCGTTCTGTTAACCCCTGGTCCGTAGACCTCACACTTCGCCGTGCTATGACCATTTCTTTTACACTTATTGCAAAATTTGGTGCAGAACCCCGAGTGATACTTTTCACACCTTTGGCATAGCTGCTTCTGATTGTTGTTGTTGTTGCGGTTGTTATTGTTGTTAGGATGATTGTTGTAGTTGCTGTTGTTGTTGTTGTTGTTAGGCCGTTTGTTGTAGTTGCGATTGATGTTGCGATTGTTGGGATAATTATTGCGATTATTATTGTAATTGCTATTGTTGTTGTATTGGTGATTCTTATCACCGTTTTCCTCCCACTTTCTTTTGACTTGCTTTACATTGGCCTCTTCAGCTGTCTGTTCTTTAATTCTTTCCTCAATCTGGTTCACTAGTTTGTGAGCCATTCTACATGCCTGTTGTATGGAGGCGGGCTTGTGTGAACTTATATCTTCTTGGATTCTTTCCGGTAATCCTTTCACAAACGCGTCGATCTTCTCTTCCTCATCTTCGAACGCTCCCGGACACAATAGGCACAATTCTGTGAATCGTCTTTCGTACGTGGTAATATCAAATCCTTGGGTTCGTAACCCTCTAAGTTCTGTCTTGAGCTTATTGACCTCGGTTCTGGGACGGTACTTCTCATTCATCAAGTGCTTGAATGCTGACCACGGTAGTGCGTACGCATCATCTTGTCCCACTTGCTCTAGATAGGTATTCCACCATGTTAACGTAGAACCTGTGAAGGTATGCGTAGCGTACTTCACTTTGTCCTCTTTAGTACACTTACTTATGGCAAACACCGATTCGACCTTCTCGGTCCACCGTTTCAATCCGATCGGTCCTTCGGTTCCATCAAATTCCAATGGTTTGCAGGCAGTGAATTCTTTGTAGGTGCATCCTACACGATTTCCTGTACTGCTATATCTAAGGTTATTGTTGGTATGTAGCGCAGCCTGTACTGCGCCTATGTTTGAAGCTATAAAAGTACGGAATTCCTCTTCATTCATATTCACGGTGTGTCGAGTAGTCGGTGCCATTTCCTTCAAAATATTCAAATGGAACAAGTTAATCATACAGAATATTAAGAGTAGTTAATAGTATTTCGTAGCATAATATGAACTCATTTATAAAAGCTTTTTCTTCATATTAGCGTTTTATAAGTTTAAATTCGGGTAGTACCTACCCGTTAAGTTCATACTTAGTAGCTAATATACAATTCAACTACTACAATTCTATATGAAAAACTGATTATAATAATATTTCGCGTTCAAACTTTTATACAATATTTTACAAACTTACAATACCGCTTATTTTACATAAAGCATGAAATATAGCACACAATAACTTTGATACAAGATAGTTGTGAAGATAATTCTAGCTAGTACACAAGTCGTTCAGCAAAGGCAATAAAGACACGTAATTCATACGTCCAGAAACAAGTCATGCATTCTGGTTTTACTAGGACTACTTCCCATCCTTGGTCTTGTGGAACATAACCGTTATGGCTGTTGATAAGACAGCGTGTTGTAACGTCGTCAAAGGGACGAGGGTTACGTAATGACCAACAGTCTCGTAATAACCTAAAAACCTCATTTCTTACCCCAATTACCGACTCCGTCACTTGTGGGAATGTTTTGTTTAATAGTTGTAGCCCGATGTTCTTTTTCTCATTTTGGTGAGAAGCGAACATTACTAACCCGTAAGCATAGCATGCTTCTTTATGTTGCATGTTAGCCGCTTTTTCTAAATCATGAAGTCCTATATTCGGATACATTGAGTCAAAATAATTTCTTAACCCGTTGCGTAAAATAGCATTTGGGTTCCCCGCAATATATGCGTCAAAGTAAACACATCGTAACTTATGGGTTTCCCAATGTGATATACCCCATATTTTAAACGAAAGTCTCTTATAAACCAAGACATTCTTGGAACGTTTTTCGAATGTCTTACAAACTGATTTCGCCGTAAATAGTTGTGCCGAAGAATTCTGACCGACTCTATACAAGATTTCATCAATCATGTCTCCGGGTAGGTCTCTTAAAATATTGGGTTATCTATCCATTTTGTGTTTTTATACTGTAAAATAGACAAGAGTTAGATTTAAAAAAAATACTTATTAATACAAGCAATTTTTACATATATCATAAAGCATAAGCACACTATATTACATATATTACACCACACGAATACAACTATCTTATTCCGACTCGCTCGTTTCTTCTTCTTTGGTTTTGGTTCGTTTTGCCAAGTTTCTAGGGATATATTATGTTCCCCTAATACGAGCTGTCGTTTTCCACAACGGTTTAGAAAAACCTGGTGGTTTAGAGGTTCCCGGGTCATTGTTACAACTTAAGGGCTTCGGGGGTTGACGATACATATAAAGTTCATCGGGGATGGAATTAGATTTCTCTGTTTTTATGCCCTTTCCCTTATTATTTTCTTTTGCCTTTTTAAATTCAGTTGGGGTAATTTCTATAACATCATCGGAATTCTCGTCGGAATCCGATTCATCGGACAATTGGTAATCCTCCCAATATTTTGCTTCCTTGGCGGAAACACCATTGACCATAATTAACCTTGGTCAGTTGGTTGAGGATTTTCTTTTACTTAACCGTTTTATTATTTCCCCCACCGGTTCTATTTCCTCCTCCGGTTCCTCCTCTTCCGGTTCTAATTCTTAAAGTATCACCTCGGAAAGGCGTTGTTCATTTTGGAAAACGGGGAAAACTAAACCCGAGATATATTGAGCCATTCAAGATTATTGATCGTGTCAGACCGGTAGCTTATCAACTTGAATTACCGCAACAATTAGTCGGCATACATAATACCTTTCACGTCTTGAATCTGAAGAAATGCTTAGCTAAAGAAGTTCTCACGATTCCTTTAGACGAGGTTAAGATCAACGAAAAACTACAATTCGTTGAAGAACCCGTCGAGGTAATGGATCGTGAGGTTAAAGGACTTAAGCAAAACAAGATACCAATCGTTAAAGTTCGATGGAATGCTCGTAGAGGACCTGAGTTCACCTGGGAACGTGAAGATCAGATGAAGCAGAAATACCCACACTTATTTCCAGAAGATACGCCAACATCTCCTACTACCTGAAATTTTGGGACGAAGTTTATTTAACGGGTAGGTATTGTAGTGACCCGAACTTTGTCCATGATTATATATTATATGATATCTATATTTACAAAATTAAATATTTCCAACATGTTAAGCAATCAAACTTTTTAAGACTTGATTAATTGAAACGGATTTTGTGTTAACGTTTGACCACCCAATTTGTCCGATGATTCACGAACGTTATAACTTCTATATGACATGATATTATATATATGAATATATATATATATATATATATATATATATATATATATATATATATATATATATATATATATATATATATATATATGTTTAACATGATGAAATGATAATTAAGTATCTTATTATGTATATTAACAATGAACTTTATACATAAAATAAGACTACTAACTTAAGAAATTCAAAACGATATCTATACATAACGATTATCGTTGTAATAACGTCTTAGTATTTATATATCATATCAAGATATATTAGTACATCATGTTATCATGATAATGTAACAATTTAACATCTCATTAGATATTATAACAATGGGATTAATTACATTTAATGAAATCGTTAACTTAAAGGTTCCGAAACAACACGTACATGTAATGACTAACGATGACTTAACGACTTAGTTAAAATGTATATGCATGGCATGTATTAAGATGTATCAATACACTTTTGAAAGACTTCAAGACACATATCAAAGTACTTCTATTTAACAAAAATTCTTACACTTACATTCCCATTCGTTTTCATCAACAATTCAACTCGTATTCATTCAAGTATTGTATTCGTATTATACCCAGATTCTAGATGTATATACTATTAGTATATACACATAAAAATCTGCTCCTTAGCAGCTTTAAATGATTAAGAAACATGTGGAAACCAACCATTTAACATCAAGTATGACTAATGAGCTAGAAACAAACTTAAGGATCTTTTTTTTCTTTATAACAAGTAATCCCGTTTTTATGATTTTACCTCATTTTCCCATTCCATTTTCTCATACTTACACTCCAAATTCTCTATCAAAATACTCCTAACATCATACTTGATCATCTCCAAGCATTTTCACCATCTTTTAGCTTCAATTACAAGCTTTAATCATCATAAAAACAACCATTCAAGAACACTTCAAGAAATCTTTCAAACTTGCTAGATTACTTCCAAGCTTTCAAATACATTCCAAGTAATCATCCAAGATCAAGAAACTTTTGTTAATCTCAGTAGGTTTTCATTCTAAATCAAAGGTAAGAATCATATTCAAGCTTTGGTTACATTTCTATAAACATAACTATCTTAATTCAAGTAGTAATCTTATTTGAACTTGTTTTCATGTCATGATTCTACTTCAAGAACTTCCAAGCCATCAAAGATCCTTTGAAGCTCAAGTTATTTTCTCATCATTTCTAGTAGGTTTACCTACTATACTTGAGGTAGTAATGATGTTCATAACATGTAAGATCCCATTTTCCCAGTTGTGTGGGATGCCATCCAGACATGTAGGATGCCGTCCACTTGTGAAACACTGGACGCCGTCCAAGTTACTGGACGCCGTCCAGATGAACTTACGGGCCAGCTGTCTCCTTTATGATATTTAAAAAGGGGCAAATGGGTAAATTCACTTGGGTAACGACTTTAAGGCTCCAAGGGTCAGTTGGTAGGTTCTTTTACTTCACTTTTATCTACCTTATCCTCTTTCACTTCAAGTTTAGAGAGAGAGAGAGATAATTTCCTTGTGTGAGAAAGCTTAAATCGAGAAGGAAGAAGGTCGTTTCGAGTCAAAGTGCGTGTTTTAAAGTTATTCATCTACTTCCTAGCTACGTTGAGATAGTGGTGGTAAGTCCTAAACCTAATTTACTTATTTTATGTTGTTTAAGAGTTAAGGTTTGGGTTATAGGTGAACATAAAATCCATATTTAATGATTTTGGGTGTTCTTGGGTAAGATTGAGTCATGAAGACTCAATAGTAACTAACCTAGGGTTCAAAGTGTAAATTGGTGTTGGTGAGACCTAGGTTGGTTAGTTAACTACTAGCACACCTAGATGTTATGTAAGTGGGTGTTATATGGGTATGTGGTGACCCAAATGGGGGTGTGAACCTTGAAATGGGTCAAAATGATACTAGGATGGCGAGTGAGTTGGTTGACCAACTTGTTTGTGTGATTTATTATATGCATAATGTAATAGGTACATCACGTTGAAGGTTGCGAGCTTGATTAACTCACCAAAGGCATTAAAGTGAGTGGAATAATTATGCGTATATGTATATGGCGTATTTATTTGTGAATGTTATGGTATGAACCATGAGCCGGTAGTACCATAGCATGTATGTGACGAGTAACGAGTGTGAACCACGAGCCTGTAACACTATAAACAAGTGTGAACCACGAGCCGGTAGCACTATAAACAAGTGTGAACCACGAGCCGGTAGCACTATAAACAAAGTGTGAACCACGAGCCGGTAGCACTATAAAAGAGTGAGACTCAAATGCGTATGGTGTGAACCACGAGCCGGTAGCACCATAGCGTTATGGTTAACCATATTATGTGTTGGATATTGTTTAGCATGCTACATATATATTGTGTTGAGTATATGCTAATGTGGTGTTGTGTTAGTGTACGAGTTGAAATGTCCCGTTCATATTGATTATAAATGTTCCATATTAATTGATTTCGTCGCGAGGTTTTGACCTCTATATGAGACGTTTTTCAAAGACTGCATTCATTTTTAAAACAACCATAACCTTTATTTTATCTATAAAGGTTTAAAAAGCATTACGTAGATTATCAAATAATGATAATCTAAAATATACCGTTTACACATGACCATTACATAATGGTTTACAATAAGAATATATTACATCAAAAATAAGTTTCTTGAATGCAGTTTTTACATAATATCATACAAGTATGGACTCCAAATCTTGTCCTTATTTTAGTATGCAATAGCAGAAGCTCTTAATAAACACCTGAGAATAAACATGCTTAAAACGTCAACAAAAATGTTGGTGAGTTATATGTTTAACCTATATATTTATCAAATCTGAAATCTCCCGTTCTTATTGATTAAAAACGTTCCATATTAATTGATTTCGTTGCGAGGTTTTGACCTCTATATGAGACGTTTTTCAAAGACTGCATTCATTTTAAAACAAACCATAACCTTTATTTCATCAATAAAGGTTTAAAAGTTTTACGTAGATTATCAAATAATGATAATCTAAAATATCCTGTTTACACACGACCATTACATAATGGTTTACAATACAAATATGTTACAACAAAATAAGTTTCTTGAATGCAGTTTTTACACAATATCATACAAGCATGGACTCCAAATCTCGTCCTTATTTAAGTATGCGACAGCGGAAGCTCTTAATAATCACCTGAGAATAAACATGCTTTAAAACGTCAACAAAAATGTTGGTGAGTTATAGGTTTAACCTATATATATCAAATCATAATAATAGACCACAAGATTTCATATTTCAATACATATCCCATACATAGAGATAAAAATCATTCATATGGTGAACACCTGGTAACCGACATTAACAAGATGCATATATAAGAATATCCCCATCATTCCGGGACACCCTTCGGATATGATATAAATTTCGAAGTACTAAAGCATCCGGTACTTTGGATGGGTTTTGTTAAGCCCAATAGATCTATCTTTAGGATTCGCGTCAATTAGGGTGTCTGTTCCCTAATTCTTAGATTACCAGACTTAATAAAAAGGGGCATATTCGATTTCGATAATTCAACCATAGAATGTAGTTTCACGTACTTGTGTCTATTTTGTAAATCATTTATAAAACCTGCATGTATTCTCATCCCAAAAATATTAGATTTTAAAAGTGGGACTATAACTCACTTTCACAGATTTTTACTTCGTCGAGAAGTAAGACTTGGCCACTGTTGATTCACGAACCTATAACAATATATACATATATATTAAAGTATGTTCAAAATATATTTACAACACTTTTAATATATTTTGATGTTTTAAGTTTATTAAGTCAGCTGTCCTCGTTAGTAACCTACAACTAGTTGTCCACAGTTAGATGTACAGAAATAAATCAATAAATATTATCTTGAATCAATCCACGACCCAGTGTATACGTATCTCAGTATTGATCACAACTCAAACTATATATATTTTGGAATCAACCTCAACCCTGTATAGCTAACTCCAACATTCACATATAGAGTGTCTATGGTTGTTCCGAAATATATATAGATGTGTCGACATGATAGGTCGAAACATTGTATACGTGTCTATGGTATCTCAAGATTACATAATATACAATACAAGTTGATTAAGTTATGGTTGGAATAGATTTGTTACCAATTTTCACGTAGCTAAAATGAGAAAAATTATCCAATCTTGTTTTACCCATAACTTCTTCATTTTAAATCCGTTTTGAATGAATCAAATTGCTATGGTTTCATATTGAACTGTATTTTATGAATCTAAAAAGAAAAAGTATAGGTTTATGGTCGGAAAAATAAGTTACAAGTCGTTTTTGTAAAGGTAGTCATTTCAGTCGAAAGAACGGCGTCTAGATGACCATTTTAGAAAATATACTTCCACTTTGAGTTTAACCATAATTTTTGGATATAGTTTCATGTTCATAATAAAAATCATTTTCTCAGAATAACAACTTTTAAATCAAAGTTTATCATAGTTTTTAATTAACTAACCCAAAACAGCCCGCGGTGTTACTACGACGGCGTAAATCCGGTTTTACGGTGTTTTTCGTGTTTCCAGGTTTTAAATCATTAAGTTAGCATATCATATAGATATAGAACATGTGTTTAGTTAATTTTAAAAGTCAAGTTAGAAGGATTAACTTTTGTTTGCGAACAAGTTTAGAATTAACTAAACTATGTTCTAGTGATTACGAGTTTAAACCTTCGAATAAGATAGTTTTATATATATGAATCGAATGATGTTATGAACATCATTACTACCTCAAGTTTAGTAGGTAAACCTACTGGAAGTGACAAGAAATGATCTAGCTTCAAAGGATCTTGGATGGCTTGAAAGTTCTTGAAGTAGGATCATGACACAAAAACAAGTTCAAGTAAGATTTTTGCTCTAATTACGATAGTTTATAGTTATAGAAATTGAATCAAAGTTTGAATATGAATATTACCTTGAATAAGAAAGATAACCTACTATATATAACAAAGGTTTCTTGATCTTAGATGATTACTTGGAATGGATTAGAAAGCTTGGAAGTAAATTAGTAAACTTGAAGGGATTTTTGAAGTATTCTTGAAGTGTTCTTCCTATGATGATTATAGCTTGATTCTTGAAGTGATTTTTGATGAAGATGATGATTAACTACTGGAAAAATACGTTCATAATAGTGTGGGTGTGTTGAGAGAGAATTAGAAAGAGATTTGGAAGTGAAATGGAGTGAATGATGAGTGTTAATTGGTGAGTGGTGAGTGGGGTTAAAAGGAGTTCTAGTTAGTTGACTAGCTCATGGTAGAAGTTAAAATTGATTAGTCATACATGACATAATCAAGAGTGGAATCCCATGCTAGTTCCTATTGGTATATATGTAACATCCCGCCTTTTTCCATTTACTTTTCCGTTATACTAATATAAAGTCCGTTATATGTTTATAACATCTCCCGTTGATACGCATTTTAAATTATCTCGTTTAGGTAATTCCCGCACCCGAACGAAAGTTGAGGGACTAAACTTGACAAGGGATTAAACCCTTGACTAGGTCAAAGGGTCAAACCCCTTTCACCCATTCATTTCCACCTCCATCTCTCTCTCTTTCTCTCTAGCAAGAACACAAACTCAAAACCAAATTCATTCAATCATCATCTAAATCCGATCTAGGAGGCTTACAACAAAATAAATTACATATTCGTGATCCTCTCTTCATCCTCTTCATTTTGGTACCAACTTCATCTCGTTTGGGTAACATTTCTAAAACTCTAGATTTCTCTAAATTCGTGTTTTTGACTTGAAATGGTGTTAGTTAGTGTCTTTGGCTCATTGTGATGTCGTGTATATAATTTGTATGCTCGATCTCGTTGTTTTAGTGTAACTAGCATGAACTTGAATTTTGGTGTGTTGTTCTTGAATTTTGGATGATCATATGTTGTTAGATGTTAAAAGTTCATGTTCTAATTGTGTTCCTAGTATCATTAGTTTCATTTTGATGTATAGATTGATTTAAGAAACTTCATAAACGCGATTATTGATTTTGTGAACTTTTGGTTAGGGTTGACAACTCTTAAAACGAACTTTTGATGCGTTGAATGCTTGTTAATGTTATTGATAAGTGTTTAGTTGTGTTACATGTTTCATTACCTTCAAAACGGCATATCATATGTATAAATTGGATTCCAGAAACTTAAATTTCAATTGATAAACTTGAAACTTGAAAATAAACCTTTATTGATCACTTGACGGGATTTCGGTTATAGTATATGATGTTTTTGCTTGATGAAAAGTTCTTAGTTGCGTTCCTTGTCGAAAGAGCTTTCCGATGATATAAAATACATGTTCTAATTGTTTGCGGATCATAAAATGTGATTGTTTGTGTTTTGGTTCGTCCATTTGAGGAATACAGCAAACAGGGCCTGGGAAAAGATCAGGACGCCGTCCAGAAACTTGGGACGCCGTCCTACCTTTTGAACCGGGACGCCGTCTAGCTTCTCGGGACGCCGTCCCAACCTTAAAACCGGGACGCCGTCTAGCCATTTGGGACGCCGTCCCATTTGGCTAAAACTGGCTGTTTGTTTTGGTCATTTGACATGAAAATGTTTGCTATGCTACGGACCTCCGATTAACATGAAACTTGGCCAACATGCTCATATATGATTATATAACTTAGAAAAATTGTCGGATATCCAACCCGACCCCGTTGACTTTTCTGTTGACTTTGACCCGACCAAGTTGACTTTTAATCAAACTTAACCAAATAATTGTGCAATCGTTCTAACATGTTTTTTTTATACTTGTACCTTGCATGAAACATGACAATTTGATTCACATGCTATTAGGATCGAGTCTTAACGAGCCATAGGACTAATTGAACATCTTTGACCTATCGTGTTTACCGTTATTGATACAAACCTATTGTTTAGGTCAAGACTAGCATTGTTCTTTGCACACGTTTACTTGTCGAAGTACTTTACTACTCGTGCATTCAAGGTGAGATCATAGTCCCACTTTTACTCTTTTGAACCTATATTGGGATGAGAAAACATAAACGATTCTTTTGAACTAAGTGAACACAAGAACGGGAAAACAAACATTCTACATACGAGTTTAGAACAAAAATCCTCAATTCGATTATCATTAGTTACACTTGCCGGGTGTAAGCGAGAACTTATGTTATATGGCCATATGGGTTGACAACCCTCATCTTTGACGGTTCGCTACCGTCTACGGATGAAATATATTTTCGAGAATCAGTGTTTGTTCTAGCACTAAGTGATGGGGTATACAATGGAAGGAATGTTAAGCTTTGATAATTCGGTGCTCGTGAAACAAACTTTTGGAATGTATTACTATTATTTCATTGATGCAAATCTTGTGGTTCACTTGTACTTACTTGCTTAAACCTATGATTTCACCAACGTTTTCGTTGACAGATTTCTATGTTTTTCTCAGGTCCTTGAACGATACATGATACATGCTTCCGCTCATTATTTTGATACTTGCATGGGATGTCGAGTATATATGCATACATGGAGCGTCTTTTGGATACTTTTAAATTGTGTCGCATAAGTTTCATTTGTACTTAAAACTTTGTATCGTAACTTGTGGTGGAACTATTCTTGTAAAACTTGAACAACCTTTACATTTGAAATGAATGCGACATATCTTTTGGTCAAACGTTGTTTTAAAGACTTACGACCACGTAACGGGACCTAAGTAGACGGCGCCGTCAATGACGATTTGGTCAGGTCGCTACAGATGGTATCAGAGCGTTGGTTGTAGGGATTTAGAGTTCATTGGTGTCAACCTCGAGTCATAGGGTACATTGGTGAGTCTAGACTACAACCGGCATATAGACTTGAAGTAGGAATTACTTGACTACTTGTGCATTTATACTCGAACGCTTCTACTCATATTTATTCTTAGTTCATCTTAATCTCACGTTGTTTAATTTGATTGACACGCCACCTTGACTTTATAGAATAATGTCGAATGCACATATGAATCAGGGTAATATAATTTCCGGGATTATATTACGGTGACTCATATGAACGTTCCGACATTATGGCATAAAGAATTTAAGGCGAGTCGAGGAAAAACTTCTCTTTATCTTTATTCTATATCACGGTTAGTATTATTGAGAATACTAATCAATGATATTCTTGTGTCTTGAAGGAACAATGGCTCCTCGTCGTGTACGCCGCAATGAAACTCCCGAACAAGCTCTCGAACGGATGATAGCTACCGCCGTAGATGCGGCCATGGCCGGTCACTCATCCAACAACAATAATAATAACAACCACAACAACAACAACAACAACAATGGAGCCGGAAACTCAAACGAGGGATGCTCCTATAAAGCTTTCATGGGGTGCAAACCTCACACTTTTGATGGAACCGGGGGACCGGTTGTGCTCACCCGATGGTTTGAGCAAACGGAAGCCGTCTTTAGCATAAGCAGTTGTCGGGACCAAGACAAGGTCAAATACTCCACTCACACTTTCTCCGGAATTGCTCTAACATGGTGGAACACCTATGTTCAATCGGTGGGTACCGATGAGGCTCATGCCCTCTCTTGGGCCGATCTAAAGGAAAAGATGATTGTTGAATATTTTCCGCGCGAAGAAACCCGAAAGCTTGAGGAAGAACTAAGAGCTTTTAAAGCGGTCGGAAACGATCTTAAAGCTTATAATCAACGCTTCGCCGAACTATCCTTGATGTGTCCTAATCTTGTTAACCCCGAATCTCAAAGGATTGAGCTCTACATGCTCGGTCTTCCAAAAAGCATCAAACAAGGGGTGATGTCATCCAAACCCACTACTCATCAAGCCGCTATGAACATGGCTCGCCAACTAATTGAAACGGTTGACGAAATCGTAGTTCCGGCACCTAAGGCCGAGGATAAATCGGGCGGCAACAAAAGAAAGTGGGAACCCTCCCAATCAAGCAACAACAACTTTGCTAAGAAGCCTTACACCTCCGACGGCAAGAAAGGTTATGCCGGGAACCTACCTCTTTGCAACAAATGCAACAAACATCACTTTGGCGAATGTAGTAAGTTAATTTGCCACCGGTGCCAAGGAGTTGGTCATAAGGCCAACGATTGTAAAAGTGCCACTCCCGTCGCTCGAAAGTGGCCCAATGCACCAAAAACGGGCACTTGTTACGAATGTGGCCAAACGGGTCATTATAGAAATGCATGCCCAAAGAAGAAAGATAACCCCAATACGCGCGGCCGAGCTTTCAACATAAACACCGAGGAAGCCCGGGATGACACTGAACTAGTCACGGGTACGTTTCTTCTCAACAATTCTTATGTCTCTTGCTTATTCGATTCGGGTGCCGATAAATGCTTTGTATCCAAGACTTTGACTCATTCTTTTAGCACTCCACCTCTTCCATTAGATACCACTTATACCATTGAAGTGGCTAACGGAAAACTATTAAGTGCCGACACATATTACCGGGGGTGTACGTTAAACATTTTGGGTAGGGAATTTGAAATTGACTTGATACCCATGGAACTAGGAAGCTTTGATGTAATAATCGGTATGAATTGGTTAGTCAAAACGAAATCTCACATTCTTTGTGATCTCAACGCAATCCGAATTCCTATCGAGAATGGTGAACCTTTGATTGTTTATGGCGATAAGAGTTGCACCAGACTCAACCTCGTTTCGTGCCTTAAAGTTAGAAAACTGCTCCGTAAGGGTTGTTTTGCGATCCTTGCCCACGTTAAGAAAGTCGAGTCCGATGAGAAGCATATCGATGATGTGCCAATTGTTAGTGACTTTTCCGATGTATTTCCCGACGAATTGCCGGGTCTCCCACCTCATCGACCGGTTGAATTCCAAATCGATCTTATTCCGGGAGCCGCACCCGTAGCACGTGCACCATATAGACTCGCTCCATCTGAAATGCAAGAATTGCAAAGTCAAATCCAAGAACTACTTGATCGTGGTTTTATCCAACCTAGCCATTCACCTTGGGGCGCTCCGATTTTGTTTGTTAAAAAGAAAGACGGATCCCTACGAATGTGCATCGATTATCGTGAACTAAATAAATTGACGGTTAAGAACCGATATCCTCTTCCTCGCATCGATGACCTCTTTGATCAACTACAAGGGTCTTGTGTATATTCGAAAATCGATCTCCGCTCGGGTTATCATCAATTGAGGGTTAAGGGGGAAGATGTCTCCAAAACCGCTTTCCGAACTCGTTATGGTAGTTATGAATTCCTTGTCATGCCATTTGGTCTCACTAACGCACCGGCGGTGTTCATGGATCTTATGAACCGCGTGTGCAAACCGTATCTCGATAAATTCGTTATTGTGTTCATTGATGATATATTGATCTATTCTAAAAATGAAGAAGAGCACGAACAACATCTCCGACTTGTGCTTGAACTCTTGAGACAAGAACGACTTTATGCCAAATTCTCCAAGTGTGAATTTTGGTTGAAGGAAGTTCAATTTCTTGGTCATGTTGTAAGTGATCAAGGTATTAAAGTCGATCCAACGAAAATCGAAGCCATTAGCAAATGGGAGACTCCTACTACTCCTACTCACATTCGTCAATTTTTGGGTCTCGCCGGGTACTATCGTAGATTCATCGAAAATTTCTCTTTGGTTGCACGTCCTCTAACCGCATTGACTCACAAGGGAAAGAAATTCATTTGGGCGACCGAACATGAATCCGCATTCCAAATCTTGAAAACGAAGCTAACCACCGCTCCTATCTTGTCACTTCCCGAAGGCAATGATGACTTTGTTGTATATTGCGATGCCTCAAAACATGGTTTTGGGTGTGTATTGATGCAACGAACGAAAGTCATTGCTTATGCTTCTCGACAACTCAAAATTCATGAATGAAACTATACGACACATGATCTCGAACTCGGAGCCGTTGTCTTTGCACTTAAAATGTGGAGACACTATCTTTATGGAACCAAGAGTACTATCTTCACCGATCACAAAAGCCTTCAACACATTTTCGATCAAAAGCAACTAAACATGAGACAACGAAGGTGGATTGAAACCTTAAACGATTACGATTGCGAGCTTCGTTACCATCCCGGGAAGGCAAATGTAGTAGCCGATGCCTTAAGTCGAAAAGAAAGAGTGGTGCCTCTTCGTGTCCGAGCCTTAAACATCACCATTCACGCAAACCTTAATAGCCAAATTCGGGTAGCCCAAGATGAGGCTCTCAAGGATGAAAACATCTCTCTCGAACACTTGAACGTCCTCACCTCTCGATTCGAAGTTAAAGAAACCGGACTCCGATATTTCGCCGGAAGGATTTGGGTGCCTAGTTATGGGGACCTACGAAGCCTTATTTTAGAGGAAGCCCATAAGTCACGATACTCGATTCACCCCGGTGCCAATAAGATGTACCACGACCTTAAACAGCTATATTGGTGGCCGAACATCAAAAGGGACGTAGCTACTTATGTTTCCAAGTGTTTGACATGTTCCAAAGTCAAAGCCGAACACCAAAGACCGTCCGGACTACTTCGACAACCCGAGATTCCGCAATGGAAGTGGGAAAGAATAACGATGGATTTTATCACCAAACTACCAAAAACGACGGGCGGTTATGATACCATTTGGGTTATTGTTGACCGTCTCACCAAATTCGCACACTTCCTGGCCATGAAAGAAACGGACAAAATGGAGAAACTTGCACAACTTTACATTAAGGAGATCGTAGCCCGACACGGTGTACCTTTATCGATTATCTCCGACCGAGATGGCCGTTTCGTTTCTAGATTTTGGCGTACATTGCAAGAAGCGTTGGGAACACGTTTAGACATGAGCACCGCATATCATCCTCAAACCGATGGACAAAGCGAACGTACAATTCAAACCTTAGAGGACATGTTACGAGCTTGCGTGATTGATTTCGGAAAAGCTTGGGACAAGCACTTACCTCTCGCCGAGTTCTCTTACAACAATAGTTATCACGCGAGTATTAAAGCCGCACCCTTTGAAGCGCTATATGGCCGCAAATGTCGTTCACCTCTTTGTTGGGCCGAGGTAGGCGACGTGCAAATCACCGGACCCGAACTCATTCACGAAACCACCGAGAAAATCATTCAAATCCGAGATAGGCTTAGGACGGCCCGAAGTCGCCAAAAGAGCTATACCGACAAACGACGCAACGATCTTGAATTTCAAGTCGGTGACCGAGTAATGTTAAAAGTCGCACCTTGGAAGGGTGTAATCCGTTTTGGGAAACGCGGGAAGCTAAATCCGCGGTATATTGGTCCTTTCGAAATCTTGGAGCGTATTGGAACCGTTGCTTATCGTTTAGATCTTCCGCCTCAATTGAGCTCCGTTCATCCTACTTTCCATGTATCCAACTTGAAAAAGTGTCTTGCCGAACCCGATATAGTCATTCCTCTCGAGGAGCTTACCATTGATGAAAAACTTCATTTCGTGGAGGAACCGGTTGAAATTGTGGACACCTCCGTCAAGACATTAAAACAAAGCCGAATCCCGATTGTTAAAGTCCGTTGGAACGCCAAAAGGGGACCCGAGTTTACTTGGGAAAGACAAGATCAAATTCAAAGGAAGTATCCTCATCTATTCGTGAATTCGGAAACGCAAGATCTCGAGGAAGAAACAACGACTACTACGCCTACTTAAATTTCGGGACGAAATTTCTTTTAAGGAGTAGGTAATGTAACATCCCGCCTTTTTCCATTTACTTTTCCGTTATACTAATATAAAGTCCGTTATATGTTTATAACATCTCCCGTTGATACGCGTTTTAAATTATTTCGTTTAGGTAATTCCCGCACCCGAACGAAAGTTGAGGGACTAAACTTGACAAGGGATTAAACCCTTGACTAGGTCAAAGGGTCAAACCCCTTTCACCCATTCATTTCCACCTCCATCTCTCTCTCTTTCTCTCTAGCAAGAACACACACTCAAAACCAAATTCATTCAATCATCATCTAAATCCGATCTAGGAGGCTTACAACAAAATAAATTACATATTCGTGATCCTCTCTTCATCCTCTTCATTTTGGTACCAACTTCATCTCGTTTGGGTAACATTTCTAAAACTCTAGATTTCTATAAATTCGTGTTTTTGACTTGAAATGGTGTTAGTTAGTGTCTATGGCTCATTGTGATGTCGTGTATATAATTTGTATGCTCGATCTCGTTGTTTTAGTGTAACTAGCATGAACTTGAATTTTGGTGTGTTGTTCTTGAATTTTGGATGATCATATGTTGTTAGATGTTAAAAGTTCATGTTCTAATTGTGTTCCTAGTATCATTAGTTTCATTTTGATGTATAGATTGATTTAAGAAACTTCATAAACGCGATTATTGATTTTGTGAACTTTTGGTTAGGGTTGACAACTCTTAAAACGAACTTTTGATGCGTTGAATGCTTGTTAATGTTATTGATAAGTGTTTAGTTGTGTTACATGTTTCATTACCTTCAAAACGGCATATCATATGTATAAATTGGATTCCCGAAACTTAAATTTCAATTGATAAACTTGAAACTTGAAAATAAACCTTTATTGATCACTTGACGGGATTTCGGTTATAGTATATGATGTTTTTGCTTGATGAAAAGTGCTTAGTTGCGTTACTTGTCGAAAGAGCTTTCCGATGATATAAAATACATGTTCTAATTGTTTGCGGATCATAAAATGTGATTGTTTGTGTTTTGGTTCGTCCATTTGAGGAATACAGCAAACAGGGCCTGGGAAAAGATCAGGACGCCGTCCAGAAACTTGGGACGCCGTCCCACCTTTTGAACCGGGACGCCGTCCCAACCTTAAAACCGGGACGCCGTCTAGCCATTTGGGACGCCGTCCCATTTGGCTAAAACTGGCTGTTTGTTTTGGTCATTTGACATGAAAATGTTTGCTATGCTACGGACCTCCGATTAACATGAAACTTGGCCAACATGCTCATATATGATTATATAACTTAGAAAAATTGTCGGATATCCAACCCGACCCCGTTGACTTTTCTGTTGACTTTGACCCGACCAAGTTGACTTTTAATCAAACTTAACCAAATAATTGTGCAATCGTTCTAACATGTTTTTTTTTATACTTGTACCTTGCATGAAACATGACAATTTGATTCACATGCTATTAGGATCGAGTCTTAACGAGCCATAGGACTAATTGAACATCTTTGACCTATCGTGTTTACCGTTATTGATACAAACCTATTGTTTAGGTCAAGACTAGCATTGTTCTTTGCACACGTTTACTTGTCGAAGTACTTTACTACTCGTGCATTCAAGGTGAGATCATAGTCCCACTTTTACTCTTTTGAACCTATATTGGGATGAGAAAACATAAACGATTCTTTTGAACTAAGTGAACACAAGAACGGGAAAACAAACATTCTACATACGAGTTTAGAACAAAAATCCTCAATTCGATTATCATTAGTTACACTTGCCGGGTGTAAGCGAGAACTTATGTTATATGGCCATATGGGTTGACAACCCTCATCTTTGACGTTTCGCTACCGTCTACGGATGAAATATATTTTCGAGAATCAGTGTTTGTTCTAGCACTAAGTGATGGGGTATACAATGGAAGGAATGTTAAGCTTTGATAATTGGGTGCTCGTGAAACAAACTTTTGGAATGTATTACTATTATTTCATTGATGCAAATCTTGTGGTTCACTTGTACTTACTTGCTTAAACCTATGATTTCACCAACGTTTTCGTTGACAGATTTCTATGTTTTTCTCAGGTCCTTGAACGATACATGATACATGCTTCCGCTCATTATTTTGATACTTGCATGGGATGTCGAGTATATATGCATACATGGAGCGTCTTTTGGATACTTTTAAATTGTGTCGCATAAGTTTCATTTGTACTTAAAACTTTGTATCGTAACTTGTGGTGGAACTATTCTTGTAAAACTTGAACAACCTTTACATTTGAAATGAATGCGACATATCTTTTGGTCAAACGTTGTTTTAAAGACTTACGACCATGTAACGGGACCTAAGTAGACGGCGCCGTCAATGACGATTTGGTCGGGTCGCTACAATATACCCATAGTAAGTACGTTTTGAAGCTGTGTATAATACGGGTAAGAATACGACTAGAATTCTTGATGAAAGAAAAGAATGGGAAAGTAACTGTAACCATTTTCGTTAAGTATGAGTGTTTTGATATATGTCTTGAAGTCTTCCAAAAGTATTTTAATACATCTAAATACACTACATGTATATACATTTTAACGGAGTCGTTAAGTCATCGTTAGTCGTTACATGTAAGTGTTGTTTTGAAACCTTTAAGTTAACGATCTCAATTAATGTTGTTAACCCATTGTTTATTATATCTAATGAGATGTTAAATTATTATATTATCATGATATTATGATATATTAATATATCTTAATATGATATATATACATTTAAATGTCGTTACAACGATAATCGTTACATATATGTCTCGTTTCGAAATCCTTAAGTTAGTAGTCTTGTTTATATGTATATAACTCATTGTTAATATACTTATGGAGATACTTACTTATCATAATCTCATGTTAACCATATGTATATCCATATATATATCGTCAAGTTGTTTTTACAAGTTTTAACGTTCGTGAATCGCCGGTCAACTTGGGTGGTCAATTGTCTATATGAAACATATTTCAATTAATCAAGTCTTAACAAGTTTGATTGCTTAACATGTTGGAAACATTTAATCATGTAAATATCAATCTCAATTAATATATATAAACATGGAAAAGTTCGGGTCACTACAAAATCATAATAATAGACCACAAGATTTCATATTTCAATACATCCCATACATAGAGATAAAATTCATTCATATGGTGAACACCTGGTAACCGACATTAACAAGATGCATATAAGAATATCCCCTATCATTTCGGGAAATCCTTCGGACATGATAAAAATGAATTCGAAGTACTAAAGCATCCGGTACTTTCGATGGGGTTCGTTAGGCCCAATAGATCTATCTTTAGGATTCGCGTCAATTAGTAGATCGGTTTACTAATTCTTAGGCTACCAACCAAAAGGGGCATATTCGGCTTCGATCATTCACCCATATAATGTAGTTTCATTTACTTGTGTCTATTTTGTAAAACATTTTATAAAACTGCATGTATTCTCATCCCAAAATATTAGATTTTAAAAGTGGGACTATAACTCACTTTCACAGATTTTTACTTCGTCGGGAAGTAAGACTTGGCCACTGGTCGATTCACGAACCTATAACAAATATGTACATATATATCATAGTATGTTCAAAATATATTTACAACACTTTTAATACATTTTGATGTTTTAAGTTTATTAAGTCAGCTGTCCTCGTTAGTAACCTACAACTACTTGTTCATAGTTAGATGTACAAAAATAAATCGATATATATTATCTTGAATCAATCCATGACCCAGTATATACACGTCTCAGGCTAGATCACAACTCAAAGTATATATATTTTTGGAATCAACCTCAACCCTGTATAGCTAACTCCAATATTACTGCATATAGAGTATTTATGGTAGTTCCAAATAATATATATATATGGGTCGATATGATATGTCAAAACATTTGCATACGTGTCTATGGTATCCCAAGATTACATAATATATTAGAATACATGTATAATAAAATATAAGTTAGCTAGGATATGATTAATATAGATTTGTTACCAATTTTCACGTAGCTACAACAAGCAAAAATATCTAATATTGTTTTACCCATAACTTATTCGTTTTAAATCCGTTTAGAGTGTTTCAAGTTGCTATGGTTTCATATTGAACTTAAGTTTATGAATCTAAACATAAAAAGTATAAGTTTATAGTCGGAAATACAGGTTACAAGTCATTTTTGTAAAGGTAGTCATTTCCGTCGAAAGAACGACGTCTAGATGACCATTTTGGAAAACATACCTTCACTTTGAGTTTAATCATGATTTTTGGATATAGTTTCAGGTTCATAAGAAAAATCATTTTCCCAGAAGAACAACTTTTAAATCAAATTTTATCATAGTTTTTACTTAACTAACCCAAAACAGCCCGCGGTGTTACTACGACGGTGTATATCCGGTTTTACGGTGTTTTTCTTGTTTTCAGGTTTTAAATCATTAAGTTAGCATATCATGAACATGTGTCTAGTTGATTTTAAAAGTTAAGTTAGAAGGATTAACTTTTGTTTGCGAACAAGTATAGAATTAACTAAACTATGTTCTAGTGATTTCAAGTTTAACCCTTCGAATAAGGTAGTTTTATATATATGAATCGAATGATGTTATGAACATCATTACTACCTCAGGTTTTGTGGATAAACCTACTGGAAATGAGAAAAATATATCTAGCTTCAAAGGATCCTTGGATGGGTTGAAAGTTCTTGAAGCAGAATCATGACACGAAAACAAGTTCAAGTAAGATTTCCACTCGAAATAAGATTGTTATAGTTATTGAAATTGAATCAAAATTTGAATATGAGTATTACCTTGTATTAGAAAGATATCTTACTGTAAATAAGAAAGATTTCTTGAGGTTGGATGATCACTTTACAAGATTGGAAGTAAGCTAGCAAACTTGGAAGTATTCTTGATTTTATGAAACTAGAACTTATAGAATTTATGAAGAACACTTAGAACTTCAAGATAGAACTTGAGAGAGATCAATTAGATGAAGAAAATTGAAGAATGAAGTTGTTTTTAGGTGTTTTTGGTCATTGGTATATGGATTAGATATAAAGGATGTGTAATTTTGTTTACATGTAAATAAGTCATGAATGATTACTAATATTTTTGTAATTTTATGAGATATTTCATGCTAGTTGCCAAATGATGGTTCCCACATGTGTTAGGTGACTTACATGGACTACTAAGAGCTGATCATTGGAGTGCATATACCAATAGTACATACATCTAAAAGCTGTGTATTGTACGAGTACGAATACAGGTGCATACGAGTAGAATTGTTGATGAAACTGAACGAGGATGTAATTGTAAGCATTTTTGTTAAGTAGAAGTATTTTGATAAGTGTCTTGAAGTCTTTCAAAAGTGTATGAATACATATTAAAACACTACATGTATATACATTTTAACTGAGTCGTTAAGTCATCGTTAGTCGTTACATGTAAATGTTGTTTTGAAACCTTTAGGTTAACGATCTTGTTAAATGTTGTTAACCCATTGTTTATCATATCTAAATAGATGTTAAATTATTACATTATCATGATATTATGATATATTAATATATCTTAGTATGATATATATATACAGTTAAATGTTGTACAACGATAATCGTTACATATATGTCTCGTTTTGAAATCATTAAGTTAGTAGTCTTGCTTTTACATATGTAGTTCATTGTTAATACACTTAATGTGTAGTGACCCGAACTTTTCAATGTTTATATATATTAATTGAGATTGATATTTACATGATTAAATGTTTCCAACATGTTAAGCAATCAAACTTGTTAAGACTTGATTAATGGAAATATGTTTCATATAGACAATTGACCACCCAAGTTGACCGGCGATTCACGAACGTTAAAACTTGTAAAAACGACATGACGATATATATATGGATATACATATGGTTAACATGAGATTATGATAAGTAAGTATCTCCATAAGTATATTAACAATGAGTTATATACATATAAACAAGACTACTAACTTAAGGATTTCGAAACGAGACATATATGTAACGATTATCGTTGTAACGACATTTAAATGTATATATATCATATTAAGATATATTAATATATAATAATATCATGATAATATAATAATTTAACATCTCATTAGATATAATAAACAATGGGTTAACAACATTAATTGAGATCGTTAACTTAAAGGTTTCAAAATAACACTTACATGTAACGACTAACGATGACTTAACGACTCAGTTAAAATGTATATACATGTAGTGTATTTAGATGTATTAAAATACTTTTAGAAGACTTCAAGACATATATCAAAACACTCATACTTAACGAAAATGGTTACAGTTACTTTCCCATTCTTTTCTTTCATCAAGAATTCTAGTCATATTCTTACCCGTATTATACACAGCTTCAAAACGTACTTACTATGGGTATATACCAATAGGAACTAGCATGGGATTCTACTATTAATTATGTCATGTATTACTAATCAATTTTAACTTCTACCATGAGCTAGTCAACTAACTAGAACTCCTTTTAACCCCACTCACCACTCATCAATTACCACTCATCATTCACTCCATTTCACTTCCAATTCTCTTTCTAATTCTCTCTCAACACACACACACTATTATGAACATATTTTCCAGTATTTAATCATCATCTTCATCAAAAATCACTTCAATAATCAAGCTAGAATCATCATAGGAAGAACACTTCAAGAACACTTCAAAAACCCCTTCAAGTTTACTAATTTACTTCCAAGCTTTCTAATCCATTCCAAGTAATCATCTAAGATCAAGAAACCTTTGTTATATACAGTAGGTTATCTTTCTTATTCAAGGTAATATTCATATTCAAACTTTGATTCAATTTCTATAACTATAAACTATCTTAATTCGAGTAAAAATTTTACTTGAACTTGTTTTTGTGTCATGATCCTACTTCAAGAACTTTCAAGCCATCCAAGATCCTTTGAAGCTAGATCATTTCTTGTCACTTCCAATAGGTTTACCTACTAAACTTGAGGTAGTAATGATGTTCATAACATCATTCGATTCATATATATAAAACTATCTTATTCGAAGGTTTAAACTCGTAATCACTAGAACATAGTTTAGTTAATTCTAAACTTGTTCACAAACAAAAGTTAATCCTTCTAACTTGACTTTTAAAATTAACTAAACACATGTTCTATATCTATATGATATGCTAACTTAATGATTTAAAACCTGGAAACACGAAAAACACCGTAAAACCGGATTTACGCCGTCGTAGTAACACCGCGGGCTGTTTTGGGTTAGTTAATTAAAAACTATGATAAACTTTGATTTAAAAGTTTTTATTCTGAGAAAATGATTTTTATTATGAACATGAAACTATATCCAAAAATTATGGTTAAACTCAAAGTGGAAGTATGTTTTCTAAAATGGTCATCTAGACGTCGTTCTTTCGACTGAAATGACTACCTTTACAAAAACGACTTGTAACTTATTTTTCCGACTATAAACCTATACTTTTTCTGTTTAGATTCATAAAATAGAGTTCAATATGAAACCATAGCAATTTGATTCACTCAAAACGGATTTAAAATGAAGAAGTTATGGGTAAAACAAGATTGGATAATTTTTCTCATTTTAGCTACGCGAAAATTGGTAACAAATCTATTCCAACCATAACTTAATCAACTTGTATTGTATATTATGTAATCTTGAGATACCATAGACACGTATACAATGTTTCGACCTATCATGTCGACACATCTATATATATTTCGGAACAACCATAGACACTCTATATGTAAATGTTGGAGTTAGCTATACAGGGTTGAGGTTGATTCCAAAATATATATAGTTTGAGTTGTGATCAATACTGAGATACATATACACTGGGTCCTGGATTGATTCAAGATAATATTTATCGATTTATTTCTGTACATCTAACTATGGACAACTAGTTGTAGGTTACTAACGAGGACAGCTGACTTAATAAACTTAAAACATCAAAATATATTAAAAAGTGTTGTAAATATATTTTGAACATACTTTAATATATATGTATATATTGTTATAGGTTCGTGAATCAACAGTGGCCAAGTCTTACTTCTCGACGAAGTAAAAAATCTGTGAAAGTGAGTTATAGTCCCACTTTTAAAATCTAATATTTTTGGGATGAGAATACATGCAGGTTTTATAAATGATTTACAAAATAGACACAAGTACGTGAAACTACATTCTATGGTTGAATTATCGAAATCGAATATGCCCCTTTTTATTAAGTCTGGTAATCTAAGAATTAGGGAACAGACACCCTAATTGACGCGAATCCTAAAGATAGATCTATTGGGCCTAACAAACCCCATCCAAAGTACCGGATGCTTTAGTACTTCGAAATTTATATCATATTCGAAGGGTGTCCCGGAATGATGGGGATATTCTTATATATGCATCTTGTTAATGTCGGTTACCAGGTGTTCAATCCATATGAATGATTTTTATCTCTATGTATGGGATGTGTATTGAAATATGAAATCTTGTGGTCTATTGTTACGATTTGATATATATAGGTTAAACCTATAACTCACTAACATTTTTGTTGACGTTTAAAGCATGTTTATTCTCAGGTGAATATTAAGAGCTTCCGCTGTTGCATACTAAAATAAGGACAAGATTTGGAGTCCATGTTTGTATGATATTGTGTAAAAACTGCATTCAAGAAACTGATTTCGATGTAACATATTTGTATTGTAAACCATTATGTAATGGTCGTGTGTAAACAGGATATTTTAGATTATCATTATTTGATGATCTACGTAAAGCTTTTTAAACCTTTATTTATGAAATAAAGGTTATGGTTTGTTTTAAAAATGAATGCAGTCTTTGAAAAACATCTCATATAGAGGTCAAAACCTCGCAACGAAATTAATTAATATGGAACGTTTTTAATCAATAAGAACGGGACATTTCAGTTGGTATCAGAGCGTTGGTCTTAGAGAACCAAAATTTTGCATTAGTGTGTCTTATCAAGTTTGTTAGGATGCATTAGTGAGTCTGGACTTCGACCGTGTTTACTTAAAAAATGATTGCTTAACAAATTTTGTTGGAAACTATATATTTTTAACATGTGAATATTATGTGATATATTAATCTCTTAACGCGTTTGATATTATGTGATAGATGTCTACCTCTAGAACAAGTCCCATTGACTCACCTAATAATAATGAAGAGTCAAATGTAAATTGGAATGATTCGTGGACTGATTCACAAGTTCCCGAAGAGGAACCGGAAGAAGAGTCGGAACCAGAACAAGAATCGGAACCGGAAGAAGAATCGGAACCGGATGAAGAAATAGAACCGGTGGGGGAAATAATAAAACGGTTAAGTAAAAGAAAATCCTCAACCAACCGACCAAGGTTAATTATGGTCAATGGTGTTTCCGCTAAGGAAGCAAAATATTGGGAGGATTACCAATTCTCTGATGAATCGGATTCTGACGAGAATTCCGATGATGTTATAGAAATTACCCCAACTGAATTTAAAAAGGCAAAAGAAAATAATAAGGGAAAGGGCATAAAAATAGAGAAATCTAATTCCAACCCCGATGAACTTTATATGTATCGTCAACCCCCGAAGTCCTTAAGTTGTAACAATGACCCGGGAACCTCTAAACCACCAGGTTTTTCTAAACCAATGTGGAAAACGACGGCTCGTATTAGGGGAACATCATATATCCCTAGAAACTTGGCAAAACGAACCAAAACCGAAGAAGAAGAAACAAGCGAGTCAGAATAAGATAGTTGTATTCGTGTGATGTAATATATGTAATATAGTGTGCTTATGCTTTATGATATATGTAAAAATTGCTTGTATTAATAAGTATTTTTTTTATGAATCTAACTCTTGTCTATTTTACAGTTTAAAAACACAAAATGGATAGACAACCCAATATTTTAAGAGACCTACCCGGAGACATGATTGATGAAATCTTGTCTAGAGTCGGTCAGAATTCTTCGGCACAACTATTTAAGGCGAGATCAGTTTGTAAGACATTCAAAGAACGTTCCAAGAATGCCTTGGTTTATAAAAGGCTTTCGTTCGAAAGATGGGGGATATCACATTGGGAAATCCATAAGTTACGATGTGTTTACTTTGACGCATATATTGCGGGGAACCCAAATACTATTTTAAGCAATGGGTTAAGAAATTATTTTGACTCAATATATCCGAATATTGGACTTCGTGATTTAGAAAAAGCGGCTAACATGCAACATAAAGAAGCATGTTATGCTTACGGATTAGTAATGTTCGCTTCTCACCAAAGTGAGAACAAGAACATCAGCCTACAACTATTAAACAAAACGTTCCCACAAGTGACGGAGTCGGTAATTGGGGTAAGAAATGAGGTTTTTAGATTGTTACGGGACTGTTGTACATTACGTAACCCTCGTCCCTTTGACGACGTTACAACACGCTGTCTTATGAACAGCCATAACGGTTATGTTCCACAAGACCAAGGATGGGAAGTAATCCTAGTAAAACCAGAATGCATGACTTGTTTTTGGACGTATGAATTACGTGTCTTTATTGCCTTTGCTGAACGACTTGTGTACTAGCTAGAATTATCTTCACAACCATCTTGTATCAAATTTATTATGTGCTATATTTCATGCTATATGTAAAATAAGCGGTATTGTAAGTTTGTAAAATATTGTGTAAAAGTTTGAACGCGAAATATTATTATAATCAGTTTTTCATATAGAATTGTAGTAGTTGAATTGTATATTAGCTACTAAGTATGAACTTAACGGGTAGGTACTACCCGAATTTAAACTTATAAAACGCTAATATGAAGAAAAAGCTTTTATAAATGAGTTCATATTATGCTACGAAATACTATTAACTACTCTTAATATTCTGTATGATTAACTTGTTCCATTTGACTATTTTGAAGGAAATGGCACCGACTACTCGACACACCGTGAATATGAATGAAGAGGAATTCCGTACTTTTCTAGCTTCAAACA
Source organism: Rutidosis leptorrhynchoides (assembly GCF_046630445.1). Classification (NCBI taxonomy): domain Eukaryota; kingdom Viridiplantae; phylum Streptophyta; class Magnoliopsida; order Asterales; family Asteraceae; genus Rutidosis; species Rutidosis leptorrhynchoides. The sequence continues at coordinate 334,815,022 of NC_092336.1, read as the reverse complement.
TAGCCGCAGTACAGGCTGCGCTACATACCAACAATAACCTTGGATCTAGCAGTACAGGAAATCGTGTAGGATGCACCTACAAAGAATTCACTGCCTGCAAACCTTTGGAATTTGATGGAACCGAAGGACCGATCGGATTGAAATGGAGAACCGAGAAGGTCGAATCGGTGTTTGCCATAAGTAAATGTACTAAAGAGGACAAAGTAAAGTACGCTACGCATACCTTCACAGGTTCTGCGTTAACATGGTGGAATACCTATCTAGAGCAAGTGGGACAAGACGATGCGTACGCACTACCGTGGTCAGCATTCAAGCACTTGATGAACGAGAAGTACCGTCCCAGAACCGAGGTCAATAAGCTCAAGACAGAACTTAGAGGGTTACGAACCCAAGGATTTGATATTACCACGTACGAAAGATGATTCACAGAATTATGCCTATTGTGTCCGGGAGCATTCGAAGATGAGGAAGAGAAGATCGACGCGTTTGTGAAAGGATTACCGGAAAGAATCCAAGAAGATATAAGTTCACACGAGCCCGCCTCCATACAACAGGCATGTAGAATGGCTCACAAACTAGTGAACCAGATTGAAGAAAGAATTAAAGAACAGATTGCTGAAGGGGCCAATGTGAAGCAAGTCAAAAGAAAGTGGGAGGAAAACGGTGATAAGAATCACCAATACAACAACAACAGCAATTACAACAATAATCGCAACAATTATCCCAACAATCGCAACATCAATCGCAACTACAACAAACGGCCTAACAACAACAACAACAACAACAACAACAACAACAACAACTACAACAATCATCCCAACAATAATAATAACCGCAACAACAACAACAACAACAACAATCAGAAGCAGCTATGCCAAAGGTGTGAAATGTATCACTCGGCGTTCTGCACCAAATTTTGCAACAAGTGTAAAAGAAATGGTCATAGCTGTGACAACCCGGAAATTTCCAACCAAATTTAAACTTTAATCTTTATATATTTCCGACACGATAAGCAATATTTGTTAAGTTAAATTGAAAGAATTTTAAACTATGTTCATACATTCATTCAACCTCGACCAAGTTCCAACGATTCAAGAACCATTAAACAAATATGATTATATATGTATATGTGTATATATATTATAACTTGAAACGTAAACAAAATATTAGATTAAATACTTTATATGATTGTATCTATTTCAAAATGTTTATCAATGGAATTAGAAGATAAGATCAAATGATTGAATTATCAGATATATTGAATTATGATTACAAGTCTCTGTTGAAAGGCCCACGTTGATTTGAGAAATCTTTCCATTTTAACAATATTCGGAAAATGGTAAAGTGATTTATAAATAAGAACAAATTGTCAATCATTGAGAACTATACAAAGGATAGTGGAAGATTGAATCTCATAAAGACTCGATTGATCTATTTAGTTTCAAATGTACAAAAACGTTTTCAGTTTAAAAAGAACTTTATTATTAAAACGTATATAACTTTTATAAATATCTAGAACCACTTTTGACAACTCATTACTTAACTAGTATGATAAAGATAACGATATTTATATTTTATTTTATTAAATATATATAACGATTTAAATTAATATTATATATATTTATACGCGTATTATACGTACATAGTTTTATACTTTTACTTTACTTAAACTTTACCTTTACTTTATTTTTACTTTACTTTAACTTTAATAATTCACTTTAATAATTCATACTTTAATAATTCACTTTAATAATTCATACTTTAATAATTCACTTTAATAATTCATACTTTAATAATTCACTTTAATAATTCATACTTTAATAATTCACTTTAATAATTCATACTTTAATAATTCACTTTAATAATTCAAAAATCTATTATAAATAGAATTCAATAGGTTTCATTATTTCATAGAAACTTGAAAATATTTTTCTCTAAACTCTCTCAATCGATTTACATATATATATTTACTCCGTATTATTTCAAGATATTATTAGTATACATAAAATATTACGACGGAGTACTGTCCGAGTGATTTCGAAATTGTTTTTCGAGTAGGATATGATTAAGGAAATTATGGGTTATAGCTATGGAGGTGATTGAGTATGGTTCATGGGTATGCTCGTGAGGTCAATATAGTGTTTATCATTTCCGTTGCGTCTACGTACCTTTCCTGCAATATTGAATCTCAATATTGATACGTGAGTACTCATAATTTAACTTTTACATACTAATAGTGTATCCCTGACTACTGCTCGAGTATTTAGGATTATTCATGCTTGTACTTTTGATATTACCCTTAGACAAGTTAGGTTGAATATTGAATTAGTTACACTTGCGGTTGAGATAAGGTATAAGATATGCATGTCCTTGGAAAGCTAGCGAAAAATTAAGAACTTTTCCTTTAGATATCGAATGGTTTCGATGAACGGATTAGAAGTTATAATCAATTGAATTTTCGATATTTTTATTAAAAATGATTATTATTATCGTCGTTTTAATCTTCGTTCTAGTTTTATCTTATTATTATCATTATTATTATCTTTATCAATAAAAGGGATTTATCATTAAAAATTGTTATTTTTTTATTATTATTACTATCGTTATTATCGTTAAAGTTATAATTAGTATTATTATTATTATCCAATTATTATTATTATTATTATTATTATTATTATTATTATTATTATTATTATTATTATTATTATTATTATTATTATTATTATTATTATTATTATTATTATTATTAGTATTAGTATTATTATTATCATTATTAATATATATATCATTATTTAAAAATGGTTATTGTTATTATTATTATTACTGTATTATCATTAAGATAATTATTAGTATTATCGTTAATAATGTTATAGTAACTATCATTATTAATATTAGTGTAATTAAAACAAATATTTGTAACACCTAATTATTTTGATTACTATTATTATCATTATTATGAACACGATATAAAAGACGATTAAAAGCTATTAAACGAAACGATTAGGAAATAATGAGTAAGAGTATCATGATGAAATTAAAATATTATAAGATATTGATTTAGATAAAATTATCGTTCTTATTATTTTTATCATTACTATTATTATTAAAAGTATCGTTAGTATTAAAACTATCATTTTAATAAAAATTATCATTTTAATAGAAGTGTCATTGTTACTATAAAATATCATTATTATTATTATTTTAAATAGAATTATTATTTTAAAGATAATATTAAAAATTATCGTAAATATTAAAGTTATCATAATTAGAATTATCGTTTTATCATAATGTCATCTTAGTAATTATAAATATTGATATTTTTATAATAATAATTATTATTACAAAATAATACAACTTTTACTTACTATCATTATAGATATTATTTTATCAAATAAATATGTGATACAAACATATTTTACTACGTGTAATAACTTACTTTAATAATACCTATCATATTATCTTTATGATATTAAATGAACCCTATAAATTTTATTACTTAATATATATAAAAGTATATTTTATTACATAAATTTAATATAGAATTTTATCTATTAATAAATAAATTATATTATTACTCTAATAAATCTTTTAAAAATATTTAAAAATATAAAACGACGAAATTTAAACTATATATTAATCATGTATAGATTTTTGGAAATTATTTTGAGTCAAATTTACTTTTGTTGACTTTTGCATATTAGTCTCGAGCATTAGGATTGTGGTACACTATGACTTGACCTAATTTGTTAGACAAATATTGACCAACACATAATTATATATAATTAATTTAGGTTCGTGAATCCGAGGCCAACCTTGCACTTGTTCAATGACGTTATATGTATTTTTACTACGAAATACAGTATGGTGAGTTTCATTTGCCTTTTTACCCTTTATATTTTTGGGACTGAGAATACATGCGCTTTTATAAATGTTTGACGAAATAGACACAAGTAATTGAAACTACATTCTATGGTTGAATTATCGAAATCGAATATGCCCCTTTTTATTAAAGTCTGGTAATCTAAGAATTAGGGAACAGACACCCTAATTGACGCGAATCCTAAAGATAGATCTATTGGGCCTAACAAACCCCATCCAAAGTACCGGATGCTTTAGTACTTCGAAATTTATATCATGTCCGAAGGAGGATCCCGGAATGATAGGGGATATTCTTATATGTATCTAGTTAATGTCGGTTACCAGGTGTTCACCATATGAATGATTATTTTTGTCTCTATGCATGGGACGTATATTTATGAGAACTGGAAATGAAATTCTTGTGGTCTATTAAAATGATGGAAATAAATGATTATGATAAACTAATGAACTCACCAACCTTTTGGTTGACACTTTAAAGCATGTTTATTCTCAGGTGTTAAAGAAATCTTCCGCTGTGCATTTGCTCATTTTAAAGATATTACTTGGAGTCATTCATGGCATATTTCAAAAGACGTTGCATTCAAGTCGTTGAGTTCAATAGAGATTATTATTAAGTAAATGACATATTAGGTCATTTATAGTTGAATCTTATGAAATGGTATGCATGTCTGTCAATTTTCGATGTAAAGAGAGTTTATCTTTTAAAAACGAATGCAATGTCTGAAAAATGTATCATATAGAGGTCAAATACCTCGCGATGTAATCAACTATTGAGAATCGTTTATAATGTATATGAACGGGTCCTTTCAGTTGGTATCAGAGCGGTGGTCTTAGCGAACCAGGTCTGCAATAGTGTGTCTAACTGATAAGTCGTTAGGATGCATTAGTGAGTCTGGACTTCGACCGTGTCTGCATGTCAAGACTTTTGCTTATCATTTTATGTCGAAAATCATCTACTTATCATCCGTAGAAAATTACCTACTTATCATTCTTAAGTCTAGATACATCTTGCTGCATTGATTGCATGAATAGTGTACAGACAAAATTCATATCTTAGCATATCTGCTAAATCATATCTTTTCGTATCTATTACTGTAAACTTTGCCTGATATATTCCTCAAATTCCTCCGTAATCTACGAAATCTTTTACTCTATATATATGGATATTCTATGTAATTAGAATACCATCCGATAGCCGGAAAATCATTTTTATATCGAAAAATCCTTTATCCAATTGTACGAAATGGAATTCATCATTAATTCAAGTTCCTCGGATTCCGAAATGGAATCCCACTCCAGCTCTGAAAGCAGTGTGACCGGAATGGATTAACCAATCAGCCATCATCTATTCTGGATGAATTGGGGATGGGTTCTTAGCCTCCTCAATCATTGGAGACAAGAAGAAGGTGATCCCTTCCATCCACCCCATTGCCCTCTTAACAAAGAACCTGAAGCACTTACCAGCGAACCAATCTGAAAACACCATTTTCTCTCTCATTTCCAGAGTATCTTGTCACGATTATATACTACATCAAATTCTAGATTATATTTATCCGCTCGTCCGAACCGACAATCACCCCGGTATAATAGAAGAAGTCAATGAGCTTCGCGCTCGGGTAGTGGCTTTAGAGAATATGGTGCAAAGATTACAAACACCAGCAGCAGCACCAGCAGCATAACTAGTACCACCATCATCAACGCCAACAGTAACATTACCACCTCCAACCACAACCGCGTCGTAAACCTCAACTTCACAATCTATCCCACGAGCATCAACGTCATACGCACCATAGATACCAAGGAGTACCAACAACAATAACTGACGAAGTATTAATTCATAACTTCATTGGAGAAATATTCCGCGGCGATTATGTAATCTCTAAAGTCTTAGAGATTATCTAATCTAGCCCTAACCATAAATCAGTTAAACGAACCAAAATGATAGAAGGAAGAGTAGAAACCCTGACAAAAATGGTGTGTGATTAACAAGCTAAACTTGCTTTACCAACAACATCAACAGTACCGTCAGCGTTACCAGCATCGTCAGTACAGTCAACATCTGAATCAACAACACCGATAACATCACAAACTCCATCAGTTCAAGAATCACTGTGGACATCATTACGAATCAATAACGTGTATATTGTATCAACGAGTTATGAAGAATTAACTCATTCCCTCTGAAGAAATTATATGTATATTATATATATATATATATATATATATATATATATATATATATATATATATATATATATATATATATTTTGAAATAAATCTTTCCGTGCTAAGCTATTGTGTGTGAATCTTAACTACTCGGTTAATTCATATTATAAATATGCAATAATGTACGTCCTTCGGCCGCAACTTAACCAGCGTTAACTACAATCTCTGTCGCAATTCAACAAATTTCAATTCATAATAAATCAAGTATATATTTGATTTTACACTTTCATCATCGATGTACCCGAAACTTTTCAGATAACATCATTCGTACTTTGCGAAATTCACAAGAATTCCACGAACCGAACATCATACATCAACAAATAACGAAGTATTGATTCATAATTTCAATGTCATTAAAGAAATACTGCGTAAAAGTTACATACTTTTTAAAGCCTTTAGGGATTATTCAATTCTAGTTTCAACTGTAAATCAAATGAGTTTAATTTAACATTAACTCATTAAATCTATGTTACATCTGAAGAAAATATACATATATATATTTTTTCATAAAGACTGTAATAAAATTCTTTTGTACAAAATATTAATTGTGAAATTTTTTTTTAACGGGTAGGTAATACCCGAGAGATATATAAATTCACAATTAATATGTTACATTCTTCGAATCTGATTCAGCAAATCATCCATTATACTCCCTACTTTCACAACAATATACATTCTTTTATAGAAATCAAAACAACCATACTCATTCAAAATTTAATTACATATTCTGATTTTGAAATCTCAAAATTCAACTTGAGATATGACCAAAATCATCACTCTTAGATCCTTACATCTTTCACAAGCTATATATTGACTTCAAAACTGTGTTAGAACATCAAATGTATGTTAACGATTACAATCTGTGTTCAAACCCTTCGAAAATTTCTGAAGACACTTCGAATGATGAGCAATCGAGATGATGATCCAACCACATGTTACCCACAGTTATGTACCCGAAAAACTCTTGAAACCAAAGTAAAAGTTTAAATAACGTATCCGCGTCAGATTCTTTGGCATTTATTAGAAAAAATAACTTTGCGACTCCTATTCAAAGTAGCCAGTTTTGTCATAGCTCCAGCAAGTCAACTTCGACTTTTCAGTCAGACTAACCTTATTATAACCTTGAGATATACACCATTGTTACCAGGGAACCTTTTACATTCCACCACATTATTAGCAGATGTACCAACAACTTCATTACCCTTTGACTTTAGCCTCTCCAAAAAGTCATTATAATTATTCATTGAAACCCCATCATTTACTCATTCGCATCATGTAATGAGAATTGTCATACGAATCATTGGGAATTAGCAATCAGTATTTTGAAATCTCGCAGGATGTCTACGCCAACAGTTATATGTGTATATATAACGTCTATCTTCTGGACTTAATTTGAATGTGAAGTTTCTGAAAAATACTCCGAACTACAAATTGGTTCTCCGAAAAAGAAAAAAAAATGCTGATGAATCAGCAAAAACTATAAACTACTTTAAACGGTAAAAGCTGGATTATAATGATGAAGTGTGCTTGCAAAGCGCAAAAAAAGAGAAGTTTTGGAACTGAAAAACGGATTGAGCAAAGTAGGAAGGAGGCTGTGGACAAATTACAAAGACTGAACCTGACTTCAAAGGATCCAAATGATTCAGTACCTGCTGAAGTCATTAACGAATACCTTGCTCCTGACTCTAAACCGCTGCGGACAATATTCTTCATCATCCTCTGATATTAGAAATTCTAAAATATCATCATATCTTTCATTATAAATATCCTCCATATTTCTGAAGATATTTTCTTAATTTTTCTTATTTGAAATCATTTACCTCTTCGCGCTATCTGTATTACATCATAAAAGAAACTATTTTAGTTTCTAAATTCTGAAACATTCAAGTTTAAAATAGGAATATTTTGAAGTAATGTTGGGAACTGAAGCATGAATTAGTATAATATAATGACACTTGATCAATGTGATTATATTACAGTAAGTCATGCAGAGTTTCTAAATGGAACGTGATGATTCACAGATCATAACATCATCATGTGCCATGTTATACGACTCTTGTATTCTATTTAACCTCTAAAATATCAAGAAAATATTTCTTGATGATTCGGCATTTTCCAAGGTATTCTAGTAATTTGACAAATCAAGATCGTGCCATCACAATTTCCTTCCTAGAACATTAACAATGTTCATTCCGAAATTCATATCTATGAATTCTGGACCATTACAAGCGATGCTTAATCACAAGAAGAAGAAACGAAAGGACAAAACTCCGAAATAGAAATTGGGGTATAAATTGCAGCAAATAAAAGAGAGCATTAACTGTGAATGATAATGATTATAGAAGACAGAAGCAGAGACTTTGAAATATAAGGGAACATATAAATCCCAACGACAAACCAGAAATTATAAACCATATATATCGATGCATATAGCAATATAAAGACACGGGAGAACTAGAAACACTATAAACCCAAGAGTATAGTAGAAGTAAATAGATTCTTTCGACGGTAGATGAAAAAGAAGAATGACCGATATGAAAGTTAGAAGTATATCGAGAATCAGAACTGGATGGAGCATATTGATGAATACTTTAAAATATGAGTTGAGGGGGAAAGAATAGAAGGTGATGAAACATGACTAGGAACTTAGAAATTAACAGATTTAACTCACACAATGGCGGAATAAGTGAATCAAACCCTCTAGTGAATAGGTTAAGTTTTTTTTTTTTGATTAATTTAGTCAAACCACAACTAAATCAAGTGTGATTAGATCAACACCTAGAGCTATTATTCACCACCTGGGTGATTTGGACTGAGAGAGAATCGGAGGAGCTCACTAGATCTGAGTGTGTGTAACAAATGAGAGGCTTAACCTAAAATGAAGAATATAAGACTTTATATACCCCTGCTGTTGACTCACCCATACGATTCATTCATCACACGTACGAGTTGGCTTCATCAGCCGTACGGGTGATCACTCACTCGTGTCTTCTCATTTAGGTTGTAATGTGACTTAGCTCAGCATCAACCATGCGTATGAGCCTGTCAGCCGTACTAGTGAGGCTTCACTCGTACGTCTGACTAAGTCTAACATAGTCAAACATCTAAATCTCGTTCCTGCAGTTCCTGTAACCACATACAAACACGGATAGGATAATAACGAGCAATCATGGTGGCCTGTAAACTGTTGTACCTGCAATGGACGTGGGTAGATGTCAAGGGAGTTATATAAAATGCATCAACGGAAGGTGTGAGTTGTAAGAAAACGAAGGAGGTGAATTTATAAGAAAATCTCCTACAGAACAATTAAAATGGACGATCACATTTAAGCGGATCATAATTCCCTTGATTACCGGAGAGTCAAATCTTATTAAGAAGATTTTCTTCAAATCCCTTGAAATCTGGGAATCAATCATATCTACCTCAAATGATAAGATGAATCTACACTTACTCATTTCACTCTTCTATGTTAGCTTCATTTGTACTCTTCATATAAATGGATTGTTTATCCAAATTATTCGCTGATGATAAAACTCTAATTTTCAGCCCGTATGCATCATGAAAAATACTTATTATCATTCACGACCTTTCCACTCAAATTTCGGGACGAAATTTCTTTAACGGGTAGGTACTGTGACAACCCGGAAATTTCCAACCAAATTTAAACTTTAATCTTTATATGTTTCCGACACGATAAGCAATATTTGTTAAGTTAAATTGAAAGAATTTTAAACTATGTTCATACATTCATTCAACCTCGATCAAGTTCCAACGATTCACGCACCATTAAACAAATATGATTATATATGTATATGTGTATATATATTATAACTTGAAACGTAAACAAAATATTAGATTAAATACTTTATATGATTGTATATGTTTCAAAATGTTTATCAATGGAATTAGAAGATAAGATCAAATGATTGAATTATCAGATATATTGAATTATGATTAAAAGTCTCTGTTGAAAGGCCCACGTTGATTTGAGAAATCTTTCCATTTTAACAATATTCGGAAAATGGTAAAGTGATTTATAAATAAGAATAAATTGTCAATCATTGAGAACTAGACAAAGGATAGTGGAAGATTGAATCTCATAAAGACTCGATTGATCTATTTAGTTTCAAATGTACAAAAACGTTTTCAGTTTAAAAAGAACTTTATTATTAAAACGTATATAACTTTTATAAATATCTAGAACCACTTTAGACAACTCATTACTTAACTAGTATGATAAAGATAACGATATTTATATTTTATTTTATTAAATATATATAACGATTTAAATTAATATTATATATATTTATACGCGAATTATACGTACATAGTTTTATACTTTTACTATACTTAAACTTTACCTTTACTTTATTTTTACTTTACTTTAACTTTAATAATTCACTTTAATAATTCATACTTTAATAATTCACTTTAATAATTCATACTTTAATAATTCACTTTAATAATTCATACTTTAATAATTCACTTTAATAATTCATACTTTAATAATTCACTTTAATAATTCATACTTTAATAATTCAAAAATCTATTATAAATAGAATTCAATAGGTTTCATTATTTCATAGAAACTTGAAAATATTTTTCTCTAAACTCTCTCAATCGATTTACATATATATATTTACTCTGTATTATTTCAAGATATTATTAGTATACATAAAATATTACGACGGAGTACTGTCCGAGTGATTTCGAAATTGTTTTTCGAGTAGGATATGATTAAGGAAATTATGGGTTATAGCTATGGAGGTGATTGAGTATGGTTCATGGGTATGCTCGTGAGGTCAATATAGTGTTTATCATTTCCGTTGCGTCTACGTACCTTTCCTGCAATATTGAATCTCAATATTGATACGTGAGTACTCATAATTTAACTTTTACATACTAATAGTGTATCCCTGACTACTGCTCGAGTATTTAGGATTATTCATGCTTGTACTTTTGATATTGCCCTTAGACAAGTTAGGTTGAATATTGAATTAGTTACACTTGCGGTTGAGATAAGGTATAAGATATGCATGTCCTTGGAAAGCTAGCGAAAAATTAAGAACTTTTTCTTTAGATATCGAATGGTTTCGATGAACGGATTAGAAGATATAATCAATTGAATTTTCGATATTTTTATTAAAAATGATTATTATTATCGTCGTTTTTATCGTCGTTCTAGTTTTATCTTATTATTATCATTATTATTATCTTTATCAATAAAAGGGATTTATCATTAAAAATTGTTATTTTTTTATTATTATTACTATCGTTATTATCGTTAAAGTTATAATTAGTATTATTATTATTATCCAATTATTATTATTATTATTATTATTATTATTATTATTATTATTATTATTATTATTATTATTATTATTATTATTATTATTATTATTATTATTATTATTATTATTATTATTATTATTATTATTATTATTATTAGTATTATTATTATCATTATTAATATATATATCATTATTTAAAAATGGTTATTGTTATTATTATTATTACTGTATTATCATTAAGATAATTATTAGTATTATCGTTAATAATGTTATAGTAACTATCATTATTAATATTAGTGTAATTAAAACAAATATTTGTAACACCTAATTATTTTGATTACTATTATTATCATTATTATGAACACGATATAAAAGACGATTAAAAGCTATTAAACGAAACGATTAGGAAATAATGAGTAAGAGTATCATGATGAAATTAAAATATTATAAGATATTGATTTAGATAAAATTATCGTTCTTATTATTTTTATCATTACTATTATTATTAAAAGTATCGTTAGTATTAAAACTATCATTTTAATAAAAATTATCATTTTAATAGAAGTGTCATTGTTACTATAAAATATCATTATTATTATTATTTTAAATAGAATTATTATTTTAAAGATAATATTAAAAATTATCGTAAATATTAAAGTTATCATAATTAGAATTATCGTTTTATCATAATGTCATCTTAGTAATTATAAATATTGATATTTTTATAATAATAATTATTATTACAAAATAATACAACTTTTACTTACTATCATTATAGATATTATTTTATCAAATAAATATGTGATACAAACATATTTTACTACGTGTAATAACTTACTTTAATAATACCTATCATATTATCTTTATGATATTAAATGAACCCTATAAATTTTATTACTTAATATATATAAAAGTATATTTTATTACATAAATTTAATATAGAATTTTATCTATTAATAAATAAATTATATTATTACTCTAATAAATCTTTTAAAAATATTTAAAAATATAAAACGACGATATTTAAACTATATATTAATCATGTATAGATTTTTGGAAATTATTTTGAGTCAAATTTACTTTTGTTGACTTTTGCATATTAGTCTCGAGCATTAGGATTGTGGTACACTATGACTTGACCTAATTTGTTAGACAAATATTGACCAACACATAATTATATATAATTAATTTAGGTTCGTGAATCCGAGGCCAACCTTGCACTTGTTCAATGACGTTATATGTATTTTTACTACGAAATACAGTATGGTGAGTTTCATTTGCCTTTTTACCCTTTATATTTTTGGGACTGAGAATACATGCGCTTTTATAAATGTTTGACGAAATAGACACAAGTAATTGAAACTACATTCTATGGTTGAATTATCGAAATCGAATATGCCCCTTTTTATTAAAGTCTGGTAATCTAAGAATTAGGGAACAGACACCCTAATTGACGCGAATCCTAAAGATAGATCTATTGGGCCTAACAAACCCCATCCAAAGTACCGGATGCTTTAGTACTTCGAAATTTATATCATGTCCGAAGGAGGATCCCGGAATGATAGGGGATATTCTTATATGTATCTAGTTAATGTCGGTTACCAGGTGTTCACCATATGAATGATTATTTTTGTCTCTATGCATGGGACGTATATTTATGAGAACTGGAAATGAAATTCTTGTGGTCTATTAAAATGATGGAAATAAATGATTATGATAAACTAATAAACTCACCAACCTTTTGGTTGACACTTTAAAGCATGTTTATTCTCAGGTGTTAAAGAAATCTTCCGCTGTGCATTTGCTCATTTTAAAGATATTACTTGGAGTCATTCATGGCATATTGCAAAAGACGTTGCATTCAAGTCGTTGAGTTCAATAGAGATTATTATTAAGTAAATGACAGATTAGGTCATTTATAGTTGAATCTTATGAAATGGTATGCATGTCTGTCAATTTTCGATGTAAAGAGAGTTTATCTTTTAAAAACGAATGCAATGTCTGAAAAATGTATCATATAGAGGTCAAATACCTCGCGATGTAATCAACTATTGAGAATCGTTTATAATGTATATGAACGGGTCCTTTCAATAGCGCGGCGAAGTGTGAGGTCTACGGACCAGGGGTTAATAAAATGAAAGGAACAAATGGTGTCGGAACGAGTAATTGCGGAGCAAGTAGTGTCGGAGCAAGTTATGCCAATGTAGTTTGTTATAAATGTGGAAAACTGGGCCACATTATTAGAAATTGCCCGAACCAGGAGAACACGAATGGACAAGGCCGCGGAAGAGTTTTCAATATTAATGCGGAAGAGGCACAGGAAGACCCGGAGCTTGTTACGGGTACGTTTCTTATTGACAATAAATCTGCTTACGTTTTATTTGATTCAGGTACGGATAGAAGCTATATGAGTAGAGATTTTTGTGCTAAATTAAGTTGTCCATTGACGCCTTTGGATAGTAAATTTTTACTCGAATTAGCAAATGGTAAATTAATTTCAGCAGATAATATATGTCGGAATCGAGAAATTAAACTGGTTAGCGAAACATTTAAGATTGACTTGATACCAGTAGAGTTAGGGAGTTTTGATGTGATAATCGGTATGGACTGGTTGAAAGAAGTGAAAGCAGAGATCGTTTGTTACAAAAATGCAATTCGCATTATACGAGAAAAAGGAAAACCCTTAATGGTGTACGGAGAAAAGGGCAACACGAAGCTACATCTTATTAGTAATTTGAAGGCACAAAAACTAATAAGAAAAGGTTGCTATGCTGTTCTAGCACACGTCGAGAAAGTACAAACTGAAGAAAAGAGCATCAATGATGTTCCCGTCGCAAAAGAATTTCCCGATGTATTTCCGAAAGAATTACCGGGATTACCCCACATCGATCCGTTGAATTTCAAATAGATCTTGTACCAGGAGCTGCACCAATAGCTCGTGCTCCTTACAGACTCGCACCCAGCGAGATGAAAGAACTGCAAAGCCAATTACAAGAACTTTTAGAGCATGGTTTCATTCGACCAAGCACATCACCGTGGGGAGCGCCTGTTTTGTTTGTCAAGAAGAAAGATGGTACATTCAGGTTGTGTATCGACTACCGAGAGTTGAACAAACTTACCATCAAGAACCGCTACCCACTACCGAGAATCGACGACTTATTTGATCAACTACAAGGCTCGTCTATTTATTCAAAGATTGACTTACGTTCCGGGTATCATCAAATGCGGGTGAAAGAAGATGATATTCCAAAGACTGCTTTCAGAACACGTTACGGTCATTACGAGTTTATGGTCATGCCATTTGGTTTAACTAATGCACCAGCTGTGTTCATGGACCTTATGAACCGAGTGTGTGGACCATACCTTGACAAGTTTGTCATTGTTTTCATTGATGACATACTTATTTACTCAAAGAATGACCAAGAACACGGTGAACATTTGAGAAAGGAGTTAGAAGTATTGAGGAATGAAGAATTGTACGCTAAATTTTCAAAGTGTGCATTTTGGTTGGAAAAAGTTCAATTCCTCGGTCACATAGTGAACAAAAAAGGTATTAAGGTGGATCCGGCAAAGATAGAAACTGTTGAAAAGTGGGAAACCCCGAAAACTCCGAAACACATACGCCAGTTTTTAGGACTAGCTGGTTACTACCGAAGGTTCATCCAAGACTTTTCCAAAATAGCAAAACCCTTGACTGCATTAACGTATAAAGGGAAGAAATTTGAATGGAAGGATGAACAAGAGAAAGCGTTTCAGTTATTGAAGAAAAAGCTAACTACGGCACCTATATTGTCATTACCTGAAGGGAATGATGATTTTGTGATTTATTGTGACGCATCAAAGCAAGGTCTCGGTTGTGTATTAATGCAACGAACGAAGGTGATTGCTTATGCGTCTAGACAATTGAAGATTCACGAGCAAAATTATATGACGCATGATTTGGAATTAGGCGCGGTTGTTTTTGCATTAAAGACTTGGAGGCACTACTTATATGGGGTCAAAAGTATTATATATACCGACCACAAAAGTCTTCAACACATATTTAATCAGAAACAACTGAATATGAGGCAGCGTAGGTGGATTGAATTGTTGAATGATTACGACTTTGAGATTCGTTACCACCTGGGGAAGGCAAATGTGGTAGCCCATGCCTTGAGTAGGAAGGACAGAGAACCCATTCGAGTAAAATCTATGAATATAATGATTCATAATTACCTTACTACTCAAATAAAGGAGGCGCAACAAGGAGTTTTAAAAGAAGGAAATTTAAAGGATGAAATACCCAAAGGATCGGAGCAGCATCTTAATATTCAGGAAGACGGAACCCGGTATAGGGCTGAAAGGATTTGGGTACCAAAATTTGGAGATATGAGAGAAATGGTACTTAGAGAAGCTCATAAAACCAGATACTCAATACATCCTGGAACGGGGAAGATGTACAAGGATCTCAAGAAACATTTTTGGTGGCCGGGTATGAAAGCCGATGTTGCTAAATACGTAGGAGAATGTTTGACGTGTTCTAAGGTCAAATCTGAGCATCAGAAACCATCAGGTCTACTTCAACAATCCGAAATCCCAGAATGGAAATGGGAAAACATTACCATGGATTTCATCACTAAATTGCCAAGGACTGCAACTGGTTTTGATACTATTTGGGTAATAGTTGATCGTCTCACCAAATCAGCACACTTCCTGCCAATAAGAGAAGATGACAAGATGGAGAAGTTAGCACGACTGTATTTGAAGGAAGTCATCTCCAGACATGGAATACCAATCTCTATTATCTCTGATAGGGATGGCAGATTTATTTCAAGATTCTGGCAGACATTACAGCAAGCATTAGGAACTCGTCTAGACATGAGTACTGCCTATCATCCACAAACTGATGGGCAGAGCGAAAGATTGATACAAACATTGAAGACATGCTACGAGCATGTGTTATTGATTTCGGAAACAGTTGGGATCGACATCTACCGTTAGCAGAATTTTCCTACAACAACAGCTACCATTCAAGCATTGAGATGGCGCCGTTTGAAGCACTTTATGGTAGAAAGTGCAGGTCTCTAATTTGTTGGAGTGAAGTGGGGGATAGACAGATTACGGGTCCGGAGATTATACAAGAAACTACCGAGAAGATCATCCAAATTTAACAACGGTTGAAAACCGCCCAAAGTCGACAAAAGAGCTACGCTGACATTAAAAGAAAAGATATAGAATTTGAAATTGGAGAGATGGTCATGCTTAAAGTTGCACCTTGGAAAGGCGTTGTTCGATTTGGTAAACGAGGGAAATTAAATCCAAGGTATATTGGACCATTCAAGATTATTGATCGTGTCGGACCAGTAGCTTACCGACTTGAGTTACCTCAACAACTCGCGGCTGTACATAACACTTTCCACGTCTCGAATTTGAAGAAATGTTTTGCTAAAGAAGATCTCACTATTCCGTTAGATGAAATCCAAATCAACGAAAAACTCCAATTCATCGAAGAACCCGTCGAAATAATGGATCGTGAGGTTAAAAGACTTAAGCAAAACAAGATACCAATTGTTAAGGTTCGATGGAATGCTCGTAGAGGACCCGAGTTCACCTGGGGGCATGAAGATCAGATGAAGAAGAAATACCCGCATCTATTTCCAGAAGATTCGTCAACACCTTCAACAGCTTAAAATTTCGGGACGAAATTTATTTAACGGGTAGGTACTGTAGTGACCCGAACTTTTCCATGTTTATATATATTAATTGAGATTGATATTTACATGATTAAATATTTCCAACATGTTAAGCAATCAAACTTGTTAAGACTTGATTAATGGAAATATGTTTCATATAGACAATTGACCACCCAAGTTGACCGGCAATTCACGAACGTTAAAACTTGAAAAAACGACATGACGATATATATATGGATATAAATATGGTTAACATGAGATTATGATAAGTAAGTATCTCCATAAGTATATTAACAATGAGTTATATACATATAAACAAGACTACTAACTTAAGGATTTCGAAACGAGACATATATGTAACGATTATCGTTGTAACGACATTTAAATGTATATATATCATATTAAGATATATTAATATATCATAATATTATGATAATATAATAATTTAACATCTCATTAGATATAATAAACAATGGGTTAACAACATTAATTGAGATCGTTAACTTAATGGTTTCAAAACAACACTTACATGTAACGACTAACGATGACTTAACGACTAAGTTAAAATGTATATACATGTAGTGTATTTAGATGTATTAAAATACTTTTGGAAGACTTCAAGACATATATCAAAACACTCATACTTAACGAAAATGGTTACAGTTACTTTCCCATTCTTTTCTTTCATCAAGAATTCTAGTCGTATTCTTACCCGTATTATACACAGCTTCAAAACGTACTTACTATGGGTATATACCAATAGGAACTAGCATGGGATTCCACTCTTGATTATGTCATGTATGAATAATCAATTTTAACTTCTACCATAATCTAGTCAACTAACTAGAACTCCTTTTAACCCCACTCACCACTCACCAATTACTACTCATCATTCACTCCATTTCACTTCCAATTCTCTTTCTAATTCTCTCTCAACACACACACACACTATTATGAACGTATTTTTCCAGTAGTTAATCATCATCTTCATCAAAAATCACTTCAAGAATCAAGCTAAACTCATCATAGGAAGAACACTTCAAGAACACTTCAAAAATCCCTTCAAGTTTACTAATTTACTTCCAAGCTTTCTAATCCATTCCAAGTAATCATCTAAGATCAAGAAACCTTTGTTATATACAGTAGGTTATCTTTCTTATTCAAGGTAATATTCATATTCAAACTTTGATTCAATTTCTATAACTATAAACTATCTTAATTCGAGTAAAAATCTTACTTGAACTTGTTTTGTGTCATGATCCTACTTCAAGAACTTTCAAGCCATCCAAGATCCTTTGAAGCTAGATCATTTCTTTTCACTTCCAGTAGGTTTACCTACTAAACTTTAGGTAGTAATGATGTTCATAACATCATTCGATTCATATATATAAAACTATCTTATTCGAAGGTTTAAACTCGTAATCACTAGAACATAGTTTAGTTAATTCTAAACTTGTTCACAAACAAAAGTTAATCCTTCTAACTTGACTTTTAAAATTAACTAAACACATGTTATATATCTATATGATATGCTAACTTAATGATTTAAAACCTGGAAACACGAAAAACACCGTAAAATCGGATTTACGCCGTCGTAGTAACACCGCGGGCTGTTTTGGGTTAGTTAATTAAAAACTATGATAAACTTTGATTTAAAAGTTGTTATTCTGAGAAAATGATTTTTATTATTAACATGAAACTATATCCAAAAATTATGGTTAAACTCAAAGTGAAAGTATGTTTTCTAAAATGGTCATCTAGACGTCGTTCTTTCGACTGAAATGACTACCTTTACAAAAACGACTTGTAACTTATTTTTCTGACTATAAACCTATACTTTTTCTGTTTAGATTCATAAAATAGAGTTCAATATGAAACCATAGCAATTTGATTCACTCAAAATGGATTTAAAATGAAGAAGTTATGGGTAAAACAAGATTGGATAATTTTTCTCATTTTAGCTACGTGAAAATTGGTAACAAATCTATTCCAACCAAAACTTAATCAACTTGTATTGTATATTATGTAATCTTGAGATACCATAGACACGTATACAATGTTTTGACCTATCATGTCGACACATCTATATATATTTCGGAACAACCATAGACACTCTATATGTGAATGTTGGAGTTAGCTATACAGGGTTGAGGTTGATTCCAAAATATATATAGTTTGAGTTGTGATCAATACTGAGATACGTATACACAGGGTCGTGGATTGATTCAAGATAATATTTATCGACTTATTTCTGTACATCTAACTGTGGACAACTAGTTGTAGGTTACTAACGAGGACAGCTGACTTAATAAACATAAAACATCAAAATATATTAAAAAGTGTTGTAAATATATTTTGAACATACTTTAATATATATGTATATATTGTTATAGGTTCGTGAATCAACAGCGGCCAAGTCTTACTTCTCGACGAAGTAAAAAATCTGTGAAAGTGAGTTATAGTTCCACTTTTAAAATCTAATATTTTTGGGATGAGAATACATGCAGGTTTTATAAATGATTTACAAAATAGACACAAGTACGCGAAACTACATTCTATGGTTGAATTATCGAAATCGAATATGCCCCTTTTTATTAAGTCTGGTAATCTAAGAATTAGGGAACAGACACCCTAATTGACGCGAATCCTAAAGATAGATCTATTGGGCCTAACAAACCCCATCCAAAGTACCGGATGCTTTAGTACTTCGAAATTTATATCATATCCGAAGGGTGTCCCGGAATGATGGGGATATTCTTATATATGCATCTTGTTAATGTCGGTTACCAGGTGTTCAATCCATATGAATGATTTTTATCTCTATGTATGGGATGTGTATTGAAATATGAAATCTTGTGGTCTATTGTTACGATTTGATATATATAGGTTAAACCTATAACTCACCAACATTTTTGTTGACGTTTAAAGCATGTTTATTCTCAGGTGAATATTAAGAGCTTCCGCTGTTGCATACTAAAATAAGGACAAGATTTGGAGTCCATGTTTGTATGATATTGTGTAAAAACTGCATTCAAGAAACTGATTTCGATGTAACATATTTGTATTGTAAACCATTATGTAATGGTCGTGTGTAAACAGGATATTTTAGATTATCATTATTTGATGATCTACGTAAAGCTTTTTAAACCTTTATTTATGAAATAAAGGTTATGGTTTATTTTAAAAATGAATGCAGTCTTTGAAAAACGTCTCATATAGAGGTCAAAACCTCGCAACGAAATCAAATAATATGGAACGTTTTTAATCAATAAGAACGGTACATTTCATAATGACATGTTTACTTATCATTTATCATGATTAGACATAGTGTATCAATATCTTAATATGATTCATATGTATTTAGTAAGACGTTGTTATAACGATAATCGTTATATATATCGTTTCGAGTTTCTTAATTCAATAAACTCAATTTTATGTATATAACTCATTGCTAAAATACCTAATGAGATATATATATATATATATAATCATATATATGTCATCATATAGTTTTTACAAGTTTTAACGTTCGTGAATCACTGGTCAACTTGGGTGGTCAATTGTCTATATGAAACATATTTCAATTAATCAAGTCTTAACAAGTTGGATCGCTTAACATGTTGGAAACACTTAATCATGTAAATAACAATTTCATTTAATATATATAAACATGAAAAAGTTTGGGTCACTATAGTACCTACCCGTTAAATAAATTTCGTCCCAAAATTTTAAGCAGTTGGAGGTGTTGACGTATCTTCTGGAAATAAGTGCGGGTATTTCTTCTTTATATGATCTTCTCATTCCTAGGTGAACTCGAGTCCTCTACGAGCATACCATTGAACTTTAACAATTGGTATCTTGTTTTGCTTAAGCCTTTTAACCTCACGATCCATTATTTCGATGGGTTCTTCGACGAATTGAAGTTTTTCGTTGATTTGGATTTCGTCTAACGGAATAGTGAGATCTTCTTTAGCAAAACATTTTTTTCAAATTTGAGATGTGGAAAGTGTTATGTACAGCCACGATTTGTTGAGGTAATTCAAGTCGGTAAGCTACTGGTCCGACACGATCAATAATCTTGAATGGTCCTATATACATTGGATTTAATTTCCCTCGTTTACCAAATCGAACAACGCCTTTCCAAGGTGCAACCTTAAGCATGACCATCTCTCCAATTTCATATTCTATATCTATTCTTTTAATGTCGGCGTAGCTCTTTTGTCGACTTTGGGCAGTTTTCAACCGTTGTTGAATTTGGATGATCTTCTCGGTAGTTTCTTGTATTATCTCCGGACCCGTAATCTGTCTATCCCCCACTTCACTCCAACAAATCGGAGACCTGCACTTTCTACCATAGAGTGCTTCAAACGGCGCCATCTCAATGCTTGAATGGTAGCTATTATTGTAGGAAAATTCTGCTAACAGAAGGTGTCGATCCCAACTATTTCCAAAATCAATAACACATGCTCGTAGCATGTCTTCAAGCGTTTGTATCGGCCTTTCGCTATGCCCATCAGTTTGTGAATGATAAGCAGTACTCATGTCTAGACGAGTTCCTAATGCTTGCTGTAATGTCTGCCAGAATTTTGAAATAAATCTGCCATCCCTATCAGAGATAACAGAGATTGGTATTCCATGTCTGGAGATGACTTCCTTCAAATACAGTCGTGCTAAGTTCTCCATCTTGTCATCTTCTCTTATTGGAAGGAAGTGTGCTAATTTGGTGAGATGATCAACTATTACCCAAATAGTATCAAAACCACTTGCAGTCCTTGGCAATTTAGTGATGCAATCCGTGGTAATATTTTCCCATTTCCATTCTGGGATTTCGGGTTGTTGAAGTAGACCTGATGGTTTCTGATGATCAGCTTTGACCTTAGAACACGTCAAACATTCCCCTACGTATTTATTAACATCGGATTTCATACCTAGCCACCAAAAATGTTTCTTGAGATCTTTGTACATCTTTCCCATTCCAGGATGTATTGAGTATCTGGTTTTATGAGTTTCTCTAAGTACCATTTCTCTCATATCTCCAAATTTTGGTACCCAAATTCTTTCAGCCCTATACCGGGTTCTGTCTTCCCGAATATTAAGATGCTTCTCCGATCCTTTGGGTATTTCATCCTTTAAATTTTCCTCTTTTAAATCTCCTTGTTGCGCCTCCTTTATTTGAGTAGTAAGGTTAGTGTGAATCATTATATTCATAACTTTTACTTGAATAGGTTCTCTGTCCTTTCTGCTCAAGGTGTCGGCTACCACATTTGCCTTCTTCGGTGTAGTGACCCGAACTTTTCCATGTTTATATATATATTAAATGAAATTATTATTTACATGATTAAGTGTTTCCAAAATGTTAAGCAATCAAACTTGTTAAGACTTGATTAATTGAAAGAGGTTTCATATAGACAATTGATCACCCAAGTTGACCGGTGATTCACGAACGTTAAAACTTGTAAAAACTATACGATGACATATATATGGTTATATATATAGTTAACATGATTTTATTATAAGTATGTATCTCATTAGGTATTTTAACAATGAGTTATATACATAAAAATGAGACTATTAATTTAAGAAACTCGAAAACGATATATATAACGATTATCGTTATAACAACGTCTTACTAGGTACATATGAATCATATTAAGATATTAATACACTTGTTTAATTATGTTAAATGATAAGTAAATATATTATTAAGTGTATTAACAATGAAATACATATGTAAAAATAAGACTACTAACTTAATGATTTCGAAACGAGACATATATGTAACGATTATCGTTGTAACGACATTTAACTGTATATATATCATACTAAGAGATATTATATATCATAATATCATGATAATATAAAAATTTAACATCTCATTTGTTATAATAAACAATGGGTTAACAACATTCAACAAGATCGTTAACCTAAAGGTTTCAAAACAACATTTACATGTAACGACTAACGATGACTTAACGACTCAGTTAAAATGTATATACATGTACTGTTTTAATATGTATTCATACACTTTTGAAAGACTTCAAGACACTTATCAAAATACTTCTACTTAACAAAAATGCTTACAATTACATCCTCGTTCAGTTTCATCAATAATTCTACTCGTATGCACCCGTATTCGTACTCGTACAATACACAGCTTTTAGATGTATGTACTATTGGTATATACACTCCAATGATCAGCTCTTAGCATCCCATGTGAGTCACTTAACACATGTGGGAACCATCATTTGGAAACTAGCATGAAATATCTCATAAAATTACAAAAATATGAGTAATCATTCATGACTTATTTACATGAAAACAAAATTACATATCCTTTATATCTAATCCATACACCAACGACCAAAAACACCTACAAACACTTTCATTCTTCAATGTTTATTCATCTAATTAATCTCTCTCAAGTTCTATCTTCAAGTTCTAAGTGTTCTTCATAAATTCCAAAAGTTCTAGTTTCATAAAATCAAGAATACTTCCAAGATTGCAAGTTTACTTCCAAGTTTTCTAAATCCATTCCAAGTAATCATCAAAGATCAAGAAACCTTTGTTACTTACAGTAGGTTATCTTTCTAATACAATGTAATAATCATATTCAAACTTTAATTCAATTTCTATAACTATAACAATCTTATTTCGAGTGGAAATCTTACTTGAAATTGTTTTCGTGTCATGATTCTGCTTCAAGAACTTTCAAGCCATCCAAGGATCCTTTGAAGCTAGATCCATTTTTCTCATTTCCAGTAGGTTTATCCAAGGAACTTGAGGTAGTAATGATGTTCATAACATCATTCGATTCATACATATAAAGCTATCTTATTCGAAGGTTTAAACTTGTAATCACTAGAACATAGTTTAGTTAATTCTAAATTTGTTCGCAAATAAAAGTTAATCCTTCTAACTTGACTTTTAAAATCAACTAAACACATGTTCTATATCTATATGATATGCTAACTTAATGATTTAAAACCTGGAAACACGAAAAACACCGTAAAACCGGATTTACGCCGTGGTAGTAACACCGCGGGCTGTTTTGGGTTAGTTAATTTAAAACTATGATAAACTTTGATTTAAAAGTTGCTATTCTGGAAAATTGATTTTTGTTATGAACATGAAACTATATCCAAAAATGATGGTTAAACTCAAAGTGGAAGTATGTTTTCTAAAATAGTCATCTAGACGTCGTTCTTTCGACTGAAATGACTACCTTTACAAAAATGACCTGTAACTTATTTTTACGACTATAAACCTATACTTTTTTCTCTTTAGATTCATAAAATAGAGTTCAATATGAAACCATAGCAATTTGATTCACTCAAAACGGATTTAAAATGAAGAAGTTATGGGTAAAACAAGATTGGATAATTTTTCTCATTTTAGCTACGTGAAAATTGGTAGCAAATCTATTCCAACCATAACTTACTCAACTTGTATTGTATATTATGTAATCTTGAGATACCATAGACACGTATACAATGTTTCGACCTATCATGTCGACACATCTATATATATTTCGGAACAACCATATACACTCTATATGTGAATGTTGGAGTTAGCTATACAGGGTTGAGGTTGATTCCAAAATATATATAGTTTGAGTTGTGATCAATACTGGGATACGTATACACTGGGTCGTGGATTGATTCAAGATAATATTTATCGATTTATTTATGTACATCTAACTGTGGACAACTAGTTGTAGGTTACTAACGAGGACATCTGACTTAATAAACTTAAAACATCAAAATATATTAAAAGTGTTGTAAATATATTTTGAACATACTTTGATATATATGTATATATTGTTATAGGTTCGTGAATCAACCAGTGGCCAAGTCTTACTTTCCGACGAAGTAAAAATCTGTGAAAGTGAGTTATAGTCCCACTTTTAAAATCTAATATTTTTGGGATGAGAATACATGCAGGTTTTATAAATGATTTACAAAATAGACACAAGTACATGAAACTACATTCTATTGTTGAATTATCGAAATCGAATATGCCCCTTTTTATTAAGTCTGGTAATCTAAGAATTAGGGAACAGACACCCTAATTGACGCGAATCCTAAAGATAGATCTATTGGCCCTAACAAACCCCATCCAAAGTATCGGATGCTTTAGTACTTCGAAATTTATATCATATCCGAAGGGTGTCCCGGAATGATGGGGATATTCTTATATATGCATCTTGTTAATGTCGG
Organism: Rutidosis leptorrhynchoides; assembly: GCF_046630445.1. Classification (NCBI taxonomy): domain Eukaryota; kingdom Viridiplantae; phylum Streptophyta; class Magnoliopsida; order Asterales; family Asteraceae; genus Rutidosis; species Rutidosis leptorrhynchoides. Next base: position 334,789,738 of record NC_092336.1, on the reverse strand, counting down.
TTACCAGGTGGTCACCATATGAATGATTTTTATCTCTATGTATGGGATGTGTATTGAAATATGAAATCTTGTGGTCTATTGTTACGATTTGATATATATAGGTTAAACTTATAACTCACCAACATTTTTTTGTTGACGTTTAAAGCATGTTTATTCTCAGGTGAATACTAAGAGCTTCCGCTGTTGCATACTAAAATAAGGACAAGATTTGGAGTCCATGTTTGTATGATATTGTGTAAAAACTGCATTCAAGAAACTGATTTCGATGTAACATATTTGTATTGTAAACCATTATGTAATGGTCGTGTGTAAACTGGATATTTTAGATTATCATTATTTGATAATCTACGTAAAGCTTTTTAAACCTTTATTTATAAAATAAAGGTTATGGTTTGTTTTAAAAATGAATGCAGTCTTTGAAAAACGTCTCATATAGAGGTCAAAACCTCGCAACGAAATCAATTAATATGGAACGTTTTTAATCAATAAGAACGGGACATTTCAGTTGGTATCCGAGTGTTGGTCTTAGAGAACCAGGAAATTTGCATTAGTGTGTCTTATCGAGTTTGTTAGGATACATTAGTGAGTCTGGACTTCGACCGTGTTTTCTTTAAAAATGATTGCTTAACATTTTTGTTGGAAACTATATATTATTAACATGTATATATTATGTGATATATTAATCTCTTAACATGTTTGATATTGTGTGATAGATGTCTACCTCTAGCACAAATCCCATTGACTCACCAAATAATAACGAAGAGTCGAATATATATTGGACTGATTCACAAGTTCCCGAAGAAGAACCGGAAGAAGAATCAGAACCGGAAGAGGAGGAACAGGAGGAGGAAATAGAACCGGTGGGGGAAATAATAAAACAATTAAGTAAAAGAAAATCCTCAACCAACCGACCAAGGTTAATTATGGTTAATGGTGTTTCCGCCAAAGAAGCAAAATATTGGGAGGATTACCAATTCTCCGATGAATCGGATTCCGACGAGAATTCCGAGGATGTTATAGAAATTACCCCAACTGAATTTAAAAAGGCAAAAGAAAATAATAAGGGAAAGGGCATAAAATTAGAGAAATCTAATTCCAACCCCGATGAACTTTATATGTATCGTCAACCCCCGAAGCCCTTAAGTTGTAACAATGACCCGGGAACCTCTAAACCACCAGGTTTTTCTAAACCGTTGTGGAAAACGACAGCTCGTATTAGGGGAACATCATATATCCCTAGAAACTTGGCAAAACGAACCAAAACTGAAGAACAAGAAATGAGCGAGTCGGAATAAGATAGTTGTATTCGTGTGGTGTAATATATGTAATATAGTGTGCTTATGCTTTATGATATATGTTAAAATTGCTTGTATTAATAAGTAATTTTTTTTATGAATCTAACTCTTGTCTATTTTACAGTATAAAAACACAAAATGGATAGACAACCCAATATTTTAAGAGACCTACCCGGAGACATGATTGATGAAATCTTGTCTAGAGTCGGTCAGAATTCTTCGGCACAACTATTTACGGCGAAATCAGTTTGTAAGACATTCGAAGAACGTTCCAAGAATGTCTTGGTTTATAAGAGACTTTCGTTTGAAAGATGGGGGATATCACATTCGGAAACCCATAAGTTACGATGTGTTTACTTTGACGCATATATTGCGGGGAACCCAAGTGCTATTTTACGCAACGGGTTAAGAAATTATTTTGACTCAATGTATCCGAATATAGGACTTCATGATTTAGAAAAAGCGGCTAACATGCAACATAAAGAAGCATGCTATGCTTACGGGTTAGTAATGTTCGCTTCTCACCAAAGTGAGAAAAAGAACATCGGGCTACAACTATTAAACAAAACGTTCCCACAAGTGACAAAGTCGGTAATTGGGGTAAGAAATGAGGTTTTTAGGTTATTACGAGACTGTTGGTCATTACATAACCCTCGTCCCTTTGACGACGTTACAACACGCTGTCTTATCAACGGCCATAACGGTTATGTTCCACAAGACCAAGGATGGGAAGTAGTCCTAGTAAAACCAGAATGCATGACTTGTTTCTGGACGTATGAATTACGTGTCTTTATTGCCTTTGCTGAACGACTTGTGTACTAGCTAGAATTATCTTCACAACTATCTTGTATCAAAGTTATTGTGTGCTATATTTCATGCTTTATGTAAAATAAGCTTTGTAAAATATTGTATAAAAGTTTGAACGCGAAATATTATTACAATCAGTCTTTCATATAGAATTGTAGTAGTTGAATTGTATATTAGCTACTAAGTATGAATTTAACAGGTAGGTACTACCCGAATTTAAACTTATAAAACGCTAATATGAAGAAAAAGCCTTTATAAATGAGTTCATATTATGCTACAAAATACTATTAACTACTCTTAATATTCTGTATGATTAACTTGTTCCATTTGACTATTTTGAAGGAAATGACACCGACTACTCGACACACCGTGAATATGAAGGAAGAGGAATTCCGTACTTTTCTAGCTTCAAACATAGCCGCAGTACAGGCTGCGCTATATACCAACAATAACCTTGGATCTAGCAGAACAGGAAATCGTGTAGGATGCACCTACAAAGAATTTACTGCCTGCAAACCTTTGGAATTTGATGGAACCGAAGGACCGATCGGATTGAAACGGTGGACCGAGAAGGTCGAATCGGTGTTTGCCATAAGTAAGTGTACTGAAGAGGACAAAGTGAAGTACGCTATGCATACCTTCACAGGTTCTACGTTAACATGGTGGAATACCTATCTAGAGCAAGTGGGACAAGATGATGCGTACGCACTACCGTGGTCAGCATTCAAGCACTTGATGAACGAGAAGTACCGTCCCAGAACCGAGGTCAATAAGCTCAAGACAGAACTTAGAGGGTTACGAACCCAAGGATTTGATATTACCACGTACGAAAGACGATTCATAGAATTGTGCCTATTGTGTCCGGGAGCGTTCGAAGATGAGGAAGAGAAGATCGACGCGTTTGTGAAAGGATTACCGGAAAGAATCCAAGAAGATATAAGTTCACACGAGCCCGCCTCCATACAACAGGCATGTAGAATGGCTCACAAACTAGTGAACCAGATTGAGGAAAGAATTAAAGAACAGATGGCTGAAGAGGCCAATGTGAAGCAAGTCAAAAGAAAGTGGGAGGAAAACGGTAATAAGAATCACCAATACAACAACAACAACAACAACAACAGCAATTACAATAATAATCGCAACAATTATCCCAACAATCGCAACTACAACAAACGGCCCAACAACAACAACAATAACAACAACAACAACAGCAACTACAACAATCATCCCAATAACAATAACAACCGCAACAACAACAACAATCAGAAGCAGCTATGCCAAAGGTGTGAAAAGTATCACTCGGGGTTCTGCACCAAATTTTGCAACAAGTGTAAAAGAAATGGTCATAGCGCGGCGAAGTGTGAGGTCTACAGACCAGGGGTTAACAGAACGAAAGGAACAAATGGTGTCGGAACGAGTAATGGCAGAGCAAGTAGTGTCGGAGCAAGTTATGCCAATGTAGTTTGTTATAAATGTGGAAAATCGGGCCACATTATTAGAAATTTCCCGAACCAGGAGAACACGAATGGACAAGGCCGCGGAAGAGTTTTCAATATTAATGTGGCAGAGGCACAGGAAGACCCGGAGCTTGTTACGGGTACATTTCTTATTGACAATAAATCTGCTTACGTTTTATTTGATTCGGGTGCGGATAGAAGCTATATGAGTAGAGATTTTTGTGCTAAATTAAGTTGTCCATTTACGCCGTTGGATAGTAAATTTTTACTCGAATTAGCAAACGGTAAATTAATTTCAGCAGATAATATATGCCGGAATCGAGAAATTAAACTGGGTAGCGAAATATTTAAGATTGATTTGATACCAGTAGAGTTAGGGAGTTTTGATGTAATAGTTGGCATGGACTGGCTGAAGAAGGTGAAAGCAGAGATCGTATGTTATAAAAATGCAATTCGCATTGTACGAGAAGAAGGAGAACCCTTAATGGTGTACGGAGAAAAGGGCATCATGAAGCTACATCTTATTAGTAATTTGAAGGCACAAAAATTAATAAGAAAAGGTTGCTATGCTGTTCTAGCACACGTAGAGAAAGTACAAACTGAAGAAAAGAGCATCAATGATGTTCCCGTCGCAAAAGAATTTCCCGATGTATTTCCGAAAGAATTACCGGGACTACCTCCACATCGATCTGTTGAATTTCAAATAGATCTTGTACCAGGAGCTACACCAATAGCTCGTTCTCCTTATAGACTCGCATCCAACGAGATGAAAGAACTGCAAAGCCAACTGCAAGAACTATTAGAACGTGGTTTCATTCGACCAAGCACATCACCATGGGGAGCTCCTGTTTTGTTTGTCAAGAAGAAGGATGGTACATTTAGGTTGTGTATTGACTACAGAGAGTTGAACAAACTTACCATCAAAAACCGCTACCCACTACCGAGAATCGACGACTTATTTGATCAACTACAAGGCTCGTCTGTATATTCAAAGATTGACTTACGTTTCGGGTATCATCAAATGCGGGTGAAAGAAGATGATATTCCAAAGACTGCTTTAAGAACATGTTACGGTCATTACGAGTTTATGATTATGCCGTTTGGTTTAACTAATGCACCAGATGTGTTCATGGACCTTATGAACCGAGTGTGTGGACCATACCTTGACAAGTTTGTCATTGTTTTCATTGATGACATACTTATTTACTCAAAGAATGACCAAGAACACGGTGAACATTTGAGAAAGGTGTTAGAAGTATTGAGGAAGGAAGAATTGTACGCTAAGTTTTCAAAGTGTTCATTTTGGTTGGAAGAAGTTCAATTCCTCGGTCACATAGTGAACAAAGAAGGTATTAAGGTGGATCCGGCAAAGATAGAAACTGTTGAAAAGTGGAAAGCCCCGAAAACTTCGAAACACATACGCCAGTTTTTAGGACTAGCTGGTTACTACAGAAGATTCATCCAAGATTTCTCCAAAATAGCAAAACCCTTGACTGCATTAACGCATAAAGGGAAGAAATTTGAATGGAAGGATGAACAAGAGTAGGTGTTTCAATTATTAAAGAAAAAGCTAACTACGGCACCTATATTGTCATTGCCTGAAGGGAATGATGATTTTGTGATTTATTGTGACGCATCAAAGCAAGGTCTCGGTTGTGTATTAATGCAACGAACGAAGGTGATTGCTTATGCGTCTAGACAATTGAAGATTCACGAACAAAATTATATGACGCATGATTTGAAATTAGGCGCAGTTGTTTTTGCATTAAAGACTTGGAGGCACTACTTATATGGGGTCAAAAGTATTATATATACCGACCACAAAAGTCTTCAACACATATTTAATCAGAAACAACTGAATATGAGGCAGCGTAGGTGGATTGAATTGTTGAATGATTACGACTTTGAGATTCGTTACCACCCGGGGAAGGTAAATGTGGTAGCCGACGCCTTGAGTAGGAAGGACAGAGAACCCATTCGAGTAAAATCTATGAATATAATGATTCACACTAACCTTACAACTCAAATAAAGGAGGCGCAACAAGGAGTTTTAAAAGAGGGAAATTTAAAGGACGAAATACCCAAAGGATCGGAGAAGCATCTTAATATTTGGGAAGACGGAACCCGGTATAGGGCTGAAAGGATTTGGGTACCAAAATTTGGAGATATGGGAGAAATGGTACTTAGAGAAGCTCATAAAACCAGATACTCAATACATCCTGGAACGGGGAAGATGTACAAGGATCTCAAGAAACATTTTTGGTGGCCGGATATGAAAGCCGATGTTGCTAAATACGTAGGAGAATGTTTGACGTGTTCTAAGGTCAAAGCTGAGCATCAGAAACCATCAGGTCTACTTCAACAACCCGAAATCCCGGAATGGAAATGGGAAAACATTACCATGGATTTCATCACTAAATTGCCAAGGACTGCAAGTGGTTTTGATACTATTTGGGTAATAGTTGATCGTCTCACCAAATCAGCACACTTCCTGTCAATAAGAGAAGATGACAAGATGGATAAGTTAGCACGACTGTATTTGAAGGAAGTCGTCTCTAGACATGGAATACCAATCTCTATTATCCCTGATAGGGATGGCAGATTTATTTCAAGATTCTGGCAGACATTACAGCAAGCATTAGGAACTCGTCTAGACATGAGTACTGCCTATCATCCACAAACTGATGGGCAGAGCGAAAAGATGATACAAATGCTTGAAGACATGCTACGAGCATGTGTTATTGATTTCGGAAATAGTTGGGATCGACACCTACCGTTAGCAGAATTTTCCTACAACAACAGTTATCATTCTAGTATTGAGATGGCGCCGTTTGAGGCACTTTATGGTAGAAAGTGCATGTCTTCGATTTGTTGGAATGAAGTGGGGGATAGACAGATTACGGGTTCGGAGATAATACAAGAAACTACCGAGAAAATCATCCAAATTTAACAAAGATTGAAAACCGCCCAGAGTCGACAAAAGAGCTACGCGGACAGTAAAAGAAAAGATATAGAGTTTGAAATTGGAGAAATGATCATGCTTAAGGTTTCACCTTGGAAAGGCGTTGTTCGATTTGGTAAACGGGGAAACTAAATCCAAGGTACATTGGACCATTCAAGATTATAGATCGTGTCGGACCAGTAGCTTACCAACTGAAGCTACCTCAACAACTCGCAGCTGTACATAACACTTTCCACGTCTCAAATTTGAAGAAATGTTTTGCTAAAGAAGATCTCACTATTCCGTTGGACGAAATCCAAATCAATGAAAAACTTCAATTCATTGAAGAACCCGTCGAAATAATGGATCGTGAGGTTAAGAGACTTAAACAAAACAAGATACCAATTATTAAGGTTCAATGGAATGCTCGTAGAGGATCCGAGTTCACCTGGGAGTGTGAAGATCAGATGAAGAAGAAATACCCGCATTTATTTCCAGAAGATACCTCAACACCTCCATCTGCTTAAAATTTCGGGACGAAATTTATTTAACGGGTAGGTACTGTAGTGACCCGAACTTTTCCACGTTTATATATATATTAAATGAAATTGTTATTTACATTATTAAGTGTTTCCAACATGTTAAGCAATCAAATTTGTTATGACTTGATTAATTGAAATAGGTTTCATATAGACAATTGACCACCCAAGTTGACCGGTGATTCACGAACGTTAAAGCTTGTAAAAACTATACGATGACATATATATGGTTATATATATAGTTAACATGATTTTATTACAAGTATGTATCTCATTAGGTATTTTAACAATGAGTTATATACATAAAAATGAGACTATTAATTTAAGAAACTCGAAAACGATATATATAACGATTATCGTTATAACAACGTCTTAGTAGGTACATATGAATCATATTAAGATATTGATACACTTGTTTAATTATGTTAAATGATAAGTAAATATATTATTAAGTGTATTAACAATGAAATACATATGTAAAAATAAGACTACTAACTTAATGATTTCGAAACGAGACATATATGTAACGATTATCGTTGTAACGACATTTAACTGTATATATATCATACTAAGATATATTATATATCATAATATCATGATAATATAACAATTTAACATCTCATTTTTTATAATAAAAATGGGTTAACAACATTCAACAAGATCGTTAACTTACAGGTTTCAAAACAACATTTACATGTAACGACTAACGATGACTTAACGACTCAGTTAAAATGTATATATATGTAGTGTTTTAATATGTATTCATACACTTTTAAAAGACTTCAAGAAACTTATCAAAATACTTCTAATTAACAAAAATGCTTACAATTACATCCTCGTTCAGTTTCATCAACAATTCTACTCGTATGCACTCGTATTCGTACGCGTACAATACACAGCTTTTAGATGTATGTACTATTGGTATATACACTCCAATGATCAGCTCTTAGCAGCCCATGTGAGTCACCTAACACATGTGAGAACCATTATTTGGCAACTAGCATGAAATATCTCATAAAATTACAAAAATATGAGTAATCATTCATGACTTATTTACATGAAAACAAAATTACATATCCTTTATATCTAATCCATACACCAACGACCAAAAATACCTACAAACACTTTCATTCTTCAATTTTTCTTCATCTAATTAATCTCTCTCAAGTTATATCTTCAAGTTCTAAGGGTTCTTCATAAATTCCAAAAGTTCTAGTTTCATAAAATCAAGAATACTTCCAAGATTTCAAGTTTACTTCTAAGTTTTCTAAATCCATTCCAAGTAATCATCCAAGATCAAGAAACCTTTTTTACTTAAAGTAGGTTATCTTTCTAATACAAGGTAATAATCATATTCAAACTTTAATTCAATTTCTATAACTATAACAATCTTATTTCGAGTGGAAATCTTACTTGAAATTGTTTTCGTGTCATGATTCTGCTTCAAGAACTTTCAAGCCATCCAAGGATCCTTTGAAGCTAGATCCATTTTTCTCATTTCCAGTAGGTTTATACAAGGAACTTGAGGGAGTAATGATGTTCATAACATCATTCGATTCATACATATAAAGCTATCTTATTCGAAGGTTTAAACTTGTAATCACTAGAACATAGTTTAGTTAATTCTAAACTTGTTCGCAAATAAAAGTTAATCCTTCTAACTTGACTTTTAAAATCAACTAAACACATGTTCTATATCTATATGATATGCTAACTTAATGATTTAAAACCTGGAAACACGAAAAACACCGTAAAACCTGATTTACGCCGTCGTAGTAACATCGCGGGCTGTTTTGGGTTAGTTAATTAAAAACTATGATAAACTTTGATTTAAAAGTTGTTATTCTGGAAAAATTATTTTTATTATGAACATGAAACTATATCCAAAAATTATGGTTAAACTCAAAGTGGAAGTATGTTTTCTAAAATGGTCATCTAGACGTCGTTATTTCGACTGAAATGACTACCTTTACAAAAATGACTTGTAACTTATTTTTCCAACTATAAACCTATACTTTTTCTGTTTAGATTCATAAAATAGAGTTCAATATGAAACCATAGCAATTTGATTCACTCAAAACGGATTTAAAATGAAGAAGTTATGGGTAAAACAAGATTGGATAATTTTTCTCATTTTAGCTACGTGAAAATTGGTAACAAATCTATTCCAACCATCTACATATATTTTGGAACAACCATAGACACTCTATATGTTTCAACCTATTCCAACCATAGACACGTATACAATGTTTCGACATATCATGTCGACACATTTATATATATTTCGGAACAACCATAGACACTCTATATGTGAATGTTGGAGTTAGCTATACAGGGTTGAGGTTGATTCCAAAATATATATAGTTTGAGTTGTGATCAATACTGAGATACGTATACACTGGGTCGTGGATTGATTCAAGATAATATTTATCGATTTATTTCTGTACATCTAACTGTAGACAACTAGTTGTAGGTTACTAACGAGGACAGCTGACTTAATAAACTTAAAACATCAAAATATATTAAAAGTGTTGTAAATATATTTTGAACATACTTTGATATATATGTATATATTGTTATAGGTTCGTGAATCAACCAGTGGTCAAGTCTTACTTCCCGACGAAGTAAAAATATGTGAAAGTGAGTTATAGTCCCACTTTTAAAATCTAATATTTTTGGGATGAGAATACATGCAGGTTTTATAAATGATTTACAAAATAGACACAAGTACGTGAAACTACATTCTATGGTTGAATTATCGAAATCGAATATGCCCTTTTTTATTAAGTCTGGTAATCTAAGAATTAGGGAACAGACACCCTAATTGACGCGAATCCTAAAGATAGATCTATTGGGCCTAACAAACCCCATCCAAAGTACCGGATGCTTTAGTACTTCAAAATTTATATCATATCCGAAGGGTGTCCCGGAATGATGGGGATATTCTTATATATGCATCTTGTTAATGTCGGTTACCAGGTGTTCACCATATGAATGATTTTTATCTCTATGTATGGGATGTGTATTGAAATATGAAATCTTATGGTCTATTGTTACGATTTGATATATATAGATTAAACCTATAACTCACCAACATTTTTTTGTTGACGTTTAAAGCATGTTTATTCTTAGGTGAATACTAAGAACTTCCGCTGTTGCATACTAAAATAAGGACAAGATTTGGAGTCCATGTTTGTATGATATTGTTTAAAAACTGCATTCAAGAAAATAATTTCGATGTAACATATTTGTATTGTAAACCATTATGTAATGGTCGTGTGTAAACAGGATATTTTAGATTATCATTATTTGATAATCTACGTAAAGCTTTTTAAACCTTTATTTATGAAATAAAGGTTATGGTTTGTTTTAAAAATGAATGCAGTCTTTGAAAAACGTCTCATATAGAGGTCAAAACCTCGCAACGAAATCAATTAATATGGAACATTTTTAATCAATAAGAACGGGACATTTCATCCGGGTGGTAATGAATCTCAAAGTCGTAATCATTCAACAATTCAATCCACCTGCGCTGCCTCGTGTTCAGTTGTTTCTGATTAAATATATGTTGAAGACTTTTTTGGTCAATATATATAATACTTTTGACCCCATATAAGCAGTGCCTCCAAGTCTTTAATGCAAAAACAACCGTGCCTAATTCCAAATCATGCGTCGTATAATTCTGCTCGTGAATCTTCAATTGTCTAGACGCATAAGCAATTACTTTCGTTCGTTGCATTAATACACAACCGAGACCTTTCTTGGAGGCGTCACAATATATCATAAAATCATCATTCCCTTCAGGTAATGACAATATAGGTGTCGTAGTTAACTTTTTCTTCAACAATTGAAACGCTTTTTCTTGTTCATCCTTCCATTCAAATTTCCTCCCTTTATGCATTAATGCAGTCAAGGGTTTTGCTATTCTGGAAAAATCTTGGATGAACCTTCTGTAGTAACCAGCTAGTCCTAAAAATTGGCGTATATGCTTATGAGTTTTTGGAGTTTCCCATTTTTCAACGGTTTCAATCTTTGATGGATCCGCCTGAATACCTTCTTTGTTCACTATGTGAACGAGGAATTGAACTTCTTCCAACCAAAATGCACACTTTGAAAACTAACCGTACAGTTTTTCTTTTCTCAGTAACTATTGCACTTTTCTTAAATGTTCTTCATGCTCTTGATCATTATTCGAGTAAATAAGTATGTCATCGATGAAAACAATGACAAACTTGTCAAGATATGGCCCACACACTCAGTTCATGAGGTCCATGAACACAGCTGGTGCATTAGTCAATCCAAACGGCATAACCAAAAACTCGTAATGACCATAACGCATCCTAAAAGCAGTCTTTGGAATATCATCCTCCTTCACCCGCATTTGATGATATCCAGAACGTAAATCGATCTTCAAATAAATAGACGAGCCTTGTAGTTGATCAAATAAGTCATCGATTCTCGGTAGTGGGTAGTGGTTTTTGATGGTAAGTTTGTTCAACTCTCGGTAGTTGATACACAACCTGAATGTAACATCTTTCTTCTTGACAAACAAAACAGGAGCTCCCCATGGTGATGTGCTTGGTCAAATGAAACCACGCTCTAAAAGTTCCTGTAACTGACTTTGTAATTCTTTCATTTCGCTGGGTACGAGTCTGTATGGAGCATGAGCTATTGGTGCAGCTCCTGGTACAAGGTCTATTTGAAATTCAACGGATCGATGTGGGGGTTGTACTGAACCGAACTTTTCCATGTTTATATATATTAAATGAAATTGATTTTTACATGATTAAATGTTTCCAACATGTTAAGCAATCAAACTTGTTAAGACTTGATTATTTGAAATGAGTTTCATGTAGACAATTGACCACCCAAGTTGACCGGCGATTCACGAACATTAAAACTTGTAAAAATGACATGACGATATATATATATGGATATACATATAGTTAACATGAGATTATGATAAGTGAGTATCTCCATAAGTATATTAACAATGAGTTATATACATAAAAACAAGACTACTAACTTAAGGATTTCGAAACGAGACATATATGTAACGATTATCGCTGTAATGACATTTAAATGTATATATATCATATTAAGATATATTAATATATCATAATATCATGATAAGATAATAATTTAACATCTCATTAGATATAATAAACAATGGGTTAACAACATTAAATAAGATCGTTAACTTAAAGGTTTCAAAACAACACTTACATGTAACGACTAACGATGACTTAACGACTCAGTTAAAATGTATATACATGTAGTGTATTTAGATGTATTAATATACTTTTGGAAGACTTCAAGACATATATCAAAACACTAATACTTAACGAAAATGGGTACAGTTACATTCCCATTCTTTTTTCATCAAGAATTCTAGTCTTATTCATACCCGTATTATACACAGCTTCTAGACGTACTTACTGTGGGTATATACCAATAGGAACTAGCATGGAATTCCACTTTTGATTATGTCATGTATGAATAATCAATTTTAACTTCTACCATGAACTAGTCAACTAACTAGAACTCCTTTTAACCGCACTCACCACTCACCACTTACCACTCATCATTCACTCCATTTCACATCCAATTCTCTTTCTAATTCTCTCTCAACACACACATACACACTTATGAACGAATTTTTATAGTAGCTAATCATCATCTTCATCAAAAATTACTTCAAGAATCAAGCTATAATCATCTTAGGAAGAACACTTCATGAACACTTCGAAAATCCTTTCAAGTTTACTAGTTTACATCCAAGCTTTCTAATCCATTCCAAGTAATCATCTAAGATTAAGAAACCTTTATTATTTACAGTAGGTTATCTTTCTTATTCAAATTAATAATCATATTCAAACTTTGATTCAATTTCTATAACTATAAACTATCTTAATTTGAGTAAAAATCTTACTTTAACTTGTTTTTGTGTCATGATCCTACTTCAAGAACTTTCAAGCCATCCAAGATCCTTTGAAGCTAGATCATTTCTTGTTACTTCCAGTAGGTTTACCTACTAAACTTAAGGTAGTAATGATGTTCATAACATCATTCGATTCATACATATAATACCATCTTATTCGAAGATTTAAACTTGTAATCACTAGAACATAGTTAAGTTAATGCTAAACTTGTTCGCAAATAAAGTTAATCCTTCTAAATTGACTTTTAAAATAAACTAAGCACATGTTCTATATCTATATGATATGCTACCTTAATGATTTAAAACCCGGAAACACGAAAAACACTGTAAAACTGGACATACGCCGTCGTAGTAACACTGCGGGCTGTTTTGGGTTTGATAATTAAAAACTATGATAAACTTTGATTTAAAAGTTGTTCTTCTGGGAAAATTATTTTTCTTATGAACATGAAACTATATCCAAAAATCATGGTTAAACTCAAAGTGAAAGTATGTTTTTCAAAATGGTCATCAAGACGTCGTTCTTTCGACTGAAATGACTACCTCTTACAAAAACGACTTGTAACTTATATTTCTGACTATAAACCTATACTTTTTCTGTATAGATTCATAAAATAGAGTTCAATATGAAACCATATCAATTTGATTCACTCAAAACGGATTTAAAACGAAGAAGTTATGGGTAAAACAAGATTGAATATTTTTTTATGGTTGTAGCTACGGGAAATATTGTAACAATTCTATACAAATCATAACTTAACAAACTTATATTGTATTATTCATGTATTCTAATAGATATTATGTAATCTTGGGATACCATAGACACGTATACAATGTTTTGACATATCATATCGACCCATCTATATAATATATTTTGAAATAACCGTAGACACTCTATATGCAGTAATGTTGGAGTTAGCTATACAGGGTTGAGGTTGATTCTAAAATAATATATATAGTTTGAGTTGTGATCTAGCCTGAGGCTTGTATACACTGGGTCGTGGATTGATCCAAGATAATTTATATTTATTTATTTCTGTACATCTAACTATGGACAACTAGTTGTAGGTTATTAACGAGGACAGCTGGCTTAATAAGCTTAAAACATTAAAACGTATTAAAAAATGTTGTAAATATATTTTGAAAATACTTTGATATATATGTACATATTTGTATAGGTTCGTGAATCGACCAGTGGCCAAGTCTTACTTCCCGACGAAGTAAAAATCTGTGAAAGTGAGTTATATTCCCACTTTTAAAATCTAATATTTTGGGATGAGAATACATGCAGTTTTAAAAATGTTTTACGAAATAGACACAAGTAAATGAAACTATATTATATGGTTGAATGATCGAAGCCGAAAATGCCCCTTTTGCTTGGTAACCTAAGAATTAATAAACCGATCTACTAATTGACGCGAATCCTAAAGATAGATCTATTGGGCCTAACGAACCCCATCCAAAGCACCGGATGCTTTAGTACTTCGAATTCGTTTATATCATGTCTGAAGGATTTCCCGGAATGATAGGGGATATTCTTATATGCATCTTGTTAATGTCGGTTACCAGGTGTTCACCATATGAATGATTTTTATCTCTATGTATGGGATGTATATTGAAATATGAAATCTTGTGGTCTATTATTGCGATTTGATAGATATATAGGTTAAACCTATAACTCACCAACATTGTTGTTGACGTTTGAAGCATGTTTATTCTCAGGTGATTATTAAGAGCTTCCGTTGTTGCATACTAAAATAAGGACAAGATTTGGAGTCCATGCTTGTATGATATTGTGTAAAAACTGCATTCAAGAAACTTATTTTTGATGTAATATATTCTTATTGTAAACCATTATGTAATGGTAGTGTGTAAACAGTATATTTTAGATTATCATTATTTGATAATCTACGTAATGCTTTTTAAACCTTTATAGATAAAATAATGGTTATGCTTGTTTTAAAAAAATGAATGCAGTCTTTGAAAAACGTCTTATATAGAGGTAAAAACCTCGCGACGAAATCAATTAATATGGAACGTTTATAATCAATATGAACGGGACATTTCAGGGGTAATCCCGGTAATTATTTCGGAAATACATCGGGAAATTCTTTTGCGACGGGAACATCACTGATGTTCTTTTCTTCAGGTTTAACTTCCTCGATGCGTACTAGAATGACGTAACAACCTTTTATTATTAGTTTTTGCGCCTTCAAACTACTAATAAGATTTAATTTCGCATTTTTCTTTTCTCCGTACACCATTAAAGGTTTTCCTTTTTCACGCATAATGCGAATCACATTTTTGTAACAAACGACCTCTGCTCTCACCTTTTTCAACTAGTCCATGCCAATTATTAAGTCCAAACTCCCTAACTTGACTGGTATTAAATCAATTTTAAACGTTTCATCCCCCAGTTTAATTATTCTCTCCCGACATATATTATCTGCTGAAATTAATTTACCGTTTGCTAATTCGAGTAAAAATTTACTATCCAAAGGCGTCAATGGGCAACTTAATTTAGCACAAAATTCTCTACTCATATAGCTTCTATCCTCACCCGAATCAAATAAAACATAAGCAGATTTATCGTCAATAAGAAACGTATCCGTAACAAGCTCCGGGTCTTCCTGTGATTCTGCTGCATTAATATTGAAAACTCTTCCACGGCCCTGCCCATTAGTATTCCCCTGATTCGGGCAATTTCTAATAATGTGGCCCAGTTTTCCACATTTATAACAAACAGCATTGGTATTACTTGCTCCGACACTATTCATTTCAGCATTACTTGTTCCGACATTATTTGTTCCTTTAGTTCTGTTAAACTTTGGTCCGTAGACCTCACACTTTGTCGCGCTATGACCATTTCTTTTACACCTGTTGCAAAATGTTGTGCAAAACCCCTGATGATTTTCTTCACACCTATAACATGGCTGTTTTTGGTTTTTGTTACCGTTGTTTTTATTGAGGTTGTTGTTGGGATTGTTATTGTTGTTGAAACGGTTGTTGTAGTTGTTGTTGTTGTTGGGATGTTTGTTGTTGTTATTGTTAAGATTGCGGTTATTGTTGCGATTGTTGTTGCGGTTGTTGGGATAGTTGTTGCGATTGTGGTTGTAATTGTTGTTGTTGTTGTACTGGTGACTCTTGTCACCGTTTTCCTCCCACTTCCTCTTGAGTTGTTTTGAGTTGGCTTCTTCAGCCGCCTGCTCTTTAATTCTTCCCTCAATCTGATTTATGAGTTTATGAGCCATTCGACTTGCCTTCTGTATAGAAGCGGGCTCGTGTGAACTCACATCTTCTTGAATTCTTACTGGTAACCCTTTTACAAATGCGTCGATCATCTCTTCTTCATCTTCGAATGCTCCCGGACACAATAGGCACAACTCTATGAATCGTCATTCATATGTGGTAAGGGCGAACCCTTGTGTTCGTAACTCTCTAAGTTCTGCCTTGAGTTTATTGACTTCGTTTCTAGGACGGTACTGCCCGTTCATCAATTGCCTGAATGCCGACCACGGTAGTGCGTAAGCATCATTTTATCCTACATGTTCAAGATAGGTGTTCTACCACGTTAACGCAGTACTTGTAAAGGTATGCATAGCGTACTTAACTTTGTCCTCTTCATTACACTTACTTATGGCAAACACCGATTCGACTTTCTCGGTCCACCGTTTCAATCCAATTGGTCCTTCGGTTCCATCAAATTCCAAAGGTTTGTAGGCAGTGAATTCTTTGTAGGAGCATCCTACACGATTTCTTGCGCCGTTAGCTACATTGCTAGATTCAGAGTTATTGTTGGTGTGTAGCGCAGCCTGTACTGCGGCTATGTTTGCAACAAGAAAGGTACAAAATTCCTCTTCGCTTATATTCATGGTGTGTCGAGTAGTCGGTGCATTTTCCTTCAAAATAGCCAACTGAATCGAGTTAATCATACATAATATTAAGAGTAGTCAATAGTATTTCGTAGCATAATATGAACTCATTTATAAAAGTTTTTTCTTCATATTAGCGTTTTATAATTTTAAATTCGGGTACTACCTACCCGTTAAGTTCATACTTAGTAGCTAATATACAATTCAACTACTACAATTCAATATGAAAAACTGATTATAATAATATATCACATACAAATATTCTTCAAACTTACAAGTTCGCTATATTACATATAACATGAAATATAGTACACTTTTATACAGGACAGTTTTGAAGATAAATCTAGTTGATACGCAAGTTGTTCAGCAAAGGAAATAAAGACACGTAATTCATAAGTCTAGAAACAAGTCATGCATTCTGGTTTTACTAAGACGACTTCCCATCCTTAGTCTTGTGGAAAATAACCGTTATGACCATTGGCTAGGCAGCATGTTGTAATGTCGTCAAAGGGACGAGGGTTTCGTAATGTCCAACAGCCCTGTAATAATCTAAAAACCTTGTTTCTCACCCCAACTACTGAATCCGTCACTTGTGGGAAGGTTTTATTTAAAAGCTGCAATCCGATGTTCTTTTTCTCACTTTGGTAAGAAGCGAACATCACTAACCCGTAAGCATAACATGCTTCTTTATGTTGCATGTTAGAAGCTCTTTCTAATTCACGAAATCCTATGTTGGGATATGTTGAGTCAAAATAGGTTCTTAACCCGTAGCGTAAAATTGCATTTGGGTTTCCCGCATTTAACATTTTAAAGAAAACACGGCGTAACTTACGGTCTCCCAAATGTGATATACCCCACCTATCAAATGAAAGCCTTTTATAAACTAAGGCATTTCTGGAAAGTCTTTCAAATGTTTGACAAGTTAATTTTGCCATAACTAAATGTGCTGATGAATTCTGACCGACTCTAGACAAGATTTCCTCAATCATATCCTCTGGTAGGTCTTCTAAAATATTCGGTTGTCTACCCTTAACGTCCATTTTGTTTTTATGGTTAGATTCGTAAAAGATAATTAACAAACAATACAAGCAATTTTTACATAGAATATAAAAGTACAAGTACACTACAATACATATAATACAAAATATGATCACAACCCTCTAATCTGAATCACTGGTTTCTTCTTCTTCGGACTTGGTTCGTTTTTCTAATTTTCTAGGAATATATGGTGTTCCTCTAATACGAGCCATCATTTTCCACAATGGTTTAGAAAAACCTGGTGGTTTAGAGGTTCCCGGGTCATTGTTACATTTTAGGAAATACGAATGTTGCCGATACATATAAAAATTCATCGGGGTTGGAATCGGGTTTCTCTATTTTTATACCTTTTCCCTTATTATTTTCTTTCGATTTATTAAATTGGGTCAAGGTAATTTCTATAATATCATCGGAATCCTCATCGGGATTAGATTCATCGGAAAATTGATAATCTTCCCAATATTTTGCTTCCTTGGCGAAAACACCATTGACCATTATTAACTTTGGTCTGTTGGTTGAGGATTTTCTTTTATTTAATCGATTTACTATAGGTATCAATATTTCTTCCTCCGAAACCTCTTCTTCTTCCGGTTCCTCCTCTTCCGGTTCCTCCTCTTCCGGTTCCTCTTCTTCCGGTTCCTCCTCTTCCGGTTCCTCCTCTTTCGGTTCCTCTTCTTCCGGTTCCTCTTCAGGAATTTGTGAATCTTTCCAAAATATATTCGACTCTTCATTATTATTAGGTGAACCGATGGGATTTGTACTAGTGGTATGTGATGACCCGGGAATTTTTGACTAAATTTAAACTTAATCTTTATATGTTTCCAACATGATAAGCAAAGTTTATAATGTTGAGTCTCAAAATCTTTGAACTGTTTTATGATTCATTTGACCTTTGACTATGCCCGATGATTCACGAACAATTATGTGTAAATAAATATGTATATATACATAAGAAGTATATATTATAATTTGAAATTTATAAAATATAATTTAAACATTCAAAACTAAATATGTAAGATAAGATATAAAATAACTAAGTTGTACTTAAAATGAATATATATAAATATAGGATTCCTATAGATAATTAAATGAAAATACAAGTTAAGAATATAGACATTATAATAACCTTATTATTACTTTCATTATTAATACTAATACTAATAACAATTTCAATATTAGTTTATGTATATATATTATCAGATAATATAATTGTTATTATTCTGTATTATATCATAATTATTGTTAGGTTAGTTATTATTAGTAATTATAAATATTATGATTATTATTACCATTGTTAATATCACTAGTAGATTATAATGAGTAGTACCATTCTGATTAAGATTATTATTATTTATAATTACCATTATCATTAAAATTATTATTATTAGTATTATTATAAATAATACAAATCTACGGAAGAAAAGATTGATACATATAGTTATGCACCCGCAAATACTCGAAACCTGAGTAAACGTTTAACACGTATTTGTGCTAATTCATTTGGTGTTATTATCACCCAAAATAACTTGGTAATTCCTTTCAAAGTAGAAAATTTTGTCACAGCTCCAGCAAGTCAACTTCGACTTTTCTTTCGAAACAGCCTTATTAACAACTTAATATATATGCGCGTGCTCTTTTATTGTTACCGGGGAACCTTTTATATTCCACCATATTACCAGCAGACGTACCAGCAACTTCTTTGCTTCTTGACTTAAATCTCTCTGATATATCATTATAACCCTATCATATGCTCATCCGCATCTTGTAACGAGAACTGTCATACCAATTACCGGGAATCAGCAATCGGTACTTTGAAGACTCACAACATATCTTCATCAATAGTTAAATGTATAACATTTATCTCTTAAGAATTATGATCTTTCATTCTAAAATTCTGAAAAGCACTCAGTCTACAAATCAATACTCTGAATGTTGAAAAAGCTGAATGAACCAGCAGAAACCGTAGACAACCGAAAACGACCTTAATCATCAGAAGTTTGATGATAAGGAATAGTATGTTGGAAAACCTCAGAAAAGTTGGGACTGGAAAACGGATTGAGCTAGCCACTAAGGAGAACTAAGGACAAATACAAGGACCACACCGTATATTCAAAGAATCCAGGTAATTATGTATCCATTAAAATCTTTAGAGAATATCTTCCTCCTAAGTCATGTTAAACTCTTACAGAAAAATTTTTCTTCATCAACCTTCGAACTTGGAAATTCCAAAATATCATCATAAATATCTTCGATATTTCTGAGGATATTTTCATAAATATTCTCGTCCGAAATTATATACCTCTTCGTTCTTCCTGTGTTTCATTATATTGGAAACTTCTGTAAAACAAAAAAATCTAAGTTTAATTTATGAATGAATTATGGAGAAATGTAAAGAAATTGATGCATGAATTAGTATAATATAATGACACTTGATCAACGTGATTATATTACAGTAAGTCATGCAGAGTTTCTAATGGAACGTGATGATTCACAGATCATAACGTCATTTTGTGCCATGTTACATAACTCTTTCATTCTGTTTAACCTTTGAACATATCAAGAAAATATATTCTTGATAGTTCTATTATCAGTAATTCTAGTAATTTGACAAATAAAATCGTGCTATTACGTTTATTCTTGTTTAGAACATTAAGTTCATTCAAAACTCCGTACTTACGAATTCTAATCCATTACTCGCTTTACTAGAGGTCGAGAGGAGAATAAAAAGGCAAAGAGCTCTAAAATATAAGAGAAAATATAAAGCTCAATAACAAGTCGGAGGTTACAAACCATGGATATTAATACAAATAGCAATATAGATACACGGTAGAATTAAGAATAGTATCACTCCAAGGTAATATTAAAAGTAAACAGATTTTCTGGTGGAAGATTGAAAAGAAGGATGACAGAAATGATAATCAGGAAAATATCAAGAATTAGAACTGGATTAAGCATTTTCACAATCTTTTGGATGTACGAACTACGAAAGAAAGTATAGGAATGGTGAGAATAATGGAACGGAAGACTAATTTATAATGGAAATATCAGACAGAGTAATCGAGGCAGATCACCGTATTTAATTATAGAGATCTTAATTTCCTTACTCGCCGAAGAATTAAATCTTTTAAGATTTCAAAGATTTTCTTTAAACCCCTTGAATTTCGGAATTCAACCATAACTACGTCAAAAATTAAGACGCACCTTATTTTCTAAATTCAACCCTGTTTACATCAAAAGCTAAGGAAAATCTTATTTTTCTTCAATTTACTCTTTTGCGATAGCTTCATTCGTATCCTTAGAATAATCGAATTATTTTATCATTATTATTCAATGATGATAAACCTCTAATTATCAACTCATATTGGTCATGAAAATATTTTTATTGATAGCCATGACCACCTCACTCAAATTTCGGGACGAAATTTCTTTTAACGGGTACGTACTGTGATCACCCGAGAATTTCCGACTAAATTTAAACTTAATCTTTATATGTTTCTGACACGATAAGCAAAGTTTATAATGTTGAGTCTTAAAATCTTTGAACTATTTTATGATTCATTTGACCTTTGACTATGCCCGATGATTCGCGAACAATTGTGTGTAAATAAATATGTATATATACATAAGTAGTATATATAATAATTTGAAATTTATAAAATATAACTTAAACATTCAAAACTAAATATGTAAGATAAGATATAAAATAACTAAGTTGTACTTAAAATGAATATATATAAATATAGGATTCCTATATATATATATATATATATATATATATATATATATATATATATATATATATATATATATATATATATATATATATATATATATATATATATATATATATATATATAAGAATTTAATACTTAATGTAAGTACTATATATATAATCATTAAAAATTTCATAAATAATAAATTGTATATATTAAATGAAAATACAAGTTAAGAATATAGCCATTATAATAACCTTATTATTACTTTCATTATTAATACTAATACTAATAAAAATTTCAATATTAGTTTATGTATATATATTATCAGATAATATAATTGTTATTATTCTGTATTATATAATAATTATTGTTAGTTTAGTTATTATTAGGAATTATAAATATTATGATTATTATTACCATTGTTAATATCACTAGTAGATTATAATGAGTAGTAACATTCTGATTAAGATTATTATTATTTATAATTACCATTATCATTAAAATTATTATTATTAGTATTATTATAAATAATACAAATCATTATTTTATCACTAAGAACATTATTATTGACACTTTTATAATAATTATTATCATTATCATTAGTAATATTTTTATTACTATTATGTTATTATAAAATTTTATTATTATTATGTATAATATTAAGAACATTATTATTATAGTTATATTTAATAATAATATTAATTATAATCTATAAAAATAGATATATATATATATGAATTCTGTTAAAGGTGATTCTGTTTTGTTTTCTATCTGATTTGTTAGATGTATACAGCGAACCATATGTGTGATCTTTGTTTCCATCTGTTAATTGGTATGAACCTTTGACAATTAGTCCCATTATCAAACAAATCCATTATACTCCGTATTTATTTTATTTATTCTCTGTATCTGATTGAAGTATCCAGTCGGTTTTCTTCTGCTACAAAAACAACGAATTTCCTCAAATTATTAGACAAGTATCATTCCACTCTACTAACATCGTATTCAAATATCGATTAGCTATTTTCTGTTAAAAAAAATTTTAACACATAAGGGGAAGAACCCAATTCATAGTTCCCTGCTATTGATAAATTTTCCAAAAACTCAAAAATGAATCCCATTTAAAAATCTGTAAGTGCAGTCATGTTAGGAATCCCTTACTTCAAATTTCTTCAAAATCCCAAGTTTCAATTCTTCAAAACGAGATTGAATTTTGAAGTCAAAATTTCGGTTTTAAAAAGTCAAACTTCTTTCTTGGATCAAATTCGTGATATCTATTTCAATTAAGGTTAAAATCAAGTTTTATTTTTTTTAAAACCGCGACAGCAGTAGCTGTGTTTAAAAATTTTTTATTTTTTATTCGTTTCAAATAATTCAAGAACCATCATTAGATTAATTACTTTGTATAAAAGTCCCAAAAATTGTTTAAGTAATTAATTGTATGATGTTTTGGTTCCTGGTTCGATTTGATTTTGATGAAGAAGGAGATGATTAGGTTTAGTTGATACAGGTTATATAATTATAACTAGCGTATAAATCAGAAAACAGGCGATAGCCTGAATGGTTAAGGAGTTAGTCGGTATGCGAGAGGTCGGGGGTTCGAGCCACTCTTGGACTGTTTTTTTTTGTGGAATTCATTTTTGAGATAGCCTTTATTCTTTTACTTATTATTGATATTCTTATTACTCATTAATATTAATTATTATTACTATTATTATAATTAATATGATTACTATTATTATGATTATTATTGTTAATGTTATTAATATGAAAAGTATTATAATTATTAGTAGTATGATTATTATTACTAAAGTACGTATTATTATTATTAGTATGAGTAGAATTATTATTATTATTATTATTATTATTATTATTATTATTATTATTATTATTATTATTATTATTATTATTATTATTATTATTATTATTATTATTATTATTATTATTATATTATTATTATTATTATTATTATTATTGTTATTATTATTATTATTATTATTATTATTACTATGATTATTATTATTATTGTTATTATTAGTATTATAATAAATTACTATTATTATTATCATAGTTACAAGTATTATAGGTATTACTAATGTTATTAATATGATTATTATTAATTTTATCATTTTTTTAGTGTTATTAACATTATTATGATTATAATTATTGTTATTATTATGAACCTAATAAAATTTATTATTATTTTCATTAACGTTAGTATTAGTATCATTTTTATTAATAGTATTATTATTATTAACATAAGTATCATTATTAACAATACCCTTTTTACAAGTATTATCATTATTAATAAAGTTATTACTATTATTTATAAAGTATATCATTTTTTTTATCAAAAACTATCATTTATAAACGGATAAACATTTTCTACATAAAATATACCTAGTACGTATACTATAATTATATTAAATTTTCACATAACTAAATTTATCTAATTTACTAATATTATTTATATAAATATTTACATATAACAAATTGTTGATTTTTGATATAATATTAATCATATGTATATATAAAACTATATAAACATTAACTATATTAAATATATACAAATTAAATATATAAGATATATAATTAAGGATATAATATATAAATTTATTCGATTACGCTCATATGTATTAATATACATACAAATGATATAGGTTCGTGAATCCGAGGCCAACCCCGCATTGTTCAATATAGTCATATGTATTTTTACTACAAAATACATTAGGTGAGTTTCATTTGCTCCCTTTTTAAATGCTTTTGCAATATATATTTTTGGGACTGAGAATACATGCGCTGCTTTTATAAATGTTTTACAAAATAGACACAAGTAATCGAAACTACATTCTATGGTTGGATTATCGAATCTAATATGCTCCTTTTTAGCTTGGTAGCCTAAGAATTAGGGAAATGGCCCCTAATTGACGCGAATCCTAAAGATAGATCTATAGACCTTGACACGTCCCATTCGGGTTACGAATGCTTTAGTA
This sequence comes from Rutidosis leptorrhynchoides, assembly GCF_046630445.1. Lineage (NCBI taxonomy): Eukaryota > Viridiplantae > Streptophyta > Magnoliopsida > Asterales > Asteraceae > Rutidosis > Rutidosis leptorrhynchoides. The sequence goes on along the minus strand of NC_092336.1, from coordinate 334,765,139 downwards.
CTTCGATTATCATCTCCGATGAGAGTCCCAGAATGATGGGGATATTCTATATGCATCCTGTTAGTTCGATTATCAAGCGTTCACCATATGAATGATTTTTATCTCTATGCAGTTTGCAAAATGCCTGATATGAGATGTATGTTTATGGAAAAATGAAATCTTGTGGTCTATTAAAATAATGGAAATGATTGTTTATGATAAAGTAATGAACTCACCAACTTTTTGGTTGACACTTGAAAGCATGTTTATTCTCAGGTACGAAAGAAATCTTCCGCTGTGCATTTTCTCATTTTAAAGATATTACTTGGAGTCATTCATGACATATTTCAAAAGACGTTGCATTCGAGTCGTTGAGTTCATCAAGATTATTATTAAGTCAATTATAGTTGGATATATTATGAAATGTTATGCATGCCGTCAACTTTCGATGTAATGAAAGTTTGTCTTTAAAAAAAATGAATGCAATGTTGTAAAATGTATCATATAGAGGTCAAGTACCTCGCGATGTAACCAAATGTAATGTATTCGTCCAGATGGATTAGGACGGGTCCTTTCATGGTAGACATCTATCACAAAATATTAAACACATTAAGAGGTTAATATATCACATAATATTTACATGTTAATAATATATAGTTTCCAACAAAAGTGTTAAGCAATCGTTTTTAAAGAAAACACGGTCGAAGTCCAGACTCACTAATGTAACCTAACAAACTCGATAAGAAACACTAATGCAAATTTCTGGTTCTCTAAGACCAACGCTCTGATACCAACTGAAATGTCCCGTTCATATTGATTATAAACGTTCCATATTAATTGATTTCGTCGCGAGGTTTTGACCTCTATATGAGACGTTTTTGAAAGACTGCACTCATTTTTAAAACAACCATAACCTTTACTTTATCTATAAAGGTTTAAAAAGCATTACGTAGATTATCAAATAATGATAATCTAAAATATACCGTTTACACATGACCATTACATAATGGTTTACAATAAGAATATATTACATCAAAAATAAGTTTCTTGAATGCAGTTTTTACATAATATCATACAAGCATGGACTCCAAATCTTGTCCTTTTTTTAGTATGCAACAGCGGAAGCTCTTAATAATCACTTGAGAATAAACATGCTTAAAACGTCAACCAAAATGTTGGTAAGTTATAGGTTTAACCTATATATTTATCAAATCATAATAATAGACCACAAGATTTCATATTTCAATACATCCCATACATAGAGATAAAATTCATTCATATGGTGAACACCTGGTAACCGACATTAACAAGATGCATATAAGAATATCCCCTATCATTGAAATGTCCCGTTCATATTGATTATAAACGTTCCATATTAATTGATTTCGTTGCGAGGTTTTGACCTCTATATGAGACGTTTTTCAAAGACTGCACTCATTTTTAAAACAACCATAACCTTTACTTTATCAATAAAGGTTTTAAAAACATTACGTAGAATTTCAAATAATGATAATCTAAAATATACTGTTTACACACGACCATTACATAATGGTTTACAATAGAAATATATTACATCGACATATGTTTCTTGAATGCAGTTTTTACACAATATCATACAAACATGGACTCCAAATCTTGTCCTTATTTTAGTATACAACAGCGGAAGCTCTTAGTATTCACCTGAGAATAAACATGCTTTAAACGTCAACAAAAATGTTGGTGAGTTATAGGTTTAACCTATATATATCAAATCATAATAATAGACCACAAGATTTCATATTTCAATACACATCCCATACATAGAGATAAAAATCGTTCACCATACATTAACAAGATGCATATATAAGAATATCTCCATCATTCCGGGATACCCTTCGGATATGATATAAATTTTGAAGTACTAAAGCATCCGGTACTTTGGATGGGGTTTGTTAGGCCCAATAGATCTATCTTTAGTATTCGCGTCAATTAGGGTGTCTGTTCCCTAATTCTTAGATTACCAGACTTAATAAAAAGGGGCATATTCGATTTCGATAATTCAACCATAGAATGTAGTTTCAGGTACTTATGTCTATTTTGTAAATCATTTATAAAACCTGCATGTATTCTCATCCAAAAAATATTAGATTTTAAAAGTGGGACTATAACTCACTTTCATAGATATTTCCTTCCTCGGAAATAAGACTTGGCCACAGATCGATTCACGAACCTATACAAATATGTACATATATATCAAAGTATGATCAAAATATAATTACAACCATTTTTATTATGTTTTAAAGATTTGAGTGTATTAAGTCAGCTGTCCTCGTTAGTAACCTACAACTAGTTGTCCACAGTTAGATGTACAGAAATAAATCGATATATATATTATCTTGAATCAATCCGGACCCAGTGTATACATGTCTCAGGCTAGATCACAACTCAAAGTATATATATTTTTGGAATCAACCTCAACACTGTATAGCTAACTCCAACATTACTGCATATAGAGTGTCTATGGTTGTTCCAAATAATATATATACATGGGTCGATATGATATGTCAAAACATTTGCATACGTGTCTATGGTATCCCAAGATTACATAATATATTAAAATACATGTATAATACAATATAAGTTAGCTAGGATATGATTTGTTTAGATTTGTTAAACATTTCCCGTAGCTAAAAATATCAAAAATATCCAATCTTGTTTTACCCATAACTTCTTCATTTTAAATCTGTTTTGAGTGAATCAAATTGCTATGGTTTCATATTGAACTCTAATTTAAGAATCCAAACAGAAAAAGTATTGATTTATGGTCAGAAATTTAAGTTACATGTCAATTACTAAAGAGGTAGTCATTTCCGTCGAAAGAACGACATCTTGATGACCATTTTGAAAAACATACTTTCACTTCGAGTTTAACCAAGATTTTTGGTTATAGTTTCATGTTCATATGAAAAATCATTTTACTAAAAGAACAACTTTTAAATCAAAGTTTATCATAGTTTTTAATTATCCAAACCAAAATAGCCCCCGGTTTCACTACGACGGCGTATATCCGATTTTATAGTGTTCATCGTGTTTCCAGGTTTTAAATCATTAAGTTAGCAGATCATATAGATATAGAACATATGTTTAGTTGATTTTAAAAGTCAAGTTAGAAGGATTAACTTTTGTTTGCGAACAAGTTTAGAATTAACTAAACTATGTTCTAGTGATTACAAGTTTAAACCTTCGAATAAGATAGCTTTATATGTATGAATCGAATGATGTTATGAACATAATTACTACCTCAATTTTTCTGGATAAAACTACTGGAAATGAGAAAAATGGATCTAGCTTCAAAGGATCCTTGGATGGCTTGAAAGTTCTTGAAACAGAATCATGACACGAAAACAGTTCAAGTAAGATTTTCACTCGAAATAAGATTGTTATAGTTGTAGAAATTGAATCAAAGTTTGAATATGAATATTACCTTGAATTATAAAGATAACCTACTGTAAATAACAAAGGTTCCTTGATCTTAGATGATTACTTGAAATGGATTAGAAAGCTTGGAAGTAGACTTGCAAACTTGGAAGTATTCTTGATTTTTATGAAACTATACTTATGGAATTTATGAAGAACACTTAGAACTTGAAGACGGAACTTGAGAGAGATCAATTAGATGAAGAAAATTGAAGAATGAAAGTGTAACATCCCATTTTTCCCGTACATATCGAAAGGTACATACTAAATCATTGTACGTTTGTAACTCGCTAGATTGTGCGAAATTGTATATATATATATATATATATATATATATATATATATATATATATATATATATATATATATATATATATACATATATATATATACATATATATATATATATATATACATATATATATATATATATACATATATATATATATATATATATACATATATATATATATATATATATATATATATATATATATATATATATATATATATATATATATACTTGATAATGGGTGCATATACAAGTTTATACGTGGGTTTTGATAGCGTTAAGTCTTGTGAGACCATTGTTGAAGGTTAGGCGAATATAGGAAGCGGAATTTAAGTGTACGAATTAAATAAAATCAAAATTTGCTTAAGTTTGTCGAGGTGTCCAGGTGACGGCTACTGCCGCGCCGCGACAAACTGGGTCGCGCCGCGACATATAAAGCAATTCCAGATCAGAAGTTAAGTTAAAAGGGGTCGTTTTTCCTTCGTTAGGTCGCGCCGCGACAAATGGGCCGCGCCGCGGCACCTCTGCCGTTCTGACTCCGATTCTAGCTCAAATTAAATAAATTTAAGGGGCAAATTGGTAATTTAACGTGTAAATCTGATAGGAGCATTAAACCTCCACCACTTGTTCGTTTAATTTAATTTCATTTCTCTTTTCTTTCCAATTTCTCTCCCAAAACTTAAAACCCATTTGGATTAAAAGTGAGATTTGAGAGTGAAGGATTAAGGGTTGATCTTTGGAGCAAGAATTAAAGTTATTCCTTGCATCTCTAGCTACACGTTGATAGTCTCGGTAAGTTCTAACTCTAAGTTTTGAGTTTTAATTGGTTAATGGCTAGGGTTTTGGTTACTAGAGATTTGTAAGACCCATTTGGTGGTAAAACGGGTGAGTTTGGGTTATGTTGTTGTAATGAAACCCTAATAACCACAATCTAGGGTTTTGGCCTTGTGATTTAGGGTTGTAAGTGTCAATTTATGTTGTTGGTCACTAATGCACTTTAAGATTTATGAAAGAAGTGTTAATGAGTAAGTTTGACTTGATTGTGAGTCTAAGTATTATAAAATGGGTCAAAATGTACTAGTGGACCTAATTAGATGAAATGGGTATGGATTACCCTAAGTTTTGTGTTAATTGAAGTTAATAGACTTTAATTCACTAGTCTTAGTGATTAAAGTCGAGTCTTGGCCATTTATGGGCGGTTGTGAGTAGTTGAGTCATTTAATGCAAATTTGGTCATTAAATGCTCAAGTGGGAGTATTGTGGTTAATCCCACTAGTTGTGAAATTGAATGTGCACTTAATGATTTAGGTACATTGTGAAATGTCCCGTTCTTATTGATTAAAAATGTTCCATATAAATTGATTTCGTTGCGAGGTTTTGACCTCTATATGAGACGTATTTCAAAGACTGCGTTCATTTTTAAAACAAACCATAACTTTTATTTCATAAATAAAGGTTTAAAAAGCTTTGTGTAGATTATCAAATAATGATAATCTAAAATATCCTGTTTACACACGACCATTACATAATGGTTTACAATACAAATATGTTACATCGAAATCAGTTTCTTGAATGCAGTTTTTACACAATATCATACAAACATGGACTCCAAATCTTGTCCTTATTTTAGTATGCGATAACGAAAGCTCTTAGTATTCACCTGAGAATAAACATGCTTTAAACGTCAACAAAAATGTTGGTGAGTCATAGGTTTAACATATATATATCAAATCATAACAATAGACCACAAGATTTCATATTTCAATACACATCCCATACATAGAGACAAAAATCATTCATATGGTGAACACCTGGTAACCGACATTAACAAGATGCATATATAAGAATATCCCCATCATTCCGGGACACCCTTCGGATATGATATAAATTTCGAAGTACTAAAGCATCCGGTACTTTGGATGGGGTTTGTTAGGCCCAATAGATCTATCTTTAGGATTCGCGTCAATTAGGGTGTCTGTTCCCTAATTATTAGATTACCAGACTTAATAAAAAGGGGCATATTCGATTTCGATAATTCAACAATAGAATGTAGTTTCATGTACTTGTGTCTATTTTGTAAATCATTTATAAAACCTGCATGTAATCTCATCCCAAAAATATTAGATTTTAAAAGTGGGACTATAACTCACTTTCACAGATTTTTACTTCGTCGGAAAGTAAGACTTGGCCACTGGTTGATTCACGAACCTATAACAATATATACATATATATCAAAGTATGTTCAAAATATATTTACAACACTTTTAATATATTTTGATGTTTTAAGTTTATTAAGTCAGCTGTCCTCGTTAGTAACCTACAACTAGTTGTCCACAGTTAGATGTACATAAATAAATCGATAAATATTATCTTGAATCAATCCACGACCCAGTGTATACGTATCTCAGTATTGATCACAACTCAAACTATATATATTTTGGAATCAACCTCAACCCTGTATAGCTAACTCCAACATTCACATATAGAGTGTATATGGTTGTTCCGAAATATATATAGATGTGTCGACATGATAGGTCGAAATATTGTATACGTGTCTATGGTATCTCAAGATTACATAATATACAATACGAATTGATTAAGTTATGGTTGGAATAGATTTGTTACCAATTTTCACGTAGCTAAAATGAGAAAAATTATCCAATCTTGTTTTACCCATAATTTCTTCATTTTAAATCCGTTTTGAGTGAATTAAATTGCTATGGTTTCATATTGAACTCTATTTTATGAATCTAAACAGAAAAAGTATAGGTTTATAGTCAGAAAAATAAGTTACAAGTCGTTTTTGTAAAGGTAGTCATTTCAGTCGAAAGAACGACGTCTAGATGATCATTTTAGAAAACATACTTCCACTTTGAGTTTAACCATAATTTTTGGATATAGTTTCATGTTCATAATAAAAATAATTTTTCCAGAATAACAACTTTTAAATCAAAGTTTATCATAGTTTTTAATTAACTAACCCAAAACAGCCCGCGGTGTTACTACGACGGCGTAAATCCGGTTTTACGGTGTTTTTCATGTTTCCAGGTTTTAAATCATTAAGTTAGCATATCATATAGATATAGAACATGTGTTTAGTTGATTTTAAAAGTCAAGTTAGAAGGATTAACTTTTATTTGCGAACAAGTTTAGAATTAACTAAACTATGTTCTAGTGATTACAAGTTTAAACCTTCAAATAAGATAGCTTTATATGTATGAATCGAATGATGTTATGAACATCATTGCTACCTCAAGTTCCTTGGATAAAACTACTGGAAATGAGAAAAATAGATCTAGCTTCAAAGGATCCTTGGATGGCTTGAAAGTTCTTGAAGCAGAATCATGACACGAAAACAATTTCAAGTAAGATTTCCACTCGAAATAAGATTGTTATAGTTATAGAAATTGAATTAAAGTTTGAATATGATTATTACCTTGTATTAGAAAGATAACCTACTATAAGTAACAAAGGTTTCTTGATCTTGGATGATTACTTGGAATGGATTTAGAAAACTTGGAAGTAAACTTGCAATCTTGGAAGTATTCTTGATTTTATGAAGCTAGAACTTTTGGAATTTATGAAGAACACTTAGAACTTGAAGATAGAAATTGAGAGAGATCAATTAGATGAAGAAAATTGAAGAATAAAAGTGTTTGTAGGTGGTTTTGGTCATTGGTGTATGGATTAGATATAAAGGATATGTAATTTTGTTTTCATGTAAATAAGTCATGAATGATTACTCATATTTTTGTAATTTTATGAGATAGTTTATGCTAGTTGCCAAATGATGGTTCCCACATGTGTTAGGTGACTCACATGGGCTGCTAAGAGCTGATCATTGGAGTGTATATACCAATAGTACATACATCTAAAAGCTGTGTATTGTACGAGTACGAATACGGGTGCATACGAGTAGAATTGTTGATGAAACTGAACGAGGATGTAATTGTAAGAATTTTTGTTAAGTAGAAGTATTTTGATAAGTATCTTGAAGTCTTTCAAAAGTGTATGAATAGATATTAAAACACTACATGTATATACATTTTAACTGAGTAGTTAAGTCATCGTTAGTCGTTACATGTAAATGTTGTTTTGAAACCTTTAGGTTAACGATCTTGTTGAATGTTGTTAACCCATTATTTATTATAACAAATGAGATGTTAAATTGTTATATTATCATGATATTATGATATATAATATATCTTAGTTTGATATATATACAGTTAAATGTCGTTACAACGATAATCGTTACATATATGTCTCGTTTCGAAATCATTAAGTTAGTAGTCTTATTTTTACATATGTATTTCATTGTTAATACACTTAATAATATATTTACTTATCATTTAACATAATTAACCAAGTGTATAAATATCTTAATATGATTCATATGTACCTAGTAAGACGTTGTTTTAACGATAATCGTTATATATATCGTTTTCGAGTTTCTTAAATTAATAGTCTCATTTTTATGTATATAACTCATTGTTAAAATACCTAATGAGATACATACTTATAATAAAATCATGTTAACTATATATATAACCATATATATTTCATCGTATAGTTTTTACAAGTTTTAACGTTCGTGAAGCACCGGTCAACTTGGGTGGTCAATTGTCTATATGAAACCTATTTCAATTAATCAAGTCTTAACAAGTTTGATTGCTTAACATGTTGGAAACACTTAATCATGTAAATAAAAATTTCATTTAATATATATATAAACATGGAAAAGTTCGGGTCACTACAGTACCTACCCGTTAAATAAATTTCATCCCGAAATTTTAAGCAGTTGGAGGTGTTGATGTATCTTCTGGAAATAAATGCGGGTATTTCTTCTTCATCTGATCTTCACGCTCCCAGGTGAACTCGGGTCCTCTACGAGCATTCCATCGAACCTTAACAATCGGTATCTTGTTTTGTTTAAGTCTCTTAACCTCACGATCCATTATTTCGACGGGTTCTTCAATGAATTGAAGTTTTTCATTGATTTGGATTTCGTCCAACGGAATAGTGAGATCTTCTTTAGCAAAACATTTCTTCAAATTTGAGATGTGGAAAGTGTTATGTACAGCTGCGAGTTGTTGAGGTAGCTCCAGTTGGTAACCTACTGGTCCGACACGATCTATATTCTTGAATGGTCCAATGTACCTTGGATTTAGTTTCCCCCGTTTACCAAATTGAACAACGCCTTTCCAAGGTGAAACCTTAAGCATGACCACTTCTCCAATTTCAAACTCTATATCTTTTCTTTTACTGTCCGCGTAGTTCTTTTGTCGACTCTGGGCGATTTTCAATCTTTGTTGAATTTGGATGATTTTTTCGGTAGTTTCTTGTATTATCTGCGGACCCGTAATCTGTCTATCCCCCACTTCACTCCAACAAATTGGAGTCCTGCACTTTCTACCATAAAGTGCTTCAAACGGTGCCATCTCAATTCTTGAATGGTAGCTGTTGTTGTAGGAAAATTATGCTAACGGGAGATGTCGATCCCAACTGTTTCCGAAATCAATAACACAAGCTCGTAGCATGTCTTCAAGCGGTTGTATTGTCCTTTCGCTCTGCCCATCAGTTTGTGAATGATAGGTAGTACTCATGTCTAGACAAGTTCCCAATGCTTGCTGTAATGTCTGCCAGAATCTTGAAATAAATCTGCTATCCCTATCAGAGATAATAGAGATTGGTATTCCATGTCTGGAGACGACTTCCTTCAAATACAGTCGTGCTAACTTCTCCATCTTGTCATCTTCTCTTATTGGCAGGAAGTGTGCTGACTTGGTGAGACGATCAACTATTACCCAAATAGTATCATAACCACATGCAGTACTTGGCAATTAGTAATGAAATCCATGGTAATGTTTTCCCATTTCCATTCCGGGATTTCAGGTTGTTGTAGTAGACCTGATGGTTTCTGATGTTCAGCTTTGACCTTAGAACACGTCAAACATTCTCATACATATTTAGCAATATCGGCTTTCATATTTGGTACCCAAATCCTTTCAGCCCTATACCGGGTTCCGTCTTCCCGAATATTAAGATGCTTCTCCTATCCTTTGGGTATTTCATCCTTTAAATTTCCCTCTTTTAAAACTCTTTGTTGCGCCTCCTTTATTTGAGTAGTAAGGTTAGTGTGAATCATTATATTCATAGATTTTACTCGAATGGGTTCTCTGTCCTTTCTGCTCAAGGCGTCGGCTACCACATTTACCTTCTCCGGGTGGTAACGAATCTCAAAATCGTAATCATTCAACAATTCAATCCACCTACGCTGCCTCATATTCAGTTGTTTCTGATTAAATATGTGTTGAAGACTTTTGTGGTCGGTATATATAATACTTTTGACCCCATATAAGTAGTGCCTCCAAGTCTTTAATGCAAAAACAACCGCGCCTAATTCCAAATCATGCATCGTATAATTTTGCTCGTGAATCTTCAATTGTCTAGACGCATAAGCAATCACCTTCGTCCGTTGCATTAATACACAACTGAGACCTTGCTTTGATGCGTCACAATAAATCACAAAATCATCATTCCCTTCAGGCAATGACAATATAGGTGCCGTAGTTAGCTTTTTCTTCAATAATTGAAACGCCTTCTCTTGTTCATCCTTCCATTCAAATTTCTTCCCTTTATGCGTTAATGCAGTCAAGGGTTTTGCTATTTTGGAGAAATCTTGGATGAATCTTCTGTAGTAACCAGCCAATCCTAAAAATTGACGTATATGCTTCGGAGTTTTTGGGGTTTCCCACTTTTCAACGGTTTCGATCTTTGCCGGGTCTACCTGGATACCTTCTTTGTTCACTATGTGACTGAGGAATTGAACTTCTTTCAACCAAAATGCACACTTTGAAAACTTAGCGTACAGTTCTTCCTTCCTCAATACTTCTAACACCTTTCTCAAATGTTCACCGTGTTCTTGGTCATTCTTTGAGTAAATAAGTATGTCATCAATGAAAACAATGACAAACTTGTCAAGATATAGCCCACACACTCGGTTCATAAGGTCCATGAACATAGCTGGTGCGTTAGTCAATCCAAACGGCATAACCATAAACTCGTAATGACCATAACGCGTCCTAAAAGCAGTTTTTAGAATATCATCCTCCTTTACTCGCATTTGATGATATCCAGAACGTAAATCGATCTTCGAATAAACCGACGAGCCTTGTAGTTGATCAAATAAGTCGTCAATTCTCGGCAGTGGATAACGGTTTTTGATGGTAAGTTTGTTCAACTCTCTGTAGTCAATACACAACCTAAATGTACCATCCTTCTTCTTGACAAACAAAACAGGAGCTCCCCACGGTGATGTGCTTGGTCGAATGAAACCACGCTCTAAAAGTTCTTGTAATTGGCTTTGCAGTTCTTTCATCTCGCTGGGTGCGAGTCTGTAAGGAGCACGAGCTATTGGTGCAGCTCCTGGTACAAGATCTATTTGAAATTCAACGGATCGATGTGGGGGTAATCCCGGTAATTCTTTCGGAAATACATCGGGAAATTCTTTTGCAATGGGAACATCATTGATGCTCTTTTCTTCAGTTTGTACTTTCTCGACGTGTGCTAGAACAGCATAGCAACCTTTTCTTATTAGTTTTTGTGCCTTCAAATTACTAATAAGATGTAGCTTCGTGTTGACCTTTTCTCCGTACACCATTAAGGGTTTTCCTTTTTCTCGTATAATGCGAATTGCATTTTTATAACAGACGATCTCTGCTTTCACTTCCTTCAACCAGTCCATACCGATTATCACATCAAAACTTCCTAACTCTACTGGTATTAAATCAATCTTAAATGTTTCGCTAACCAGTTTAATTTCTCGATTCCGACATATATTATCTGCTGAAATTAATTTACCGTTTGCTAATTCGAGTAAAAATTTACTATCCAACGGCGTCAATGGACAACTTAATTTAGCACAAAAATCGCTACTCATATAGCTTCTATCCGCACCCGAATCAAATAAAACGTAAGCAGATTTATTGTCAATAAGAAACGTACCCGTAACAAGCTCCGGATCTTCCTGTGCCGCTGCCGCATTAATATTGAAAACTCTTCTGCGGCCTTGTCCATTCGTGTTCTCCTGGTTCGGGCAATTTCTAATAATGTGGCCTGGTTTTCCACATTTATAACAAACTACATTAGCATAACTTGCTCCGACACTACTTGCTCCGCCATTACTCGTTCCGACACCATTTGTTCCTTTCGTTCTGTTAACCCCTGGTCCGTAGACCTCACACTTCACCGCGCTATGACCATTTCTTTTACACTTGTTGCAAAATTTGGTGCAGAACCCCGAGTGATACTTTTCACACCTTTGGCATAGCTGCTTCTGATTGTTGTTGTTGTTGCGGTTATTATTGTTGTGGGGATGATTGTTGTAGTTGCTGTTGTTGTTGTTGTTGTTGTTGTTGGGCCGTTTTTTGTAGTTGCGATTGATGTTGCGATTGTTGGGATAATTGTTGCGATTATTGTTGTAATTGCTGTTGTTGTTGTATTGGTGATTCTTATCACCGTTTTCCTCCCACTTTCTTTTGACTTGCTTCACATTGGCCTCTTCAACAGTCTGTTCTTTAATTCTTTCTTCAATCTGGTTCACTAGTTTGTGAGCCATTCTACATGCCTGTTGTATAGAGGCGGGCTCGTGTGAACTTATATCTTCTTGGATTCTTTCCGGTAATCCTTTCACAAATGCGTCGATCTTCTCTTCCTCATCTTTGAATGCTCCCGGACACAATAGGCACAATTCTGTGAATCGTCTTTCGTACGTGGTAATATCAAATCCTTGGGTTCGTAACCCTCTAAGTTCTGTCTTGAGCTTATTGACCTCGGTTCTGGGACGGTACTTCTCGTTCATCAAGTGCTTGAATGCTGACCACGGTAGTGCGTACGCATCGTCTTGTCCCACTTGCTCTAGATAGGTATTCCACCATGTTAACGCAGAACCTGTGAAGGTATGCGTAGCGTACTTCATTTTGTCCTCTTCAGTACACTTACTTATGGCAAACACCGATTCGACCTTCTCGGTCCACCGTTTCAATCCGATCGGTCCTTCGGTTCCATCAAATTCCAAAGGTTTGCAGGCAGTGAATTCTTTGTAGGTGCATCCTACACGATTTCCTGTACTGCTAGATCCAAGGTTATTGTTGGTATGTAGCGCAGCCTGTACTGCGGCTATGTTTGAAGCTAGAAAAGTACGGAATTCCTCTTCATTCATATTCACGGTGTGTCGAGTAGTCGGTGCCATTTCCTTCAAAATAGTCAAATGGAACAAGTTAATCATACAGAATATTAAGAGTAGTTAATAGTATTTCGTAGCATAATATGAACTCATTTATAAAAGCTTTTTCTTCATATTAGCGTTTTATAAGTTTAAATTCGGGTAGTACCTACCCGTTAAGTTCATACTTAGTAGCTAATATACAATTCAACTACTACAATTCTATATGAAAAACTGATTATAATAATATTTCGCGTTCAAACTTTTATACAATATTTTACAAACTTACAATACCGCTTATTTTACATAAAGCATGAAATATAGCACACAATAACTTTGATACAAGATAGTTGTGAAGATAATTCTAGCTAGTCAACAAGTCGTTCAGCAAAGGCAATAAAGACACGTAATTCATACGTCCAGAAACAAGTCATGCATTCTGGTTTTACTAGGACTACTTCCCATCCTTGGTCTTGTGGAACATAACCGTTATGACCGTTGATAAGACAGCGTGTTGTAACGTCGTCAAAGGGACGAGGGTTACGTAATGTCCAACAGTCCCGTAATAATCTAAAAACCTCATTTCTTACCCCAATTACCGACTCCGTCACTTGTGGAAATGTTTTATTTAATAGTTGTAGCCCGATGTTCTTGTTCTCACTTTGGTGAGAAGCGAACATTACTAACCCGTAAGCATAGCATGCTTCTTTATGTTGCATGTTAGCCGCTTTTTCTAAATCACGAAGTCCAATATTCGGATATATTGAGTCAAAATAATTTCTTAACCCGTTGCGTAAAATAGCATTTGGGTTCCCCGCAATATATGCGTCAAAGTAAACACATCGTAACTTATGGGTTTCCCAATGTGATATCCCCCATCTTTCAAACGAAAGTCTCTTATAAACCAAGACATTCTTGGAACGTTCTTCGAATGTCTTACAAACTGATCTCGCCTTAAATAGTTGTGCCGAGGAATTCTGGCTGACTCTAGACAAGATTTCATCAATCATGTCTCCGGGTAGGTCTCTTAAAATATTGGGTTGTCTATCCATTTTGTGTTTTTAAACTGTAAAATAGACAAAAGTTAGATTCATAAAAAAAAATACTTATTAATACAAGCAATTTTTACATATATCATAAAGCATAAGAACACTATATTACATATATTACACCACACGAATACAACTATCTTATTCCGACTCGATCATTTCTTCTTCTTCGGTTTTGGTTCGTTTTGCCAAGTTTCTAGGGATATATGATGTTCCCCTAATACGAGCCGTCGTTGTCCACATTGGTTTAGAAAAACCTGGCGGTTTAGAGGTTCCCGGGTCATTGTTACAAGTTAAGGACTTCGGGGGTTGACGATACATATAAAGTTCATCGGGGTTGGAATTAGATTTCTCTATTTTTATGCCCTTTCCCTTATTATTTTCTTTTGCCTTTTTAAATTCAGTTGGGGTAATTTCTATAACATCATTGGAATTCTCGTCGGAATCCGATTCATCGGAGAATTGGTAATCCTCCCAATATTTTGCTTCCTTGGCGGAAACACCATTGACCATAATTAACCTTGGTCGGTTGGTTGAGGATTCTCTTTTACTTAACCGTTTTATTATTTCCCCCACCGGTTCCGATTCTTCTTCCGGTTCCGATTCTTCTTCCGGTTCCGATTCTTCTTCCGGTTCCGACTCTTCTTCCGGTTCCTCTTCGGGAACTTGTGAATCAGTCCACGAATCATTCCAATTTACATTTGACTCTTCATTATTATTAGGTGAGTCAATGGGACTTGTTCTAGAGGTAGACATCTATCACATAATATCAAACACGTTAAGAGATTAATATATCACATAATATTCATATGTTAAAAATATATAGTTTCCAACAAAAATGTTAAGCAATCATTTTTAAAGAAAACACGGTGGAAGTCCAGAATCACTAATGCATTCTAACAAACTCAATAAGATACACTAATGCAAATTTTCTGGTTCTCTAAGACCAACGCTCTGATACCAACTGAAATGTCCCGTTCTTATTGATTAAAAACGTTCCATATTAATTGATTTCGTTGCGAGGTTTTGACCTCTATATGAGATGTTTTTCAAAGACTGCATTCATTTTAAAACAAACCATAACCTTTATTTCATCAATAAAGGTTTAAAAAGCTTTACGTAGATTATCAAATAATGATAATCTAAAATATCCTGTTTACACACGACCATTACATAATGATCTACAATACAAATATGTTACAACAAAATAAGTTTCTTGAATGCAGTTTTTACACAATATCATACAAGCATGGACTCCAAATCTCGTCCTTATTTAAGTATGCGATAGCGGAAGCTCTTAATAATCACCTGAGAATAAACATGCTTAAAACGTCAACAAAAATGTTGGTGAGTTATAGGTTTAACCTATATATATCAAATCATAATAATAGACCACAAGATTTCATATTTCAATACACATCCCATACATAGAGATAAAAATCATTCATATGGTGAACACCTGGTAACCGACATTAACAAGATGCATATATAAGAATATCCCCATCATTCCGGGACACCCTTCGGATATGATATAAATTTCGAAGTACTAAAGCATCCGGTACTTTGGATGGGGTTTGTTAGGCCCAATAGATCTATCTTTAGGATTCGCGTCAATTAGGGTGTCTGTTCCCTAATTCTTAGATTACCAGACTTAATAAAAAGGGGCATATTCGATTTTGATAATTCAACCATAGAATGTAGTTTCACGTACTTGTGTCTATTTTGTAAATCATTTATAAAACCTGCATGTATTCTCATCCCAAAAATATTAGATTTTAAAAGTGGGACTATAACTCACTTTCACAGATTTTTACTTCGTCGGGAAGTAAGACTTGGCCACTGGTTGATTCATGAACCTATAACAATATATACATATATATCAAAGTATGTTCAAAATATATTTACAACACTTTTAATATATTTTGATGTTTTAAGTTTATTAAGTCAGCTGTCCTAGTTAGTAACCTACAACTAGTTGTCCACAGTTAGATGTACAAAAATAAATCGATAAATATTATCTTGAATCAATCCACGACCCAGTGTATACGTATCTCAGTATTGATCACAACTCAAACTATATATATTTTGGAATCAACCTCAACCCTGTATAGCTAACTCCAACATTCACATATAGAGTGTCTATGGTTGTTCCGAAATATATATAGATGTGTCGACATGATAGGTCGAAACATTGTATACGTGTCTATGGTATCTCAAGATTACATAATATACAATACAAGTTGATTAAGTTATGGTTGGAATAGATTTGTTACCAATTTTCACGTAGGTAAAATGAGAAAAATTATCCAATCTTGTTTTACCCGTAACTTCTTCATTTTAAATCCGTTTTGAGTGAATCAAATTGCTATGGTTTCATATTGAACTATATTTTATGAATCTAAACAGAAAAAGTATAGGTTTATAGTCGGAAAAATAAGTTACAAGTCATTTTTGTAAAGGTAGTCATTTCAGTCGAAAGAACGCCGTCTAGATGACCATTTTAGAAAACATACTTCCACTTTGAGTTTAACCATAATTTTTGGATATAGTTTCATGTTCATAATAAAAATCATTTTCTCAGAATAACAACTTTTAAATCAAAGTTTATCATAGTTTTTAATTAACTAACCCAAAACAGCCCGCGGTGTTACTACGACGGCGTAAATCCGGTTTTACGGTGTTTTTCGTGTTTCCAGGTTTTAAATCATTAAGTTAGCATATCATATAGATATAGAACATGTGTTTAGTTGATTTTAAAATTTAAGTTAGAAGGATTAACTTTTGTTTGCGAACAAGTTTAGAATTAACTAAACTATGTTCTAGTGATTACAAGTTTAAACCTTCGAATAAGATAGCTTTATATGTATGAATCGAATGATGTTATGAACATCATTACTACCTTAAGTTCCTTGGATAAACCTACTGGAAAAGAGAAAAATGGATCTAGCTTCAACGGATCCTTGGATGGCTCGAAGTTCTTGAAGCAGAATCATGACACGAAAACAAGTTCAAGTAAGATCATCACTTGAAATAAGATTGTTATAGTTATAGAAATTAAACCAAAGTTTGAATATGATTATTACCTTGTATTAGAATGATAACCTACTGTAAGAAACAAAGATTTCTTGAGGTTGGATGATCACCTTACAAGATTGGAAGTGAGCTAGCAAACTTGAAAGTATTCTTGATTTTATGTAACTAGAACTTGTAAAATATATGAAGAACACTTAGAACTTGAAGATAGAACTTGAGAGAGATCAATTAGATGAAGAAAATTGAAGAATGAAAGTGTTTGTAGGTGTTTTTGGTCGTTGGTGTATGGATTAGATATAAAGGATATGTAATTTTGTTTTCATGTAAATAAGTCATGAATGATTACTCATATTTTTGTAATTTTATGAGATATTTCATGCTAGTTGCCAAATGATTGTTCCCACATGTGTTAGGTGACTCACATGGGCTGCTAAGAGCTGATCATTGGAGTGTATATACCAATAGTACATACATCTAAAAGCTGTGTATTGTACGAGTACGAATACGGGTGCATACGAGTAGAATTGTTGATGAAACTGAACGAGGATGTAATTGTAAGCATTTTTGTTAAGTAGAAGTATTTTGATAAGTGTATTGAAGTCTTTCAAAAGTGTATGAATACATATTAAAACACTACATGTATATACATTTTAACTGAGTCGTTAAGTCATCGTTAGTCGTTACATGTAAATGTTGTTTTGAAACCTTTAGGTTAACGATCTTGTTGAATGTTATTAACCCATTGTTTATTATAACAAATGAGATGTTAAATTGTTATATTATCACAATATTATGATATATAATATATCTCAGTATGATGTATATACAGTTAAATGTCGTTACAACGATAATCGTTACATATATGTCTCGTTTCGAAATCATTAAGTTAGTAGTCTTATTTTTACATATGTATTTCATTGTTAATACACTTAATAATATATTTACTTATCATTTAACATAATTAACCAAGTGTATCAATATCTTAATATGATTCATATGTACCTAGTAAGACGTTGTTATAACGATAATCGTTATATATATCGTTTTCGAGTTTCTTAAATTAATAGTCTCATTTTTTTATGTATATAACTCATTGTTAAAATACCTAATGAGATACATACTTATAATAAAAACATGTTAACTATATATATAACCATATATATGTCATCGTATAGTTTTTACAAGTTTTAACGTTCGTGAATCACCGGTCAACTTGGGTGGTCAATTGTCTATATGAAACATATTTCAATTAATCAAGTCTTAATAAGTTTGATTGCTTAACATGTTGGAAACATTTAATCATGTAAATATCAATCTCAATTAATATATATAAACATGGAAAAGTTCGGGTCACTACACATACTTAGTAGCTAATATACAATTCAACTACTACAATTCTATATGAAAAACTGATTATAATAATATTTCGCGTTCAAACTTTTATACAATATTTTACAAACTTACAATACCGCTTATTTTACATAAAGCATGAAATATAGCACACAATAACTTTGATACAAGATAGTTCTGAAGATAATTCTAGATAGTACACAAGTCGTTCAGCAAAGGCAATAAAGACACGTAATTCATAAGTCCAGAAACAAGTCATGCATTCTGGTTTTACTAAGACTACTTCCCATCCTTGGCCTTGTGGAACATAACCGTTATGGTCGTTGATAAGACAGCGTGTTGTAACATCGTCAAAGGGATGAGGGTTATGTAATGACCAACAGTCTCGTAATAACCTAAAAACCTCATTTCTTACCCCAATTACCAACTCCGTCACTTGTGGGAACGTTTTGTTTAATAGTTGTAGCCCGATGTTCTTTTTCTCACTTTGGTGAGAAGCGAACATTACTAACCCGTAAGCATAGCATGCTTCTTTATGTTGCATGTTAGCCGCTTTTTCTAAATCATGAAGTCCTATATTCGGATACATTGAGTCAAAATAATTTCTTAACCCGTTGCGTAAAATAGCATTTGTGTTCCTCGCAATATATGCGTCAAAGTAAACACATCGTAACTTATGGGTTTCCCAATGTGATATCCCCCATCTTTCAAACGAGAGTCTCTTATAAACCAAGACATTCTTGGAACGTTCTTTGAATGTCTTACAAACTGATTTCGCCGTAAATAGTTGTGCCGAAGAATTCTGACCGACTCTAGACAAGATTTCATCAATCATGTCTCCGGGTAGGTCTCTTAAAATATTGGGTTGTCTATCCATTTTGTGTTTTTATACTGTAAAATAGACAAGAGTTAGATTCATAAAAAAATACTTTTTAATACAAGCAATTTTTACATATATCATAAAGCATAAGCACACTATATTACATATATTACACCACACGAATACAACTATCTTATTCCAACTTGCTCGTTTCTTCTTCTTCGGTTTTGGTTCGTTTTCCCAAGTTTCTAGGGATATATGATGTTCCCCTAATACGAGCTGTCGTTTTCCACAACGGTTTAGAAAAACCTGGTGGTTTAGAGGTTCTCGGGTCATTGTTACAACTTAAGGGCTTCGGGGGTTGACGATACATATAAAGTTCATCGGGGTTGAAATTAGATTTCTCTATTTTTATGCCCTTTCCCTTATTATTTTCTTTTGCCTTTTTAAATTCAGTTGGGGTAATTTCTATAACATCCTCGGAATTCTCGTCGGAATCCGATTCATCGGAGAATTGGTAATCCTCCCAATATTTTTCTTCTTTGGCGGAAACACCATTGACCATAATTAACCTTGGTTGGTTGGTTGAGGATTTTCTTTTACTTAACCGTTTTATTATTTCCCCAACCGGTTCTATTTCCTCCTCCGGTTCCTCCTCTTCTGGTTCTGATTCTTCTTTCGGTTCTGATTCTTCTTCCGGTTCTTCTTCGGGAACTTGTGAATCAGTCCAATATATATTCGACTCTTCGTTATTATTAGGTGAGTCAATGGAATTTGCGCTAGAGGTAGACATCTATCACATAATATCAAACATGTTAAGAGATTAATATATCACATAATATATACATGTTAATAATATATAGTTTCCAACAAAAATGCTAAGCAATCATTTTTAATGAAAACACGGTCGAAGTCCAGACTCACTAATGCATCCTAACAAACTCGATAAGACACACTAATGCAAATTTTCTGGTTCTCTAAGACCAACGCTCGGATACCAACTGAAATGTCCCGTTCATATTGATTATAAACGTTCCATATTAATTGATTTCGTTGCGAGGTTTTGACCTCTATATGAGACATTTTTCAAAGACTGCATTCATTTTTAAAACAACCATAACCTTTATTTTATCAATAAAGGTTTTAAAAACATTACGTAGATTATCAAATAATGATAATCTAAAATATACTATTTACACACGACCATTACATAATGGTTTACAACAGAAATATATTACATCGACATATGTTTCTTGAATGCAGTTTTTACACAATATCATACAATCATGGATTCCAAATCTTGTCCTTATTTTAGTATGCAACAGCGGAAGCTCTTAGTATTCAGCTGAGAATAAACATGCTTTAAACATCAACAAAAATGTTGGTGAGTTATAGGTTTAACCTATATATATCAAATCGTAACAATAGACCACAAGATTTCATATTTCAATACACATCCCATACATAGAGATAAAAATCATTCATATGGTGAACACCTGGTAACCGACATTAACAAGATGCATATATAAGAATATCCCCATCATTCCGGGACACCCTTCGGATATGATATAAATTTCGAAGTACTAAAGCATCCGGTACTTTGGATGGGGTTTGTTAGGCCCAATAGATCTATCTTTAGGATTCACGTCAATTAGGGTGTCTGTTCCATAATTCTTAGATTACCAGACTTAATAAAAAGGGGCATATTCGATTTCGATAATTCAACCATAGAATGTAGTTTCACGTACTTGTGTCTATTTTGTAAATCATTTATAAAACCTGCATGTATTCTCATCCCAAAAATATTAGATTTTTAAAAGTGGGACTATAACTCACTTTCACAGATTTTTACTTCGTCGGAAAGTAAGACTTGGCCACTGGTTAATTCACGAACCTATAACAATATATACATATATATCAAATTATGTTCAAAATATATTTACAACACTTTTAATATATTTTGATGTTTTAAGTTTATTAAGTCAGTTGTCCTCGCTAGTAACCTACAACTAGTTGTCCACAGTTAGATGTACAGAAATAAATCGATAAATATTATCTTGAATCAATCCACGACCCAGTGTATACGTATCTCAGTATTGATCACAACTCAAACTATATATATTTTGGAATCAACCTCAACCCTGTATAGCTAACTCCAACATTCACATATAGATTGTCTATGGTTGTTCCGAAATATATATAGATGTGTTGACATGATAGGTCGAAATATTGTATACGTGTCTATGGTATCTCAAGATTACATAATATACAATACAAGTTGATTAAGTTATGGTTGGAATAGATTTGTTACCAATTTTCACGTAGCTAAAATGAGAAAAATTATCCAATCTTGTTTTACCCATAACTTCTTCATTTTAAATCCGTTTTGAGTGAATCAAATTGCTATGGTTTCATATTGAACTCTATTTTATGAATCTAAACAAAAAAAGTATAGGTTTATAGTCATAAAAATAAGTTACAAGTCGTTTTTGTAAAGGTAGTCATTTCAGTCGAAAGAACGACGTCTAGATGACCATTTTAGAAAACATACTTCCACTTTGAGTTTAACCATAATTTTTGTATATAGTTTCATGTTCATAATAAAAAATTTTTTCCCAGAATAACAACTATTAAATCAAAGTTTATCATAGTTTTTAATTAACTAACCCAAAACAGCCCGCGGTGTTACTACGACGGCGTAAATCCGGTTTTACGGTGTTTTTCGTGTTTCCAGGTTTTAAATCATTAAGTTAGCATATCATATAGATATAGAACATGTGTTTAGTTGATTTTAAAAGTCAATTTAGAAGGATTAACTTTTATTTGCGAACAAGTTTAGAATTAACTAAACTATATTCTAGTGATTACAAGTTTAAACCTTCGAATAAGATAGCTTTATATGTATGAATAGAATGATGTTATGAACATCATTACTACCTCAAGTTCCTTGGATAAACCTACTGGAAATGAGAAAAATAGATCTAGCTTCAAAGGATCCTTGGATGGCTTGAAAGTTCTTGAAGCAGAATCATGACACGAAAACAATTTCAAGTAAGATTTCCACTCGAAATAAGATTGTTATAGTTATAGAAATTGAATTAAAGTTTGAATATGATTATTACCTTGTATTAGAAAGATAACCTACTGTAAGTAACAAAGTTTTCTTGATCTTGGATGATTACTTGGAATGGATTTAGAAAACTTGGAAGTAAACTTGCAATCTTGGAAGTATTCTTGATTTTATGAAACTAGAACTTTTGAAATTTATGAAGAACACTTAGAACTTGAAGATAGAACTTGAGAGAGATCAATTAGATGAAGGAAATTGAAGAATAAAAGTGTTTGTAGGTGTTTTTGGTCGTTGGTGTATGGATTAGATATAAAGGATATGTAATTTTGTTTTCATGTAAATAAGTCATGAATGATTACTCATATTTTTGTAATTTTATGAGATATTTTATGCTAGTTGCCAAATGATGGTTCCCACATATGTTAGGTGAATCACATGGACTGCTAAGAGCTGATCATTGGAGTGTATATACCGATAGTACATACATCTAAAAGCTGTGTATTGTACGAGTACGAATACGGGTGCATACGAGTAGAATTGTTGATGAAACTGAACGAGGATGTAATTGTAGGCATTTTTGTTTAGTAGAAGTATTTTGATAAGTGTCTTGAAGTCTTTCAAAAGTGTATGAATACATATTAAAACACTACATGTATATACATTTTAACTGAGTCGTTAAGTCATCGTTAGTCGTTACATGTAAATGTTGTTTTGAAACCTTTAGGTTAACGATATTGTTGAATGTTGTTAACCCATTATTTATTATAACAAATGAGATGTTAAATTGTTATATTATCATGATATTATGATATATAATATATCTTAGTATGATATATATACAGTTAAATGTCGTTACAACGATAATCGTTACATATATGTCTCGTTTTGAAATCATTAAGTTAGTAGTCTTATTTTTACATATGTATTTCATTGTTAATACACTTAATAATATATTTACTTATCATTTAACATAATTAACCAAGTGTATAAATATCTTAATATGATTCATATGTACCTAGTAAGACGTTGTTATAACGATAATCGTTATATATATCGTTTTCGAGTTTCTTAAATTAATAGTCTAATTTTATGTATATAACTCATTGTTAAAATACCTAATGAGATACATACTTATAATAAAATCATGTTAACTATATATATAACCATATATATGTCATTGTATAGTTTTTACAAGTTTTAACGTTCGTGAATCACCGGTCAACTTGGGTGGTCAATTGTCTATATGAAACCTATTTCAATTAATCAAGTCTTAACAAGTCTGATTGCTTAACATGTTGGAAACACTTAATCATGTAAATAACAATTTCATTTAATATATATATAAACATGGAAAAGTTCGGGTCACTACACATTGCGTTGAAGCTCGGAAGTGCTAAATCATCATCCTTGTGACAAGGTGAGTGGAATAATTATACGTTCATGTATATGGCATATTTATTTGTGAATGTTATGGTATGAACCATGTGCCGGTAGTGCCATAACATGTATGTGACGGATATAAGATGTGAACCACGTGCTGGTAGCATCGAGTGTGAACCACGTGCCGGTAGCACTATAAAATGAGGCGTGAACCACGTGTTGGTAGCGTCAAAGTGTGAACCATGTGCCGGTAGCACTATAAAAGAGTGAGACTCAAATGCGTATGGTGTGAACCACGTGCCGGTAGCACCATAGCGTTATGGTTAACCATAATGTGTTGTGATCGTTTAGCATTATATATATATATATGGTGTTGAGTATATGCTAATGAGATTTGGTGTCAATGTACGACTTGTTGGTATTTCGGGTATGATTGACTTTCTATGTGAGTTACATGTTCGTGCGAGGTATTTGGTATTTGTGATTGCAAATAGATGGGTTATATATATGTATGTATAACTATTGCATTCACTAAGCATTACTTACCCTCTCATTGTTTACCATTTTTATAGATTCCGGCTTGGACAAGGGTAAGGGCATACGGTTAGATTAGTTGTCTCCCATTTGTGTTGACAGGGGGTGCTTTTTGGATAGCTTTTGAAGTGGCCTAACATTTTGGGTAGTTTAGCCCCAAACCATGCTCGAATGTCGTTTGGATTATAAACTATCATTGTAGTAGGTCAAACTTGTATTAAACTTAATTACTGGCCTTTGTGCCTTTGGTAGACATTTAAATTGTTGTACGTTTAAATGGAACTTGTGGAATGGTTTACATATTTAATTGGCGCGTAAATGTGTAATGTATAAAAAAAATATTTATCGTATGGAATACTGGTTGGGTTGTTTCAAGTGGTATCAGAGCATGGTCTAAGGGATTTAGGCGACTTGAGATAGGTGCCTAGACTTGGGCTTTATTGTGTGAGCGCTTTATGCAGGACTTGTAGGACTTTGAGTCTAATTGGGAATTCTTAGTGCTTTGGTTTATGTAAACTAACCTTGTGCTAATTGATTTGTGTTGTGTTTAGCAAGCATCGAGCGAGATGGACGTTGTACTAGCAAGTTAATCGGACGTGCTCGCGTAACAATGATTAGCTACCATTGTTATGGGTGGAAATCGTGTCAAACAAGTAATGTACGATGATTGTCGAGCGAGATGGAGTAGTGTGGTGTACATGTATATACTTACATGTTATGTCTTTTCGTTCTTTGTTTAATCTTTTCCGTTTTATAGAATGAAGACGAGAAATGGACACGATAATGATAAAGGTGGTACGAGTGAGGATGTTGAACTCACGGCCAAGGTTGAGGCCATCTTTAAAAAGTTAAAGAAGGATTTTCTTGACGATGTCCGAAAGGTCTTCCAAGAGTCGGTCTATGGACAAGTGACCGAAATGATCAACGATCGAATGAAAGCCGCAATAGAGGAGGCTTTAGAGGCTAGAAACATTTATCCTCGAGGTGAAGGGGGTGAAGGTAATGGTGGGGGTGGAAGGCGGGACTTCCACTATAAAAATTTCAAGGATACTCAACCTCTGATGTTTAATGGGGTGAGGGATCCATTGAAAAGCACTTGTTGAATTTACGATATCGAGGGAGCTTTCCGTACCGCGGAATGTCCTCCCGAGAAGAAGACGAGGTATGGGTCTAGCATGTTACGTGAAGAAGGCAAGTTGTGGTGGGACTATATAATCAATTTGTATGGTGAAGAGCAATGTATGAGCTTGACATGGGAGGAGTTTAAGAAGGAATTTTTTCAAGAATACCGAACTTCTTCCGACCTTGATAGAATCCGGGACGAGTTGCATCATTTCCAACAAGGTTCAATGGACTTGGTTACTCTCAAGTCTACCTTTTTGGCAAAGACTCGTTTTTGCCCGAAATATGTTGGTGACTATCACAAGCTAATGAAAGAGTTCTACCGTACCTTGAACGATGAGTTAAAGGATAAGATTAGTCGGGGAGTGGCTAAGAATTTTGAAGAGCTATTCGAGTTGGCTCGGGGTTTTGAACCGGAGGTTCCGAGGAAGAGTGATTTCACTTTTCCTAAAAGAAAGTTTGAAGGTTTGAGTTATTCGAACTTTTCAAATAAAAAGAACAAGAAAGGCTCCGAAAGCTTAAATAATGTGAAGAAGGGTGCTTCCGGGGGTTTCGGGCCCACGTGTTTTAATTGTAAACAAAGGGGACACATGGCCCGTGATTGTACCAATGGCCCGAACAAATTTACTTGCTATAACTGTGGTAAGGAAGGGCACAAGAAGCCGTAATGTCCCGAGTTAAATAATGATCATGTTAAGAAATTGGAGAGAACGGCGGGCACGGCTAGGGGTCGCAACTATTTGATGACTAATGATGAAGCTGAGCAATCCAACAAAGTTGTCTCAGGTACTTTTATAGTTAACTCTAATCCGGCAAGGATTTTATTTGATAGTGGTGCAAATTTGTCGTTTGTGTCTCCAAAATTTGTGCCTAAACTTGATAGACCGTTAGCTAAGTTAAGTCGTTCGGTGGAAGTCGAAATATCGGACGGCAAGATGGTGCTAGTGGTTGATGTGTGTAAAAATTGTGACGTTGTTTTTGGTGTCGAAAACTTTAAAATTGATCTCATCCCGATGACTTTGGGCGACTTTGATATTGTTGTGGGCATGGATTGGCTCGATCATAATAGAGCCGATATTGCATGCCATGAGAAGTTTATTCATGTGAAGACCCCTAGTGGGGGTGAGTTAATTATTCACGGTGATAAACGAAGAAGACTTGTGCAGATATGTTCTTTTGCACGGGCACGTTGTTTTCTTGTTAGTGGTGGCATGGCTTTTCTTGCCCATGTTGTTGATACTCGTGATGAGCCACCACCTATTCGTGAAATTCCGGTGGTTAGTGAATTCGAAGACATTTTTTCAGACGAGTTACCGGGTGTTCCGGCGGAAAGACAAGTTGAATTTCGCATTGAGTTGGTTCCGGGAGCTACTCCCATTGCTAAAACTCCTTATCATTTAGCACCAACGGAAATGAAAGAGTTGTTAAATCAAACCCAAGAGTTGCTTGAGAAGGGTTTGATTCGACCGAGTGCTTCTCCATGGGGCGCTCCGGTTTTATTCGTGAAAAAGAAGGATGGTAGTATGCGGATGTGCATCGATTACCGGGAGTTGAATAAAGTGACGATCAATAATCGTTATCCATTGCCTTAGATTGACGATTTGTTTGACCAACTTCAAGGTGCGACGTATTTCTCTAAGATCGACCTATGGTCCGGGTATCACCAAATGCGGGTCCGTGAGGAAGATATCGAGAAAACGGCTTTTCGAACGCGTTATGGGCATTTTGAGTTTGTAGTAATGCCTTTTGGTCTTACGAATGCACCGGCGGCATTCATGGATCTTATGAACCGAGTGTGCCAACCTATGTTGGACAAGTCAGTAATTGTGTTCATTGACGACATACTTGTCTACTCGAAAAGTATGAACGAACATGAATGCCATTTGCACGAAGTTTTGAAGATGTTATGAAGGGAGAAGTTGTATGCTCAGTTCTCCAAATGTGAATTTTGGCTAAGGGTATTTCAATTCCTTGGCCACATTGTGAACAAAGATGGCATTCAAGTAGATCCGAGGAAGATAGAGATGTTGAAGAGTTGGAGACAACCGACTACGCCTACGGAGGTCCGAAGTTTTCTCGGATTGGCCAGTTATTATCGTCGGTTTATCAAAGACTTTTCTAATATCGCTTCTTCGTTGACGATATTAACAAGGAAGAACGCGAGGTTTAATTGGGAGAACAAAAAAAGAAATTGCTTTTAAACTGTTAAAAGAGAAGTTGTGTCAAGCTCCGGTGTTAGTATTTCCGAAAGGAGTGGAAGACATGACGGTTTATTATGATGCTTTGTTGGTATTTCGGGTATGATTGACTTGCTATGTGAGTTACATGTTTGGTGTCAATGTACGACTTGTTGGTATTTCGGGTATGATTGACTTGCTATGTGAGTTACATGTTTGTGTGAGGTATTTGGTATTTGTGATTGCAAATAGATGGGTTATATATATGTATGTATAACTATTGCATTCAGTAAGCATTGCTTACCCTCTCGTTGTTTACCATTTTTATAGGTTCCGGCTTGGACAAGGGTAAGGGCATACGGTTGGATTAGTTGTCTCCCATTTGTGTTGACAGGGGGTGCTTTTTGGATAGCTTTTGAAGTGGCCTAATGTTTTGGGTAGTTTAGCCCCAACCATGCTCGAATGTCGTTTGGATTATAAACTATCATTGTAGTAGGTCAAACTTGTATTAAACTTAATTACTGGCCTTTGTGCCTTTGGTAGACATTTAAATTGTTGTACGTTTAAATGGAACTTGTGGAATGTTTTACATATTTAATTGTCGCGTAAATGTATATTGTATAAAAAAAAATATTTTATCGTATGGAATACGGGTTGGGTTGTTTCAGAAAGTGTTTGTAGGTGTTTTTGGTCGTTGGTATATGGATTAGATATAAAGGATATGTAATTTTGTTTTCATGTAAATAAGTCATGAATGATTACTAATACTTTTGTAATTTTATGAGATATTTCATGCTAGTTTCCAAATGATGGTTCCCACATGTGTTAGGTGACTCACATGGGCTGCTAAGAGCGGATCATTGGAGTGTACATACCAATAGTACATATAGCTAAATGCTGTGTATTGTACGAGTACGAATACGGGTGCATACGAGTAGAATTGTTGATGAAACTAAACGAGGATGTAATTGTAAGCATTTTTGTTAAGTAGAAGTACTTTGATATGTGTCTTGAAGTCTTTCAAAAGTGTAAGAATACATATCAAAACACAACATGTATATACATTCTAATGGAGTCATTAAGTCTTCGTTAGTCGTTACATGTAAGTGTTGTTTTGAAACCTTTAAGTTAACGATCTCAATTAATGTTGTTAACCTAATGTTTATTATATCAAATGAGATGTTAAATTATTATATTATCATGATATTATGATGTATGAATATCTCTTAATATGATATATACATTAAAATATCGTTACAACGATAATCTTTACATATAAGTCTCGTTTCGTAATTCTTGAGTTATTAGTCTTGTTTTTACATATGCAGTTCATTGTTAACACACTTAATGATATATTTAAATATCATTTTATCATGTTAAATATAGTGTATCAATATCTTAATATGATACATATGTATTTAGTAGACGTTATCATAACGTTAATCGTTATATATATCATTTCGAGTTTCTTAACTTAGTAATCTCATTTCTTATGTATATCACACATTGTTAATATACTTAGTGAGATACTTACTCATCATAATCTTATGTCAACCATATATATATGTCTATATATACCGCAACATGTAGTTTTTACAATTTTGTAACGTTCGTGAATCGCCGGTCAACTTGGGTGATCAATTGTCTATATGAAACTTATTTCATTTAATCAACTCTTAACAAGTTTGATTGCTTAACATGTTGGAAACATTTTGTCATGTAAATATCAATCTCAATTAATATATATAAACATAGAAAAGTTCGGGTCACTACAGTACCTACCAGTTAAATAAATTTCGTCCCGAAATTTTAAGCTGTTGAAGGTGTTGAAGAATCTTCTGGAAATAGATGCGGGTATTTCTTCTTCATCTGGTCTTCACACTCCCAAGTGAACTCGGGTCCTCTATGAGCATTCCATCGAACCTTAACAATCGATATCTTGTTTTGCTTAAGTCTCTTAACCTCACGATCCATTATTTCGACGGGTTCTTCAATGAATTGAAGTTTTTCATTGATTTGGATTTTGTCCAACGGAATAGTGAGATCTTCTTTAGCAAAACATTTCTTCAAATTCGAGACGTGGAAAGTGTTATGTACAGCCACGAGTTGTTGAGGTAGCTCCAATTGGTAAGCTACTGGTTTGACACGATTTATAATCTTGAATGGTCCAATGTACCTTGGATTTAGTTTCCCCCGTTTACCAAATCGAACAACGCCTTTCCAAGGTGAAACCTTAAGCATGACCATTTCTCCAATTTTAAACTCTATATCTTTTCTTTTACTGTCCGCATAGCTCTTTTGTCGACTCTGGGCGGTTTTTCAATCGTTGTTAAATTTGGATGATTTTCTCGGTAGTTTCTTGTATTATCTCCGGACCCGTAATATGTCTATTCCCCACTTCATTCCAATAAATCGGAGACCTGCATTTTCTACCATAAAGTGCCTCAAACGGCGCCATCTCAATACTAGAATGATAACTGTTGTTGTAGGAAAATTCTGCTAACGGTAGGTGTCGATCCCAACTGTTTCCGAAATCTATAACACATGCTCGTAGCATGTCTTCAAGCATTTGTATCGTCCTTTCACTCTGCCCATTAGCTTGTGGATGATAGGCAGTACTCATGTCTAGACGAGTCCCCAATACTTGTTGCAACGTCTGCCAGAACCTTGAAACAAATCTATCATCCCTATCAGAGATAATAGAGACGGGTATTCCATGTCTGGAGACAACCTCCTTCAAATACAATCGCGCCAACTTCTCCATTTTGTCATCTTCTCTCATTGGCAGGAAGTGTGCTGACTTGGTGAGACGATCAACTATTACCCAAATAGTATCATAACCACTTGCAGTCCTTGGCAATTTAGTAATGAAATCCATGGTAATGTTTTCCCATTTCCATTCTGGGATTTCAGGTTGTTGTAGTAGACCTGATGGTTTCTGATGTTCAGCTTTGACCTTAGAACACGTCAAACATTCTCCTACATATTTAGCAATATCGGGTTTCATACCCGGCCACCAAAAGTGTTTCTTGAGATCTTTATACATCTTCCCCGCTCCGGGATGTATTGAATATCTGGTTTTATGTGCTTCTTTAAGTACCATTTCTCTCATCTCCAAATCTTGGTACCCAAATTCTATCAGCCCTATATCGGGTTCCGTCTTCCCGAATATTAAGATGTTTCTCTGATCCTTTGGGTATCTCATTCTTCAACTTTCCTTCTTTTACAACCCCCTGTTGCGCCTCCTTTATTTGAGTAGTAAGGTTAGTACCAATAATTATATTCATAGCTTTTACCCGTATAGGTTCTCTGTCCTTTCTACTCAAAGCGTCGGCTACCACATTCACCTTCCCCGGGTGGTATCGAATCTCAAAATCATAATCATTTAACAGCTCAATCCACCTGCGTTGTCTCATATTCAGTTGCTTCTGATTAAATATATGTTGGAGACTTTTGTGGTCGGTATATATAATACTTTTGACCCCATATAAATAATGCCTCCAAGTATTTAATGCAAAACCAACAGCACCCAATTCCAAATCATGAGTTGTATAATTTTGCTCGTGAATCTTCAATTGTCTAGACGCATAAGCAATCACCTTCGTTCGTTGTATTAATACACAACCGAGACCTTGCTATGATGCGTCACAATAAATCACAAAATCATCATTCCCTTCAGGCAATGACAATATAGGTGTCGTAGTTAGCTTTTTCTTCAATAACTGAAAAGCCTTCTCTTGTTCATCCTTCCATTCAAATTTCTTCCCTTTATGCATTAATGCAATCAAGGGTTTTGCTATTTTGGAGAAATCTTGGATGAATCTTCTGTAGTAACCAGCCAATCCTAAAAATTGACGTATATGATTCGGAGTTTTTGGGGTTTCCCACTTTTCAACGGTTTCGATCTTTGCTGGGTCCATCTGGATACCTTCTTTGTTCACTATGTGACCGAGGAATTGAACTTCTTCCAACCAAAATGCACACTTTGAAAACTTAGCGTACAGTTTTTCTTTCCTCAATACTTCTAGCACTTTTCTCAAATGTTCTTCGTGCTCTTGATCATTCTTTGAGTAAATAAGTATGTCATCGATGAAAACAATGACAAACTTGTCAAGATATGGCCCACACACTCGATTCATAAGGTCCATGAACACAGCTGGTGCGTTAGTCAATCCAAACGGCATAACCATAAACTTGTAATGACCATAACGCGTCCAAAAATCAGTTTTTGGAATATCATCCTCCTTTACTCGCATTTGATGATATCCAGAACGTAAATCGATTTTCGAATAAACCGACGAGCCTTGTATGTAGTGACCCGAACTTTTCCATGTTTATATATATTAATTGAGATTGATATTTACATGATTAAATGTTTCCAACATGTTAAGCAATCAAACTTGTTAAGACTTGATTAATTGAAATATGTTTCATATAGACAATTGACCACCCAAGTTGATCGGTGATTCACGAACGTTAAAACTTGTAAAAACTATATGATGACATATATATGGATATATATATAGTTAACATGATACTATGATAAGAAAACATATCATAAAGTATATTAACAATGAACTACATATGTAAAAACAAGACTACTAACTTAATGATTTTTAAACGAGACATATATGTAACGATTATCGTTGTAAAGACATTTAATGTATATATATCATATTAAGAGATATTCATACATTATAATATCATGATAATATAATAATTTAAAATCTCATTTGATATTATAAACATTGGGTTAACAACATTTAACAAGATCGTTAACCTAAAGGTTTTAAAACAACACTTACATGTAACGACTAACGATGACTTAACGACTCAGTTAAAATGTATATACATGTAGTTTTTTAATATGTATTTATACACTTTTGAAAGACTTCAATACACTTATCAAAATACTTCTACTTAACAAAAATGCTTACAATTACATCCTCGTTCAGTTTCATCAACAATTCTACTCGTATGCACCCGTATTCGTACTCGTACAATACACAGCTTTTAGATGTATGTACTATTGGTATATACACTCCAATGATCAGCTCTTAGCAGCCCATGTGAGTCACCTAACACATGTGGGAACCATCATTTGGCAACTAGCATGAAATATCTCATAAAATTACAAAAATATGAGTAATCATTCATGACTTATTTACATGAAAACAAAATTACATATCCTTTATATCTAATCCATACACCAACGACCAAAAACACCTACAAACACTTTCATTCTTCAATTTTCTTCATCTAATTGATCTCTCTCAAGTTCTATCTTCAAGTTCTAAGTGTTCTTCATAAATTCCAAAAGTTCTAGTTTCATAAAATCAAGAATACTTTCAAGTTTGCTAGCTCACTTCCAATCTTGTAAGGTGATCATCCAACCTCAATAAATCTTTATTTCTTACAGTAGGTTATCATTCTAATACAAGGTAATAATCATATTCAAACTTTGGTTCAATTCCTATAACTATAACAATCTTATTTCAAGTGATGATCTTACTTGAACTTGTTTTCGTGTCATGATTCTGCTTCAAGAACTTCGAGCCATCCAAGGATCCATTGAAGCTAGATCCATTTTTCTCTTTTCTAGTAGGTTTATCCAAGGAAATTAAGGTAGTAATGATGTTCATAACATCATTCTATTCATACATATAAAGCTATCTTATTCGAAGGTTTAAACTTGTAATCACTAGAACATAGTTTAGTTAATTCTAAACTTGTTCGCAAACAAAAGTTAATCCTTCTAACTTGACTTTTAAAATCAACTAAACACATGTTCTATATCTATATGATATTCTAACTTAATGATTTAAAACCTGGAAACACGAAAAACACCGTAAAACCGGATTTACGCCGTCGTAGTAATACCGCGGGCTGTTTTGGGTTAGTTAATTAAAAACTATGATAAACTTTGATTTAAAAGTTGTTATTCTGAGAAAATGATTTTTATTATAAACATGAAACTATATCCAAAAATTATGATTAAACTCAAAGTGGAAGTATGTTTTCTAAAATGGTCATCTAGACGTCGTTCTTTCGACTGAAATGACTACCTTTACAAAAACGACTTGTAACTTATTTTTCCGAATATATAAACCTATACTTTTCTGTTTAGATTCATAAAATAGAGTTCAATATGAAACCATAGCAATTTGATTCACTCAAAACGGATTTAAAATGAAGAAGTTATGGGTAAAACAAGATTGGATAATTTTTCTCATTTTAGCTACGTGAAAATTGGTAACAAATCTATTCCAACCATAACTTAATCAACTTGTATTGTATATTATGTAATCTTGAGATACCATAGACACGTATACAATGTTTCGACCTATTATGTCGACACATCTATATATATTTCGGAACAACCATAGACACTCTATATGTGAATGTTGGAGTTAGCTATACAGGGTTGAGGTTGATTCCAAAATATATATAGTTTGAGTTGTGATCAATACTGAGATACGTATACACTGGGTCGTGGATTGATTCAAGATAATATTTATCGATTTATTTCTGTACATCTAACTGTGGACAACTAGTTGTAGGTTACTAACGAGGACAGCTGACTTAATAAACTTAAAACATCAAAATATATTAAAAGTGTTGTAAATATATTTTGAACCTACTTTGATATATATGTATATATTGTTATAGGTTCGTGAATCAACCAGTGGCCAAGTCTTACTTCCCGACGAAGTAAAAATCTGTGAAAGTGAGTTATAGTCCCACTTTTAAAATCTAATATTTTTGGGATGAGAATACATGCAGGTTTTAAAAATGATTTACAAAATAGACACAAGTACGTGAAACTACATTCTATGGTTGAATTATCGAAATTGAATATGCCCCTTTTTATTAAGTCTGGTAATCTAAGAATTAGGGAACAGACACCCTAATTGACGCGAATCCTAAAGATAGATCTATCGGGCCCAACAAGCCCCATCCAAAGTACCGGATGCTTTAGTACTTCGAAATTTATATCATATCCGAAGGGTGTCCCGGAATGATGGGGATATTCTTATATATGCATCTTGTTAATGTCGGTTACCAGGTGTTCACCATATGAATGATTTTTATCTCTATGTATGGGATGTGTATTGAAATATGAAATCTTGTGGTCTATTGTTACGATTTGATATATATAGGTTAAACCTATAACTCACCAACATTTTTGTTGACGTTTAAAGCATGTTTATTCTCAGGTGAATATTAAGAGCTTCCGCTGTTGCATACTAAAATAAGGACAAGATTTGGAGTCCATATTTGTATGATATTGTGTAAAAACTGCATTCAAGAAACTGATTTCGATGTAACATATTTGTATTGTAAACCATTATGTAATGGTCGTGTGTAAACAGGATATTTTAGATTATCATTATTTGATAATCTACGTAAAGCTTTTTAAACCTTTATTTATGAAATAAAGGTTATGGTTTGTTTTAAAAATGAATGCAGTCTTTGAAAAACATCTCATATAGAGGTCAAAACCTCGCAACGAAATCAATTAATATGGAACGTTTTTAATCAATAAGAACGGGACATTTCAGTTGGTATCCGAGCGTTGGTCTTAGAGAACCAGAAAATTTGCATTAGTCTTATCGAGTTTGTTAGGATGCATTAGTGATTCTGGACTTCGACCGTGTTTTCTTTAAAAATGATTGCTTAACATTTTTGTTGGAAACTATATATTCTTAACATATGAATATTATGTGATATATTAATCTCTTAACGTGTTTGATATTATGTGATAGATGTCTACCTCTAGAACAAGTCCCATTGACTCACCTAATAATAATGAAGAGTCAAATGTAAATTGGAATGATTCATGGACTGATTCACAAGTTCCCGAAGAGGAACCGGAAGAAGAGTAAAAACCGGAAGAAGAATCGGAACCGGACGAAGAATCGGAACCGGAAGAAGAATCGGAACCGGTGGGGGAAATAATAAAACGGTTAAGTAAAAGAGAATCCTCAACCAACCTACCAAGGTTAATTATGGTCAATGGTGTTTCCGCCAAGGAAGCAAAATATTGGGAGGATTACCAATTCTCCGATGAATCGGATTCTGACGAGAATTCCGATGATGTTATAGAAATTACCCCAACTGAATTTAAAAAGGCAAAAGAAAATAATAAGGGAAAGGGCATAAAAATAGAGAAATCTAATTCCAACCCCGATGAAATTTATATGTATCGTCAACCCCCGAAGTTCTTAAGTTGTAACAATGACCCGGGAACCTCTAAACCACCAGGTTTTTCTAAACCAATGTGGACAACGACGGCTCGTATTAGGGGAACATCATATATCCCTAGAAACTTGGCAAAATGAACCAAAACCGAAGAAGAAGAAACGAGCGAGTCGGAATAAGATAGTTGTATTCGTGTGGTGTAATATATGTAATATAGTGTTCTTATGCTTTATGATATATGTAAAAATTGCTTGTATTAATAAGTATTTTTTTATGAATCTAACTCTTGTCTATTTTACAGTTTAAAAACACAAAATGGATAGACAATCCAATATTTTAAGAGACCTACCCGGAGACATGATTGATGAAATCTTGTCTAGAGTCGGCCAGAATTCTTCGGCACAACTATTTAAGGCGAGATCAGTTTGTAAGACATTCGAAGAACGTTCCAAGAATGTCTTGGTTTATAAGAGACTTTCGTTTGAAAGATGGGGGATATCACATTGGGAAACCCATAAGTTACGATGTGTTTACTTTGACGCATATATTGCGGGGAACCCAAATGCTATTTTACGCAACGGGTTAAGAAATTATTTTGACTCAATATATCCGAATATTGGACTTCGTGATTTAGAAAAAGCGGCTAACATGCAACATAAAGAAGCATGTTATGCTTACGGATTAGTAATGTTCGCTTCTCATCAAAGTGAGAACAAGAACATCGGGCTACAACTATTAAACAAAACGTTTCCACAAGTTACGGAGTCGGTAATTGGGGTAAGAAATGAGGTTTTTAGATTATTACGGGACTGTTGGACATTACGTAACCCTCGTCCCTTTGATGACGTTACAACACGCTGTCTTATCAACGGCCATAACGGTTATGTTGCACAAGACCAAGGATGGGAAGTAGTCCTAGTAAAACCAGAATGCATGACTTGTTTCTGGACGTATGAAGTACGTGTCTTTATTGCCTTTGCAGAACGACTTGTGTACTAGCTAGAATTGTCTTCACAACTATCTTGTATCAAAGTTATTGTGTGCTATATTTCATGCTTTATGTAAAATAAGCGGTATTGTAAGTTTGTAAAATATTGTATAAAAGTTTGAACGCGAAATATTATTATAATCAGTTTTTCATATAGAATTATAGTAGTTGAATTGTATATTAGCTACTAAGTATTAACTTAACGGGTAGGTACTACCCGAATTTAAACTTATAAAACGCTAATATGAAGAAAAAGCTTTTATAAATGAGTTCATATTATGCTACGAAATACTATTAACTACTCTTAATATTCTGTATGATTAACTTGTTCCATTTAACTATTTTGAAGGAAATGGCACCGACTACTCGACACACCGTGAATATGAATGAAGAGGAATTCCGTACTTTTCTAGCTTCAAACATAGCCGCAGTACAGGCTGCGCTACATACCAACAATAACCTTGGATCTAGCAGTACAGGAAATCGTGTAGGATGCACCTACAAAGAATTCACTGCCTGCAAACCTTTGGAATTTGATGGAACCGAAGGACCGATCGGATTGAAACGGTGGACCGAGAAGGTCGAATCAGTGTTTGCCATAAGTAAGTGTACTGAAGAGGACAAAGTAAAGTACGCTATGCATACCTTCACAGGTTCTGCGTTAACATGGTGGAATACCTATCTAGAGCAAGTGGGACAAGACGATGCGTACGCACTACCGTGGTCAGCATTCAAGCACTTGATGAACGAGAAGTACCGTCCCAGAACCGAGGTCAATAAGCTCAAGACAGAACTTAGAGGGTTACGAACCCAAGGATTTGATATTACCACGTACGAAA
Source organism: Rutidosis leptorrhynchoides (assembly GCF_046630445.1). Taxonomy (NCBI): domain Eukaryota; kingdom Viridiplantae; phylum Streptophyta; class Magnoliopsida; order Asterales; family Asteraceae; genus Rutidosis; species Rutidosis leptorrhynchoides. The sequence goes on along the minus strand of NC_092336.1, from coordinate 334,727,625 downwards.
GACGATTCACAGAATTGTGCCTATTGTGTCCGGGAGCATTCGAAGATGAGGAAGAGAAGATCGATGCGTTTGTGAAAGGATTACCGGAAAGAATCCAAGAAGATATAAGTTCACACGAGCCCGCCTCCATACAACAGGCATGTAGAATGGCTCACAAACTCGTGAACCAAATTAAAGAAAGAATTAAAGAACAGACTGCTGAAGAGGCCAATGTGAAGCAAGTCAAAAGAAAGTGGGAGGAAAACGGTGATAAGAATCACCAATACAACAACAACAACAATTACAACAATAATCGCAACAATTATCCCAACAATCGCAACATCAATCGCAACTACAACAAACGGCCCAACAACAACAACAACAACAACAACAGCAACTACAACAATCATCCCAACAACAATAATAACCGCAACAACAACAACAATCAGAAGCAGCTATGCCAAAGGTGTGAAAAGAATCACTCGGGGTTCTGCACCAAATTTTGCAACAAGTGTAAAAGAAATGGTCATAGCGCGGCGAAGTGTGAGGTCTACGGACCAGGGGTTAATAGAACGAAAGGAACAAATGGTGTCGGAACGAGTAATGGCGGAGCAAGTAGTGTCGGAGCAAGTTATGCCAATGTAGTTTGTTATAAATGTGGAAAACCGGGCCACATTATTAGAAATTGCCCGAACCAGGAGAACACGAATGGACAAGGCCACGGAAGAGTTTTCAATATTAATGCGGCAGAGGCACAGGAAGACCCGGAGCTTGTTACGGGTACGTTTCTTATTGACAATAAATCTGCTTACGTTTTATTTGATTCGGGTGCGGATAGAAGCTATATGAGTAGCGATTTTTGTGCTAAATTAAGTTGTCCATTGACGCCTTTGGATAGTAAATTTTTACTCGAATTAGCAAATGGTAAATTAATTTCAGCAGATAATATATGTCGGAATCGAGAAATTAAACTGGTTAGCGAAACATTTAAGATTGATTTGATACCAGTAGAGTTAGGGAGTTTTGATGTGATAATCGGTATGGACTGGTTGAAAGAAGTGAAAGCAGAGATCGTCTGTTACAAAAATGCAATTCGCATTATACGAGAAAAAGGAAAACCCTTAATGGTGTACGGAGAAAAAGGCAACACGAAGCTACATCTTATTAGTAATTTGAAGGCACAAAAACTAATAAGAAAAGGTTGCTATGCTGTTCTAGCACACATCGAGAAAGTACAAACTGAAGAAAAGAGCATCAATGATGTTCCCATTGCAAAAGAATTTCCCGATGTATTTCCGAAAGAATTACCGGGATTACCCCCACATCGATCCGTTGAATTTCAAATAGATCTTGTACCAGGAGCTGCACCAATAGCTCGTGCTCCTTACAGACTCGCACCCAGCGAGATGAAAGAACTGCAAAGCCAATTACAAGAACTTTTAGAGCGTGGTTTCATTCGACCAAGCACATCACCATGGGGAGCTCCTGTTTTGTTTGTCAAGAAGAAAGATGGTACATTCAGGTTGTGTATCGACTACCGAGAGTTGAACAAACTTCCCATCAAGAACCGCTACCCACTACCGAGAATCGACGACTTATTTGATCAACTACAAGGCTCGTCTGTTTATTCAAAGATTGACTTACGTTCCGGGTACCATCAAATGCGGGTGAAAGAAGATGATATTCCAAAGACTGCTTTCAGAACACGTTACGGTCATTACGAGTTTATGGTCATGCCGTTTGGTTTAACTAATGCACCAGCTGTGTTCATGGACCTTATGAACCGAGTGTGTGGACCATACCTTGACAAGTTTGTCATTGTTTTCATTGATGACATACTTATTTACTCAAAGAATGACCAAGAACACGGTGAACATTTGAGAAAGGTGTTAGAAGTATTGAGGAAAGAAGAATTGTACGTTAAGTTTTCAAAGTGTGCATTTTGGTTGGAAGAAGTTCAATTCCTCGGTCACATAGTGAACAAAGAAGGTATTAAGGTGGATCCGGCAAAGATAGAAACTGTTGAAAAGTGGGAAACCCCGAAAACTCCGAAACACATACGCCAGTTTTTAGGACTAGCTGGTTACTACAGAAGGTTCAACCAAGACTTTTCCAGAATAGCAAAACCCTTGACTGCATTAACGCATAAAGGGAAGAAATTTGAATAGAATGATGAACAAGAGAAAGCGTTTCAGTTATTGAAGAAAAAGCTAACTACGGCACCTATATTGTCATTGCCTGAAGGGAATGATGATTTTGTGATTTATTGTGACGCATCAAAGCAAGGTCTCGGTTGTGTATTAATGCAACGAACGAAGGTGATTGCTTATGCGTCTAGACAATTGAAGATTCACGAACAAAGTTATACGACGCATGATTTGGAATTAGGCGCGGTTGTTTTTGCATTAAAGACTTGGAGGCACTACTTATATGGGGTCAAAAGTATTATATATACCGACCACAAAAGTCTTCAACACATATTTAATCAGAAATAACTGAATATGAGGCAGCGTAGGTGGATTGAATTATTGAATGATTACGACTTTGAGATTCGTTACCACCCGGGGAAGGCAAATGTGGTAGCCGATGCCTTGAGCAGGAAGGACAGAGAACCCATTCGAGTAAAATCTATGAATATAATGATTCATAATAACATTACTACTCAAATAAAGGAGGCGCAACAAGGAGTTTTAAAAGAGGGAAATTTAAAGGATGAAATACCCAAAGGATCGGAGAAGCATCTTAATATTCGGGAAGATGGAACCCGGTATAGGGCTGAAAGGATTTGGGTACCAAAATTTGGAGATATGAGAGAAATGGTACTTAGAGAAGCTCATAAAACCAGATACTCAATACATCCTGGAACGGGGAAGATGTACAAGGATCTCAGGAAATATTTTTGGTGGCCGGGTATGAAAGCCGATGTTGCTAAATATGTAGGAGAATGTTTGACGTGTTCCAAGGTCAAAGCTGAGCATCAGAAACCATCAGGTCTACTTCAACAACCCGAAATCCCAGAATGGAAATGGGAAAACATTACCATGGATTTCATCACTAAATTGCCAAGGACTGCAAGTGGTTTTGATACTATTTGGGTAATAGTTGATCGTCTCACCAAATCAGCACACTTCCTGCCAATAAGAGAAGATGACAAGATGGAAAAGTTAGCACGACTGTATTTGAAGGAAGTCATATCCAGACATGGAATACCAATCTCTATTATCTCTGATAGGGATGGCAGATTTATTTCAAGATTCTGGCAGACATTACAGCAAGCATTAGGAACTCGTCTAGACATGAGTACTGCCTATCATCCACAAACTGATGGGCAGAGCGAAAGGACGATACAAACGCTTGAAGACATGCTACGAGCATGTGTTATTGATTTCGGAAACAGTTGGGATCGACATCTACCGTTAGCAGAATTTTCCTACAACAACAGCTACCATTCAAGCATTGAGATGGCGCCGTTTGAAGCACTTTATGGTAGAAAGTGCAGGTCTCCGATTTGTTGGAGTGAAGTGGGGGATAGACAGATTACGGGTCCGGAGATTATACAAGAAACTACCGAGAAGATCATCCAAATTCAACAACGGTTGAAAACCGCCCAAAGTCGACAAAAGAGCTACGCTGACATTAAAAGAAAAGATATAGAATTTGAAATTGGAGAGATGGTCATGCTTAAAGTTGCACCTTGGAAAGGCGTTGTTCGATTTGGTAAACGAGGGAAATTAAATCCAAGATATATTGGACCATTCAAGATTATTGATCGTGTCGGACCAGTAGCTTACCGACTAGAGTTACCTCAACAACTCGTGGCTGTACATAACACTTTCCACGTCTCGAATTTAAAGAAATGTTTTGCTAAAGAAGATCTCACTATTTCATTAGATGAAATCCAAATCAACGAAAAACTTCAATTCATCGAAGAACCCGTCGAAATAATGGATCGTGAGGTTAAAAGACTTAAGCAAAACAAGATACCAATTGTTAAGGTTCGATGGAATGCTCGTAGAGGACCCGAGTTCACCTGGGAGCGTGAAGATCAGATGAAGAAGAAATACCCGCATCTATTTCCAGAAGATTCGTCAACACCTTCAACAGCTTAAAATTTCGGGACGAAATTTATTTAACGGGTAGGTACTGTAGTGACCCGAACTTTTCCATGTTTATATATATTAATTGAGATTGATATTTACATGATTAAATGTTTCCAACATATTAAGCAATCAAAATTGTTAAGACTTGATTAATTGAAATATGTTTCATATAGACAATTGACCACCCAAGTTGATCGGTGATTCACGAACGTTAAAACTTGTAAAAACTATATGATGACATATATATGGATATATATATAGTTAACATGATACTATGATAAGAAAACATATCATAAAGTATATTAACAATGAACTACATATGTAAAAACAAGACTACTAACTTAATGATTTTTAAACGAGACATATATGTAACGATTATCGTTGTAAAGACATTTAATGTATATATATCATATTAAGAGATATTCATACATGATAATATCATGATAATATAATAATTTAAAATCTCATTTGATATTATAAACATTGCGTTAACAACATTTAACAAGATCGTTAACCTAAAGGTTTCAAAACAACACTTACATGTAACGACTAACGATGACTTAACGACTCAGTTAAAATGTATATACATGTAGTGTTTTAATATGTATTTATACACTTTTGAAAGACTTCAATACACTTATCAAAATACTTCTACTTAACAAAAATGCTTACAATTACATCCTAGTTCAGTTTCATCAACAATTCTACTCGTATGCACCCGTATTCGTACTCGTACAATACACAGCTTTTAGATGTATGTACTATTGGTATATACACTCCAGTGATCAGCTCTTAGCAGCCCATGTGAGTCACCTAACACATGTGGGAACCATCATTTGGCAACTAGCATGAAATATCTCATAAAATTACAAAAATATGAGTAATCATTCATGACTTATTTACATGAAAACAAAATTACATATCCTTTATATCTAATCCATACACCAACGACCAAAAACACCTACAAACACTTTCATTCTTCAATTTTCTTCATCTAATTGATCTCTCTCAAGTTCTATCTTCAAGTTCTAAGTGTTCTTCATAAATTCCAAAAGTTCTAGTTTCATAAAATCAAGAATACTTTCAAGTTTGCTAGCTCACTTCCAATCTTGTAAGGTGATCATCCAACCTCAAGAAATCTTTGTTTCTTACAGTAGGTTATCATTCTAATACAAGGTAATAATCATATTCAAACTTTGGTTCAATTTCTATAACTATAACAATCTTATTTCAAGTGATGATCTTACTTGAACTTGTTTTCGTATCATGATTCTGCTTCAAGAACTTCGAGCCATCCAAGGATCCATTGAAGCTAGATCCATTTTTCTCTTTTCCAGTAGGTTTATCCAAGGAAATTAAGGTAGTAATGATGTTCATAACATCATTCGATTCATACATATAAAGCTATCTTATTCGAAGGTTTAAACTTGTAATCACTAGAACATAGTTTAGTTAATTCTAAACTTGTTCGCAAAGAAAAGTTAATCCTTCTAACTTGACTTTTAAAATCAACTAAACACATGTTCTATATCTATATGATATGCTAACTTAATGATTTAAAACCTGGAAACACGAAAAACACCGTAAAACCGGATTTACGCCGTCGTAGTAACACCGCGGGCTGTTTTGGGTTAGTTAATTAAAAACTATGATAAACTTTGATTTAAAAGTTGTTATTCTGAGAAAATGATTTTTATTATGAACATGAAACTATATCCAAAAATTATGATTAAACTCAAAGTGGAAGTATGTTTTCTAAAATGGTCATCTAGACGTCGTTCTTTCGCCGTCGTAGTAACTCACGTACTTGTGTCCCGTTCATATTGATTATAAACGTTCCATATTAATTGATTTCGTTGCGAGGTTTTGACCTCTATATGAGACATTTTTCAAAGACTGCATTCATTTTTAAAACAACCATAACCTTTATTTTATCAAAAAAGGTTTTAAAAACATTACGTAGATTATCAAATAATGATAATCTAAAATATACTGTTTACACACGACCATTACATAATGGTTTACAATAGAAATATATTACATCGACATATGTTTCTTGAATGCAGTTTTTACACAATATCATACAATCATGGATTCCAAATCTTGTCCTTATTTTAGTATGCAACAGCGGAAGCTCTTAGTATTCAGCTGAGAATAAACATGCTTTAAACATCAACAAAAATGTTGGTGAGTTATAGGTTTAACCTATATATATCAAATCGTAACAATAGACCACAAGATTTCATATTTCAATACACATCCCATACATAGAGATAAAAATCATTCATATGGTGAACACCTGGTAACCGACATTAACAAGATGCATATATAAGAATATCCCCATCATTCCGGGACACCCTTCGGATATGATATAAATTTCGAAGTACTAAAGCATCCGGTACTTTGGATGGGGTTTGTTAGGCCCAATAGATCTATCTTTAGGATTCGCGTCAATTAGGGTGTCTGTTCCCTAATTCTTAGATTACCAGACTTAATAAAAAGGGGCATATTCGATTTCGATAATTCAACCATATAATGTAGTTTCACGTACTTGTGTCTATTTTGTAAATCATTTATAAAACCTGCATGTATTCTCATCCCAAAAATATTAGATTTTAAAAGTGGGACTATAACTCACTTTCACAGATATTTCCTACCTCGGAAATAAGAGTTGGCCACGGATCGATTCACGAACCTATACAAATATGTACATATATATCAAAGTATGATCAAAATATAATTACAACCATTTTTATTATGTTTTAAAGATTTGAGTGTATTAAGTCAGCTGTCCTCGTTAGTAACCTACAACTAGTTGTCCACAGTTAGATGTACAGAAATAAATCGATATATATTATCTTGAATCAATCCACTACCCAGTGTATACACTTCTCAGGCTAGATCACAACTCAAAGTATATATATTTTTGGAATCAACCTCAACCCTGTATAGCTAACTCCAACATTACTGCATATAGAGTGTCTATGGTTGTTCCAAATAATATATATACATGGGTCGATATGATATGTCAAAACATTTGCATACGTGTCTATGGTATCCCAAGATTACATAATATATTAGAATACATGTATAATACAATATAAGTTAGCTAGGATATGATTTGTATAGATTTGTTAAACATTTCTCGTAGCTAAAAAGATCAAAAATATCCAATCTTGTTTTACCTATAACTTCTTCATTTTAAATCCGTTTTGAGTGAATCAAATTGCTATGGTTTCATATTGAACTATAATTTAAGAATACAAACAGAAAAGGTATAGGTTTATAGTCGGAAATTTAAGTTACATGTCAATTACTAAAGAGGTAGTCATTTCCGTTGAAACAACGACATCTTGATGACCATTTTGAAAAACATAATTTCACTTTGAGTTTAACCATGATTTTTGGATATAGTTTCATGTTCATATGAAAAATCATTTTCCCAGAAGAACAACTTTTAAATCAAAGTTTATCATAGTTTTTAATTATCCAAACCAAAACAGCCCCCGGTTTCACTACGACGGCGTATATCCGATTTTATGGTGTTCATCGTGTTTCCAGGTTTTAAATCATTAAGTTAGCATATTGAAGATATTTCATATGCCCGAGAGACATATTAAATTAACGTGGCTAATATGTTTTGATCCAAGTCGGGTCATACCCAATAACAAACTTACCGACACCTTATTTGTATTTGATTTTAACGATTGAATCGTTGATTAAATACGCGACACTTGAACTTTAAGAAAAATGGTTTTCTTAAATAATACTTGATGTGTGTATATATATATATAATTTATGGAAAATTATATAATGAGGATTTAATTATTTATAGGTTAAATAATTAATGAAGTTATGTTACATTTTATAAAATTGGTTTTATAAAATGTACAAAACAATTATGTGCAAGTTTATAAAATGAATTTTATAAAATCTAGTTTTATATAATCTAGTTTATAATAACCAAAGGGAACTAGTTATATAAAATCTAGTTTTATAAAACCTATTTTATTATTATAACTTGAAGTAGTGGCATGGGAGTTGAAGTGCACATGCTAGAGATTCCATCTTTTAGCCATGCCTTCCCATTTCCATATACATGCATGTTGACTCCCTTTGAAACACACACATGCAATTATAATTCAAAAAAACTGCACAAAACCTCTACAAACTGCAGCTGCTGGCCGTGGGCATTAGGGTGCTCAAAGGGGTTCACAATTTGGTTTTTGCAAGTTTAATTCAAGTGTTATCAAATCCTAACCAAAGTACAAGGTGTTGGTGCAAAGTTTGGGGTATAACTACTTGAGGTTTCATAGTTTTGGAGCTCCATTCATCATCATCTTCATCATCATCTACCAACAAGCTAGGAGAAGGTATAAACACTTTTCTTACTTGTAGTTTGTAAGTATGTTTCACAACTTGATCCTAATTGGGATTTAACTTTAATTGGTTAAAGATTAACAAGTTCAATTGGTAATGATTTTCATGCTTCCGCTTATATTTGATTCTTAAAAGGTTTTAAGTATTATGAAACTTGTTAAATCCCAACAATGGTATCTAGAGCCGAAGTTGTTGAAATATGCTTCGAGATGGTTATTAAACTCACTATATATTTTGCATTTTATGTACATGCATGAAAGTAAAATGCAAAATTTAAAAGTTTTGGGTGGGTTAGTGGTTGTGGCCGAATTCAAGAGGACCCAAAATGGGTTTTGGGTTCTTCTATTTTGGTCATATTTTGTTCATATGTTGATGTTCACAATCATAGCCAAGACCTTGTGGTTGAATGAATGTTTGTTTGGTTGATTTGTTAATTTCAATATGGTTGTAATTATTCATTCAATTGGTTTGTAATAATATTCATTTGGTTATGTAATTTATTTTATATTTGGTATGTAAAATAGATTAGGTTGTATTTTCATTTTCTAGACAAAATGTATTAGGATATATTTTGTAAAATGATGAAGATACAAGAAGATGACAATGAAGACAACAAGGAAGGATGCAAGATTAAGTGGGAGTTTTAAAATCTCCTACTTTGTGTTATTACCCTTACCCGGTGGCATTTTGTTTTCGGCTAAACAAAATGCTTACCTAAAATGGCTTGATTGTGAACATATTGTTTTGCATGCTTGGTTGTTTATTGTATATTGTGGATTGTATGTTTGTATGCTACAAGTTAATCACACAAGTTAACAACAAACAAAACTAAAATTTAATTGGTTAAATTAGACGTTATTAACAACATGCAAAACGACAATTTAAATGGTTAAATTGAAATGGTAAAAGGACATTAATAAACGGTTATTAAGAACATGATAAGGATCATACATATGAAATGGTTTATAACTAGTAATTGGTTTACTAAAAGGACATGAAAATAGGTTTTTCATAAAACACTACACACCAAATGCATGTTGGTGTATAGCATTTTGTTTTCTAAAACTAGAATGTAGAAAACATAAAATCCCTTTAACTAATACAAGGTAAACAAGTTAAACGCCATCCTTTTGTGGAAACACTTAGACATATTAGGAATCTCTTGATGGGATAAAGGTCACCTAACCGTCATGAGTGAACTAATATGAATAAGGTACACTTTGCATACATGTGGGATAAAGGTCACCTAACCACTTGTATGTTAAGTCTACATGTCTACACAAGTAGGACGACTTGATTTGGGAATCATGAACTTAGGGTCACCGAAGCATGAGGAACAAATAGGCGTTGATGGGATTAATATGCCATGCAAAAGGATTGCATGATCCCATAAAATTAGAAGTTGCAAAAGGATTGCAATTGTCATTATGACTACCTAGCTAAATCAAATGACGGGATAAAGGTCACCTAACCGGAATTTGACTTACCGTTGGATTCTAATATTTAAATAAAACAAATTAAAAGGGTATTGTTTATTAAATCTAAAATCGATACTTAAAATGAACTTTGTTGAATTTTGTAGATGGCCGCCAATAACAACAACAACATTCCAAACGCACCACTTAACCTAAACCACCTATCATTAAGGTCTCTCTTAGAGAAAGACAAACTCAACCATACCAACTTTATGGATTGGTTCCGCAATCTTCGGATTGTCCTCAAACAAGAGGATAAAGCGTATGTACTTGAGGACCCCATTCCCGATCAACCGGATGAGAATGATGTGGAGGCAATGGCCTCTTACGATAAGTATTGCCACGACTCCCTTCAAGTCTCATGCCTAATGCTTGGGACTATGATTCCCGAACTCCAAAAGGATTTCGAGCATCATAGTGCATACGACATGATAACGCAATTGAAGGAGATGTTCCTCCAACAAGCGCGTGTCGAGCGCTTCGAAATTGTTCGGGCGCTACATGCTTGTCGTATGGACGATACCCAATCGGTTTCATCTTATGTACTTAAGATGAAAAGCCTTATCGATCGTGCTAACCGTCTTAACCTAAACATATCTAATGAGTTAGCCACCGATCTTATCCTTAACTCCCTATCAAAAAGGTTTGATCAATTTGTAATTAATTACAATATGAATGGGATGGATAAGAGCATAGGTGAGCTTCACGGTATGCTTAGAACGGCGGAAACTAGCATGGGTAAAAGGGCTTTACCCGTGTTAGCAATCGATCAAGGTGGGTCCAAAGGTAACACCTCTAAGCCAAAGGTGGCTAAGAGAAAAGGACCCGCCCATCAAGGCAAAGGGAAGGGGAAGATGGTTACCCCAACCATCAACAAGGCTAAGAAGCAAAAGGTAGCCGAGAAGGCAAACCCCAAGGAAGACCCATGTTTCGGTTGTGGTGAGATGGGTCATTGGAAACGAAACTGTCCGGTTTATCTTAAGGAGTTGAAGGACAAGAGGGATGCAGGGCAAACCTCAGGTAATATATATATGGTATATATAGAGCTTAGTATTACTTCTTCTAATACATGGGTATTAGACACTGGATGTGGAACTCACATTTGCAATTCATTGCAGGGGTTCAAAAGAAGTAGCAAGCAAACGGGAACATCAAGTCTCTACATGGGCAATGGAGCCAAAGTGCAAGTGAAGGCTCAAGGAGACTTTGTGTTAAAGCTTCCAAGTGGTTTGGAACTTATTCTGAAAGATGTTTTGTATGCACCCGATTTATGTCGAAACATTATTTCCGTTTCCCGTTTGAAACAATGTGGTTTTAATCTTAATTTTGATAATGATGATATCCACGTTTATTTAGATAATGTATTCTATTTTAAGGCTTTACCTTCAAATGGAATTTATGAATTGGTTCATGATGACACATCATCTAGTAGCTCAATATACCATACAAGCACCAAGAAACTCAAAAAGGATTTGAGTGATTCCTACTTATGGCATTGTCGCCTTGGTCACATAAACAAGAACCGAATGCATACACTTCAAAGGAATGGACTTTTGAAATCAAATGAAATGGATTCGTTTGATGTATGTGAATCTTGTTTACAAGGCAATATGACTAAAGCACCTTTCAAAGGAACTTATGAAAGGGCTAAAGATTTATTGGGATTAATACATTCAGATGTATGTGGACCCTTTAAACCCATGACTAGGAATGGTGAAAGATACTTTGTTACTTTCAATGATGACTTTAGTCGTTTCGGATATGTCTACTTATTAAGACACAAGGACGAAACGTTTGAAGCATTCAAAGAATATCAAAACGAAGTACAAAATCAACTCAATAGGACAATTAAGGTACTTCGTACCGATAGAGGAGGTGAATACCTAAGCGATGCCTTCCAAGATCATCTTAGGAGTTGTGGGATTATCTCACAACTTACTCCACCCGGAACACCCCAACTTAATGGAGTTTCCGAAAGGAGGAACCGAACCCTAATAGATATGGTTCGATCTATGATGGCAAGAAGCTCGTTGCCTCTATCATTTTGGGATTATTGTCTAAGCTCCGCGGCTCGTATTTTAAATATGGCCCCAACCAAGAAAGTGGAACGAACTCCTCACGAGATGTGGTTTGGAAAACCTCCTTCTCTATCATACTTAAAAGTATGGGGATGTGAAGCTTATCCTAAGCGTTATGTAGCTAATAAGCTACATGCTCGATCCACAAAGTGTATCTTCATAGGATATCCCAAAGATGACATGGGATATTACTTCTATGATCCATCCGAGCAAACGGTATTTGTTGCTCGGAAAGCGGAATTCCTAGAAACCAAGTTCCTTATGGAAGGTGATGGTGAAAGGAAGATAGATCTTGTAGAGGTACAAGATCAAGCCGATGATACACAATTGGTTGGCACTAGTACTCAACATGTGGATGTTGAAAATGATCAAGTGGATGATCAAGGTACACAAGACGTTCGAAGATCTAGTAGGATTAGTAATCCTCCCGAGAGATATGGGTTTCTCGTAGATGGTTGCTATAGGTTGATTTGGATGAACCGACAAACTACGAAGATGCTTTATCAAGGATTGATAAAGATAAATGGCAGGATGCCATGAACGCCGAGATGCAATCCATGTATGAAAACCAAGTGTGGGAACTTGTTGAGCAACCTCCTAGCTCTAAGCTAGTTGATTGCAAATGGCTTTTCAAGAAGAAAACCGACATACATGGAAACTTGGATACATATAAAGCTAGACTTGTAGCAAAAGGTTTCACTCAAACTCAAGGGGTTGATTATGATGAAACTTTCTCGCCAGTGGCAATGCTAAAGTCTATTAGGATATTATTTGCCATTGCTGCTCACTACGACTATGAAATATGGCAAATGGATGTCAAAACCGCTTTCCTAAATGGATATCTTATGGAATATGTCTATATGATTCAGCCTGAAGGTTTTGTTGTTCCAAAATATCCTAAAAGGGTATGCAAGTTAAACAAGTCAATCTACGGATTGAAACAAGCATCTAGAATGTGGAATCATCGTTTTAATGAGGAAGCCGAGAAATTTGGCTTCATTAAAAATGGTGATGAAGCTTGTGTATATAAGAAAGCTAGTGGGAGCACTATCATGTTCCTTGTACTATATGTGGATGATATATTATTATTTGGACATGATATTACCACAATGCAAGGAGTCAAAACTTGGCTAAAGAGTTGCTTCTCCATTAAGGATCTTGGAGATGCACAATACATATTGGGGATAGGGATCTATAGGAATAGATCCAAGAGATTGATAGGTTTAAGTCAAAGTACATACATTGATAAAATCTTGAAAAGGTTCAAGATGGAAAACTCTAAGAGAGGTTTGGTACCTATTCAAAAGGGAACCGTTCTCAGTTCATCTCAGTGTCCTGCCACGAAAGATGAACAAGAGAGAATGAAGAAAGTCCCATACGCATCTGCTATTGGGTCTATCATGTATGCAATGATATGTACTAGACCGGATGTGTCATGCGCTCTAAGCTAGACAAGTAGATACCAGAACAACCCAGGAAACAGTCATTGGATTGCTGTTAAAAGTATATTGAAATACCTCAGGAGAACTAAGGATATGTTTCTAATATATGGGTCTGGTGAGGAGGAACTCGCAGTAAAAGGTTACGTGGATGCGAGTTTCCAAACTGATCGAGATGAATCTCGATCACAATCCGGTTATGTCTTCATGTTAAATGGTGGTGTGGTCTCTTGGAAGAGTTCGAAACAGGAGGTTGTTGCGTTATCCACTACAGAGTCGGAGTACATTGCCGCCTCACTGGCAGCTCAGGAAGCTGCATGGATGAAGAAATTCATCGACGACTTAGGAGTGGTCCCTTCCATTCAGGACCCTCTTGAGATCTTTTGTGACAACGAGGGTGCGATTGCTCAAATCAAGGAACCTCGTGCTCATCAAAAGACTCGTCACATTGAGCGGAGATTCAACTACATCAGGGATGAGGTTGAAAAGGGAAAGATATGTATTCACAAAGTTCACACAGATCAAAATGTTGCGGATCCACTCACGAAGCTTTTGCATGGGCCAAAACATGAGGGACATGTTTGTGCATTGGGGCTTCGATATTCTAGTGATTGGAAATGATCTATTTCATGTATTGTAACGGAACGAATTAGTTCAAACTCATTAATATAATTATGGTATTAATTTAATTATGAGTCATGTTCCAATTTTGCATATTTTATCCATGAATAAACTATTATTCTAAATTCCGTAGTCGATCACATTTGTGGGAACAAGTGTGAGGTTTAGACTATTATGAACTCGGATTGGTATACATTCAGGTTGAATGTGGGGCAAGGTTGCAACCAAGGTTCATAGATATTTGTGGGATACAAATATTGGAAGACCCGCTCTCAAGAATTACTGTATAGAGCCTTTGTGGTTGATCACATGTAATCTTGAGTAAAGGAGAATATCATTGTATCCTCTGACCTGAGATACATATTGGGTTCGGATATTCACCAAACATTGTGCCTTGATTCTTTCCTTCGCTATTCTGAAATATGGTAGTACATAAGGGAGAACTCAGGTATAATGTAAAGTGTATATCTTGGACGTATGTAGTCAAGATGGAATTTGTCCCTCTTATTCGTTGAGAGTCAGATGTCTAAGGCCTGATAAAGTTAAATCTATAAGAGAGTGATCACTCTGTATCTCTTGGATTTAACATGACATCTAGGATGAAAGGATATAATGAAAGATTCACCTACATATATCAGTTCGAGTAGGGAGCTCGAAAGGGATGATGTTATTGAATGGCACAAAGTCATAACATATTAGGGGTGATGGACGGTGCGTTAGGCTGTATCCATCACTTGCATTAATTTATTATGTTTCTCGTGCAAGTGGGAGATTGAAGATATTTCATATGCCCGAGAGACATATTAAATTAACGTGGCTAATATGTTTTGATCCAAGTCGGGTCATACCCAATAACAAACTTACCGACACCTTATTTGTATTTGATTTTAACGATTGAATCGTTGATTAAATACGCGACACTTGAACTTTAAGAAAAATGGTTTTCTTAAATAATACTTGATGTGTGTATATATATATATAATTTATGGAAAATTATATAATGAGGATTTAATTATTTATAGGTTAAATAATTAATGAAGTTATGTTACATTTTATAAAATTGGTTTTATAAAATGTACAAAACAATTATGTGCAAGTTTATAAAATGAATTTTATAAAATCTAGTTTTATATAATCTAGTTTATAATAACCAAAGGGAACTAGTTATATAAAATCTAGTTTTATAAAACCTATTTTATTATTATAACTTGAAGTAGTGGCATGGGAGTTGAAGTGCACATGCTAGAGATTCTATCTTTTAGCCATGCCTTCCCATTTCCATATACATGCATGTTGACTCCCTTTGAAACACACACATGCAATTATAATTCAAAAAAACTGCACAAAACCTCTACAAACTGCAGCTGCTGGCCGTGGGCATTAGGGTGCTCAAAGGGGTTCACAATTTGGTTTTTGCAAGTTTAATTCAAGTGTTATCAAATCCTAACCAAAGTACAAGGTGTTGGTGCAAAGTTTGGGGTATAACTACTTGAGGTTTCATAGTTTTGGAGCTCCATTCATCATCATCTTCATCATCATCTACCAACAAGCTAGGAGAAGGTATAAACACTTTTCTTACTTGTAGTTTGTAAGTATGTTTCACAACTTGATCCTAATTGGGATTTAACTTTAATTGGTTAAAGATTAACAAGTTCAATTGGTAATGATTTTCATGCTTCCGCTTATATTTGATTCTTAAAAGGTTTTAAGTATTATGAAACTTGTTAAATCCCAACACATATCATATAGATATAGAACATGTGTTTACTTGATTTTAAAAGTCAAGTTAGAAGGATTAACTTTTGTTTGCGAACAAGTTTAGAATTAACTAATCTATGTTCTAGTGATTACAAGTTTAAACCATCGAATAAGATAGCTTTATATGTATGAATCGAATGATGTTATGAACATCATTACTACCTCAAGTTTTCTGGATAAAACTACTGCAAATGGGAAAAATGGATCTAGCTTTAAAGGATCTTTGGATGGCTTGAAAGTTCTTGAAACAGAATCATGACACGAAAACAGTTCAAGTAAGATTTTCACTCGAAATAAGATTGTTATAGTTGTAGAAATTGAATCAAAGTTTGAATATGAATATTACCTTGAATTAGAAAGATAACCTACTGTAAATAACAAAGGTTCCTTGATCTTAGATGATTACTTGGAATGGATTAGAAAGCTTGGAAGTAGACTTGCAAACTTAGAAGTATTCTTGATTTTTATGAAACTATACTTATGGAATTTATGAAGAACACTTTGAACATGAAGATGGAACTTGAGAGAGATCAATTAGATGAAGAAAATTGAAGAATGAAAGTGTTTGTAGGTGTTTTTGGTCGTTGGTATATGGATTAGAGGATATGTAATTTTGTTTTCATGTAAATAAGTCATGAATGATTACTAATATTTTTGTAATTTTATGAGATATTTCATGCTAGTTGCTAAATGATGGTTTCCACGTGTGTTAGGTGACTCACATGGGCTACTAAGAGCTGATCATTGGAGTGTATATACCAATAGTACATATATTTAAAAGCTGTGTATTGTACGAGTACGAATACGGGTGCATACGAGTAGAATTGTTGATGAAACTGAACGAGGATGTAATTGTAAGCATTTTTGTTAAGTAGAAGTACTTTGATATGTGTCTTGAAGTCTTTCAAAAGTGTAAGAATACATATCAAAAAAAAATGTAACAACCCAAACCAAACCACGAACAAACCCGCTTAAAATGTCACAAAAAAAAAATTTCACTGATCAGCTAATGGCGCGGCGAGCCATATCGCCGCGCGGCGCGCCAAAACAGTCTGTCCCATTTTTCCATTTTTGCGAAAAAGATCGGCTACTTCCCGACATAATTAGACAAAACGCTTTTAACCACATATTCAAACATGTAAAACTAACCCGATTCAAACATAAAATAAGTTTTACAAAGCGGGGCCCACATCGGCCGTTTACGAGTTTAATACATAACGAGAGTTTCGACCACCAAAAAGTTTAAATTCCAAACGACTCAACGAGCATGGTGTTTGGGGTTAAACTACCCAAGTCTCGGTCAAACTCCAAATAGCCAACACTTCCAAAAAGGCATCCCCTATCAACAAAGCGGGAACTCTACTCCAAAATAATGCCCTTACCCTTGTCCACAACCGAACCTATAAAAAGGTAAACAACGAGAGGGTAAGAAAAGCTTAGTGAATGCAATAATTATACATATACATATATAATATATCTACTTGCAAACACTTACCCAATACCGTACACAAGCTAGCAATTTGACAACCATGCACAACATTATGCATATACCAATAACCGCAATTCACATTTGAGCTAGCAAAAACAAAAGCATATAGTTCATAATTAAATATGCTAATACATAATTCATACAACCATGGTTAACCAATCGTAATAGGAATGGTACTCAAATTTCCCATCGGTGTTCATAACAACCGTTAGTGCACAACACATATATCACTAACCCTTGGACAACACATATCCGTTTATAAAATAAATAGTGTACAACACATATAACACTAAATCGGACAACACATATCCATTCATAAATCATTAGTGTACAACACATATAACACTAAATTGGACAACATATATCCGTTCTTAAAACCGTTAGTGTACAACGCATATATAACTAACTTGGACAACACATATCCATTTCTAAAAGTAAACACATCATACACGCACATGTATACTTATTCCACTCACCTTACGCCTTCGGTGAATCAATAAACCAAGCTTGAATCTTCAAGGTAACGCAACTATTATAATGTACATATAATCAATCAACCATCCAAGTAGGTCAAACTCACAACACTCACCACTACTAGGTCATTTTGACCCATTTGGACTCTTAACCCTAAAATTGGGTCATCTTTCGCCAAAACCCTAGCATTAGCCAAGTTAGGTCTTAAAACACCTTTTAACACTAGGTTTATGCATTAACCACAAACGTTAACTAATTTAGGTCCATTTTGACCCATTTGACCAATTTAAAGTCAACATACCCATTTCGGGCCATCCACTGACCCACTTAACATCCATTTACATATATATATCGGTGTTCTAGCAATTAACTAACTACTTAAGCTTCATTAACAACAATTAATACTTGAAAAACCCTAGTTAGTCACATTTGAGTCAACATAACCCAAATTCACCCAAAACACCCAATTTACTAACAAAGTGGGTTTTAAGTTCACCATAAACCCTAACTCTAACCCTTACACAAAATTGAATCGAGAAATCAAGATTAGAGCATACCACTACCACCAAAACGTAGCTAGGAAGTAGATGAACAACTTTAGAACTTGAGCTTAGGCAAGAATCCTCCTTCTTCTTCTCCAAAATGAGTTTTCTCACACTAGGTTATCACTCTCTCTCTAGAATTGAATGGATGAAGATAAGGTAGGTGGAAAATGGAGTAATTGAGGCTCCACTACTGATATAGGGCCTTAAATTCGGGTTCCAAGTGATTTTACCAAATTGCCCTTAAAATATCTATTTAAAAGAAAGAAGGAATCTGTCACAGACAAACGGCGCGGCGAACCATAAGGCCGCGCGGCGCGCCACTCCCCTAGATCAGCTTCTTTTTCATTTTAAAAAGTACAACGAACCCCCACTTCAAGCATCTTATGTACACTTATGTACACAACAAATATTTGGGTCTTACAACTCTCCCCCACTTGAATCGGAGCGCGTCCTCGCGATCTAAGCCGCATGACAAGAAGGAAGATAAACCAACACAAACTCTTCGGGCTCCCAAGTACTCGGAACCCTTACTACGACGCCATTGAACTTTAAAAGTCCTAACTTCTTTATGTCTCAACCTTTTGACCTTCTCATCGAGTATGGCAATCGGCTCCTCAATATACTCTAACTTATTGTTTAGCTCAATTTCGTCTAATGGTACCCAAGATGAATCATCCGCAAGACACTTACGGAGATGGGAGACATGGAATGTATTATGAATCCCCGCAAGCTCTTCGGGTAATTCCAAACGATACACGACTTCACCAATACGAGCTAAAACCTTAAATGGCTCAATAAACCGAGGAGCTAACTTTCCCCGTTTTCGAAATTGAATAATACCTTTCCATGGCGAAACCTTATGAAAGGATCCGAAACTAATCATCCGGACGATGTCCATATTGATTACAAACGAATTACAACAGTTGATAACATCGCGAGGTACTTGACCTCTATATGATACATTTTACAAACGTTGCATTTATTCTTAAAAGGCAATCTATCTTTACATAAAAAAATTAATAAACTCGTCAAACATTTCTCGATATCCAAATGACCTAAACTGTCATTTACTTAATAAATGTCTTTAATGATCTTCAATGACTCGAATGCAACGTTCTTGTATCATGGCTTAAATGGTCCCAACTAGTATCCTTAATATGAGCTAACGCACAGCGGAAGTCTTAATTCATACCTGAGAATAACATGCTTTAAAACGTCAACATAAAGTTGGTGAGATATATAGGTTTGATGCTAGCAGCGATATAACGATGGACCACAAGATTTCATATATAAACATTTTAATAAAAATATTCTAAGTGGTTGAGCACTTGGTAACCATACTTAACAATTAATCACGTCGCATATTCCCTTTAATATGAAATCTTACTACACTGTACCAAGTGTAGTCACGAAACGAAGTACTGTGCAACCGTTGAATACTGGTCGTCCAGTCCGGTTGGGGTTGTCAGGCCCGATAGATCTATCAACAGGATTCGCGTTTACAATACCGCTGTAAATATTAGTTACCAAGCTACAGGGAAGTATGCCAGTGGTACAACTCAACGTAGAATATATTTTTCAGTTACTTGTGTCCATAATGTAAAACATAAAATACATGTATTCTCATCCCGAAATATTTAGAGTTTAAAAGTGGGACTATATACTCACTTTCGTCTTGAAGATATATATATAATTTGACTTGGTCTCCGGTTGATATCACGAACCTATCCATATATAATATATCAATACCTTTTCTTTTTTAAACAAACGTCACATATATATACTTGTTATACTTTTAATACTTTGAATAATTCCTTAGTCCGTAGTTAGCAGTTCGTTGTTAGTAATTCAATTTTAATGGTTCATATTTAGATGTTTAATAAACCCCCAATGAAATAAATAAAACCCTCATCGTATATGTATTGGTCGAGATTAATCTTGACCCACGGTACCGGTGTTGTCAAATGACGTGTTGCGTACATAAAGTACCGGTGTTGTCAAATGACGTGTTGCGTACAATCATGGGATCTTATGATTAATCTTCTCGTATTGTTTACGGGTGATCCTGAACCATATAAAATTGAATTATGAGTACATATATATAAAATATCATGTTATTTTAGAAAGATGTGATTTTATTTAATTTTTCCCAATTAATCCCGAAGTTAAACAAGTCTTGGATAACCAATTTTGTTTCGGTCATAGTTTCTTCGTTACAAATCCGTTTTCGTTGATTCAACTTGCCATCTCCTTGGATCGAGTCCCTCTTTAAGACTATGAACTGAAAATACCTTGGTTTGTATTCAAAATCACACGGCATAGGTGAAACTTTAGTGAAACTTATGAAGTTAAACATTTTCCTTTATTTAAACAACCTTAAATGATTATTTTTCTAAAAATACTTATACTTTGAATTAAATCATTAAATTTTTATGTGTTATCATATTCATAGTAAAAATCATTTTTCCAGAACATAAACCTCCAACTCAAAGTTTAAGATAGTTTTCAATTATCCAACCCAAAACAGTCCCCGGTGGCACTCCGACGTCGTAAAAACAGTTTTTAAGATATTCTTTGAAAAACCAAATTATACCTTGTTAAATTAGCATATATTTAAGTTATATTACAGGTCTTGAAGTATTTTAAAAGTTAAGTTAGAAGGATCTATTTAGTTTGCAAACAAGTTTGAAAACATTCAAACTATGTTCTTGTTGTTAAACTTTTATACCACAAAATAAGATAGCTATATATATATGAATCGAATAAGGTTATGAACATAGATACTACCTCAAGTTCCTTGGTCAAGGTTGCTGTAAAAGAGGAGTAAGAAGCTAGAATCAAAAGGGTGATGGAAGTGGATGAAAGATTGGAAGTAAGTTTGTGTTCTTGGAAGGATTTCTTGAAGTGTTTTTGTATGGTTTTCTTATGGTGTTTAAGTAAGGTTTTTGAAGCTAGATCTTCATGGAACTTTGCTGAATGTTTATGGAGTTTAATGTTCTTGAGAGTGTGGGTGTTTTTAGCTAGAGAATGGAAGTAAAAATGAAACAAAATGAGGATACATATATACTCCTAAAAAAATGTTTATGTAGTAGACATGGACAAATTTTTAGTTTGTATTTTTGTAATTAGTCTTACAAGCATTCAAAAGTAATTACCTTATACATAAGGCATGAACAAGGGCTGGTTAGGTGGTGATTTGATGTGTATATACCAATAGTAAATACGTATAGAAGCTAGGTATGATACGAGTACAAATACTCTAGATATACGTATAGAAATTTTGTGAAAAATGGAATGAGGATTCAAATATAGCTATCTTTTGTGAATACACTTATATAATTTTATGTATTTAAGTCTTTAAAAGTGATTAAATACATTACTTATACGATATATGTATAAACATTATAAGTCTTAAGTATTTATGTCAAATAACGTTACGTATAGTTATCGTTTTGAAAACTTAAGTTAGTAGTTTCAAAATATACTTATAACTTATTGTTATTAATACAAAATGAGATATTAAAACATTCATTAATCATGTTAAATATGTATATATACATATATATACACAAACGTATAATTATCATATATTGTATAGTTCGTGACATCATCGGTCAAACTAGACGGTCAAACGTTGTGTAAAACTCTTTTCGGAAACATAAATCTCAACAATTTGGATTGCTTATCATGTTGGTAAGGTTTAATTTATGTAAATATTAATCTTATAAGTATAGAATGATCGAAAAAGTGCGGGTCAACTTTAGGGTTTTTGCTTATCGTGTCGGAACCATATAGAGATTAGAGTTTAAATTTGGTCGGAAATTTCCGGGTCGTTACAGTACCCATCCGTTAAAGAAATTTCGTCCTCGAAATTTGGTAGAGGTTGTCATAAACAACAATAGGAATGTTTTCATGACGAATATGAGGTAATAATGAAATTTTATCATTATTGAAAGATTTAGATAAAACGATTTGGTTATGTGAGACGCACGAGCGAAGCTATCACAAAAGAGTGAAATGAGTAAATATAGAATTGTTGTAACCGATGACGTGATTATGATCGATTTCCGGGATTTAAGGGTTTTAAAGAAAATCTTATGTAATAAGATTTAGTTTTGCGGCGATCAGGATCTTCTTTGATTTAACGCGGCAATCTGTTTTGATTTCTTTGTCGAATATTTCACTATAAATTTACCTCCTTCCCTTTCTTTCTTCCCACATCTTCTATTCTTTCTCTTTAGTTCCTACTTTAAGACATTCGCTAATATGCTCCATCCCATTCTAACCCTTGTTATATTTCTAACTTTCATATCTTTCATTCTTCTTTTTCATCTATCACCAGAAGAATCTATTCTCTTTTATCCTTTCCTTGGAATTATAATGTTTTTAATTCTCCCGTGCCTTTACGTTGCAATACGTATTGATATGCACGGTTTGTAGTTTCGGGGTTGTTGTTAGGTTTTATACCTTCCCTTATATTTCGATGTTCCTACTCTCGTCCCTTAAAATCATTGTCATCCACAGTTAATGCTCTCTCTTATTTGTTGTGGTTTATGTTCCTATTTCTATTCTGAAGTTTTGTCCCTTTATTTCTTCTTCCCGTCCTCAAGCCAAGCGAACAATGGTCCGAAATTCGTAGGTAGGAAATTTCGAATGAACCTTGCTATTGGTTTTAGAATGAAATTGTAATGGCACGATCTTGATTCGTTAAATTACTCGAATATTCCGAAAAAATAGAACTATCAAGGTGATACGTTCTAATATGTTTGGAGACTTGATAGAATGTAAGAGTCGTGTAACATGGCACATGATGACGGTACTGTGAATCATCACATTCCATTAGAAACTTAACATGACTTACTGTAATATAATGAAGTTGATCAAGTTTCATTATATTATACTAATTCATGTATCAGTTCCCAACACTACTTCAAAACATTCATATTTTTAAACTTAGAGATTTCAGAATTTAGAAACTAACACAGTTTCTTTTATATTGTAGCGCATATGTTACGGAGAGTTAAATGATCGCAGATAGGAATAGTTGTAAAAATATCTCCAGAAATATGAAAAAAATATGTATAACGAATGAAGATGTCTTATAATATCTAAGATAAAATGATGGTGAAGAATATCATCTTAAAAAGTTTAGAATAAGGAGCAGTGTTCTTACTAACGGTTTCAGCAGGCACTGGATCATTTGGATCCTTTGAAGGCAGGTTCTGTTTTCATGATTTGTTCACGGCCTCCTTCATACTTTGCTCAATCCGTTTTCCAGTTCCAAACCTTCTCTTTTTCTCAGCTTTACCACCATACCATTCTTTATCATCAATCTTTTGATTGTTAAAGTCGTTTACAGTTTTTGCTGCTTCATCAGCATTTCAAGAGCTACTTCATAGTTCAGGGTGTTTTCAGAAACTTCACATTCGAAGTATGAAATTTCTTAGGAATAAATGTTATAGGTATAACTGGGGAAGTTCTGCAAAATTTTCAAAATGCTAATTGCGGATTTCGCCAAAGGGTGGACGATCTGCTGGTACATTTGTTGATGATGTCGTGAAAAATAAAGGATTTTCTGGTAACGACGTCAAAAGGACAAGGTATAAATATCGAGGTTATAATAGGAGTAGTCTCATTGAGAAGTCAAAGTGGAGCTGTGACAAAATTAGCTAATTGAAAAGGAATCGTATGATTGGTTTTACCAAGGAATGATAAGGAATTCAATGCGGATAAGTTTATAACTTTGGTTTCGAAGGTTTCTCAAGTGCATAATTGTATGCAGGAATCTTTCTTCCATAGACGAGGTGCGGCTGGTTCAATTTCTCGGTCGAGGTGTTTTCAGGAATCATGAAAGGATTTGAATGCGAATTGTAATCGTCAAGTTACGAATGAGGTTTAAGATAAAATCAAGTGGCAAGCTTGAAGAATTGTTTAGTTTCATATGTTACAATCAACATTTTAATTCATTTTAATTGTCCAATGTTTTCTTCTTTATGCCACTTGTTGGATTTTGGTAGGTCAAAATCCGAATATGAAATTTGATTGAAAATGGTTATTCTGGGGTGAGCGGATACGAATATCGGTGGTTGTAAGTAAGATAATAGATAACTGTTGAATCAGATTCAAGAATGTACAATATAACTTATTAATGTGAATTCTAAATATTCCTCGGGTACTACCCACCCGTTAAAATATTTTCATCATTAATAGTTTGTACGAAGGAATTTTTAATTACTATCTTTATGAAAATATACTTGCATATATATTTTCTTCAGAGATAATCATAGATTTAATGAGTCAATAAGATATTAAACTCATTTGATTTATCGTTAATTCTAGATTACATAATCTCTAAGACTTTAGAAATTACATAATCGTCATACGATACGTAAAGCGAAGATAATCGATGTAGAACGATATATAGAACGAAGATCATACTCGAAGTACAGATATTGAGTCGTGTGATGTTGATATTCGAGATACAGATTGTGATGTTGAGATTGTGATTGGGGTGATAAAGGTACTGTCGGCGTTGACGATGGTAGTACGGATTATGCTGCTGGTGCTGCTGTTGGTGTTTGTAACCTTCGCACCATATTCTCCAAAACCACTACCCGAGCACGGAGTTCGTTGACTTCTTCTATTATACCGGGATGATTGACGGTTGGAACGAGCGAATGAACAAGATTTGAAATATGGGATAGTATGTAATCATGACGAGATACTCTAGAAATGAGCGAGAAAATGGTGTTTCGAATGGGTTCGCCGGTAAGTGCTTCAGGTTCATCGTTAAGAGGGCAATTTGGTGGATGAAATGGATCACCTTCTTCTTGCCTCCAGAAATTTAGTATATTACGAACCCATCCCCACTTCATTCAGAATAGATGATGGGAAATTGGTTGATCCATTCCGGTGACGCTGTTCTCGGAGCTCGAATGGAAATCCATGTCGGCGTAGCTATCGAAGTCGGAGGAATTCGAACTGGATGAAGAATTCATCTTGTATAGTTGGAGAAATGAATTTTTTTGGTTTGGAATAGATTATAGGAGTTGGGTTTGGTACTCTTCAATACATAATTTTCATATGTATATATAATACCGAAATCCCGTGAATTACGGAGAATCTTTGAAATTCGTCGGGCAATGTTTATAGTAATAGATACGCTAGGATATGAATTTTGTCTATACACTATCGATGCACTAGATGCAGTAAGACGTGTCTAGACTAAAGAATGATAAGCAGGCAACTCCTTAAGGATGATAAGCAGATGGTTTCCGACTAGAAATGATAAGCAAAACTTTTTAGCAGGTAGATACGGTCAAAGTCCAGACTCACTAATGTATCCTAACAACTACCAGTTAGACACACTAATGCAAGGCCTGGTTCGCTAAGACCAACGCTCTGATACCAACTGAAAGGATCCGAAACTAATCATCCGGACGATGTCCATATTGATTACAAACGAATTACAACAGTTGATAACATCGCGAGGTACTTGACCTCTATATGATACATTTTACAAACGTTGCATTTATTCTTAAAAGGCAATCTATCTTTACATAAAAAAATTAATAAACTCGTCAAACATTTCTCGATATCCAAATGACCTA
This sequence comes from Rutidosis leptorrhynchoides, assembly GCF_046630445.1. Lineage (NCBI taxonomy): Eukaryota > Viridiplantae > Streptophyta > Magnoliopsida > Asterales > Asteraceae > Rutidosis > Rutidosis leptorrhynchoides. The sequence goes on along the minus strand of NC_092336.1, from coordinate 334,701,677 downwards.
AACTGTCATTTACTTAATAAATGTCTTTAATGATCTTCAATGACTCGAATGCAACGTTCTTGTATCATGGCTTAAATGGTCCCAACTAGTATCCTTAATATGAGCTAACGCACAGCGGAAGTCTTAATTCATACCTGAGAATAACATGCTTTAAAACGTCAACATAAAGTTGGTGAGATATATAGGTTTGATGCTAGCAGCGATATAACGATGGACCACAAGATTTCATATATAAACATTTTAATAAAAATATTCTAAGTGGTTGAGCACTTGGTAACCATACTTAACAATTAATCACGTCGCATATTCCCTTTAATATGAAATCTTACTACACTGTACCAAGTGTAGTCACGAAACGAAGTACTGTGCAACCGTTGAATACTGGTCGTCCAGTCCGGTTGGGGTTGTCAGGCCCGATAGATCTATCAACAGGATTCGCGTTTACAATACCGCTGTAAATATTAGTTACCAAGCTACAGGGAAGTATGCCAGTGGTACAACTCAACGTAGAATATATTTTTCAGTTACTTGTATCCATAATGTAAAACATAAAATACAGGTATTCTCATCCCGAAATATTTAGAGTTTAAAAGTGGGACTATATACTCACTTTCGTCTTGAAGATATATATATAATTTGACTTGGTCTCCGGTTGATATCACGAACCTATCCATATATAATATATCAATACCTTTTCTTTTTTAAACAAACGTCACATATATATACTTGTTATACTTTTAATACTTTGAATAATTCCTTAGTCCGTAGTTAGCAGTTCGTTGTTAGTAATTCAATTTTAATGGTTCATATTTAGATGTTTAATAAACCCCCAATGAAATAAATAAAACCCTCATCGTATATGTATTGGTCGAGATTAATCTTGACCCACGGTACCGGTGTTGTCAAATGACGTGTTGCGTACATAAAGTACCGGTGTTGTCAAATGACGTGTTGCGTACAATCATGGGATCTTATGATTAATCTTCTCGTATTGTTTACGGGTGATCCTGAACCATATAAAATTGAATTATGAGTACATATATATAAAATATCATGTTATTTTAGAAAGATGTGATTTTATTTAATTTTTCCCAATTAATCCCGAAGTTAAACAAGTCTTGGATAACCAATTTTGTTTCGGTCATAGTTTCTTCGTTACAAATCCGTTTTCGTTGATTCAACTTGCCATCTCCTTGGATCGAGTCCCTCTTTAAGACTATGAACTGAAAATACCTTGGTTTGTATTCAAAATCACACGGCATAGGTGAAACTTTAGTGAAACTTATGAAGTTAAACATTTTCCTTTATTTAAACAACCTTAAATGATTATTTTTCTAAAAATACTTATACTTTGAATTAAATCATTAAATTTTTATGTGTTATCATATTCATAGTAAAAATCATTTTTCCAGAACATAAACCTCCAACTCAAAGTTTAAGATAGTTTTCAATTATCCAACCCAAAACAGTCCCCGGTGGCACTCCGACGTCGTAAAAACAGTTTTTAAGATATTCTTTAAAAAACCAAATTATACCTTGTTAAATTAGCATATATTTAAGTTATATTACAGGTCTTGAAGTATTTTAAAAGTTAAGTTAGAAGGATCTATTTAGTTTGCAAACAAGTTTGAAAACATTCAAACTATGTTCTTGTTGTTAAACTTTTATACCACAAAATAAGATAGCTATATATATATGAATCGAATAAGGTTATGAACATAGATACTACCTCAAGTTCCTTGGACAAGGTTGCTGTAAAAGAGGAGTAAGAAGCTAGAATCAAAAGGGTGATGGAAGTGGATGAAAGATTGGAAGTAAGTTTGTGTTCTTGGAAGGATTTCTTGAAGTGTTTTTGTATGGTTTTCTTATGGTGTTTAAGTAAGGTTTTTGAAGCTAGATCTTCATGGAACTTTGCTGAATGTTTATGGAGTTTAATGTTCTTGAGAGTGTGGGTGTTTTTAGCTAGAGAATGGAAGTAAAAATGAAACAAAATGAGGATACATATATACTCCTAAAAAAATGTTTATGTAGTAGACATGGACAAATTTTTAGTTTGTATTTTTGTAATTAGTCTTACAAGCATTCAAAAGTAATTACCTTATACATAAGGCATGAACAAGGGCTGGTTAGGTGGTGATTTGATGTGTATATACCAATAGTAAATACGTATAGAAGCTAGGTATGATACGAGTACAAATACTCTAGATATACGTATAGAAATTTTGTGAAAAATGGAATGAGGATTCAAATATAGCTATCTTTTGTGAATACACTTATATAATTTTATGTATTTAAGTCTTTAAAAGTGATTAAATACATTACTTATACGATATATGTATAAACATTATAAGTCTTAAGTATTTATGTCAAATAACGTTACGTATAGTTATCGTTTTGAAAACTTAAGTTAGTAGTTTCAAAATATACTTATAACTTATTGTTATTAATACAAAATGAGATATTAAAACATTCATTAATCATGTTAAATATGTATATATACATATATATACACAAACGTATAATTATCATATATTGTATAGTTCGTGACATCATCGGTCAAACTAGACGGTCAAACGTTGTGTAAAACTCTTTTCGGAAACATAAATCTCAACAATTTGGATTGCTTATCATGTTGGTAAGGTTTAATTTATGTAAATATTAATCTTATAAGTATAGAATGATCGAAAAAGTGCGGGTCAACTTTAGGGTTTTTGCTTATCGTGTCGGAACCATATAGAGATTAGAGTTTAAATTTGGTCGGAAATTTCCGGGTCGTTACACCTTAAGCATCACCACGACTTTTGCCTATCTTGAGCCTTCTTCAAGTGATCCCGAATAATATCAATCTTGTTATTCGTCTCCAAAACCAAATTGGTACTTCCGATTTCCTTTTGTCCCACTTCACCCCAACAAATCGTTGTTCGACACCTACGCCCATAAAGCATCTCGTAAGGTGGCATCCCAATACTAGTATGATAACTATTATTGTACGAGAATTCCACCAAAGGTAAGTGCTCGTCCCAACTACCACCAAAATCAATAATACATGCCCGCAATATATCCTCCAATGTTTGATTCGTACGTTCGGTTTGACCGTCCGTTTGAGGATGATAAACCGTGCTCAACTTTAATTGCATACCCATATCTTCATGAAACTTTTCCCAAAACCAAGATGTAAAACGAGTATCTCGATCCAAAATTATAGATATAGGAACACCGTGTCGAGAGATGACTTCCTTGATAAACAACTTAGCCAAAGTCTCAGACGATATCGCTTTCCGAATGGGAAGAAACAAAGCACTTTTCGTCAATCGATCAACTATCACCCAATTCGAGTCAAATTGGGTTCTCGCCGTTTTAGGTAACTTTGTGATGAAATCCATGGTAATGTGCTCCCATTTCCACTTCGGAATTTCTAACGGTTGTAACTTACCATACGGCTTTTGGTGCTCAGCCTTAACTTGCAAACACGTGACGCATTGCTCAACGTTCTTTACAACATCACGTTTCATGCCCGGCCACCAATAATCTTTCTTTAAGTCAAGATACATTTTCTTCGGGCCCGGATGAATGGAATACTTTGACTTATGTGCTTCATCAAGTAGCACTTTTCGATAATCACCCATCTTCGGCACCCACACTCTTCCTTGAAAAGACAACAAACCACGTGAACCCATAGTAATGAATTCCGATTGCCCCACAATTTGTTCCGCATGCTTGTTGTGAACGTAAGCCTCTATTTGAATCACACCAAGTTTTTCAAGAAAATCGTTAGTAATAATCATACGTAACAATCCCAATTGTAACGCCGGGTGATGACTCTTTCAACTTAACGCATCCGCGACCACATTCGCCTTGCCCGGATGATAAAGTATTTCACAATCATAATCTTTCACCACGTCCATCCACCTACGTTGACGATAATTCAAATCTCGTTGATTAAAGAGATGTTTCAAACTCTTATGATCGGAATATATCGTACTCTTGACACCATACAAGTAGTGGCGCCAAATTTTCAACGCATGCACAACCGCCACCAACTCAAGATCATGAGTCGGATATCTCGTTTCGTGTTCCTTTAATTATCGATAGGCATAAGCGATGACTTTACCTCTTTGCATTAAACACACCCAAGCCCATTTAACGAAGCATCACAATAAACCGTCATGTCTTCCACCCCTTCCGGCAAAACTAACACCGGAGCTTGGCACAACTTCTCTTTTAACAATTGAAAAGCAATTTCTTGCTCGTTCTCCCAAACAAACCTCGCATTCTTCCTTGTTAATTTCGTCAACGAAGAAGCGATCTTAGAAAAGTCTTGGATAAATAAACGATAATAACCGGCCAATCCGAGAAAACTTTGGACCTCCGTAGGCGTAGTCGGTTGTCTCCAACTCTTCACCGTCTCAATCTTCCCCGAATCTACTTGAATACCGTATTTGTTCACAATGTAGCCAAGGAATTGAACGTCCCTTAGCCAAAAATTCACATTTGGAGAACTTGGCATACAACTTCTCCATTCTTAACGTCTTCAATACTTCACGCAAATGACGTTCATGTTCGTTCATACTTTTCGAGTAGACTAGTATGTCGTCAATGAACACAATCACCAACTTGTCCAACATAGGTTGGCACACTCGGTTCATAAGGTCCATGAATGCCGCCGGTGCATTCGTAAGACCAAAAGGCATAACCACAAACTCAAAATGCCCATAACGCGTTCGAAAAGCCTTTTTCTCGATATCTTCCTCACGGACCCTCATTTGGTGATAGCCGGACCGTAGGTCGATTTTAGAGAAATACATTGTACCTTGGAGTTGGTCAAACAAATCGTCAATCCTAGGCAAAGGATAATGATTCTTGATCGTCACTTTATTCAACTCCCGGTAATCAATGCACATCCGCATACTACCATCCTTCTTTTTCACGAATAAAATCGGAGCGCCCCATGGCGAAGCACTCGGTCGAATAAAACCCTTCTCAAGTAACTCTTGGGTTTGATTTAACAACTCTTGCATTTCCGTCGGTGCTAAACGATAAGGAGTTTTAGCAATGGGGGTAGCCCCCGAAACCAAGTCAATGCGAAATTCAACTTGCCTTTCCGCCGGAACACCCGGTAACTCGTCCGGAAAAACATCTTCAAATTCACTAACCACCAGAATTTCATGAATGGGTGGTAGCTCATCACGAGTATCAACAACATGGGCAAGATAAGCCATGCCACCACTAACAAGAAAACGACATGCCCGTGCAAAAGAACATATCGGCACAAGTCTTCTTCGTTTATCGCCATGAATAATTAACTCTCCCCCACTTGGGGCCTTTACACAAATAAATTTTTCATGGCATGCAATATCGGCTCTATTATGATCGAGCCAATCCATAGCAACAACGATATCAAAATCGCCCAAAGTCATTGGAATAAGATCAATCTTAAAGTTTTCGGCGCCAAAAACGACATCACAATTTTTACACACATCAACCACTAGCACCGTCCTAACATCCACTATTTTGACTTCTACCGGACGACTTAACTTAGCTAACGGTCTATTAAGCCTAGGCACAAATTTTGGAGATACAAACGACAAATTTGCACCGCTATCAAATAGGATCCTTGCCGGATTAGAGTTAACCATAAAAGTACCTGAAACAACTTCATTCGATTGCTTGGCTTCGTCATTGGTCATCAAATAATTTCGACCTCTAGCCGTACCTGCCGCCTTTTCTAACCGCTTAACATTATCATTGCGCATCTCGGGACACTCGGACCTCTTGTGCCCTTCTTTACCACAATTGAAACAAGTAAATTTGGGTGTGGAAGGTGAGTTGTTGCAATCACGAGAGATGTGACCTTTTTGCCCACAAGTATAGCAAGTGGGTACATGACCACCGGAGCCACCTTTCTTCATGCTATTAACACTTTCGGAGCCCTTCTTGTTCTTTTTGTTGGAAAAGCTCGATTGACTCGAATTCTCGAACTTCCTCTTTCCAAAAGTAAAACTACTCTTTCTCAACACAAGCGCTTCAAAACCCTTCGCCATATTGAACAATTCATCAAAGCTCTTCACCATGTTCACACTAATTTTCTCTTGATAGTTATCATTTAAGATTCGATAGAAATCTTCTTTCAACATTTTATCATTCATGACATACTCCGGGCAAAATTGGGTCTTGGACAAAAACACGGATTTGAGAGTTTTCAAATCCATCGACCCTTGCCTCAAGGAACGTAGTTCATCCTTAAGACTTGTAAGATCGGCCGAAGTTCGGTATTCATCGAAAAACTCCACCTTGAATTCATCCCATGTGAACTCCATGCATTGTTCTTCGCCATAAAGTCGGATCTTCGCGTCCCACCACAATTTAGCATCACCTCTTAACATGCTACAACCATATCTCGTCTTTTTATCAAGAGGGCATTCACACGTACGAAAAGCCCCATCCATATCGGAGATCCAACGGGCACTCTTAAGTGGGTCACGTTCACCATCGAAGGTGGGAGGTTGAGAGTCCTTGAAATTCTTATAGAAGAAGTCCCGTCTCCCCACATTATCCTCTTAATGAACGACCTTCACTTGCTCCTTGACTACATTGACTAATTGCTCGTCAATCGTATCTAGAAACATTTTCTTAACATCCTCGAGGAACTCCGCCTTTTGACGTTTAAAGATGGCCTCAACTTTGGCAGTGAACTCAACGTCCTCACTCGTACTTCCATCATTGGTGTCGTGTCCGTTTCTCATCTTCATTCTATAAAATGAATTAGATTAAACAACGGAACAAAAGGACATAACACAATTGTATATGCATATACGCCACACTTCTCCATCTTGCTCAACAATCGTCGTACATTACTTGTTTGACACGATTTGCACCCGTAACAATGGTAGCTAATCATTGTTACGCGACCACGTCGCATTAACTTTCTAGTACCACATCCATCTCGCTTGATGATTGCTAAACACAACATAAAACCATTAGCACAAGGTTAGTTCACATAAACCAAAATACTAACAATTCCCGATTAGATCCAAAGCCCTACAAGTCCCGCATAAAGCGTACACACAATCAAGTCTAAGTTTAGGCACCCATCTCAATTCGCCTAAATCCCTTAGACCATGCTCTGATACCACTTGTAACAACCCAAACCAAACCACGAACAAACCCGCTTAAAATGTCACAAAAAAAATTTCACTGATCAGATAATGGCGCGGCGCGCCATATGGCCGCACAGCGCGCCAAAACAGTCTGTCCCATTTTTCCATTTTTGCGAAAAAGATCGGCCACTTCCCGACATAATTAGACAAAACACTTTTAACCACATATTCAAACATGTAAAACTAACACGATTCAAACATAAAATAAGTTTTACAAAGCGGGGCCCACATCGGCTGTTTTACGAGTTTAATACATAACGAGAGTTTCGACCACCAAAAAGTTTAAATGCCAAACGACTCAACGAGCATGGTGTTTGGGGTTAAACTACCCAAGTCTCGATCAAAATCCAAAAAGACAACACTTCCAAAAAGGCATCCCCTATCAACAAAGCGGGAACTCTACTCCAAAATAATGCCCTTACCCTTGTCCACAACCGAACCTATAAAAAGGTAAACAACGAGAGGGTAAGCAAAGCTTAGTGAATGCAATAATTATACATATACATATATAATATATATACTTGCAAATACTTACACAATACCGTACACAAGCTAGAAATTTGACAACCATGCGCAACATTATGCATATACCAATAACCGCAATTCACATTTGAGCTAGCAATAACAAAAGCATATAGTTCATAATTAAATATGCTAATACAAAATTCATACAACCATGGTTAACCAATCGTAATAGGAATGGTACTCAAATTTCCCATCGGTGTTCATAACAACCGTTAGTGCACAACACATATATCCCTAACCCTTGGACAACACATATCCGTTTATAAAATCGTTAGTGTACAACACATATAACACTAAATCGGACAACACATATCCATTCACAAATCATTAGTGTACAACACATATAACACTAAATTGGACAACATATATTTGTTCTTAAAACCGTTAGTGTACAACGCATATATCACTAACTTGGACAGCACATATCCATTTCTACAAGTAAACACATCATATACGCACATGTATACTTATTCCACTCACCTTACGCCTTCGGTGAATCAATAAACCAAGCTTGAATCTTCAAGGTAACGCACCTATTATAATGTACATATAATCAATCAACCATCCAAGTAGGTCAAACTCACAACACTCACCACTACTAGGTCATTTTAACCCATTTGGACACTTAACCCTAAAATTGGGTCATCTTTCGCCAAAACCCTAGCGTTAGCCAAGTTAGGTCTTAAAACACCTTTTAACACTAGGTTTATGCATTAACCACAAACGTTAACTAATTTAGGTCCATTTTGACCCATTTGACCAATTTAAAGTCAACATACCCATTTCGGGCCGTCCACTAACCCACTTAACATCCATTTACATATATATCAGTGTTCTAGCAATTCACTAACTACTTAAGGTTCATTAACAACAATTAATACTTGAAAAACCCTAGTTAGTCACCTTTGAGTCAACATAACCCAAATTCACCCAAAACACCCAATTTACTAACAAAGTGGGTTTTAGGTTCACCATAAACCCTAACTCTAACCCTTACACAAAATTGAATCGAGAAATCAAGATTAGAGCATACCACTACCACCAAAACGTAGCTAGGAAGTAGATGAACAACTTTAGAACTTGAGCTTAGGCAAGAATCCTCTTTCTTCTTCTCCAAAATGAGTTTTCTCAGACTAGGTTATCACTCTCTCTCTAGAATTGAATGTATGAAGATAAGGTAGGTGGAAAATGGAGTAATTGAGGCTCCACTACTGATCTAAGGCCTTAAATTCAGGTTCCAAGTGATTTTACCAAATTGCCCTTAAAATATCTATTTAAAAGGAAGAAGGAATCTGTCACAGACAAACGACGCGGCGCGCCATAAGGCCGCGCGGCGCGCCACTCCCCCAGATCAACTTCTTTTTCATTTTAAAAAGTACAACGAACCCACACATCAAGCATCTTATGTACACTTATATACACAACAAATATTTGGGTCTTACACACAACATGTATATACATTCTAATGGAGTCGTTAAGTCTTCGTTAGTCGTTACATGTAAGTGTTGTTTTGAAACCTTTAAGTTAACGATCTCAATTAATGTTGTTAACCCAATGTTTATTATATCAAATGAGATGTTAAATTATTATACTATCATGATATTATGATGTATGAATATCTCTTAATATGATATATACATTAAAATATCGTTACAACGATAATCGTTACATATAAGTCTCGTTTCGTAATTCATTGTTAACACACTTATGTCAACCATATATATATATATGTCTATATATACCACAACAAGTAGTTTTTACAATTTTGTAACGTTCGTGAATCGCCGGTCAACTTGGGTGATCAATTGTCTATATTAAACTTATTTCATTTAATCAAGTCTTAACAAGTTTGAGTGATTAACACGTTGGAAACATTTAGTCATGTAAATATCAATCTCAATTAATATATATAAACATGGAAAAGTTTGGGTCACTACAATCATTCCGGGAAATCCTTCGGACATGATAAAAACGAATTCGAAGTACTAAAGCATCCGGCACTTTGGATGGGGTTCGTTAGACCCAATAGATCTATCTTTAGGATTCGCGTCAATTAGTAGATCGGTTTACTAATTCTTAGGCTACCAAGTAAAAGGGACATATTCGGCTTCGATCATTCACCCATATAATGTAGTTTCATTTACTTGTGTCTATTTCGTAAAACATTTATAAAACTGCATGTATTCTCATCCCAAAATATTAGATTTTAAAAGTGGGACTATGTAGTGACCCGAACTTTTCCATGTTTATATATATTAATTGAGATTGATATTTACATGATTAAATGTTTCCAACATGTTAAGCAATCAAACTTGTTAAGACTTGATTAATTGAAATATGTTTCATATAGACAATTGACCACCCAAGTTGACCGGCGATTCACGAACGTTAAAACTTGTAAAAACGACATGACGATATATATATGGATATACATATGGTTAACATGAGATTATGATAAGTAAGTATCTCCATAAGTATATTAACAATGAGTTATATACATATAAATAAGACTACTAACTTAAGGATTTCGAAACGAGACATATATGTAACGATTATCGTTGTAACGACATTTAAATGTATATATATCATATTAAGATATATTAATATATCATAATATCATGATAATATAATAATTTAACATCTCATTAGATAGAATAAACAATGGGTTAACAACATTAATTGAGATCGTTAACTTAAAGGTTTCAAAACAACACTTACATGTAACGACTAACGATGACTTAACGACTCAGTTAAAATGTATATACATGTAGTGTATTTAGATGTATTAAAATACTTTTGGAAGACTTCAAGACATATATCAAAACACTCATACTTAACGAAAATGGTTACAGTTACTTTTCCATTCTTTTCTTTCATCAAGAATTCTAGTCGTATTCTTACCCGTATTATACACAGCTTCAAAATGTACTTACTATGAGTATATACCAATAGGAACTAGCATGGGATTCCACTCTTGATTATGTCATGTATGACTAATCAATTTTAACTTCTACCATGAGCTAGTCAACTAACTAGAACTCCTTTTAACCCCACTCACCACTCACCAATTACCACTCATCATTCACTCCATTTCACTTCCAATTCTCTTTCTAATTTTCTCTCAACACACCCACACTATTATGAACGTATTTTTCCAGTAGTTAATCATCATCTTCATCAAAAATCACTTCAAGAATCAAGCTATAATCATCATAGGAAGAACACTTCAAGAACACTTCAAAAATCCCTTCAAGTTTACTAAATTACTTCCAAGCTTTCTAATCCATTCCAAGTAATCATCTAAGATCAAGAAACCTTTGTTATATACAGTAGGTTATCTTTCTTATTCAAGGTAATATTCATATTCAAACTTTGATTCAATTTCTATAACTATAAACTATCTTAATTCGAGTAAAAATCTTACTTGAACTTGTTTTTGTGTCATGATCCTACTTCAAGAACTTTCAAGCCATCCAAGATCCTTTGAAGCTAGATCATTTATTGTCACTTCCAGTAGGTTTACCTACTAAACTTGAGGTAGTAATGATGTTCATAACATCATTTGATTCATATATATAAAACTATCTTATTCGAAGGTTTAAACTCGTAATCACTAGAACATAGTTTAGTTAATTCTAAACTTGTTCGCAAACAAAAGTTAATCCTTCTAACTTGACTTTTAAAATCAACTAAACACATGTTCTATATCTATATGATATGCTAACTTAATGATTTAAAACCCGAAAACACGAAAAACACCGTAAAACCGGATTTACGCCGTCGTAGTAACACCGCGGGCTGTTTTGGGTTAGTTAATTAAAAACTATGATAAACTTTGATTTAAAAGTTGTTATTCTGAGAAAATGATTTTTATTATGAACATGAAACCATATCCAAAAATTATGGTTAAACTCAAAGTGGAAGTATGTTTTCTAAAATGGTCATCTAGACGTCGTTCTTTCGACTGAAATGACTACCTTTACAAAAACGACTTGTAACTTATTTTTCCGACTATAAACCTATACTTTTTCTGTTTAGATTCATAAAATAGAGTTCAATATGAAACCATAGCAATTTGATTCACTCAAAACGGATTTAAAATGAAGAAGTTATGGGTAAAACAAGATTGGATAATTTTTCTCATTTTAGCTACGTGAAAATTGGTAACAAATCTATTCCAACCATAACTTAATCAACTTGTATTGTATATTATGTAATCTTGAGATACCATAGACACGTATACAATGTTTCGACCTATCATGTCGACACATCTATATATATTTCGGAACAACCATAGACACTCTATATGTGAATGTTGGAGTTAGCTATACAGGGTTGAGGTTGATTCCAAAATATATATAGTTTGAGTTGTGATCAATACTGAGATACGTATACACTGGGTCGTGGATTGATTCAAGATAATATTTATCGATTTATTTCTGTACACCTAACTGTGGACAACTAGTTGTAGGTTACTAACGAGGACAGCTGACTTAATAAACTTAAAACATCAAAATATATTAAAAGTGTTGTAAATATATTTTGAACATACTTTGATATATATGTATATATTGTTATAGGTTCGTGAATCAACCAGTGGCCAAGTCTTACTTCCCGACGAAGTAAAAATCTGTGAAAGTGAGTTATAGTCCCACTTTTAAAATCTAATATTTTTGGGATGAGAATACATGCAGGTTTTATAAATGATTTACAAAATAGACACAAGTACGTGAAACTACATTCTATGGTTGAATTATCGAAATCGAATATGCCCCTTTTTATTAAGTCTGGTAATCTAAGAATTAGGGAACAGACACCCTAATTGACGCGAATCCTAAAGATAGATCTATTGGGCATAACAAACCCCATCCAAAGTACCGGATGCTTTAGTACTTCGAAATTTATATCATATCCGAAGGGTGTCCCGGAATGATGGGGATATTCTTATATATGCATCTTGTTAATGTCGGTTACCAAGTGTTCACCATATGAATGATTTTTATCTCTATGTATGGGATGTGTATTGAAATATGAAATCTTGTGGTCTATTGTTACGATTTGATATATATAGGTTAAACCTATAACTCACCAACATTTTTTGTTGACGTTTTAAGCATGTTTATTCTCAGGTGATTATTAAGAGCTTCCGCTGTCGCATACTAAAATAAGGACAAGATTTGGAGTCCATGTTTGTATGATATTGTGTAAAAACTGCATTCAAGAAACTAATTTCGATGTAACATATTTGTATTGTAAACCATTATGTAATGGTCGTGTGTAAACAGGATATTTTAGATTATCATTATTTGATAATCTACGTAAAGCTTTTTAAACCTTTATTTATGAAATAAAGGTTATGGGTTGTTTTAAAAATGAATGCAGTCTTTGAAAAACGTCTCATATAGAGGTCAAAACCTCGCAATGAAATCAATTAATATGGAACGTTTTTAATCAATAAGAACGGGACATTTCAGTTGGTATCAGAGCGTTGGTCTTAGAGAACCAGAATTTTGCATTAGTGTGTCTTATCGAGTTTGTTAGGATACATTAGTGAGTCTGGACTTCGACCGTGTTTACTTCAAAAATGATTGCTTAACAAATTTTGTTGGAAACTATATATTTTAACATGTGAATATTATGTGATATATTAATCTCTTAACGCGTTTGATATTATGTGATAGATGTCTACCTCTAGAACAAGTCCCATTGACTCACCTAATAATAATGAAGAGTCAAATGTAAATTGGAATGATTCGTGGACTGATTCACAAGTTCCCGAAGAGGAACCGGAAGAAGAGTCGGAACCGGAAGAAGAATCGGAACCGGAAGAAGAATCGGAACCGGATGAAGAAATAGAACCGGTGGGGGAAATAATAAAACGGTTAGGTAAAAGAAAATCCTCAACCAACCGACCAAGGTTAATTATGGTCAATGGTGTTTCCGCCAATGAAGCAAAATATTGGGAGGATTACCAATTCTCCGATGAATCGGATTCCGACGAGAATTCCGATGATGTTATAGAAATTACCCCAACTGAATTTAAAAAGGCAAAAGAAAATAATAAGGGAAAGGGCATAAAAATAGAGAAATCTAATTCCAACCCCGATGAACTTTATATGTATCGTCAACCCCCGAAGTCCTTAAGTTGTAACAATGACCCGGGAACCTCTAAACCACCAGGTTTTTCTAAACCAATGTGGAAAATTACGGCTCGTATTAGGGGAACATCATATATCCCTAGAAACTTGGCAAAACGAACAAAAACCGAACAAGAAGAATAAGATAGTTATATTCGTGTGGTGTAATATATGTAATATAGTGTGCTTATGCTTTATGATATATGTAAAAATTGCTTGTATTAATAAGTATTTTTTTTTTATGAATCTAACTCTTGTCTATTTTACAGTATAAAAACACAAAATGGATAGACAACCCAATATTTTAAGAGACCTACCCGGAGACATGATTGATGAAATATTGTCTAGAGTCGGTCAGAATTCATCGGCACAACTATTTAAGGCGAGATCAGTTTGTAAGACATTCGAAGAACGTTCCAAGAATATCTTGGTTTATAAGAGACTTTCGTTTGAAAGATGGGGGATATCACATTGGGAAACCAATAAGTTACGATGTGTTTACTTTGACGCATATATTGCGGGGAACCCAAATGCTATTTTACGCAATGGGTTAAGAAATTATTTTGACTCAATATATCCGAATATTGGACTTCGTGATTTAGAAAAAGCGGCTAACATGCAACATAAAGAAGCATGTTATGCTTACGGATTAGTAATGTTCGCTTCTCACCAAAGTGAGAACAAGAACATCGGGCTACAACTATTAAACAAAACATTCCCACAAGTGACGGAGTCGGTAATTGGGGTAAGAAATGAGGTTTTTAGGTTATTACGAGACTGCTGGTCATTACGTAACCCTCGTCCCTTTGACGACGTTACAACACGTTGTCTTATCAACGGCCATAACGGTTATGTTCCACAAGACCAAGGATGGGAAGTAGTCCTAGTAAAACCAGAATGCATGACTTGTTTCTGGACTTATGAATTACGTGTCTTTATTGCCTTTGCTGAACGACTTGTGTACTAGCTAGAATTATCTTCACAACTATCTTGTATCAAAGTTATTGCGTGCTATATTTCATGCTTTATGTAAAATAAGCGGTATTGTAAGTTTGTAAAATATTGTATTAAAGTTTGAACGCGAAATATTATTACAACCAGTTTTTCATATAGAATTGTAGTAGTTGAATTGTATATTAGCTACTAAGTATGAACTTAACGGGTAGGTACTACCCGAATTTAAACTTATAAAACGCTAATATGAAGAAAAAGCTTTTATAAATGAGTTCATATTATGCTACGAAATACTATTAACTACTCTTAATATTCTGTATGATTAACTTGTTCCATTTGAATATTTTGAAGGAAATGGCACCGACTACTCGACACACCGTGAATATGAATGAAGAGGAATTCCGTACTTTTCTAGCTTCAAACATAGCCGCAGTACAGGCTGCGCTACATACCAACAATAACCTTGGATCTAGCAGTACAGGAAATCGTGTAGGATGCACCTACAAAGAATTCACTGCCTGCAAACCTTTGGAATTTGATGGAACCGAAGGACCGATCGGATTGAAACGGTGGACCGAGAAGGTCGAATCGGTGTTTGCCATAAGTAAGTGTACTGAAGAGGACAAAGTGAAGTACGCTACGCATACCTTCACAGGTTCTGCGTTAACATGGTGGAATACCTATCTAGAGCAAGTGGGACAAGACGATGCGTACGCACTACCGTGGTCAGCATTCAAGCACTTGATGAACGAGAAGTACCGTCCCAGAACCGAGGTCAATAAGCTCAAGACAGAACTTAGAGGGTTACGAACCCAAGGATTTGATATTACCACGTACGAAAGACGATTCACAGAATTGTGCCTATTGTGTCCGGGAGCATTCGAAGATGAGGAAGAGAAGATCGACGCGTTTGTGAAAGGATTACCGGAAAGAATCCAAGAAGATATAAGTTCACACGAGCCCGCCTCCATACAACAGGCATGTATAATGGCTCACAAACTCGTGAACCAGATTGAAGAAAGAATTAAAGAACAGACTGCTGAAGAGGCCAATGTGAAGCAAGTCAAAAGAAAGTGGGAGGAAAACGGTGATAAGAATCACCAATACAACAACAACAACAATTACAACAATAATCGCAGCAATTATCCCAACAATCGCAACATCAATCGTAACTACAACAAACGGCCCAACAACAACAACAACAACAACAGCAACTACAACAATCATCCCAACAACAATAATAACCGCAACAACAACAACAATCAGAATCAGCTATGCCAAAGGTGTGAAAAGAATCACTCGGGGTTCTGCACCAAATTTTGCAACAAGTGTAAAAGAAATGGTCATAGCGCGGCGAAGTGTGAGGTCTACGGACCAGGGGTTAATAGAACGAAAGGAACAAATGGTGTCGGAACGAGTAATGGCGGAGCAAGTAGTGTCGGAACAAGTTATGCCAATGTAGTTTGTTATAAATGTGGAAAACCGGGCCACATTATTAGAAATTGCCCGAACCAGGAGAACACGAATGGACAAGGCCGCGGAAGAGTTTTCAATATTAATGCGGCAGAGGCACAGGAAGACCCGGAGCTTGTTACGGGTACGTTTCTTATTGACAATAAATCTGCTTACGTTTTATTTGATTCGGGTGCGGATAGAAGCTATATGAGTAGAGATTTTTGTGCTAAATTAAGTTGTCCATTGACGCCTTTGGATAGTAAATTTTTACTCGAATTAGCAAATGGTAAATTAATTTCAGCAGATAATATATGTCGAAATCGAGAAATTAAACTGGTTAGCGAAACATTTAAGATTGATTTGATACCAGTAGAGTTAGGGAGTTTTGATGTGATAATCGGTATGGACTGGTTGAAAGAAGTGAAAGCAGAGATCGTTTGTTACAAAAATGCAATTCGCATTATACGAGAAAAAGGAAAACCCTTAATGGTGTACGGAGAAAAGGGCAACACGAAGCTACATCTTATTAGTAATTTGAAGGCACAAAAACTAATAAGAAAAGGTTGCTATGCTGTTGTAGCACACGTCGAAAAAGTACAAACTGAAGAAAAGAGCATCAATGATGTTCCCATTGCAAAAGAATTTCCCGATGTATTTCCGAAAGAATTACCGGGATTACCCCCACGTCGATCCGTTGAATTTCAAATAGATCTTGTACCAGGAGCTGCACCAATAGCTCGTGCTCCTTACAGACTCGCACCCAGCGAGATGAAAGAACTGCAAAGCCAATTACAAGAACTTTTAGAGCGTGGTTTCATTCGACCAAGCACATCACCGTGGGGAGCTCCTGTTTTGTTTGTCAAGAAGAAAGATGGTACATTCAGGTTGTGTATCGACTACCGAGAGTTGAACAAACTTACCATCAAGAACCGCTACCCACTACCGAGAATCGACGACTTATTTGATCAACTACAAGGCTCGTCTGTTTATTCAAAGATTGACTTACGTTCCGGGTATCATCAAATGCGGGTGAAAGAAGATGATATTCCAAAGACTGCTTTCAGAACACGTTACGGTCATTACGAGTTTATGGTCATGCCGTTTGGTTTAACTAATGCACCAGCTGTGTTCATGGACCTTATGAACCGAGTGTGTGGACCATACCTTGACAAGTTTGTCATTGTTTTCATTGATGACATACTTATTTACTCAAAGAATGACCAAGAACACGGTGAACATTTGAGAAAGGTGTTAGAAGTATTGAGGAAGGAAGAATTGTACACTAAGTTTTCAAAGTGTGCATTTTGGTTGGAAGAAGTTCAATTCCTCGGTCACATAGTGAACAAAGAAGGTATTAAGGTGGATCCGGCAAAGATAGAAACTGTTGAAAAGTGGGAAACCCCAAAAACTCCGAAACACATACGCCAGTTTTTAGGACTAGCTGGTTACTACAGAAGGTTCATCCAAGACTTTTCCAGAATAGCAAAACCCTTGACTGCATTAACGCATAAAGGGAAGAAATTTGAATGGAATGATGAACAAGAGAAAGCGTTTCAGTTATTGAAGAAAAAGCTAACTACGGCACCTATATTGTCATTGCCTGAAGGGAATGATGATTTTGTGATTTATTGTGATGCATCAAAGCAAGGTCTCGGTTGTGTATTAATGCAACGAACGAAGGTGATTGCTTATGCGTCTAGACAATTGAAGATTCACGAACAAAATTATACGACGCATGATTTGGAATTAGGCGCGGTTGTTTTTGCATTAAAGACTTGGAGGCACTACTTATATGGGGTCAAAAGTATTATATATACCGACCACAAAAGTCTTCAACACATATTTAATCAGAAACAACTGAATATGAGGCAGCGTAGGTGGATTGAATTATTGAATGATTACGACTTTGAGATTCGTTACCACCCGGGGAAGGCAAATGTGGTAGCCGATGCCTTGAGCAGGAAGGACAGAGAACCCATTCGAGTAAAATCTATGAATATAATGATTCATAATAACCTTACTACTCAAATAAAGGAGGCGCAACAAGGAGTTTTAAAAGAGGGAAATTTAAAGGATGAAATACCCAAAGGATCGGAGAAGCATCTTAATATTCGGGAAGACGGAACCCGGTATAGGGCTGAAAGGATTTGGGTACCAAAATTTGGAGATATGAGAGAAATGGTACTTAGAGAAGCTCATAAAACCAGATACTCAATACATCCTGGAACGGGGAAGATGTACAAGGATCTCAAGAAACATTTTTGGTGGCCGGGTATGAAAGTCGATGTTGCTAAATACGTAGGAGAATGTTTGACGTGTTCTAAGGTCAAAGCTGAGCATCAGAAACCATCAGGTCTACTTCAACAACCCGAAATCCCGGAATGGAAATGGGAAAACATTACCATGGATTTCATCACTAAATTGCCAAGGACTGCAAGTGGTTTTGATACTATTTGGGTAATATTTGATCGTCTCACCAAATCAGCACACTTCCTGCCAATAAGAGAAGATGACAAGATGGAGAAGTTAGCACGACTGTATTTAAAGGAAGTCATCTCCAGACATGGAATACCAATCTCTATTATCTCTGATAGGGATGGCAGATTTATTTCAAGATTCTGGCAGACATTACAGCAAGCATTAGGAACTCGTCTAGACATGAGTACTGCCTATCATCCACAAACTGATGGGCAGAGCGAAAGGACGATACAAACGCTTGAAGACATGCTACGAGCATGTGTTATTGATTTCGGAAACAGTTGGGATCGACATCTACCATTAGCAGAATTTTCCTACAACAACAGCTACCATTCAAGCATTGAGATGGCGCCGTTTGAAGCACTTTATGGTAGAAAGTGCAGGTCTCCGATTTGTTGGAGTGAAGTGGGGGATAGACAGATTACGGGTCCGGAGATTATACAAGAAACTACCGAGAAGATCATCCAAATTCAACAACGGTTGAAAACCGCCCAAAGTCGACAAAAGAGCTACGCTGACATTAAAAGAAAAGATATAGAATTTGAAATTGGAGAGATGGTCATGCTTAAAGTTGCACCTTGGAAAGGCGTTGTTCGATTTGGTAAACGAGGGAAATTAAATCCAAGGTATATTGGACCATTCAAGATTATTGATCGTGTCGGACCAGTAGCTTACCGACTTGAGTTACCTCAACAACTCGCAGCTGTACATAACACTTTCCACTTCTCGAATTTGAAGAAATGTTTTGCTAAAGAAGATCTCACTATTCTGTTAGATGAAATCCAAATCAACGAAAAACTTCAATTCATCGAAGAACCCGTCGAAATAATGGATCGTGAGGTTAAAAGACTTAAGCAAAACAAGATACCAATTATTAAGGTTCGATGGAATGCTCGTAGAGGACCCGAGTTCACCTGGGAGCGTGAAGATCAGATGAAGAAGAAATACCCGCATCTATTTCCAGAAGATTCGTCAACACCTTCAACAGCTTAAAATTTCGGGACGAAATTTATTTAACGGGTAGGTACTGTAGTGACCCGAACTTTTCCATGTTTATATATATTAATTGAGATTGATATTTACATGATTAAATGTTTCCAACATGTTAAGCAATCAAACTTGTTAAGACTTGATTAATTGAAATATGTTTCATATAGACAATTGACCACCCAAGTTGACCGGCGATTCACGAACGTTAAAACTTGTAAAAACGACATGACGATATATATATGGATATACATATGGTTAACATGAGATTATGATAAGTAAGTATCTCCATAAGTATATTAACAATGAGTTATATACATATAAATAAGACTACTAACTTAAGGATTTCGAAACGAGACATATATGTAACGATTATCGTTGTAACGACATTTAAATGTATATATATCATATTAAGATATATTAATATATCATAATATCATGATAATATAATAATTTAACATCTCATTAGATAGAATAAACAATGGGTTAACAACATTAATTGAGATCGTTAACTTAAAGGTTTCAAAACAACACTTACATGTAACGACTAACGATGACTTAACGACTCAGTTAAAATGTATATACATGTAGTGTATTTAGATGTATTAAAATACTTTTGGAAGACTTCAAGACATATATCAAAACACTCATACTTAACGAAAATGGTTACAGTTACTTTTCCATTCTTTTCTTTCATCAAGAATTCTAGTCGTATTCTTACCCGTATTATACACAGCTTCAAAATGTACTTACTATGAGTATATACCAATAGGAACTAGCATGGGATTCCACTCTTGATTATGTCATGTATGACTGATCAATTTTAACTTCTACCATGAGCTAGTCAACTAACTAGAACTCCTTTTAACCCCACTCACCACTCACCAATTACCACTCATCATTCACTCCATTTCACTTCCAATTCTCTTTCTAATTTTCTCTCAACACACCCACACTATTATGAACGTATTTTTCCAGTAGTTAATCATCATCTTCATCAAAAATCACTTCAAGAATCAAGCTATAATCATCATAGGAAGAACACTTCAAGAACACTTCAAAAATCCCTTCAAGTTTACTAATTTACTTCCAAGCTTTCTAATCCATTCCAAGTAATCATCTAAGATCAAGAAACCTTTGTTATATACAGTAGGTTATCTTTCTTATTCAAGGTAATATTCATATTCAAACTTTGATTCAATTTCTATAACTATAAACTATCTTAATTCGAGTAAAAATCTTACTTGAACTTGTTTTTGTGTCATGATCCTACTTCAAGAACTTTCAAGCCATCCAAGATCCTTTGAAGCTAGATCATTTATTGTCACTTCCAGTAGGTTTACCTACTAAACTTGAGGTAGTAATGATGTTCATAACATCATTTGATTCATATATATAAAACTATCTTATTCGAAGGTTTAAACTCGTAATCACTAGAACATAGTTTAGTTAATTCTAAACTTGTTCGCAAACAAAAGTTAATCCTTCTAACTTGACTTTTAAAATCAACTAAACACATGTTCTATATCTATATGATATGCTAACTTAATGATTTAAAACCCGGAAACACGAAAAACACCGTAAAACCGGATTTACGCCGTCGTAGTAACACCGCGGGCTGTTTTGGGTTAGTTAATTAAAAACTATGATAAACTTTGATTTAAAAGTTGTTATTCTGAGAAAATGATTTTTATTATGAACATGAAACCATATCCAAAAATTATGGTTAAACTCAAAGTGGAAGTATGTTTTCTAAAATGGTCATCTAGACGTCGTTCTTTCGACTGAAATGACTACCTTTACAAAAACGACTTGTAACTTATTTTTCCGACTATAAACCTATACTTTTTCTGTGTAGATTCATAAAATATAGTTCAATATGAAACCATAGCAATTTGATTCACTCAAAACGGATTTAAAATGAAGAAGTTATGGGTAAAACAAGATTGGATAATTTTTCTCATTTTAGCTACGTGAAAATTGGTAACAAATCTATTCCAACCATAACTTAATCAACTTGTATTGTATATTATGTAATCTTGAGATACCATAGACACGTATACAATGTTTCGACCTATCATGTCGACACATCTATATATATTTCGGAACAACCATAGACACTCTATATGTGAATGTTGGAGTTAGCTATACAGGGTTGAGGTTGATTCCAAAATATATATAGTTTGAGTTGTGATCAATACTGAGATACGTATACACTGGGTCGTGGATTGATTCAAGATAATATTTATCGATTTATTTCTGTACATCTAACTGTGGACAACTAGTTGTAGGTTACTAACAAGGACAGCTGACTTAATAAACTTAAAACATCAAAATATATTAAAAGTGTTGTAAATATATTTTGAACATACTTTGATATATATGTATATATTGTTATAGGTTCGTGAATCAACCAGTGGCCAAGTCTTACTTCCCGACGAAGTAAAAATCTGTGAAAGTGAGTTATAGTCCCACTTTTAAAATCTAATATTTTTGGGATGAGAATACATGCAGGTTTTATAAATGATTTACAAAATAGACACAAGTACGTGAAACTACATTCTATGGTTGAATTATCGAAATCGAATATGCCCCTTTTTATTAAGTCTGGTAATCTAAGAATTAGGGAACAGACACCCTAATTGACGCGAATCCTAAAGATAGATCTATTGGGCATAACAAACCCCATCCAAAGTACCGGATGCTTTAGTACTTCGAAATTTATATCATATCTGAAGGGTGTCCCGGAATGATGGGGATATTCTTATATATGCATCTTGTTAATGTCGGTTACCAGGTGTTCACCATATGAATGATTTTTATCTCTATGTATGGGATGTGTATTGAAATATGAAATCTTGTGGTCTATTGTTACGATTTGATATATATAGGTTAAACCTATAACTCACCAACATTTTTTGTTGACGTTTAAAGCATGTTTATTCTCAGGTGAATATTAAGAGCTTCCGCTGTTGCATACTAAAATAAGGACAAGATTTGGAGTCCATGTTTGTATGATATTGTGTAAAAACTGCATTCAAGAAACTAATTTCGATGTAACATATTTGTATTGTAAACCATTATGTAATGGTCGTGTGTAAACAGGATATTTTAGATTATCATTATTTGATAATCTACGTAAAGCTTTTTAAACCTTTATTTATGAAATAAAGGTTATGGGTTGTTTTAAAAATGAATGCAGTCTTTGAAAAACGTCTCATATAGAGGTCAAAACCTCGCAATGAAATCAATTAATATGGAACGTTTTTAATCAATAAGAACGGGACATTTCAGACTATAAGTTACTTTCACAGATTTTTACTTCGTCGGGAAGTAAGACTTGGCCACTGGTCGATTCACGAACCTATAACAAATATGTACATATATATCAAAGTATGTTCAAAATGTATTTACAACACTTTTAATACATTTTGATGTTTTAGGTTTATTAAGTCAGCTGTCCTCGTTAGTAACCTACAACTACTTGTCCATAGTTAGATGTACAGAAATAAATTGATGTATATTATCTTGAATCAATCCACTGATGGAATTTAACAAGTTTCAAAACAACATGTTCTTGAATTTTACACAATCATAAAACCAATTTTAAGATAGTTAATACGAGCGGAAGCATTAATAGAACAAGTATATATGTAAAGCCATTTTGTTAAATTCCATATTAATATCAAGTCTTGAAATCATGCTTACAAATATAACAAGATTAGAAGAGTGTTTATACCTCCTCTAAGATAGTAGAGGGCTGAATTTGACAGCAGAAATGATGATGAAGATGATGGAATAAAGCCTCTAACTTGAAGCCTCAAGTGTGTAATACCCCAAGCTCTTTTTCACACCAACACTACCTTGTATTTGGTTAGGATTTTGACACTTGAATCACCAAGAATACCAAGTAAAACTCACTCTTTTTTTCCTTAATAATTTCGGCCAGCAGAATAATATGGGAGGGAGGAGAGTTTTCAAAACTTGCATCTATTTTTGAACTAATCAATTACTTGGTATATGTATTCACATGCACGTAGGAATTGTCATATTGAAAGTAAAAAAGAAGAGCATGGGTGTTCACCCTTGGGACTCCAAAACTGTCCCACTTAAGGGTTTTATAAAAGTTTTAATTTTATAAAACATGTTAATTAAAACTTGTAATAACACACCATGTAAATGTTTTGTTACTTGCAATATGATTTGTTACTTGTATTTTTATAAACCAATTTATAAAACTCAAGACAACATAATTATTTAAACCTATAAATAATTAAATCCTTAATACATATATAAATTATCCAAATAATTTATGTCAAGTGATATTACTTTAGAAAACCAATTTTCTAAAGTTCAAGTGTCACGTATTTATTTAACGATCCACTCGTTAAGATTAAATACATATAAAGTGTCGGTAAGCTTGTTATAGGGTATGACCCGACTTGGATCATAACACATTAGCCACATTAATTTAGTACGTCTCTCGGGCATACGAAATACCTTCAATCTCCCACTTGCACAAGAAACATAAGAAATTAATGCAAGTGATGGATACCACCTAACGACCATCCATCACCCCCAATATGTTATGACTTTGTACCATTCATTAACATCATCCCTTTCGAGTTCCCCTCTCGAATATGAATAGGTGAATCTTTTCATTATATCCTTTCATCCTAGATGTCATGTTAAATCCAAGAGACATAGAGTGATCACTCTCTTCTAGATTTAACTTTATCAGGCCTTAGACATCTGACTCTCAACGAATAAGAGGGAAAAATTCCATCTTGACTACGTACGTCCTAGATATATACTTTGTATCACACCTGAGCTCTTCCTTATGAACTACCATATTTTAGAATAGCGAAGGAAAGAATCAAGACAGAATACTTAGTGAATATCCGAACCCAATATGTATCTCAGGTCAGAGGATACAATGATATTTGCCTTTACTCAAGATTACCTGTGATCAATGTAACAACCCAACCCATTAACCATCCGAAAACGTGCCAAATTTTTTATTTCCTGAGACAGCCCTTCTGGACGGCGTCCAAAAGCTTGGACGGCGTCCAGCCCTTAAGACCTGGACGGCGTCCAGCAGATCTGGACGGCGTCCAAAACGCCTGCCAGATTCTGTTTTGCTTAACGATTTCACACGGGCGAAAAACCCGCTTCCCGACACTTTTAAACCAATACACTTTCACAATATGTTATAATAATTAAAACTAAGAGTTTTCCACAATAAAACCGAGTTTTACAACAACGGGCCCACATGGACCCAAATTACCACAAAGTGACCCTTTCGACCCACTTAGTTAAATTCAAAACATAGCCCGAGCATGGGATTGGGGATACGCTACCAATCCTAATCAAGTCCAAAAGCAAGTCTTCTAAAGTAACCTAGCCAAGATCTCTAATTCCCAAGCTTACCCGAGCCGCCAAGCATGCGAACCTATAAAAATATCAACAACGAGAGGGTAAGCTAACGCTTAGTGAGTGAAAATATACTACATACATATATATATGCATAAAATGGACACGCCACACAAATATCCAAATACCGCATACCGGAGCATCCAAGCATAAAGGCAAGCTAGTCTAAGCTTACCGTAAGATCACTAAGCAATGAGCTAAAGATACATCCACAAAATATAAGTTCACCAACAACGCTGTGAACAATGCCAATAAACTACACCCGGAGGGTTAGCTATACCACGACAAAACAACGTTATACGTATACAATATATATATATATATATATATATATATATATATATATATATATATATATATATATATATATATATATATATATATATATATATATATAACTCGAATAACATAAAATGCTTATGCTTACAACACAATAACCATGGTTAACCAAATCTTCACAAGGGAATGACTTCGCGAAACAAGTCATCGATGTTCATAACAACCATTAGTGCACTTAACACTTCATACACTAACCCCACGGGTGGCATCTTAACACTTCGATACTTCACCCCGGGTGGCGTCTTAACACGTCGACACTTCACCCCGAGTGGTGTCTTAACACTTCGACACTTCACTCTTCATATTACCTAAGGTGGCATCTTTACACGTGGATACTTCACCTCGAGTGGCACCTTAACACATCGGCACTTCACCCTTCAACTTACTTGGAGTGGCATCTTAGCACATCGATACTTCACTCCGGGTGGTGTCTTAACACATCGACACTTCACTCGTCATATTACTTTGAGTGGTGTCTTAGCAAATTGAAACTTCACTCGTCACGTGAACGTGGTGTCTTAGCACATCGACACTTCACATTTCACGCTACACAAATAAATACATTATATATCTACGCATATAATTATTCCACTTACTATATTAACCCTTCGTCATTGGGGTTATATAAGTCCACATCACACGCCCATGTGATAACGTACACACAAAGTGTGCACCTCGCCAAAGGTGGTCAACCAAAATGCACAACCGTGCCAATTGGACCTATACACAAGTCCATCAAATCCACCTATACTTGAAGTGGGCTCTATAACCGAGAACCACTTCACCCGACCCGCACCCATCATACACATACATATGCACATAGGATATTAACACTCACCTTGTCTCCTTGAAGAAATGATTCCAAGTAATCCGCAACTCGTCAATGGAAAATACCTATTCCATTATCACAAATACCACAACATAATTAGGGTGGATTTACAAACCAACCCAATTTACACTTAGTGCAATTTCGACCCAAATGCACTTCCAAGCACAAAACGCTCCCAAACTAACCAATATCCACTAACACGAGTGAAATTGGTCCTAAGACACCGATTTAGCCCGAACACAAGTGTTAAACACGTGTCATACCCATTTTGACACCAAAACCCTAATTTTGACCCATTTCAAAATTAGTTAACCAAACACACCCAAAAGTGTTGCAACACTTCCATAATCACTAAACCTAGTGATTAAACTCATCATCAAAGCCTAATCAAGGCCAAATCGCCAACTGACCCAAAACCCGCCAAGTGACAAGAATAACTAGTCACCATAAACCCATTTCATCACTTAAAGGGTTTCACAACAAACTAGCTCAAAACCCTAACTTGAATGTCAAATTTAACAAATGAAATTCGGAGTTAGAGCTTACCAATACCATCACAACGTAGCTTGGAGCGAGATGAACAACTTTAGAACCCGAGCTTTGGCGAGATATCGACTCCTTCCTCTCCAATTCCACCTCTCTCTCTATAAACTTCTCCTCTCTCTAGATGAGGTTGAGAGTGTTTGTGTGGGTGTAAAGTGATCCAAAAATGATCAAGGGATCAGCCTTGAAGGCTCCAAACCGGCACTCAAGTGAAATTTGTAGTGACCCGAACTTTTCCATATTTATATATATTAATTGAGATTGATATTTACATGATTAAATGTTTCCAACATGTTAAGCAATCAAACTTGTTAAGACTTGATTAATTGAAATAGGTTTCATATAGACAATTGACCACCAAAGTTGACCGGTGATTCACGAACGTTAAAACTTGTAAAAACTATATGATGACATATATATGGTTATATATATAGTTAACATTATATTATGATAATTAAACATATCATTAAGTATATTAACAATGAACTACATATGTAAAAACAAGACTACTAACTTAATGATTTTGAAACGAGACATATATGTAACGATTATCGTTGTAACGACATTTAATGTATATATATCATATTAAGAGATATTCGTACATCATAATATCATGATAATATAATAATTTAAAATCTATTTTGATATTATAAACATTGGGTTAAAAACATTTAACAAGATCGATAACCTAAAGGTTTCAAAACAACATTTACATGTAACGACTAACGATGACTTAACGACTCAGTTAAAATGTATATACATGTAGTGTTTTAATATGTATTTATACACTTTTGAAAGACTTCAATACACTTATCAAAATACTTCTACTTAACAAAAATGCTTACAATTACATCCTCGTTCAGTTTCATCAACAATTCTACTCGTATGCACCCGTATTCGTACTCGTACAATACACAGCTTTTAGATGTATGTACTATTGGTATATACACTCCAATGATCAGCTCTTAGCAGCCCATGTGAGTCACCTAACACATGTGGGAACCATCATTTGGCAACTAGCATGAAATATCTCATAAAATTACAAAAATATGAGTAATCATTCATGACTTATTTACATGAAAACAAAATTACATATCCTTTATATCTAATCCATACACCAACGACCAAAAACACCTACAAACACTTTCATTCTTCAATTTTCTTCATCTAATTGATCTCTCTCAAGTTTTATCTTCAAGTTCTAAGTGTTCTTCATATATTCTACAAGTTCTAGTTACATAAAATCAAGAATACTTTCAAGTTTGCTAGCTCACTTCCAATCTTGTAAGGTGATCATCCAACCTCAAGAAATCTTTATTTCTTACAGTAGGTTATCATTCTAATACAAGGTAATAATCATATTCAAACTTTGGTTCAATTTCTATAACTATAACAATCTTATTTCAAGTGATGATCTTACTTGAACTTGTTTTCGTGTCATGATTCTGCTTCAAGAACTTCGAGCCATCCAAGGATCCGTTGAAGCTAGATCCATTTTTCTCTTTTCCAGTAGGTTTATCCAAGGAAATTAAGGTAGTAATGATGTTCATAACATTATTCGATTCATACATATAAAGCTATCTTATTCGAAGGTTTAAACTTGTAATCACTAGAACATAGTTTAGTTAATTCTAAACTTGTTCGCAAACAAAAGTTAATCCTTCTAACTTGACTTTTAAAATCAACTAAACACATGTTCTATATCTATATGATATGCTAACTTAATGATTTAAAACCTGGAAACACGAAAAACACCGTAAAACCGGATTTACGCCGTCGTAGTAACACCGCGGGCTGTTTTGGGTTAGTTAATTAAAAACTATGATAAACTTTGATTTAAAAGTTGTTATTCTGAGAAAATGATTTTTATTATGAACATGAAACTATATCCAAAAATTATGGTTAAACTCAAAGTGGAAGTATGTTTTCTAAAATGGTCATCTAGACGTCGTTCTTTCGACTGAAATGACTACCTTTACAAAAACGACTTGTAACTTATTTTTCCGACTATAAACCTATACTTTTTCTGTTTAGATTCATAAAATAGAGTTCAATATGAAACCATAGCAATTTGATTCACTCAAAACGGATTTAAAATGAAGAAGTTATGGGTAAAACAAGATTGGATAATTTTTCTCATTTTATCTACGTGAAAATTGGTAACAAATCTATTCCAACCATAACTTAATCAACTTGTATTGTATATTATGTAATCTTGAGATACCATAGACACGTATACAATGTTTCGACCTATCATGTCGACACATCTATATATATTTCGGAACAACCATAGACACTCTATATGTGAATGTTGGAGTTAGCTATACAGGGTTGAGGTTGATTCCAAAATATATATAGTTTGAGTTGTGATCAATACTGAGATACGTATACACTGGGTCGTGGATTGATTCAAGATAATATTTATCGATTTATTTCGGTACATCTAACTGTGGACAACTAGTTGTAGGTTACTAACGAGGACAGCTGACTTAATAAACTTAAAACATCAAAATATATTAAAAGTATTGTAAATATATTTTGAACATACTTTGATATATATGTATATATTGTTATAGGTTCGTGAATCAACCAGTGGCCAAGTCTTACTTCCCGACGAAGTAAAAAAATCTGTGAAAGTGAGTTATAGTCCCACTTTTAAAATCTAATATTTTTGGGATGAGAATACATGCAGGTTTTATAAATGATTCACAAAATAGACACAAGTACGTGAAACTACATTCTATGGTTGAATTATCGAAATCGAATATGCCCCTTTTTATTAAGTCTGGTAATCTAAGAATTAGGGAACAGACACCCTAATCGACGCGAATCCTAAAGATAGATCTATTGGGCCTAACAAACCCCATCCAAAGTACCGGATGCTTTAGCACTTCGAAATTTATATCATATCCGAAGGGTGTCCCGGAATGATGGGGATATTCTTATATATGCATCTTGTTAATGTCGGTTACCAGGTGTTCACCATATGAATGATTTTTATCTCTATGTATGGGATGTGTATTGAAATATGAAATCTTGTGGTCTATTGTTACGATTTGATATATATAGGTTAAACCTATAACTCACCAACATTTTTGTTGACGTTTAAAGCATGTTTATTCTCAGGTGAATATTAAGAGCTTCCGCTGTTGCATACTAAAATAAGGACAAGATTTGGAGTCCATGTTTGTATGATATTGTGTAAAAACTGCATTCAAGAAACTGATTTCGATCTAACATATTTGTATTGTAAACCATTATGTAATAGTCGTGTGTAAACAGGATATTTTAGATTATCATTATTTGATAATCTACGTAAAGCTTTTTAAACCTTTATTTATAAAATAAAGGTTATGGTTTGTTTTAAAAATGAATGCAGTCTTTGAAAAACGTCTCATATAGAGGTCAAAACCTCGCAACGAAATCAATTAATATGGAACGTTTTTAATCAATAAGAACGGGACATTTCAGTTGGTATCAGAGCGTTGGTCTTAGAGAACCAGAAAATTTGCATTAGTGTGTCTTATCAAGTTTGTTAGGATGCATTAGTGAGTCTGGACTTCGACCGTATTTTCTTTAAAAATGATTGCTTAATATTTTTGTTGGAAACTATATATTTTTAACATGTGAATATTATGTGATATATTAATCTCTTAACGTGTTTGATATTATGTGATAGATGTCTACCTCTAGAACAAGTCCCATTGACTCACCTAATAATAATGAAGAGTCAAATGTAAATTGGAATGATTCGTGGACTGATTCACAAGTTCCCGAAGAGGAACCGGAAGAAGAGTCGGAACCGGAAGAAGAATCAGAACCGGAAGAAGAATCGGAACCGGAAGAAGAAATAGAACCGGTGGGGGAAATAATAAAACGGTTAAGTAAAAGAGAATCCTAAACCAACCGACCAAGGTTAATTATGGTCAATGGTGTTTCCACCAAGGAAGCAAAATATTGGGAGGATTACCAATTCTCCGATGAATCGGATTCCGACGAGAATTCCGATGATGTTATAGAAATTACCCCAACTGAATTTAAAAAGGCAAAAGAAAATAATAAGGGAAAGGGCATAAAAATAGAGAAATCTAATTCCAACCCCGATGAACTTTATATGTATCGTCAACCCCCGAAGTCCTTAAGTTGTAACAATGACCCGGGAACCTCTAAACCACCAGGTTTTTCTAAACCAATGTGGACAACGACGGCTCGTATTAGGGGAACATCATATATCCCTAGAAACTTGGCAAAACGAACCAAAACCGAAGAAGAAGAAACGAGCGAGTCGGAATAAGATAGTTGTATTCGTGTGGTGTAATATATGTAATATAGTGTTCTTATGCTTTATGATATATGTAAAAATTGCTTGTATTAATAAGTATTTTTTTTATGAAACTAACTCTTGTCTATTTTACAGTTTAAAAACACAAAATGGATAGACAACCCAATATTTTAAGAGACCTACCCGGAGACATGATTGATGAAATCTTGTCTAGAGTCGGCCAGAATTCTTCGGCACAACTATTTAAGGCGAGATCAGTTTGTAAGACATTCGAAGAACGTTCCAAGAATGTCTTGGTTTATAAGAGACTTTCGTTTGAAAGATGGGGGATATCACATTGGGAAACCCATAAGTTACGATGTGTTTACTTTGACGCATATATTGCGGGGAACCCAAATGCTATTTTACGCAACGGGTTAAGAAATTATTTTGACTCAATATATCCGGATATTGGACTTCGTGATTTATAAAAAGCGGCTAACATGCAACATAAAGAAGCATGTTATGCTTACGGATTAGTAATGTTCGCTTCTCACCAAAGTGAGAACAAGAACATCGGGCTACAACTATTAAACAAAACGTTTCCACAAGTGACGGAGTCGGTAATTGGGGTAAGAAATGAGGTTTTTAGGTTATTACGAGACTGTTGGTCATTACGTAACCCTCGTCCCTTTGACAACGTTACAATACGCTGTCTTATCAACGGCCATAACGGTTATGTTCCACAAGACCAAGGATGGGAAGTAGTCCTAGTAAAACCAGAATGCATGACTTGTTTCTGGACGTATGAATTACGTGTCTTTATTGCCTTTGCTGAACGACTTGTGTACTAGCTAGAATTATCTTCACAACTATCTTGTATCAAAGTTATTGTGTGCTATATTTCATGCTTTATGTAAAATAAGCGGTATTGTAAGTTTGTAAAATATTGTATAAAAGTTTGAACGTGAAATATTATTATCAGTTTTTCATATAGAATTGTAGTAGTTGAATTGTATATTAGCTACTAAGTATGAACTTAACGGGTAGGTACTACCCGAATTTAAACTTATAAAATGCTAATATGAAGAAAAAGCTTTTATAAATGAGCTCATATTATGCTACGAAATACTATTAACTACTCTTAATATTCTGTATGATTAACTTGTTCCATTTGACTATTTTGAAGGAAATGGCACCGACTACTCGACACACCGTGAATATGAATGAAGAGGAATTCCGTACTTTTCTAGCTTCAAACATAGCCGCAGTACAGGCTGCGCTACATACCAACAATAACCTTGGATCTAGCAGTACAGGAAATCGTGTAGGATGCACCTACAAAGAATTCACTGCCTGCAAACCTTTGGAATTTGATGGAACCGAAGGACCGATCGGATTGAAACGGTGGACCGAGAAGGTTGAATCGGTGTTTGCTATAAGTAAGTGTACTGAAGAGGACAAAGTGAAGTACGCTACGCATACCTTCACAGGT
Organism: Rutidosis leptorrhynchoides; assembly: GCF_046630445.1. Taxonomy (NCBI): domain Eukaryota; kingdom Viridiplantae; phylum Streptophyta; class Magnoliopsida; order Asterales; family Asteraceae; genus Rutidosis; species Rutidosis leptorrhynchoides. The sequence continues at coordinate 334,669,084 of NC_092336.1, read as the reverse complement.
TCTGCGTTAACATGGTGGAATACCTATCTAGAGCAAGTGGGACAAGATGATGCGTACGCACTACCGTGGTCAGCATTCAAGCACTTGATGAACGAGAAGTACCGTCCCAGAACCGAGGTCAATAAGCTCAAGACAGAACTTAGAGGGTTACGAACCCAAGGATTTGATATTACCACGTACGAAAGACGATTCACAGAATTGTGCCTATTGTGTCCGGGAGCATTCGAAGATGAGGAAGAGAAGATCGACGCGTTTGTGAAAGGATTACCGGAAAGAATCCAAGAAGATATAAGTTCACACGAGCCCGCCTCCATACAACAGGCATGTAGAATGGCTCACAAACTAGTGAACCAGATTGAAGAAAGAATTAAAGAACAGACTGCTGAAGAGGCCAATGTGAAGCAAGTCAAAAGAAAGTGGGAGGAAAACGGTGATAAGAATCACCAATACAACAACAACAGCAATTACAACAATAATCACAACAATTATCCCAACAATCGCAACATCAATCGCAACTACAACAAACGGCCCAACAACAACAACAACAACAACAACAACAACTACAACAATCATCCCAACAACAATAATAACCGCAACAACAACAACAATCAGAAGCAGCTATGCCAAAGGTGTGAAAAGAATCACTCGGGGTTCTGCACCAAATTTTGCAACAAGTGTAAAAGAAATGGTCATAGCGCGGCGAAGTGTGAGGTCTACGGACCAGGGGTTAATAGAACGAAAGGAATAAATGGTGTCGGAACGAGTAATGGCGGAGCAAGTAGTGTCGGAGCAAGTTATGCCAATGTAGTTTGTTATAAATGTGGAAAACCGGGCCACATTATTAGAAATTGCCCGAACCAGGAGAACACGAATGGACAAGGCCGTGGAAGAGTTTTCAATATTAATGCGGCAGAGGCACAGGAAGACCCAGAGCCTGTTACGGGTACGTTTCTTATTGACAATAAATCTGCTTACGTTTTATTTGATTCGGGTGCGGATAGAAGCTATATGAGTAGAGATTTTTGTGCTAAATTAAGTTGTCCATTGACGCCTTTGGATAGTAAATTTTTACTCGAATTAGCAAATGGTAAATTAATTTCAGCAGATAATATATGTCGGAATCGAGAAATTAAACTGGTTAGCGAAACATTTAAGATTGATTTGATACCAGTAGAGTTAGGGAGTTTTGATGTGATAATCGGTATGGACTGGTTAAAAGAAGTGAAAGCAGAGATCGTTTGTTACAAAAATGCAATTCGCATTATACGAGAAAAAGGAAAACCCTTAATGGTGTACGGAGAAAAGGGCAACACGAAGCTACATCTTATTAGTAATTTGAAGGCACAAAAACTAATAAGAAAAGGTTGCTATGCTATTCTAGCACACGTCGAGAAAGTACAAACTGAAGAAAAGAGCATCAATGATGTTCCCGTCGCAAAAGAATTTCCTGATGTATTTCCGAAAGAATTACCGGGATTACCCCCACATCGATCCGTTGAATTTCAAATAGATCTTGTACCAGGAGCTGCACCAATAGCTCGTGCTCCTTACAGACTCGCACCCAGCGAGATGAAAGAACTACAAAGCCAATTACAAGAACTTTTATAGCGTGGTTTCATTCGACCAAGCATATCACCATGGGGAGCTCCTGTTTTGTTTGTCAAGAAGAAAGATGGTACATTCAGGTTGTGTATCGACTACCGAGAGTTGAACAAACTTACCATCAAGAACCGCTACCCACTACCGAGAATCGACGACTTATTTGATCAACTACAAGGCTCGTCTGTTTATTCAAAGATTGACTTACGTTCCGGGTATCATCAAATGCGGGTGAAAGAAGATGATATTCCAAAGACTGCTTTCAGAACACGTTACGGTCATTACGAGTTTATAGTCATGCCATTTGGTTTAACTAATGCACCAGCTGTGTTCATGGACCTTATGAACCGAGTGTGTGGACCATACCTTGACAAGTTTGTCATTGTTTTCATTGATGACATACTTATTTACTCAAAGAATGACCAAAAACACAGTGAACATTTGAGAAAGGTGTTAGAAGTATTGAGGAAGGAAGAATTGTACGCTAAGTTTTCAAAGTGTGCATTTTGGTTGGAAGAAGTTCAATTCCTCGGTCACATAGTGAACAAAGAAGGTATTAAGGTGGATCCGGCAAAGATAGAAACTGTTGAAAAGTGGGAAACCCCGAAAACTCCGAAACACATACGCCAGTTTTTAGGACTAGCTGGTTACTACAGAAGGTTCATCCAAGACTTTTCCAGAATAGCAAAACCCTTGACTGCATTAACGCATAAAGGGAAGAAATTTGAATGGAATGATGAACAAGATAAAGCGTTTCAGTTATTGAAGAAAAAGCTAACTACGGCACCTATATTGTCATTGCCTGAAGGGAATGATGATTTTGTGATTTATTGTGATGCATCAAAGCAAGGTCTCGGTTGTGTATTAATGCAACGAACGAAGGTGATTGCTTATGCGTCTAGACAATTGAAGATTCACGAACAAAATTATACGACGCATGATTTGGAATTAGGCGCGGTTGTTTTTGCATTAAAGACTTGGAGGCACTACTTATATGGGGTCAAAAGTATTATATATACCGACCACAAAAGTCTTCAACACATATTTAATCAGAAACAACTGAATATGAGGCAGCGTAGGTGGATTGAATTATTGAATGATTACGACTTTGAGATTCGTTACCACCCGGGGAAGGCAAATGTGGTAGCCGATGCCTTGAGCAGGAAGGACAGAGAACCCATTCGAGTAAAATCTATGAATATAATGATTCATAATAACCTTACTACTCAAATAAAGGAGGCGCAACAAGGAGTTTTAAAAGAGGAAAATTTAAAGGATGAAATACCCAAAGGATCGGAGAAGCATCTTAATATTCGGGAAGACGGAACCCGGTATAGGGCTGAAAGGATTTGGGTACCAAAATTTGGAGATATGAGAGAAATGGTACTTAGAGAAGCTCATAAAACCAGATACTCAATACATCCTGGAACGGGGAAGATGTACAAGGATCTCAAGAAACATTTTTGGTGGCCGGGTATGAAAGCCGATGTTGCTAAATACGTAGGAGAATGTTTGACGTGTTCTAAGGTCAAAGCTGAGCATCAGAAACCATCAGGTCTACTTCAACAACCCGAAATCCCGGAATGGAAATGGGAAAACATTACCATGGATTTCATCACTAAATTGCCAAGGACTGCAAGTGGTTTTGATACTATTTGGGTAATAGTTGACCGTCTCACCAAATCAGCACACTTCTTGCCAATAAGAGAAGATGACAAGATGGAGAAGTTAGCACGACTGTATTTGAAGGAAGTCATCTCCAGACATGGAATACCAATCTCTATTATCTCTGATAGGGATGGCAGATTTATTTCAAGATTCTGGCAGACATTACAGCAAGCATTAGGAACTCGTCTAGACATGAGTACTGCCTATCATCCACAAACTGATGGGCAGAGCGAAAGGACGATACAAACGCTTGAAGACATGCTACGAGCATGTGTTATTGATTTCGGAAACAGTTGGGATCGACATCTACCGTTAGCAGAATTTTCCTACAACAACAGCTACCATTCAAGCATTGAGATGGCGCCGTTTGAAGCACTTTATGGTAGAAAGTGCAGGTCTCTGATTTGTTGGAGTGAAGTGGGAGATAGACAGATTACGGGTCCGGAGATTATACAAGAAACTACCGAGAAGATCATCCAAATTCAACAACGGTTGAAAACCGCCCAAAGTCGACAAAAGAGCTACGCTGACATTAAAAGAAAAGATATAGAATTTGAAATTGGAGAGATGGTCATGCTTAAAGTTGCACCTTGGAAAGGCGTTGTTCGATTTGGTAAACGAGGGAAATTAAATCCAAGGTATATTGGACCATTCAAGATTATTGATCGTATCGGACCAGTAGCTTACCGACTAGAGTTACCTCAACAACTCGCGGCTGTACATAACACTTTCCACGTCTCGAATTTAAAGAAATGTTTTGCTAAAGAAGATCTCACTATTCCGTTAGATGAAATCCAAATCAACGAAAAACTTCAATTCATCGAAGAACCTGTCGAAATAATGGATCGTGAGGTTAAAAGACTTAAGTAAAACAAGATACCAATTGTTAAGGTTCGATGGAATGCTCGTAGAGGACCCGAGTTCACCTGGGAGCGTGAAGATCAGATGAAGAAGAAATACCCGCATCTATTTCCAGAAGATTCGTCAACACCTTCAACAGCTTAAAATTTCGGGACGAAATTTATTTAACGGGTAGGTACTGTAGTGACCCGAACTTTTCCATGTTTATATATATTAATTGAGATTGATATTTACATGATTAAATGTTTCCAACATGTTAAGCAATCAAACTTGTTAAGACTTGATTAATTGAAATAGGTTTCATATAGACAATTGACCACCAAAGTTGACCGGTGATTCACGAACGTTAAAACTTGTAAAAACTATATGATGACATATATATGGTTATATATATAGTTAACATTATATTATGATAATTAAACATATCATTGAGTATATTAACAATGAACTACATATGTAAAAACAAGACTACTAACTTAATGATTTTGAAACGAGACATATATGTAACGATTATCGTTGTAACGACATTTAATGTATATATATCATATTAAGAGATATTCGTACATCATAATATCATGATAATATAATAATTTAAAATCTCTTTTGATATTATAAACATTGGGTTAACAACATTTAACAAGATCGATAACCTAAAGGTTTCAAAACAACATTTACATGTAACGACTAATGATGACTTAACGACTCAGTTAAAATGTATATACATGTAGTGTTTTAATATGTATTTATACACTTTTGAAAGACTTCAATACACTTATCAAAATACTTCTACTTAACAAAAATGCTTACAATTACATCCTCCTTCGGTTTCATCAACAATTCTACTCGTATGCACCCGTATTCGTACTCGTACAATACACAGCTTTTAGATGTATGTACTATTGGTATATACACTCCAATGATCAGCTCTTAGCAGCCCATGTGAGTCACCTAACACATGTGGGAACCATCATTTGGCAACTAGCATGAAATATCTCATAAAATTACAAAAATATGAGTAATCATTCATGACTTATTTACATGAAAACAAAATTACATATCCTTTATATCTAATCCATACACCAACGACCAAAAACACCTACAAACACTTTCATTCTTCAATTTTCTTCATCTAATTGATCTCTCTCAAGTTCTATCTTCAAGTTCTAAGTGTTCTTCATATATTCTACAAGTTCTAGTTACATAAAATCAAGAATACTTTCAAGTTTGCTAGCTCACTTCCAATCTTGTAAGGTGATCATCCAACCTCAAGAAATCTTTGTTTCTTACAGTAGGTTATCATTCTAATACAAGGTAATAATCATATTCAAACTTTGGTTCAATTTCTATAACTATAACAATCTTATTTCAAGTGATGATCTTACTTGAACTTGTTTTCGTGTCATGATTCTGCTTCAAGAACTTCGAGCCATCCAAGGATCCGTTGAAGCTAGATCCATTTTTCTCTTTTCCAGTAGGTTTATCCAAGGAAATTAAGGTAGTAATGATGTTCATAACATTATTTGATTCATACATATAAAGCTATCTTATTCGAAGGTTTAAACTTGTAATCACTAGAACATAGTTTAGTTAATTCTAAACTTGTTCGCAAACAAAAGTTAATCCTTCTAACTTGACTTTTAAAATCAACTAAACACATGTTCTATATCTATATGATATGCTAACTTAATGATTTAAAACCTGGAAACACAAAAAACACCGTAAAACCGGATTTACGCCGTCATAGTAACACCGCGGGCTGTTTTGGGTTAGTTAATTAAAAACTATGATAAACTTTGATTTAAAAGTTGTTATTCTGAGAAAATGATTTTTATTATGAACATGAAACTATATCCAAAAATTATGGTTAAACTCAAAGTGGAAGTATGTTTTCTAAAATGGTCATCTAGACGTCGTTCTTTCGACTGAAATGACTACCTTTACAAAAACGACTTGTAACTTATTTTTCCGACTATAAACCTATACTTTTTCTGTTTAGATTCATAAAATAGAGTTCAATATGAAACCATAGCAATTTGATTCACTCAAAACGGATTTAAAATGAAGAAGTTATGGGTAAAACAAGATTGGATAATTTTTCTCATTTTAGCTACGTGAAAATTGGTAACAAATCTATTCCAACCATAACTTAATCAACTTGTATTGTATATTATGTAATCTTGAGATACCATAGACACGTATACAATGTTTCGACCTATCATGTCGACACATCTATATATATTTCGGAACAACCATAGACACTCTATATGTGAATGTTGGAGTTAGCTATACAGGGTTGAGGTTGATTCCAAAATATATATAGTTTGAGTTGTGATCAATACTGAGATACGTATACACTGGGTCGTGGATTGATTCAAGATAATATTTATCGATTTATTTCGGTACATCTAACTGTGGATAACTAGTTGTAGGTTACTAACGAGGACAGCTGACTTAATAAACTTAAAACATCAAAATATATTAAAAGTATTGTAAATATATTTTGAACATACTTTGATATATATGTATATATTGTTATAGGTTCGTGAATCAACCAGTGGCCAAGTCTTACTTCCCGACGAAGTAAAAAAATCTGTGAAAGTGAGTTATAGTCCCACTTTTAAAATCTAATATTTTTGGGATGAGAATACATGCAGGTTTTATAAATGATTCACAAAATAGACACAAGTACGTGAAACTACATTCTATGGTTGAATTATCGAAATCGAATATGCCCCTTTTTATTAAGTTTGGTAATCTAAGAATTAGGGAACAGACACCCTAATTGACGCGAATCCTAAAGATAGATCTATTGGGCCTAACAAACCCCATCCAAAGTACCGGATGCTTTAGCACTTCGAAATTTATATCATATCCGAAGGGTGTCCCGGAATGATGGGGATATTCTTATATATGCATCTTGTTAATGTCGGTTACCAGGTGTTCACCATATGAATGATTTTTATCTCTATGTATGGGATGTGTATTGAAATATGAAATCTTGTGGTCTATTGTTACGATTTGATATATATAGGTTAAACCTATAACTCACCAACATTTTTGTTGACGTTTAAAGCATGTTTATTCTCAGGTGAATATTAAGAGCTTCCGCTGTTGCATACTAAAATAAGGACAAGATTTGGAGTCCATGTTTGTATGATATTGTGTAAAAACTGCATTCAAGAAACTGATTTCGATGTAACATATTTGTATTGTAAACCATTATGTAATAGTCGTGTGTAAACAGGATATTTTAGATTATCATTATTTGATAATCTACGTAAAGCTTTTTAAACCTTTATTTATAAAATAAAGGTTATGGTTTGTTTTAAAAATGAATGCAGTCTTTGAAAAACGTCTCATATAGAGGTCAAAACCTCGCAACGAAATCAATTAATATGGAACGTTTTTAATCAATAAGAACGGGACATTTCAAAATTACCATTTTGCCCATTTTTAACAAATTAAAACAGCTGGCTCGACAGACAGTTTGGACGGCGTCCAACATACTGGACGGCATCCCACTCTTCACGGCTGGACGGCGTCCCACCTCTTAGACGGCGTCCCGATCTACTGCAGAATCAGAAACAGAAACAGGGTGTTACAACTCTCCCCCACTTAGAATCGATCACGTCCTCGTGATCTTCTTCACTTAACCAAACGAACCACACTACACGGTCCTCAAACATAAGTCCCAATCCGACTTTCCTAGGAAACTCTTCCCAATGAATCACCTTTAACAACTAAAATCGTCACGCGCGATTTATCAAATCATAATTCGAGCACTAAAACCAACTCAATCCATCACATCGGGAAAACTCAACCAATCTCGTATCGAGATATCAATTCCTTAGCATACCCTTACCGAGTACGATGCTAAAAACAAACAAATCTCAACCTAAGGTCAACAACCCGAAGCGATGAAGACCGAACCAAACGAATCCTTACGGATAACACCAATCACTAACACCCCTTGTAGTGCGCAATACGACCAATGCGCAACTACCGTAACATCATAACAAACGGTTTAAACCTATAGCGCCTAAGACGATCATGTCAACTCTAGATCCCAAGGTGTACAAAATCAACGATCGTCACAACCGTAACAACACGTGAGCGAAACACGGCTATCGCCTCACTAATCATACAACATGGTCCTCACGACCCCACCATCGGCGTATAAAACAACCGATAGTTCAAACATCATGGTCCTTACAACCCCACCATTGGTGTATAAAATAACTGACAGATCACACAACACGAAGGCTGGCCGAAAACATACGCGCCTTAGTGAATCCAAACTACACGTGATCCACTACCATGATGAAGTCAGCGGACCCGAAGATCATGCTTCACCAATCTCAACACCGGATGAAGTCAGCGGACCCCGTCAACGGTCATGCTTCACCGATATAACACCTCGCTCATGATGAAGTCAGCGGACCCGAAGATCATGCTTCAACATTCTCAACACCGGATGAAGTCAGTGGACCCCGTCAACGGTCATGCTTCACCGATATAACACCTCGCTCATGATGAAGTCAGCGGAGCCCGAACGTCATGCTCCAACAATCGGATACTCCCATGATGAAGTCAGCGGACCCGAAAGTCATGCTTCATCAATCAACGCCCTTTTGGCCTCGAACGACGAGTAGCGTAACATCGCGCTCTGCTACGCCATAGTGAATCCTAACGGATACCACTAACCATTCACAGACTCGAGCAAGAACCACCTATATCAAACATAGGCACAAAACAATAATTCTCTAGAAGAGGATCCGACACACACCTCCCTTAACCGAAGGATTTCACCTTGCTCACCAAACACGTCCATTATCTCTCAACGAGATTTACCACATTACCACCTCGGTGATAATTCAAATCCAAACCTAAAGTACAATTTAACCGAAATTGTACTCTACTACAAACCGACCAAAACTAGGTCCCAACACAAGTTTCGAATCTACCATAAGCATTATCCAAATTCTCACACTAAAACTTCCTCGTGCGGGAGTGTAACTCCCCCACTTGGAACTACGTCCCATATCCACAACTCGTACAATCGTACAATGCTACCAAAGGTAGACTTTACAAACGATTGGGCTCACACGACCCATCACCATATCTTGTTCCAACCTTGAGCATACGAAGGATTTTAACCTATCCTTAAACACTTCGAACGAAAAGTGTACCAAAAATTACACAAACCATACCTTCGCAATCATCCAATTGCTTTAGTCTGTCAAATTCTACCTTGTCACTCATGTACCTAAGAGTTTCACTTCGGTACCCTAAGTACAATGTAACCACAATATAATCGGAGTCGAACACCATGCGAGTAGGTATAACAGAGGCACCTAATGTTGCGTCACGTAGACTCCTTTACCAACATACATCGAGATCAACACTCGATTTCAAGAATTTCAATCAACCCGACGAACCTCATGGTTCATCGGCTTCAACGCCAAAGCGAACACGCCCTTAACGACCAAACACCAAAACCCATTTCCATGGTTTGGTAGAAACATTTTCCAAATACTAAGGAATGCTTGGTTGCGCCAAGTCTTACGCCCTTCGCTCGACAATCAAACGTCACCGTAGGGTACTTCCATTAGGAACGTCACCCATAACAACAACATGCACAACACAATGCATTTAATAAACTCAAATTCAATGGCACTTAATAATCAAAGGACATATTTATTAAAACGAAACGTACTTAACGTCTCCTTGCCTCACCCGTCCCCGCTAACTTGGGACATTCCGACTTACGATGTCCTTCTTGGCAATTGAAACACACCATACCATCACCCTTTGGTACCGAACATTCCCAAGACTTGTGACCCCTCATGCCACAATTGTAACATCTAGATGCACTAGAATCCGGTATACTCGTCCGCATACCACCCGTGCTCACACTCGGACCCTTAGTCCTCTTACTCGGAGCACCATACGAAACAACCCTTCTCTTACTTGAAGGTTCACCAATCTTTGATCGCGTATACGACTCGAAACCTCAGCCACGGTGAATAATTCGCGTGACCCCGGCTAATCTTATTCTTCAAGTCATCATTCAAGGTTCGATAGAAATCTTGCATCAACAAATTATCATTCCCCAAATACTCCGGGCAAAAATGAGCCTTCGCCATAAACGTCGTCTTGAGAGTATTCAAATCCATAGAACCCTGTTGCAAATTTCGCAACTCATTATGCATTTCTAACAAATCGGCTGAAGTTAGGAACTCCTCGAAGAATTCCTTCTTAAACTTGTCCCATGACAATGCCATAAACAGTTCACCACCGACAAGATCAATCTTACCATCCAACCAATCCTTTGCCCTACCCCGCAACAAACTAGTAGCGAGTCTTGTCCTCTTCTCAGGAGGGCATTCAATAGTACGAAAACACCCTTCGACATCCGAGAACCAAGTTTTGCTTATCAAAGGATCCGGCTTTCCGTCGTAAATCGGGGGTTTAGTCCTCATGAAGCTCTTAAGACAACGCTCCATTTCACTACCACCCCGAAATTCAGAATACTCCCTATCCATTTCTTCTCGAGATGCACTCATTTACTCCGCAACGGCGGCCGCAACTCTAGAGTTAAACTCCTCGTCGTTCGTCTCGATCCCATTTCTCGTCGCCATTCTAAGGAATGCAAAGCGACTAGATCACGAACGTATAAACCATACTCACAACGCCGCCCCATCTTGCTCGACACTCGTGGTACATCACTTGTTAAACATGATTTGCACCCGTAATAAGGTTTGCAAGTCCTTATTACGCACACACATCGTATCGACTTGTTAGTACAACGACCGTCTCGCTCGATGTTATAAACAAACACAAACAAAATTCTACGCAATATAACACACGCGAGAATTATCTTCACAACACAAATAATATATTAATAATATCTGCATTACTAATATAAACGTTAGTCAACCTATAAACAAGGCACTAACTAAACCCATTCTAACCCGTAATCCTACAAGTCCCGCAACAAATAAGCACACACAAAAGTCTAAGTCTAGGCACCTATCTCAAGTCACCTAAATCCCTTAGACCATGCTCTGATACCACTTGTAACAACCCAACCCGTTAACCATCCGAAAACGTGCCAATTTTTTTTTCCTGAGACAGCCCTTCTGGACGGCGTCCAGCCCTTAAGACCTGGACGGCGTCCAGCAGATCTGGACGGTATCCAGAACGCCTGCCAGATTCTGTTTTGCTTAATGATTTCACACGGGCGAAAAACCCGCTTCCCAACACTTTTAAACCAAGACACTTTCACAATACGTTATAATAATTAAAACAAAGAGTTTTCCACAATAAAATCGATTTTTACAACAACGGGCCCACATGGACCCAAATTACCACAAAGTGACCCTTTCGACCCACTTAGTTAAATTCAAAACATAGCCCGAGCATGGGATTGGGGATACGCTACCAATCCTAATCAAATCCAAAAGCAAGTCTTCTAAAGCAACCTAGCCAAGATCTCTAATTAACAAAGCTTACCCGAGCCGCCAAGCATGCGAACCTATAAAAATATCAACAATGAGAGGGTAAGCTAACGCTTAGTGAGTAAAAATATACTACATACATATATATATATGCATAAAATGGACACGCCACACAAATATCCAAATACCGCATACCGGAGCATCCAAGCATAAAGGCAAGCTAGTGTAAGCTTACCGTAAGATCACTAAGCAATGAGCTAAAGATACATCCACAAAATATAAGTTCACCAACAACGATGTGAACAACGCCAATAAAATACACCCGGAGGGTTAGCTATACCACGACAAAACAACATTTTACGTATACAAAATATATATATATATATATATATAACTCGAATAACATAAAATGCTTACGCTTACAACACAATAACCATGGTTAACCAAATCTTCGCAAGGGAATGACTTCGCGAAACAAGTCATCGATGTTCATAACAACCATTAGTGCACTTAACACTTCGTACACTAACCCCACGGGTGGCATCTTAACACATCGATACTTCACCCCGGGTGGCGTCTTAACACGTCGACACTTCACCCCGAGTGGTGTCTTAACACTTCGACACTTCACTCTTCATTTTACCTGAGGTGGCATCTTAACACGTCGATACTTCACCTCGAGTGGCGCCTTAACACATCGGCACTTCACCCTTCAACTTACTTGGAGTGGCATCTTAGCACATCGATACTTCACTCCGGGTGGTGTCTTAACACATCGACACTTCACTCGTCATATTACTTTGAGTGGTGTCTTAGCACATCGACACTTCACTCGTCACGTGAACGTGGTGTCTTAGCACATCGACACTTCACATTTCACGCTACACAAATAAATACATTATATATATACGCATATAATTATTCCACTCACTATATTAACCCTTCGTCATTGGGGTTATATAAGTCCACATCACACACCCATGTGATAACGTACACACAAAGTGTGCACCTCGCCAAAGGTGGTCAACCAAAAAGCACAACCGTGCCAATTGGACCTATACACAAGTCCATCAAATCCACCTATACGTGAAGTGAGTTCTATAACCGAGAACCACTTCACCCGACCCGCACCCATCCTACACATACATATGCACATAGGATATTAACACTCACCTTGTGCCTTAAAGAAATGATTCCAAGTAATCCGCAACTCATCAATGGAAAGTACCTATTCCATTATCACAAATACCACAACATAATTAGGGTGGATTTACAAACCAACCCAATTTACACTTAGTGCAATTTCGACCCAAATGCACTTCCAAGCACAAAACGCGCCCAAACTAACCAATATCCACTAACACGAGTGAAAATGGTCCTAACACACCGATTTAGCCCGAACACAAGTGTTAAACACGTGTCATACCCATTTTGACACCAAAACCCTAATTTTGACCTATTTCAAAATCAGTTAACCAAACTCACCCAAAATGTGACAACCCGAAAATTTCTGACCAAATTTAAACTTTAATCTTTACATTATTTCGATACGATAAGCAAAGTTTGTAATGTTGAGTCTCGAAAATTTTGAAACTATGTTTATATGTTCAATTGACCTTCGACTGTTCCCAACGATTCACGAACAACTATTTGTAATTAGATTCATATATATATTTAAGTATGTAAATATATATATATATATATATGTACATGAATATTAATTATAAATATATAAGATTAAATATTAAATTTATTTATTTGAAAACATATACTTAATGTATTTAATTATATAATAAAACCTAAATCTATATATATATTGTAATGACTCGTCCTTATCCACCTGGACGAAGTCATCAACATTTGGTCCCAATGCGATGATCGACTCCAAATAATGTCCTTAAATTGAGCAAATGCACAGCGGAAGACTTAATTCGTACCTGAGAATAAACATGCTTTAAAGTGTCAACCAAAAGGTTGGTGAGTTCAAAGGTTTATTATAACAATCATTTCAATATATTAATAGACCACAAGATTTCGTATTCATAAACGTTTTAATAAAAATATTCTAAGTGGTTGAGCACTTGGTAACCATACTTAACATTTAATCAACGTCGCATATTCCCTTTATTATGAAATCTCACTACACCGTACCAAGTGTAGTCACTGAAATGAAGTACTGTGCAACCGTTGAATACTGGTCGTCCAGCCTAGTTGGGGTTGTCAGGCCCGACAGAAACAGGATTCGCGTTTACAATACCCATGTAAATAGTAGTTACCAAGCTACAGGGAAATATGCCAGTGGTACAACTCAACGTAGAATATATTTTTAAGTACTTGTGTCTATTTTGTCAAACATTTATAAAAGCAGCGCATGTTTTCTTAGCCCAAAAATATATATTGCAAAAGCAATTACAAAGGGAGCAAATGAAACTCACCATACTGTATTTTGTAGTAAAAATACATATGAAATTATTTAACAAGTGTAGGGTTGACCTTGAATTCACGAACCTATATCATTTATATGTATATATTAACACATATAATTGAAATTGAACAAATTTATATATATTTATTAGTCATATCATCTTTATATTAATAACTTATATGTTTCATAAATATATTCATTTTATGTATTTTAAATAAAAATATAGTTATATTTTTATGTGTTAAGTATAGTTTTATACAATTAATAGTTATTTGATAAAATAATATTAATAAATAATAAGTAAGAGTTGTATCTTTTTATGATAATAATAATACTAGTAATAATAATTATAATAATAATGACCATAATAATAATTATAATGTTAAAATAATGATAATAATGATAATAATAATATTTTTAATGATAATACTTATAATAATAAAAATGATAATTTTAATAAAAATACTTTTATTAATGATAATAATAATAATTTAAAAATGATAATTTTTATAAGAATGATATTTTTAATGATAATACTAATAATAACTACACTAATACTAATAATAATAATAATAATAAAATTTATACCTCACAAGAATAGGCTAACAATAATATAGTGCCCTTGCCTGGATTCGAACCTTAGACATCTCAGTTCACAAACCCACTCCTAACGAGTGGACCATTTATATTTTTCTGTATTAACTTGTACGATTAGTTAATTAATTTGTATGAAGATGTTTTTTTTTTTGTCATCATCTTACTCCTATCATCCACATCCTTTAGCATTATTTTCATGATCATTATCATGATCAAATTTTCATCAACATCATGTATCATAAACGTCATCATCATCGAACAATCATTCATATGATCATCATCATTTCTATCACTTACAATTGTAATCGGCTTTTTCTCAAAGCCACGACCCAATATCCAAATGAATCTCGACCCACCATGTAACCAAATATATGGCCCAACAGAAACTTTAAATGGATCTCGGCCCATTAAAATAGTTTAAAAAGCCCACGAAACTAATACAAGATATCTTCATAAAATTTAGAATTCTGTATTAGATAAACAAATCCAAATGTGGACCATTCTACTTTCCATTTGGTCGGCCATAGTGGAAAAAAAAATGAACGTGCAATTTAAATTATACTAATACTGTTTTCCTTCTTTCCATCATCTATGATATCATCCCTCATCATCAACATCTTAACGATCATAACAATCATCTTGTAACATATAACAGTGATAAATTCGATGGGTCTTGTTGGGGTTTAATAGAAAAGCAGTCGGTACAGGTAGCAGCCTTCTTGTTTTCGTTTGGGTGTCAGTTAAATAAAAAAAAATTATAAATAGCAAAACAGTGCATGTAGGCGAGTAACATAAAATAACAGATGGATTTTTCAGTTATTTTCGAATGGGTTGGAACAAAAACGTGTGGTAGTGGTGGTTGCTAAACAGAAATAGGAAATACGAAAATAGTAGTAGTAAAGTCGAGTGTTAATGGAGATGATTATGGTGATGGGCGATGGTGTGTGCTCGTTTTCAAACAAAGTAGAAGCAGAGAAGGGATTTCAAGGATGGTGTTTGGGTTTAGATAATGGTGATAGAGAGTGGATGTTGGTGGTTTGGATGATCAATTAAAACAGTGATAAGTGGTGATCGGTTTATGAGTTTAATTGAACAAGAAAGACAAGTAGAGGTGTATTATGGTTGTGGGTGTTGCCATAGCTGTCGACAGAAAAATAAAGTAGGAGGAAAGGTGATGGTTGTTTACAGTGTGAGGTGAAGGATGGCGATGGTTCAATGGTTGCAGAGGGTGTTTGGTTTATGATCATAATAAAAGGAAAAAGAGAGAGACGATGGAGGTGGTGAAAGGTTGGTCTAGTGTGGTCGATGATGGTTTGAAGATTCCACATAAAGTGGTGATGGTTTGTTGACAAGAACACAAGAGTGAAAGTGCACGGTCTATGGTGATGATCTTTGGGTTGAGAGGATGAAGTAGGTAACGGAGGTGGTTTGGGATGAAAGTTCAAGATGTCCATTTATATGTCTATGCATACATATATATAAGATATATTAAACTTTGATTCACTTCACTGGAGTGACAAAAGTATAAGAACAAACACAGTAATACAAATATCACGGATAAAATTGAAAAAGTGATCCATTATTTCAATTAAGCACAATGTTTCCAAATATAATATAGTTTAAGATATAAACATGTGGTAATGTTAGCTGTCGTTTACTATTCCATTTACGGACCGAAATTCATACTCCGTTGTTAATCAGTGGCAGATAAAAGTCTTCAGAAAAATTCCATATTTTTAAATTAACTATATTTATTTATTTATATAAAATTAAGTCATTAATTATTAAATAAAAATTACGTTAATTATTCACTCTCAACCCCAAGTAAAATATACTTGGTGTAAAAATTTAACAAATAGCTCATTAATAAGCCTATAATTTATATTACTCATTTTTGGATCACCGTTTATTTTTAAAATAATATAAGTTTGAATTTAACTTGCTTAATATCAATCGGATATCAAACTAGTATTACACTCATTTAATATTTATTTTTAATACACTTTGTATATATTTATATATATATAGATTCATTTAAATAACAACTTTATTATATCGCTTATTATTTTACATAATTATTTCCTACAATTAAATCATATATTATTTCAAATAATATTTCAATTTATTATATATATACATATATTTAAATATATATGTATCTATTTACAATTACTTGTTCGTGAATCATCGAGAACAGTCGAAGGTCAATTGAATATATGAAACAGTTCAAAATTTTTGAGACTCAACCTAACAGACTTTGCTTATCGTGTCAAAGATAATGAATCGTATCGAGAGTTTGGTTTAAAATTAGTCGAAATTTTCCGGGTCGTGACAGTACCTACCCGATAAAGAAATTTCGTCCCGAAATTTGATCGAGGTCGTCATG
Organism: Rutidosis leptorrhynchoides; assembly: GCF_046630445.1. Taxonomy (NCBI): domain Eukaryota; kingdom Viridiplantae; phylum Streptophyta; class Magnoliopsida; order Asterales; family Asteraceae; genus Rutidosis; species Rutidosis leptorrhynchoides. Next base: position 334,652,088 of record NC_092336.1, on the reverse strand, counting down.
GCTAACAATGAAAATGTTATCATGACGAATAAGAGTTGACTAAATAGGGTTTTATCATCATTGAGTAATATTGATGAAATAATTGAGTTACTCGAAGTGTATGAGTAAAGCTATCACAAAAGAGTGAAATGAAGTAAATAGAGGTTCGTTTTAACTTTTGACATAGTCGCTGTTGAATTCCGGAATTCGAGGAATTTAAAGAAATCTTCTAATCAGAAAGAAAATGTAATAGCACGATTTATTAGCAACTGTTGGAATTACGGAAGAACCGAAATATCAAGGAAATATTTCCGTGATATGCTTAGAGATTAAGTAGAATAAAAGAGTCGTGTAACATGGCACATGATGAGGATAAGGTCTGTGAATCATCATCACGTTACATTAGAAATTTAGCATGACTTACTGTAATATAACCACGTTGGCCAACCTCATTATATTATACTAACTCATGCTTCTATTTCCAACACTACTTCAGGATTCATTCAAAGATTATACTTAGATTTTACAGAAATTTCCAATATAATGTATTACAGATAGCACGAAGAGGTATATAATTTCGGACAAGAATATTTATAAAAATATCCTCAGGAATATCGAAGATATTTATGATGATATTTTGGAATTTCTAAGTTCGAAGGTTGATGAAGAAAAATTTTTCGCAAGATTTTAAGATGACTTTAGAGCAAGATATGCTCTAAAGATTTCATCGGATCCAGAATTACCTGGATTCTTTGAATATAGGGTTTTGTCCTTGTATTTGTCCTTGGTCTCCTTCATGGTGTGCTTAATCCGATTTTCAGTACCAAATTTTCTATCGAGCGTTCCTATCACTTCTTTCTTTATCATCAACTTTTGGCCATTAAGACCATCTACAACATGTTGCTTCGTCAGCATTTTCAAAGTTAACGGATCTGGTTCATCGGTTATTAAACCGAGGTGGTTTCAGGATAATTATATTTTTAGATGATTAAACACTGATGGTAATTTGGTGGAATACGAAAGGTTCTCTGATAACAATAAATGAGCACGCGTATATATATCAAGGTTATAATAAGGTTGTTTCCGATAAAAAGTCAGAGTTGACTTGCTGGAGCTGTGACAAAATTTGCTACTTTGAAAGGGATTACCAAATTATTTTGGGTAATGATAACACTGAAGGAATTAGCACAGCTACGTGTTTAAACATTTACTCAGTTTCCGAGGTTTTTCAGGTGCATAACTATATGCATCAATCTTTTCTTCCGTAGATGAAGTGCGGCTGGTTCATCCTCTCGATCGAGGTGTTTTCAAGAATCATGATAGGTTTGAACGCAGATTGTAATCGTTAAGATACAATTGAGGTTTAAGATGAAATCAAGTGGCAAACTTGAAGAATTGTTTAGTTTCATATGTTATAATCAATATTTTAATTTATTTTAATTGTCCAATATTATTAGTCCACAGTCGATAGTCCACAGTTAACAGTCCAATAATTCATATATAGTTTAATATATAATATTCGAATTAATACGTTTCGTGACCCGTATACGTCTCAGACTCGATCACAACTCAAACTATATATATTATTGTGGAATCAACCTCAACCCTGTATAGCTAACTCCCGCATTACTGCATATAGAGTGTCTATGATTATTTCAAATAATATATATAGATGCGTCGATATGATATGTCAAAACCTTGTATACGTGTCCCGATATTTAAAGTGCATGAAAATAAATAACAGAAATTAAATGACGATAAATAAAGTGCGTAAAGTAAATAACAAAAATTAAATGACGATAAGTAAAATTGCGAGAATGTAAATTATGATAAATAAATTGCGATAAATAAAATGTAATCAGTTAGCTAGGAACAATTAGCTGGGAACAGTTAGCGTGGATTCTTAACAACATTTTTCTCGTAGTTAATTTGTTTGTTTCTAACAAGTTTTATTTTGTCCAGTGTTTTCTTCATTATGCCACTTGTTGGATTCGGATAGATCAAAATCCAAATATGAAATTGAATGAAAATGGTTATTCTCTGGTGAACGGATACGTATATCGGTGGCTGTAAATAGGATCGTAAATGACTATTATTAGATTTGGAAGAATGTACAGTATACTTATTAATGTGAAATCTGAATATTCCTCGAGTATTACTTACCCGTTAAAATATTTTCAACATTAACAGTTTGTACAAAAGAATTTTTAATTACAATCTTTATGAAAATATACTTACATATATATTTTCTTCAGATTTAATCATGGATTTAATGAACTAATATGATATTAATCTCATTTGCTTTTCGGTTTGAGCTAGAATAGCTAATCTCTAAGACTTTAGAGATTACATAATCGCCATGTTCCGTGAGGATAAATGATATAGAATGATTCGTAGAACGAAAATTAATCGATGTGGAACAAAGTGTAAAACGAAGATTATGCTCGAGGTACAGAATGAGATGTTGATTCATGGATTGTTGATGGTACTGGTGCTATTACTGATGGTACTGTTGGTGCGGGTGATATTGTTGAAGCTGGTAACTTTTGCACTATATTCTCCCAATTGATTAATCGAGCGCGAAATTCGTTGACTTCTTCTATTATTCTGGGATGATTGTCGGTCGAAACGAGCGGATGAATAAGGTTCAAAATTGTGGATAGAATATAATCGTGTCGAACTACTCTGGAACTGAGGCTGAAAATGGTGTTACTAACAGGTTCGCCGGTAAGTGCTTCAGGTTCTTCATCAAAAGGTGAATTCGGTTAGTGGAAGGGATCGCCTTATGTGCATCTCTATTGATTAAGTTGACAACGAACCCATCAGATGAATTGGGGATAGATGATTGGTTGTCTCATTCTGGTGACACTACTTTCGGAGCTTAAGTGATACTCCATATTAGAATAGCTGTCGGAATCCGAGAAATTCGAGCTGGTTGAGGGATTCATCTCGTACGATCAGATGAAGGATTTTTGATAAGAACTAGATTATAGGATGTAGATTAGTACCCTGCAATACATAATTTACATATGCATATATAATACTAAAATCCCATAAGTTACGGAGGAATCTACGGAATATGTTAGGCAAATTTTACAGTAACGGATATGCTAAGATATGAATTAGCAGATACGCTAAGATATGAATTTGTCTATACACTATTCATCATTATAAGTGCAGGAGGTCATGTCTAAACTTAGGAATGATAAGCAGGTAATTTTCCACTAGGAATGATAAGCAAAACTTTTAACATGCAGACCAGGTTCAAGTTCAGACTTATTAATATATCCTAACAACTACGAGGTCGAAGTCCAGACTTACTAATGCATCTAAACAACTACCAGTTAGACACACTAATGCAAGACCTGGTTCACTAGGACCAACACTCTGATACCACCTTTAACGACTCGTCCTTATCCACCTGGACGAAGTCATCAACATTTGGTCCCATTACGATGATCGACTCCAAATAATGTCCTTAAATTGAGCAAATGCACAGTGGAAGCTTAATTCGTACCTGAGAATAAACATGCTTTAAAGTGTCAACCAAAAGGTTGGTGAGTTCAAAGGTTTATCATAACAATCATTTCAATATATTAATAGACCACTAGATTTCATATTCATAAAAGTTTTAATAAAAATATTCTAAGTGGTTGAGCACTTGGTAACCATACTTAACATTTAATCAACGTCGCATATTCCCTTTATTATGAAATCTCACTACACCGTACCAAGTGTAGTCACTGAAACGAAGTACTGTGCAACCGTTGAATACTGGTCGTCCAGCCCAGTTGGGGTTGTCAGGCCCGATAGATCTATCAACAGAATTCGCGTTTACAATACCCATGTAAATAGTAGTTACCAAGCTACAGGGAAATATGCCAGTGGTAAAACTCAACGTAGAATATATTTTTAAGTACTTGTGTCTATTTTGTCAAACATTTATAAAAGCAGCGCATGTTTTCTCAGCCCAAAAATATATATTGCAAAAGCAATTAAAAAGGGAGCAAATGAAACTAACCATACTGTATTTTGTAGTAAAAATACATATGACGTCATTTAACAAGTGTAGGGTTGACCTTGAATTCACGAACCTATATCATTTATATGTATATATTAACACATATAATTGAAATTGAACAAATTTATATATATTTATTAGTCATATCATCTTAATATTAATAACTTATATGTTTCATAAATATATTCATTTTATGTATTTTAAATAAAAATATAGTTATGTTTTTATGTGTTAAGTATAGTTTTATACAATTAATAGTTATTTGATAAAATAATATTAATAAATAATAAGTAAGATTTGTATCTTTTTATGATAATAATAATACTAGTAATAATAATTATAATAATAATGACCATAATAATAATTATAATGTTAAAATAATGATAATAATGATAATAATAATATTTTTAATGATAATACTTATAATAATAAAAATGATAATTTTAATAAAAATACTTTTATTAATGATAATAATAATAATTTAAAAATGATAATTTTTATAAGAATGATATTTTAAATGATAATACTAATAATAACTATACTAATACTAATAATAATAATAATAATAAAATTTATACCTCACAAGAATAGGCTAACAATAATATAGTGCCCTTGCCTGGACTCGAACCTTAGACATCTCAGTTCACAAACCCACTCCTAACGAGTGGACCATTTATATTTTTCTGTATTAACTTGTACGATTAGTTTATTAATTTGTATGATGATGTTTTTTTTTTGTCATCATCTTACTCCTATCATCCACATCCTTTAGCATTATTTTCATGATCATTATCATGATCAAATTTTCATCAACATCATGTATCATAAACGTCATCATCATCGAACAATCATTCATATGATCATCATCATTTCTATCACTTACAATTGTAATCGGCTTTTTCTCAAAGCCACGACCCAATATCCAAATGAATCTTGACCCACCATGTAACCAACTATACGGCCCAACAGAAACTTTAAATGGATCTCGGCCCATTAAAATAGTTTAAAAAGCCCACGAAACTAATACAAGATATCTTCATAAAATTTAGAATTCTGTATTAGATAAACAAATCCACATGTGGACCATTCTACTTCCCATTTGGTCGGCCATAGTGGAAAAAAAAATGAACGTGTAATTTAAATTATACTAATAATGTTTCCCTTCTTTCCATCATCTATGATATCATCCCTCATCATCAACATCTTAACGATCATAACAATCATCTTGTAACATATAACAGTGATAAATTCGATAGGTCTTGTTGGGGTTAAATAGAAAAGCAGTCGGTACAGGTAGCAACCTTCTTGTTTTCGTTTGGGTTTCGGTTGAATAAAAAAAAATTATAAATAGCAAAACAGTGCATGTAGGCGAGTAACATAAAATAACAGATGGATTTTTCAGTTATTTTCGAATGGGTTGGAACAAAAACGTGTGGTAGTGGTGGTTGCTAAATAGAAATAGGAAACACGAAAATAGTAGTAGTAAAGTCGAGTGTTAATGGAGATGATTATGGTGATGGGCGATGGTGTGTGCTCGTTTTCAAACAAAGAAGAAGCAGAGAAGGGATTTCAAGGATGGTGTTCGGGTTTAGATAATGGTGATAGAGAGTGGATGTTGGTGGTTTGGATGATCAATTAAAACAGTGATCAGTGGTGATCGGTTTATGAGTTTAATTGAACAAGAAAGACAAGTAGAGGTGTATTATGGTTGTGGGTGTTGCCATAGCTGTCGACAGAAAAATAAAGTAGGAGGAAAGGTGATGGTTGTTTACAGGGTGAGGTGAAGGATGGCGATGGTTCAATGGTTGCAGAGGGTGTTTTGTTTATGATCATAATAAAAGGAAAAAGAGAGAGACGATGGAGGTAGTGAAAGGTTTGTCTAGTGTGGTCGATGATGGTTTGAAGATTCCACATAAAGTGGTGATGGTTTGTTGACAAGAACACAAGAGTGAAAGTGCACGGTCTATGGTGATGATCTTTGGGTTGAGAGGATGAAGTAGGTAACGGAGGTGGTTTTGGATGAAAGTTCAAGATGTCCATTTATATGTCTATGCATACATATATATAAGATATATTAAACTTTGATTCACTTCACTGGAGTGACAAAAGTATAAGAACAAACACAGTAATACAAATATCACGGATAAAATTGAAAAAGTGATCCATTATTTCAATTAAGCACAGTGTTTCCAAATATAATATAGTTTAAGATATAAACATGTGGTAATGTTAGCTGTCGTTTACTATTCCATTTACGGACCGAAATTCGTACTCCGTTGTTAATAAGTGGCAGATAAAAGTCTTCAGAAAAATTCCATATTTTTAAATTAACTATATTTATTTATTTATATAAAATTAAGTCATTAATTATTAAATAAAAATTATATTAATTATTCACTCTCAACCCCAAGTAAAATATACTTGGTGTAAAAATTTAACAAATAGCTCATTAATAAGCCTATAATTTATATTACTCATTTTCGGATCACCGTTTATTTTTAAAATAATATAAGTTTGAATTTAACTTGCTTAATATCAATCGGATATCAAACTAGTATTACACTCATTTAATATTTATGTTTAATACACTTTGTATATATTTATATATATAGATTCATTTAAATAACAACTTTATTATATCGCTTATTATTTTACATAATTATTTCCTACAATTAAATCATATATTATTTCAAATAATATTTCAATTTATTATATATATACATATATTTAAATATATATGTATCTATTTATAATTACTTGTTCGTGAATCATCGAGAACAGTCGAAGGTCAATTGAATATATGAAACAGTTCAAAATTTGTGAGACTCAACCTAACAGACTTTGCTTATCGTGTCAAAGATAATGAATCGTATCGAGAGTTTGGTTTAAAATTAGTCAAAATTTTCCGGGTCATGAAATATATAAAGTATAAAAAAAATATATTAAATGATTGTAATTCTCATTGGACGTTTCGATTATTATTTAGAGAAGTTAATTCGAACTTATGTGATTTTAAAATAAACGGTGATTCGAAAATGAGTAATATAAATTTTAGGCTTATTAAAAATTTATTTAGAAGTTATTGGATAAATTTTAAAACTTTTTATTTTACTTGAGGTTGGGAGTGAATAATTAATGTAATTTTTATTTAAGAAATTATGATCGAATTTTATACCTTAATGACCAAAATAAATAAATAGAGTTAATTTAAAAATATGGGATTTTTCTGAAAGACTTTTATCCGCCACTAATTATCAACGGGATACGAAATTGTAGTACTGTCGACATATATTAACTTTTTACTCTTATAACATGTTTTATGATATTAGAAATATTATTATATTTCATTACTATTATTGATTGATTCATTTTTCATTCTATTATTACAATGAATGATATAAAAAGGGAGACAGCTGGATTCTGTTATTCGTCTTATCATGCATATTGTGAATTCAATTATGCATAAAGATTCACTGTTTTTGTTTTTCATTTTACATTCTAACTAATAATAGTTTAACTTTAACATATTATATACACAACTTGAAAGCAGTGTCCTATCTTTCTTTTTGAATGTGATTACACTAAGAAAAATGAAACCAACAAATTACTTCTCTTCTTCTTTTGCTAGTCCACAACCACCACCACACTAAATCATCATCAAGTCTTAATGCTATTTTTTTTTGAGAAGATCAAATCCATCACCACCTTGCCACCACACACCTTCATCCACCATTGACTACTGTCACCGAAAACCTTTCACCATCGTTGAACAAACACCACCACGATCACACCTACTGTTGCTAGCTACAAATCAACAAAAACACCATCATTATAAACCCATATGTAAGTTGTTGTGTTGTTCGGTTTGCAGCAAAACACAAGCCACATTACACATGGTCACACTACTGCTACAAATTTGTTTGTGTTCGAAACCCACTTCAACCAATTAACCACCTTCATCACCATGGCTATACTCGTTCGAATAAACCGCCACCCATCACCACCACATCGAACCCATAACCACGGTTAACCATCATCAACTCTATGTGTTATTTTCCATTCGTTTATGTTGTATTTTTTTTTGTTCGTGGTCATTCGGTAAAACCACCGTGACCTTCACTCTTACCACTTTACAACCACGATCCACGTATATTATCCTTATTCCTGTTTCAATCAGTTCTCATCACAAGACCACCACCCATAAGATTTAATATTGTTGCTTTATCCAAATACTACTATCCACTTACTCGGTTACACACCCAAGCGAAACCCACTTGTTATCTATTTCAATCGAACCCCAATATCTATTTTTTTCTGGCCAACCACCATGAACCATTTGCGTGAAAACTACTCAAACCATAACCCATACGTTGCTACAGTTTCTGTGGTTCCTTTTTCTTCTTTATGTTTTCTACTGTTGCTCAACATTAACGGGGGAGATGAAAATATAAAGATGTTGTATTAAATATTAATATGCACTACCTTGTCAAGTTCCAAGACAAACGTGCTTATGAAATACGTTGAAGTATAATGGACGACACCTACTAAATTTACTAACCCCACTTGATATATATATAAAAAAAAGAAAACAATAAAGTTTACAAGTGGAAACCGACTTGTGTTTTTTTTTCTTTCTCTTTTTCAAATCCTACGTACAGCAAATGGGACGGGTCCTAGTTATTGTAAGTTGGCAGACAAAATTGATTTGTTGGTAATGATCATTTGAATTAATTAATGGCAATTGGTTGCCCACTGGTCGATCGGAGTTTTAAGGAAGGAAAACAGAAAGTCACACGGGATATATACATATAATTCGCATAATAGAACAGAAGAGAGGAATCGGAGGAATGGTTAGGGGTGTGGGTGTTTAATCGAGAGGTCTCGGGTTCGAGCCCGGGCGGTGGAAGTTCTTTACATATTTTTTGAGGTTTATTCTTTAAGGTAGTTTCTATTATTAATATTCTTATTGTTATTATTATTGTCATTAAGTAAGATAAGTATTATTATTATCAACTATTTTTATTATAGGTATTAGTATTATTATATAAGTAGTATTATTAACATTATAGTTATTAATATAAATATTAGTATTATTTTTATTAGTAAAATCATTATTTTATAATTATTATTATTAATATCCATTATTATTAAAAGTATCATTTTATAAAAATTATTATTTTTATTATTATAACTATCATTATTATAGGGTGAAACAAATTTTACTTATTATTATCAATATTATTTTATCAAATAACTATTAGTTATATAAACCAATATTTACTATATATAACATAACTATATTAATATTTTTATTATAAATATTAATAAATGTAATTAATTAATTATGTTATTAATGAGACACATAATTTAAAATAACACTTAATAATGATAGCTAAATTTGTTCGATTACAATGTGTTAATATATATAATTGATATAGGTTCGTGAATCCGAGGCCAACCCTACTTTTGTTCATTGTCGTCATATGTATTTTTACTACAAAATACATTATGGTGAGTTTCATTAATCCCTTTTTAAATGTTTTTGCAATATATATTTTTGGGACTGAGAATACATGCGCTGTTTTTTATAACTGTTTTACGAAATAGACACAAGTAATTGAAACTACATTATATGGTTGAATGATCGAAATCGAATATGCCCCTTTTTATTATGTCTGGTAATCTAAGAATTAGGGAACAGACACCCTAATTGACGCGAACTCTAAAGATAGATCTATCGGGCCCAACAAGCCCCATCCAAAGTACCGGATGCTTTAGTACTTCGAAATTTATATCATGTCCTAAGGAGGATCCCGGAATGATGGGGATATTCTTATTGTGAATGTCGGTTACCAGGTGTTCAATCCATATGAATGATAGTTTTGTCTCTATGCATGGGACGTATGTTTATGATAAATGAAAATATGAAATCTTGTGGTCTATTAAAATTTTGAAATGATTATTTATGATAAACTAATGAACTCATCAACCTTTTGGTTGACACTTTAAAGCATGTTTATTCTCGGGTACGAAAGAAATCTTCCGCTGTGCATTTGCTCATTTTAGAGACATTACTTGGAGTCATACATGACATATTTCAAAAGACGTTGCATTCGAGTCGTCGATTTCATCAAGATTATTATTAAGTCAATTATAGTTAGATATATTATGAAATGGTATGCATGCCGTCAACTTTCGATGAAATGAAAGATTGTTTTTTCAAAAATGAATGCAATGTTTGTAAAATGTATCATATAGAGGTCAAGTACTGATAATGTTAAAAACGAACATATATTTCATAGCATTATTCCTTAAGAAAGACAAGCTTTTAGTTGCAATTGTTCTATTTACAAGTGATATTCATTTAAATAATAAAAAGTGAAGACAAAAGACAGATTCGACGAATTGAAGACGCAAACGACCAAAAAGCTCAAAAGTACAAAAGACAATCAAAAAGGTTCCAATTATTGATAAGAAACGTCTCGAAATTACAAGAGTACAAGATTCAAAACGCAAAGTACAAAATATAAAATTGTACGCAAGGACGTTCGAAAATCCGGAACCGGGACCAGAGTCAACTCTTAACGCTCGACGCAACGGACTAAAAATTACAAGTTAACTATGTATATAAATATAATATAATATATAATTAATTATATTAATTATATATATATATTATATATATAATAAAAACCGTCGGCAGAGAAAGACTCCAAGATGTGAGCTGGAATTTCAAACTCCGCGACTCGCGGAGTTTGAAGGCAAAATTCAACGCGAGTCGCGGAGCCACAAAAATCAAAAATCCCTATAAAGCAAACCGAATTCTGATCAAAATTTCATATTCTATTTTCTCTCTTCTCTCATATATACGTAAAATATATATATAATTTATATTTTAATTTTAATTTTAATTTTAATTCTAATAATAAGGGTATGTTAGCGAATGTTGTAAGGGTGTAAGTCGAAATTCTGTCCGTGTAACGCTACGCTATTTTTAATCATTGTAAGTTATGTTCAACCTTTTTACATTAATTTCTCGTAGCTAAGTTATTATTATGCTTATTTAAAACGAAGTACTCATGATGTTGGGCTAATTACTAAAATTGGGTAATTGGGCTTTGTACCATAATTGGGGTTTGGACAAAAGAACGACACTTGTGGAAATTAGACTATGGGCTATTAATGGGATTTATATTTGTTTAATTAAATGAAAGTTTGTTAATGTTAATATAAAGATTTACAATTGGGCGTCCCTATAAATTACCATATACACTCGATCGGACACGATGGGCGGGGTATTTATATGTACGAATAATTGTTCATTTAACCGGACACGGGAATGGATTAATAGCCACTAGAATAATTAAAACAGGGGTGAAATTACATTCAAGGGTAATTGGTGTAATTGTTAACAAAGTAGTAAAACCTTGGTTTACACGCAGTCGATAACCTGGTGTATTCATTAAACAAAGAATTAAAACCTTGTTACAATTCGAATCCCCAATTAGTTGGAATATTTAACTTCGGGTATAATAATAATTTGACGAGGACACTCGCACTTTATATTTATGACTGATGGACTGTTATGGACAAAAACCAGACGGACATATTAAATAATCCAGGACAAAGGACAATTAACCCATGGGCATAAAACTAAAATCAACACGTCAAACATCATGATTACGGAAGTTTAAATAAGCATAATTCTTTTATTTCATATTTAATTTCCTTCATTTTATATTTAATTGCACTTCTAATTATCGCATTTTTATTTATTGTTATTTAATCGCACTTTTAATTATCGTACTACTTAATTGTCGCAATTTTATCGCACTTTTATTATTCGCAATTTCATTATCGTTATTTACTTTACTCTTTAAATTAAGTCTTTTATTTATTTAATATTTTACATTAAGTTTTAACTGCGACTAAAGTCTTAAAATCGACAAACCGGTCATTAAACGGTAAAAACCCCCCTTTATAATAATAATATTACTTATATATATGTTTGTATTTTTATAAAAGTAAACTAATATAGCGTTGAGCTTTGTTTAAAGATTTCCCTGTGGAACGAACCGGACTTACTAAAAACTACACTACTGTACGATTAGGTACACTGCCTATAAGTGTTGTAGCAAGGTTTAAGTATATATCCATTCTATAAATAAATAAAAAATCTTGTGTAAAATTGTATCGTATTTAATAGTATTTTCTGCTAAAATTAATAACTATTTTATATACACCTCGCATAACATCAAGTATTTTTGGCGCCGCTGCCGGGGACTTATCTTAAAAGCCGGAAGTGCAACGCTAATATAAAAAAAAAAAAAGATTTTTAGTTTACTTTTATAAAAATTCGTTTTTGTAAAAATACGTTTTAATTATTCGAAAATATAAAAAGAAAAACAAAAATATAATTATTTTTAAGATTTTGTTAAATATTTAAGTTTTATAAGTTTCTTTATTTTTATTTTAGTTTATAAAAATATAAGTTTTATTTTAATATCTTTTATTTATTTAAAATCAGAAAACAGAAAATAAAAAAAATAAAATAAAGAAAAAACGCGTCGAATTTAAAGCTGTCAGCTGAAATTTGAAACCCCGCGAGTCGCGGGGTTTGAAGCATTATATACCGCAAGTCGCGGAGCTTCTCTGACAGGCGACAAAAAACCCTAATCCTGCATTAATTACGATTATTAATTATTTATTATTATTATTTAACCCTAATTATTATTATTATTATTATTAGTTTTATTTTTACTTTTACTTTTTATTTAATTTATGTATTTAATATTAATTAGTTTTATTAAATTGTAAAATTAGTAGTTTTATTAAATAAAATAATATAAAAATAATATTTTTATAAAAATTGTACTTTTTACAACTTTTTATATATTTTTATATTTTGTCCCTTTTTAATCATTGTAGCGTAATATTTGTATTTTTAGTTCATATTTAATTTTAAACTTAGTTTTTGCTATAGTTATTTTTACTCCTAGATTTTTAGGCTTTGCCGTAGAATTCCTTAAGTGCTTTTTCTTTAGACTAAGATTTAGGTACTTTAGAATTTTGCGACGCCTTTTTAAGTTTTAGTTTCTTTTTAAGTTATTTCCATTTGGGATTTAGTTTTTCCTGTAAGCTTTAATATTTTTAGACACCTTTTACTATGTATCAATTATCATTTCAATTAGTAATTTCAATTTGCGATTATAATTTTAAGTTAGTTGTAGTAATAAGGTTAGGTTAGTCAAGTATTTTTAAGTTTTTATAAGTTTCTTTTATTTTTCCGTCACCTTTTATTTTTCAACCATTTTTTCTTTTTCGACCTTTTTCGACGAACTCTTTTTCTTTCTTATTTCTCGCTATTCTAGTTTTAGGACATAGATTTTTATTCTACTTCTTATCTAAATTTCTTAAAATTACGAAAATTTATTTTGAGTGGTTAAATTGATAGACATCAAAATTTTCTGGTTCGTAGTAATAGTTGGATTTGTACGTGGACCGGGTTATTGGAGCCAAACAGTACTCAATTATATTGAGACCAAACGAATCCTGCCCCTCTGCTGCATCTTTTGGCTATTCGAAACGTGGGCAAAATCAGAAAAGTCTATTGATTGGATAACTTATTATAATTTTTCTTTCCTTTTAAAAACTAATAGGATATTCAGTGAATGCACCGAGCAAGACGTTCACCACCTTTTGTACGTTCACCACCTGTAACTAGATCAAGACATTTAGCAAATATTGTCGCCGTTGATTTTTCTTTAGAATCGTCATCTAGTCGAACAAGAACTCCAACTCAAATTTCCGATAATCCATCTTTTGAACCCGACTTCACAATTAAGAACCCGGAGCATATTCAAGGACAATTCCAAGATCTTGAACCACTAATTATTCCTCCTGAGCCACAAACCATTAAATCAGAATCCTCTAGTGATTCGTATTCAACAAATTCAATTATGGAAGTAACGGAACCTCTAAGTATGGAAGATCGAATGAGAGCCACACGCACGGGCCAAGGTCACGCCATTATTAAGCCAGAAGTTAATGCGCCAGATTATGAAATCAAAGGACAAATTCTACACATGGTAACTAACCAATGCCAATTCAGTGGTGCACCGAATGAAGATCCTAACGAACACCTTCGTACGTTTAAAAGAATTTGTACACTATTCAAAATCCGAGAAGTGGAAGATGAGCAGATCTATCTCATGTTGTTTCCTTGGACTTTAAAAGGAGAAGCCAAAAATTGGTTAGAATCGTTACCTGAAGAGGCGATTGACACATGGGATGTCTTAGTTGAAAATTTTCTTCAAAGATTCTTTCCGGCATCTAAAGCCGTGAGACTTCAAGGAGAAATTGTTACGTTCACACAAAAGCCAAATGAAACATTATATGAGGCGTGGACAAGATTCGGAAGGATGTTGAGAGGATGTCCTCAACACGGTTTAGACACTTATCAAATAGTATAAATATTCTACCAAGGTGTCAACGTTGCTACACGAAAAGACATCGACATAACAGCTGGTGGTTCCATTAAGAAGAAAACCGCAACTGAAGCTTACAAAATTATTGATAACACAGCCTCCCACTCGCATGAGTGGCACCAAGAAAAAGATATTTTTCGTTCATCTAAAGTGGCTAGAGCCGATTCTAGCCATGACTTTGATTCCGTTTCAGCAAAAATAGATGCTTTCGAAAGACGAATGGAAAAGATGAATAAAGATATTCACGCAATACGAATCAGTTGTGAGCTATGCGGTGGACCACACTTATTGAAAGATTGTCACATTGAACCAACATTGGAACAACGAGAGAATGTTTCCTATATGAACCAAAGGCCTGGAAATAATTATCAAAATAATTATCAACCGCCAAAGCTAAACTTCAATCGAAATCAAAACATTCTTTACAATCCAAAAGGACCCGAAAATAACTGGTATAACCAACAAGGTCCGAATAACCAACCAACTCAAAACAACACTTTCAATCAACAAAGACCTGGCTTATATAAACCACAACAACAAACCGAAGAGAAAAAGTCAAATATGGAAGACGTGGTATTCAAGCTAGTTGAATCTCAAACACAATTTATTGAAACTCAAACCCAAACGAACGAGAGATTTGATCAGTCATTAAGAACTCAACAAGCTTCCATTTTGAATCTAGAAAAACACGTAGGTACTCTTGCCAGCATGATGAGTGAGAGGGAACAAGGAAAGCTACCGAGTAATACTGAAGTAAATCCTCGGAATGAGAATGTTAATATGGTTTCAACGAATTCTGAAAAACCAGCACCAGAAGATGGGAAGGTTTTAGATGAGAGTAACAATGAAGAAGTTACACCACCACCACCTGAGTATGTAAAGCCAGTGGTGGCACCATACAAACCACCCATCCCGTTTCCAAGAAAAGGAGTTGAGTATGAGCAAGTAAGAAGTAATAAAGATTGTGATACTTCTGGAAAGAAGAAGAAGAAAAAGAATAAGAAAGTACAAGAAACAAAAGCCGTAGAAGTAAACCTGGTGAAGACAGTTCCACCAAAACCTCCACCTAGGGTAGGTGATCCGGGTGAATTTATTGTTCCCTGTCTACTTAGTGATTGTGTCATGTATGATGCACTAGCAGATTTAGGTGCAAGTGTAAGTGTTATGCCTCTTTCATTATATAAGAGATTAGGAGTAGGTAAGTTAAGTCCAACAGATATGAGTGTTCGACTCTTTGATCAAACCATTAAGCACCCAGTTGGAATTGCTGACAACCTACCGGTTCAAGTAGGCAATTTAACCTTTCTAGTCGAATTTATTGTCATTGACATAGAAGAGGACCCAAACATTCCTCTAATTTTAGGTCGGCCATTCTTAGCGTCCACCAAGGCTTTATTTGATGTAGGAAATGGAAGAATGACACTTAAAAGTGGTGACAAATCGATCACCTTTATGATTCGAAAGTCTAAATCTCCACCAGCCAAAACCGTTGAACCAGTAAAAACAATTGGTAAGAACCATGTGTTTTTACCAACTCCAACGGTAATACTTAGCAATAATGAAACGCCTAAGTGTGGGGAAAATGAAGTAACACCTAATGATGAAATGATAACAAAGAACCCCGTTGTTGATACGAAATTTAATGATCCCGTTATTAATAGTTCAATGAAGAAACTTATTAAACGGATTCGCGATGCTAGAACCAAGGGGAACTTTAAGTTATGTAACCGGTTAGTATCCAATCTATCACCTAAAGAAAAGGAGAAACTAGTTGAAATTGTGGAAATTACACAGGAATCCGACCAATGGCTTAAAGAAAAAGTCACGGATATGCAAGTTGATTATGGACCAAGAGAAATTAACGATGAAGTTAATCACAATTTTGACACCATGGCTACCTAAGTGTGGGGAGATTCAAATGTTCTAAAAAGAAAATGCTATCTAGAGTTAGTTGTTCTGTTCTCGTGTAGTTCCGAGAATGGAACCCGATTGGTCTTTCCCTAGCAGACCCTAAAGAACTAGTCTTCTCCCCCCATTCTGAATTTTTTTTTTTTTAGGTTTTTACAAAATGAAGACTGCCTGTGAACTAAACCATGGTCTAATGCTACACGCTTTGATCACTAAACGTAATAATGATATACTACCGAGTGAAATAGTATCAGTAATCAGAGAAAGAATGGACGGAGTTAGAAAAGAATCCAGATGCGAAGATAATAAGTTACAATTTGGTAAAGGAAAATCAAAATCCGCAGCGAAAAGAAGAGCACGACACCTAGAAAGATGTCACAAATGCGGAAAATGGTCACATGGAGGTAAATGTTCAAATAATCAAACCTATTCAAATACCGAATTTGTTACTTTATGCAGAGACGGACCGTTCATATGTTTAGAAGAAAAGATACTGAATGCTCGAGGTTACGCCTATGTAGCCATGGAAAACCAATTAAACCGACTATCTTATGAATGGGATAGATCATATAACTAAGAAATCTATTTCACAGGTATGTCTGTACAGTTTTTATTTTTATTTTTATTTTTAACCTTTTGATAATAAACGCTAATTTGTTCGCTAAAAAGTATTAAATTGGTATTGAATAAAATTAGGTTTGGCGACCGAAATTATTGATATCATTCAAAAATTTGTTACATCACTGCGAAATTTAACGTTTATTCTTAAGGTATAAATATCTTTAAACAATCAACCCAAAATATTTCAAAAATTCGTCATGACATCAAATATTTCTAAATTTAGGTCTTGGAACCGAAATTACTTTACCGAAAAGAGGGGCGCATATTTTTGATAATATTTGATTGATTAAAGTGGGATAAAAAGACAAAAAGATTTTTAATTTTATTTTTATCATGTTTTTAAAATTAATATTTAAATCTTAAATTAATATTGTAAACTTTGTAAAAACAATATTTTTAAAATTATAAATATTTGAAAAATTAATATAAGTTTGGTATGAATTTATAAATTTATAAATTAAGTTTGGTGTGAATTTTTAATTTTTAAAATATAAATTTTTAATTTTATGCATTTTAAATTTTAAGTTTGGTGTGAATTTTTAATATTAATTTTGAATTTTATATTTAAGTTGTGTGAATTTAAAAACAAAAATTTACTTTATCTCATTAAGTTAAGAATATGATTTTTAAAATTCATCGTAAGTTGAAGACTAGGTCTTTGAACCAAAATTGCTTTACCCGAGGGAGGGACGAGAACTTTTATTATCATTATTTTTAATCTTATTGAATTAAAGTATGCCAAAAACATTGAAAAAACCCAAAAATCTTAGCTTTTAAAACAATCGCTACAAAAAGACAAATTTTATAATTTTGTCGAGGGACGGACTAGGACATCGATCCGAAATGACCTCGTCCTAAATAACAAGAGAAACAAAATTTTAAAATTAATTACTTAATTGTTTTAATAAGTTAATGATTATAAAAAAATAAAAAAATAAAAAATATATATATACCAAACTCCGCGACTCGCGGAGTTTGGAGGGTAAATCCCCGCGACTCGCGGAGGAGTCGAATTACAGAAAAAAAATAAAGAGCTGCAACAGCTCAGTTTCAACCCCAAAACAGAAAAACTGCTGCGAAAAACCCCGAAAAACCACCCAAAAACACCCCAAAAATCACAATTTTTAACCGTTAATCACCAAATCTTTTGCTAAAATCATGTTGAGAAGGATGCTATCTAAGAATTACTCAAGAAAAATGGTAAATTTCTACACCTAAACACCATTTAATCCGAAATTTGGTGTTCTTGAGCAAATTTTTCCCCAATTTGATTTTGATGCTTTTTAATGTAATTAAGCTTAAATTGTTTATGTATTATGCTTGTATAACCTAGATTGATGCTATTTAACATGATTAGAAGCCTTAAACTTCAAATTTTGAGTAATCTAGGGTTTGTGTTCTTGAGCAAATTTGGGGCTTTTTGATATAAACAGGTTATGGCCGATTTTTGTCATGAATTGTTGCTAAATTGAGTAGTGTAACATGTCTAGGTAGTTAAATGATCCAAACTTTGAGCCTAAACATGATTTTGAGAATTAAAGTGGACTTTTTCAAGTCTAAAATTCATGAACTTGATTTTTGAAAGATAATGCCATTTGAGACTTGTTTGATTGCTAGTAATGATTATTTTGACATGTTATTTGAGTTGAATGCTTATGAACTTGACGAACATTTTCGTATATGCTTATTTGAAAAAGTGTAGATTTGATAAAAATGTGAAAATAAGCTTAAGTTTGATATAAATTGATAATGTCATTGTAATTATTTTGATTGATGATTTTGCTGACACTAATGCATATTTGGATGCACAAAAATTGTGTTTGATGTGTTTTGCAGAATGAAAGGGGTGAATCTTCATCCCAAGCCCGCAATGCTCCTGCTGAGAATTTGGAACAACAGGAGGTGGATAACTACTACAAGCAGGATATACCTCATCCAGTCATGACCTTTTCTGATATGCACTTGGAAGAGTTGCACCCGAACCTGAGATTTGACAGACTTTGGATAGATTATCCAAAATATCAACGGGGTTTGCATACTCTTCATTCTAAGGTTGTTGAGGTACCAAGGGTCATAGAATGGGGACCCTTAGAAGCTGTAGAATTGGCCGGGCCAATTAGGGAATTACTTGTACAGAGGTATGGTAATTCTTCTTTTAATGACTGGTTATGTTTATTCACCATACGTAGACCTGTATATAAAGTATGGTGTGAAGAATTGTTATGTAGTATAGAGTTGAATGATCGGGTAGCTAGATTAACCGATCGTTCTTTTATTAGATTTTTGTTAGGCGGTTCGATGCGCCACATGTCTTTACTGGACATGGCTCAGGCTTTACGTATATATACGCCTGAGGAGTTAACGTCTGCCGATTGTAGAGGATTGATACTAAACGGTAGAAAGATAGATGAAAATTTTGATACACACGGTGTGTGGAGTCAAATGACAAGCCATCACCGTTTCAAAGGGGGAAATTACTCTTATTTGGATATAGATAGAGCCGAATTAAGAGTGATACATAGGTTTTTAGCTAATTCGATTACACAAAGGGGTAAGAACAAAGAAAAAGTAAATGAACAGGATTTGTTTTACCATATGTGTATTCGAGACCCACAAAGCGCTGTAAGTATACCATATTGTGTGGGTTATTATTTATCAGCTATGGTTCGGGGGATGCGACCACATAGCATAATAGGAGGTGGTATTTTTATTACTTTGATTGGTGAATATCTCGGTGTGGATATAAGTCGGGGGGGATTATTAGTAGAAGAACCGGAACCCCGCGATACTATAGGTTTAAATGTATACCATGGTGCGAAAGTTTTGAAGAGGCGAAATAACGCCGCAGTACGATACCATGGTAGACATCCACAGGTGGAGAGAAACCAGCAGCAAGGTAATGTAGGAGGGGGGAATGAGATGCAAGAAATGCATAGGTTTATAGCTTCTCAGGAATACAAAAATGCTAGACAGAGAGCATTTGAAGATTGGCAAGTTCATCAGAACCAGATCATAGCTCATTGCCAACATATAGGTAGAAACTATATTCCTACACCGAAACCCATCTTCCCTCCTTGGTCTATAGAGATGCAGCCACCATATCCTACGTATGACCCTGCCGAAGCATTCTATAGCACTTATGGTTATGCCTGGAACCCCTATTGGTACCAATATCATCCTTAGTTTACTTATTTTTTTTATTTTGTAATTTGTAATTATTGATACATTTAATATTTTTGTTAATATTGTAATCATTTTTATAATTATCTAACTTTTATTCTTAGATTTTAATAATTTTTTGAATGTGGGGTAATATACCAAACTTCAAAAATATGTATATATGTTTGCAGTTTATCTTATGTACACAACAGGGTAAAACAACGCATTTTCAAAGACTGGCATTAAGTTAAGCAAAAGCAATTAATTTTGACGACAAGATGCAAAATATATGTGAAATAACAACAAGACGGAATGAACAAATGATGTGCACCATTTATCATTCAGCAAACAAACGCCAATATATTTGGAAACTTTGGTAAAAATTTAATCATTTTCACACAAATCACCCTCAATAATTTAAATTGTTACTAATTTCTTGCAAATGAGGGCATTGCAAGATCTTAAGTGTGGGAAGGGGTTAAATTCTTTCGGATTTTAAAATTTTTTATCTTAAACACTTGGTTACCATTAAAAATACTAGTAAAGCAGTAGTTGTATTAGAATCTAGTGCTCTCTGATAAAAAAGAACAGCCCTAGTCTTATATACTGACTACCCAATTCTAGTAAAATTTTTCAAAATTTTCAATTAAATGAACTAAAAATCATGTTTATACATATTTATGAACGATAAAACTAGGTTTTAACACCGAAATTATTGTTACCTCGGAAAGGACATAAATTGAGAAACAAACTAAAATGTCAAAATTCATTTAAAATGGAATAGAGGACGATAAAAAGGAAAATAAAAGCCAAGTGTGGGAGAATTTACCAAGTTATTTTAAACATATGTCACATATATCTGTAACAAATAACTGAAAATACTTTTGCTTTGGACTAAACTAAACTGTTTTACCCGATGAAAGAAAAGAAGAGATGGATCTACACGATGAATCAATTCCATCATTAAAAGGAAGTAAAGTCTTCCGAAAAAGACACGCGCTTCTTGATTTAGGTCATGAAGTTGTCGTCCAGACCAGCTGTAGGTTGACGAAAAATCTAGAAAAGTCATCACTAAAATCAGCAGGAAATCCACGGACCTCAGCATTAAACAGGGTCGCCAAGTGGCCAGATTTATCCTAACCATGAGAAGGATTTATCTCGTACAATGGGGGGGCACCATGCAAATTAGCTTGATAAGACTAATGAATCAGATCCCCAGAAAGGATAATCTCCTTAAAGATCAAAAATCAGCTTTTAAGACTGATATTACTCAATCCTAGAGATTGACCTTAAAGATTGAGAATTACAAACTCATGGAATTCAGTGATGTCTAAACTCGAGCTTGAACGAGAAAATATTTTGATCAAAATTATAAACCGATTTGTTTTCTGAAAACCCTATTTTCAATGCGTTCATTACCATTGAACGTAAAATCCTAGGAATTCACCTGGAATTCATTAGGTCACCTGAACTAAATCGGGTGTCAACCGTAAGAACGGTGGTTGCATAATGGTCAAAGACATGACCTTGTGCCATACCGAAAAATTTTAAGGGTGAGCTTTACTATTGCTCCTACCAAGGATAGTAATTGCGTCCGACACGTTATAGACCATAATCAAAAGCATGTCACGGGACATTGCCTTAACAGTTGCTTGTTCAACGCTTTCCTTTACAACCGGACGGTAGTTTGCCGAAAGGTAATATACGGAACAAGTAAACTGGACGTGTTGCTTTCCAAATACAAGGTTAGCAAGTGGGTGACACAAAATAGCAAGTTTTGAGCTAAAATTTTCAATTCTGAACCCCACCAAACCCACAAAAATATTTTGCAAACACCGGTAAAGGGTTATTCCGGAAAACTTATCTAGGGTAAAAACTAGATTTCAAAAAAAATCAAATGTTTTCATAAAGATCCAATTTCCTTAATGGATCTAAATTTTTATAGTCATGTGGGACTGTAAACCATATCGTTACTACCATTGTTTATACCGCCGTATAGAAATCACTGATGTACAAAGTGTGAAGAATAAAGAAGTGATTCTAGTATTTCAAAACAATATTGCTTGAGGACAAGCAACGCTCAAGTGTGGGAATATTTGATAATGCTAAAAACGAACATATATTTCATAGCATTATTCCTCAAGAAAGACAAGCTTTTAGTTGCAATTGTTCTATTTACAAGTGATATTCATTTAAATAATAAAAAGTGAAGACAAAAGACAGATTCGACGAATTGAAGACGTAAACGACCAAAAAGCTCAAAAGTACAAAAGACAATCAAAAAGGTTCCAATTATTGATAAGAAACGTCTCGAAATTACAAGAGTACAAGATTCAAAACGCAAAGTACAAAATATAAAATTGTACGCAAGGACGTTCGAAAATCCGGAACCGGGACCAGAGTCAACTCTTAACACTCGACGCAACGGACTAAAAATTACAAGTTAACTATGTATATAAATATAATATAATATATAATTAATTATATTAATTATATATATATATTATATATATAATAAAAACCGTCGGCAGAGAAAGACTCCAAGATGTGAGCTGGAATTTCAAACTCCGCGACTCGCGGAGTTTGAAGGCAAAATTCACCGCGAGTCGCGGAGCCCCAAAAATCAAAAATCCCTATAAAGCAAACCGAATTCTGATCAAAATTTCATATTCTATTTTCTCTCTTCTCTCATATATACGTAAAATATATATATAATTTATATTTTAATTTTAATTTTAATTTTAATTCTAATAATAAGGGTATGTTAGCGAATGTTGTAAGGGTGTAAGTCGAAATTCTGTCCGTGTAACGCTACGCTATTTTTAATCATTGTAAGTTATGTTCAACCTTTTTACATTAATGTCTCGTAGCTAAGTTATTATTATGCTTATTTAAAACGAAGTACTCATGATGTTGGGCTAATTACTAAAATTGGGTAATTGGGCTTTGTACCATAATTGGGGTTTGGACAAAAGAACGACACTTGTGGAAATTAGACTATGGGCTATTAATGGGATTTATATTTTTTTAATTAAATGAAAGTTTGTTAATGTTAATATAAAGATTTACAATTGGGCGTCCCTATAAATTACCATATACACTCGATCGGACACGATGGGCGGGGTATTTATATGTACGAATAAACGTTCATTTAACCGGACACGGGAATGGATTAATAGCCACTAGAATAATTAAAACAGGGGTGAAATTACATTCAAGGGTAATTGGTGTAATTGTTAACAAAGTAGTAAAACCTTGGTTTACACGCAGTCGATAACCTGGTGTATTCATTAAACAAAGAATTAAAACCTTGTTACAATTCGAATCCCCAATTAGTTGGAATATTTAACTTCGGGTATAATAATAATTTGACGAGGACACTCGCACTTTATATTTATGACTGATGGACTGTTATGGACAAAAACCAGACGGACATATTAAATAATCCAGGACAAAGGACAATTAACCCATGGGCATAAAACTAAAATCAACACGTCAAACATCATGATTACGGAAGTTTAAATAAGCATAATTCTTTTATTTCATATTTAATTTCCTTCATTTTATATTTAATTGCACTTCTAATTATCGCATTTTTATTTATTGTTATTTAATCGCACTTTTAATTATCGTACTTTTTAATTATCGCAATTTTATCGCACTTTTATTATTCGCAATTTCATTATCGTTATTTACTTTACGCTTTAAATTAAGTCTTTTATTTATTTAATATTTTACATTAAGTTTTAACTGCGACTAAAGTCTTAAAATCGACAAACCGGTCATTAAACGGTAAAAACCCCCCTTTATAATAATAATATTACTTATATATATGTTTGTATTTTTATAAAAGTAAACTAATATAGCGTTGAGCTTTGTTTAAAGATTTCCCTGTGGAACGAACCGGACTTACTAAAAACTACACTACTGTACGATTAGGTACACTGCCTATAAGTGTTGTAGCAAGGTTTAAGTATATCCATTCTATAAATAAATAAAAAATCTTGTGTAAAATTGTATCGTATTTAATAGTATTTTCTGCTAAAATTAATAACTATTTTATATACACCTCGCATAACATCAAGTACCTCGCGATGTAATCAACTGTTGTGAATCGTTTATAATCGATATGGACTTCGTCTGGATGGATATGGACGGGTCTTGACAGTTGGTATCAGAGCGGTGGTCTTAGTGAACCAGGTCTTGCATTAGTGTGTCTACCTAATAGTCGTTAGGATGCATTAGTAAGTCTGGACTTCGACCGTTTCTGCATGTCAAAAGTTTTGCTTATCATTTTTGTCGGGAATCATCTGTTTATCATCCTTAGGAAATTACCTGCTTCTCATTCTGAGTCTAGAGATGTGAAGACCCGTCCTAATCCATCTGGACGAAGTCCATATCGATTACAAACGATTCACAATAATTGATTATATCGCGAGGTACTTGACCTCTATATGATATATTTTACAAACATTGCATTCGTTTTTAAAAGAAGAACTTTCTTTACATCGAAAATTGACGACATGCAAACCATTTCATAATATATCCAACTATAATTGACTTAACAATAAACTTGATGAACTCAACGACTCGAATGCAACATCTTTTAAAATATGTCATGAATGACTCCAAGTAATATCTTTAAAATGCTCAAATGCACAGCGAAAGATTTCTTTCGTACCTGAGAATAAACATGCTTTAAAGTGTCAACCAAAAGGTTGGTGAGTTCATTAGTTCAACATAAATAATCATTTCCATCATTTTAATAGACCACAAGATTTCATATTTCCATTTCTCATAAACATACGTCCCATGCATAGAGACAAAAATATGATTCATATGGATTGAACACCTGGTAACCGACATTCACAATATGCATATAAGAATATCCCCATCATTCCGGGATCCTCCTTCGAACATGATATAAATTTCGAAGTACTAAAGCATCCGGTACTTTGGATGGGGCTTGTTGGGCTCGATAGATCTATCTTTAGAGTTCGCGTCAATTAGGGTTTCTGTTCCCTAATTCTTAGATTACCAGACTATATAGGGTGATATTCGATTTGATAATCCAACCATAGAATGTAGTTTCGATCACTTGTGTCTATTTCGTAAAGCATTTATAAAGGCAGCGCATGTATTCTCAGTCCCAAAAATATATATTGCAAAAGCATTTAAAAAGGGAATAATGAAACTCACGCATATAAATATTGTAAAACAGTTAATAAAGCATTTGCATGTATTCTCAGCCCAGAAATGTAAAGAGTAAAAAGGGTAAATGAAACTCACTATACTGTATTTTGTAGTAAAAATACATACGACGATATTGAACAACTGAACAATGCAGGGTTGACCTTGGATTCACAAACCTATATCATTTATATGTATATTAATACATATAATCGTAATCGAATAAATTTATATTATTATTAGTGATTTAACTGTTATTTTAATTATGTATTTCATTAGTAACCTAATTAGTTACATTCATTAATATTTATTATAAAAGTGTTACTATAGTTTTGTTATATGTATTAAATATGATTTTATATAATTAATAGTTATTTAATAAAATAATATTGATAATAATGATAAATAAACAAATTGTTTTATTTTACAATAATAATAATAATAATAGTTATTATGATAACAATATTGATACTAATATTAATAATAACAATAATAATATAAAAATAATAATATTGTTGTTGAAATAATAATGATGATAATAATAATAATAATTTCGATAAAAATGATAATTTTTCTAATAGTGATAATAATGATACTTTTAATAGAAATGATAATATTTATACTAATACACATGTTAATAATAATAGTAATAACTCTAATATTTATATATATAATACTTAGGTTAATAATAATAATAATCCTAATAACTAATAAATGATACTAATAACAATAACAATAACAATAATAATAACAATAATAATAATCATAGCTACCTCAAGAAAAAGCTTCCAAAAAATAAAGAACATAAAGTGTCTTCGCCCGGGCTCGAACCCGAGACCTCTCAGTTAAACACCCAACACTCAACCGTTGCTCTGCTGCCTCTTTTCAATAATTACAAGGATTTAAACTCTTATAACTTACTTCCTGTGATCATCTTCATCTTTTCTCAGTCGCCATAACTAGCTTTACGACAACATCATCATAAATATACATATCATCATAATCGTTCATCATTGATCATCACGCATCTTCCATTATCATGATCATTCAACATCATCTAACCATTACAATCACCATCATCTTCATATACGTACCATCATCAACATAATACATGCATCATCATCATCAACTTATATTCTCATCGATATCATCTTATCACGATTATCATCAACGAAACATCACCAATCATCAATCATTTGATATCATGCATTTCCTTCACCATGATATTCCCATCGATATCGTATATATATATCTATCGGCCAAAAAAGCAAAACTTGTACATAGGGCTCCATACTACATCGGCCCATCAAAAATTGAGACATGGCCTAATAATGAAACCTTTTACAATATTCACGGCCCAGGTGTGGTTTGATTTGGCAGGAGAAAAAAAAATGATCGTGATAAACTATCCTTTATAAAATTAAAAGTGGGGTTAGTTAGTTTATGGATTGTCGGCCAAAAAAGGGAAAAAGAAAACGTGCCAACATCTTTTTTTTATTTATCAATTCATTAACTTGCTGCATCTTCTTCGTTTCATAATCATCTTCCATCATTCTAATTTCGTTTTAAAAAAAAAACAGTGGATGAAGCCATAGTTGCAGCTTATGGTGATGGTGGCGGTTTATGATGGTTGTTTTGGGTGATGTTTCAAACGGCAGAAGACAGAAAACAGTAGCAGTAGATGTACACATGGGTTTGAGTTTCATGGTGATCGGAATAGTGGTAAATCATATTAATCTTCTTCTTCGTGTATATAACCCACCAGAAAAAACAATGAATGGGTATTGATGCGTGTTTGTACTGAAACATAAACAGTAAACAGGAATACATAGCATCAAATAGGATTGAAAATATGAGAGAAGAATTAGAATTAAAGAATCATCAATTGATGGTGTTTGTGTGTAACGAATTCCACTAACAAAGTGTGGGTCATATGCTCATTAGATGTTGGCCATAACAAGGAATAAAAACACCCATTATCATTATTAAAACGATAATATTTCCAAATTGAAGGATTTAATATTATAGCTGTGGTGTTGGTGGTACGTTTAAAATAGAAACAACGGTTAGTAGTTGCATAATAGAAGTGAAATGATGATGGTTTGGTCATGGTCCGAGGGTGGCGATTTCGTGGTTTGCAAATACAGAAAATAAGCATCGAATAGCAAAGATTTGCAGTAGTTTTCATGGGTTTGATGTTGTAATGGTGGTGACTTTGGTTTGATAGAAAACTGACGACAGAAAGATGGTGGTTGGTTTAAGGTGATGGTCTAGCTTGGAGGTGAACAGTGGTGTGTGGTGGAATGGTTAAAATGGTTTGGAAGCTTTTGTGTGGTTTGGTGGCTTTACTCCTCACTTCCTAATTTCTCCCTTTATATATATATATATATATATATATATATATATATATATATATATATATATATATATATATATATATATATATATATCCTACCTGCTTCTTACTATATCCTATATGTATTATATTATACTTTCTCAATAACTCAATTATTTTAATATGTCCATTAACCACCTCTTTCTCTATTTATTATTATGACCATGAAATTATGCTTTAATGTTTGTGAGAGTTGGTAAAAAGAAACATATAAAAAGACTTGGTTGTATGTAGGTTAAATGTACAGCTCATATTTCTACATAAAAAGATTTGGCGATCTTCTTTTCAAAAAGTAATTTGACTCCATTCAAAATTCCATAACCACTTGTGATATATTATTATCATATTTACATATTATTATTTTTATCAGCAAAAATCCAATTACTTTCAATAATTTCCTCAGGATCGTATGTCCAATTTTATAAACACCACACCTTTAAAACATATCCATTTTGTTCATATATATATATATATATATATATATATATATATATATATATATATATATATATATATATATATATATATATATATATATATATATATATATATATATATATATATATATATATATATATTCTTGATTCTCATAAACTGACTAAGGAGTGTTTACATAATTAGTCATTGTCGCTTCTTTAATAATGAAAAGTTCTGGATACTTATTTAATGTAACTTGAAAACATATTATAAAGCTTGATCCAAGTGCCCATCAAAAGTAATCTAATTTACATGACTTAAAATTCAAATCTTCATGATTCATAAATTTATTTATTTATTTATTGTACAACTATTTATAGTTCAAAGATTTTGAGATTCAATTGAATAGGCTTTACTTATCGTATTGAAATCATATAGAGATTAAGTTTAAATTTGGTCGGAAATTCCCGGGTCATCACAGTACCTACCCGTTAAAGAAATTTCGTCCCGAAATTTGAGTGAGGTGGTCATGGCTAATAATAAAAATATTTTCATGGCAAATATGAGTTGATAAATAGAATTTTATCACAGGGTGTCACTTGAATAAAATAATTCGATTATTCGAAGCGTACGAGTGAAGCTATCACCAAAGAGTGAAATAGGAAAGTAAAGATTCATCTTAACTTTTGACGTAGGGGCTGAATTTAGAAAAATAAGAAGCGTCTTAGCTTTTGACGTTGTTTTGCTTGAATTCCGGAATTCAAGGAATTTGAAGAAAATCTTCGAATCTAAAAGATTTGATTCTTCGGCGAGTAAGAAAATTAAGATCTCTATAATTAATGCAAAAATCTGCCTTGATTTCTTTGTCTGGTATTTTCACTATAATTGAACTTCTTCCGTTCCATTACTTTCACCATTCCTATACTTTCTTCCTCTGTTCCTACTTCTAAAATATTGTGGAAATGCTCCATTCAGTTCTGATTCTTGATATTTTCCTATCTATGTATCTTTCATCCTTCTTTTCAATCTTCCACCAGAAAATCTGTTTACTTCTACTATTGTCTTGGGGAAATACTATTCTTAATTATACCGTGTCTTTATATTGCTAATCGTATTAATATTCACGGTTTGTAACCTCCGTGTTGTTATTGGGCTTTATATCTTCCCTTACATTTCAATGTCCCTGCTTCTGTCTCTTATAATTATTGTCATCCACAGTTAATGCACTCTTTTATTTGCTGCGATTTATACCCCCTTCCTATTTCAGAGCTTCGTGCTTTTGTTTACTTTTCGCAAGTAACGGTCCAGAATTCATAGGTATGGAGTTTTGAATTATCATAATATACAAGATAGAAAGGAAAGGTAGTAGCACGATTTGTTTTGTCAAATTACCAGAAGTTACGAAAAAGACAGAACCATCAAGAAGATATTTTCTTGATATGTTTAGAGGTTAAGTAGAATGAAAGAATCGTGTAATATGGCACATAATGATGGTACTGTGAATCATCACATTCCATTAGAAACTCAGCATGACTTACTGTAATATAATCACGTTGATCAAGTGTCATTATATTATTCTAACTCATGCATCAATTTCCAACATTACTTCAATAACATTCATATTTTAAGCTCGAAAGTTTACAGAATATAGAAACTAACAGTTTCTATATGGTGTAATACTGATAGCACGAAGAGATTAATGGTTTCAGATAAGAATAGTTATAAAAATATCTCCAGAAATATGGAGGATATTTATAATGAAAGATACGATAATATCTCGGAATATCTAAGATCAGCGGATGATAGAAACTATTGTCTGCAAGGGTTTAGAGTAAGGAGCAAGATATTCACTAAAGACTTTAGCAGACATTGAATCATTTGGATTCTTTGAAGTCAAACTTATTCTTTGTGATTTGTCCACGGCTTTCTTCCTAGTTTCGCATAATCTGCTTTTCGGTACTAAATTTTCTATTGAATATTTCCAATATAATGATACACAGGAAGCACGAGGAGGTATATAATTTCGGACGAGAATATTTATGAAAATATCCTCAGAAATATCGAAGATATTGATGATGATATTTTAGAATTTCTAAGTTCGATGATTGATGGAGAATGATTTTCCGCAAGATTTTAACATGACTTCGGGCAAGATATTCTCTAAAGATTTCAATGGATCCAGAATTATCTGGATTCTTTGAATATAGGGTATGGTCCTTGTGTTTGTCCTTGGTCTCCTGCATGGTTAGCTCAATCCGTTTTCCCGTTCCAACGTTTCTGAGCTTTTCCAACATACTATTCTTTATCATCAAACTTTTGATGACTAAGGTCGTTTACGGTTGCCTACAGTTTCTGCTGCTTCATTCAGCTTTTTCAACATTCAGAGTATTGATTTGTAGACTGAGTGCTTTTCAGGATTTCAGATGAAAGATCATAATTCTAAGAGATGAATGTTATACATATAACTGTTAATGTAGATATGCTGTGAGTTTTCAAAGTACTGATTGCTGATTCCCGGTAATTGGTATGTTAGTTTTTGTTACAAGACGCGGATGATTACATGATGAGACTTCAGTAGATAAATATAGTGATTTGTCGGAGAGATTTAAGCCAAGGAGCAACGAGGTCGTTGATACGTTTGCTGGTACTATGGTAAAATATGAAAGGTTCTCTGGTAACAATAAAGGAGTACACATATATATCAAGGTGTTAATAAGGTTGTTTCGAACGAAAGGTCGAAGTTGACTTGTTGGAGATGTGACAAAGTTTTCTAATTTGAAAAGAGATTTTGAAAAGTTATTTTCGGTAATAATAACGTTAAAGGAATTAGCACAGTTGCGCATTAAACGTTTACTCAGTTTCCGAGAGTTTTCCAGTGCATAACTATATGCATCAATTTTCCTTTCCGTAGATGAAGTGCGGTTGGTTTATCCTCTCGATTGGGGTGTTTTCGAGAATCATGAAAGATTTGAACGCAGATTATAATCGTCAAGATACAAATGAAGTTTAAGATGAAATCAAGTGGCAAACTTGAAGAATTGTTTAGTTTCATATGTTATAATCAATATTTTAATTCATTTTTAATTGTCCAATCTTATTAGTCCACAGTTGACAGTTCAATAATTCATATATAATTTAATATATAATATTCGAATTAATTAATACGTATCGTGACCCGTATTCGTCTCAGACTCGATCACAACTCAAAGTATATATATTGTTATAGAATCAACCTCAACCCTGTATAGAGAACTCGATCATTACTGCATATAGAGTGTCTATGGTGATTCCAAATAATATATATAGAGGCGTCGATATGATATGTCAAAATCTTGTATACGTGTCCCGAAAATTAAAGTGCGTAAAATAAATAACAGAAATTAAATGACGATAAATTAAATTGCGAGAATAAAAATTGCGATAAATAAAATGCGATAAATAAATTGCGATAATTAAATTGCGATAAATAAAATGTAATCAGTAAGCTAGGAACAGTTAGCTAGGAACAGTTAGCGAGGATTCTTAATAAAATTTCTCATAGTTAATTTGCCTGTTTCTAACAAATTTTATTTTGTCATATGTTTTCTTCATTATGCCACTTGTTGGATTTGGATAGGTCAAAATCCGAATATGAAATTGAATAAAAATGGTTATTCTGTGATGAACGGATACGTATATCGGTGGTTGTAAGTAAGATAGTAAATGACTGTTGAATCAGATTCGAAGAATGTAAAGTGTAACTTATTAATGCGAAATCTAAATATTCCTCGGGTATTACCTACCCGTTAAAATATTTTCACCATTAACCGTTTGTACAATAAAAATTTTAATTACAATCTTTATGAAAACATATATACATATATATTTTCTTTAGACGTAATTATGGATTTAATGAGTCAATGTGATATTAAACTCATCAGATTTATGGCTAGAACTAGAGTACATAATCTCTAAAATATTAGAGATTACATAATCACCATGAAGGACGAAGATATTTTATGTAGAACGATTCGTAGAACGATTCGTAGAATGATGATTATGCTTGAGGTATAGATTGCGAGGTTGAGACGTGTGATGATGTTGTTGTTGTTGGTACTGGTGTTGTAGGTGATGTTGCTGAAGCTGGTACGTTTTGCACCATACTTTCCAGGGCTACAACTCGAGCGCGAAGCTCACTGACTTCTTTTATTATACCGGATGATTGTCGATCGGAACAAGTGAATGAATAAGGTTTAGAATTTTGATATAGTATATAATCATGGCGAGATATTCGGGAAATGATGGTGAAATTGGTGTTTCGGACTGGTTCGCCGGTAAGTGTTTCAGGTTCTTCGCCAATAGGTGAATTCGGTTGGTGGAAGAGATCGTCTTCTTCGCATCTCTATTGATTAAGTTGACTACGAACCCATTAGATGAATTGGGGATGGATGATTGGTTGATTCATTCTGGTTATACTGTTTTCGGAGTTCGAGTGGAAATCCATATCGGAATAGCTTTCTAGGAATAACTATCGGAATCTGAGGGACTCGAACTGGTTGAGGGATTCATCTCGTACGATCAGATGAAAGATTTTCGATAAGAATTAGATTATAGTATGTAGATTAGTACCCTGTAATACATAATTTACATATGCATATATAATACTAAACCCCATAAGTTACGGAGGAATCTACGGAATACAACAGGCAAAGTTACAGTAACCGATATGCTAAGATATGAAGTAGCAGATACGCTAAGATATGAATTTTGTCTATACACTATTCATGCAGTCAATGCAGTAAAACGTGTCTAGACTAAGAATGATAAGCAAGTGATTTCCTAAGGATGATAATCGAATGATTTCCGACTAGAAATGATAAGCAAAACTTTTGACATGCAGACACGGTCGAAGTCCAGACTCATTGATGCATCCTAACGACTTATCAGTTAGACACACTAATGCAGACCTGGTTCGCTAAGACCTCTGCTCTGATACCAACTGTGAAGACCCGTCCTAATCCATCTGGACGAAGTCCATATCGATTACAAACGATTCACAATAGTTGATTACATCGCGAGGTACTTGACCTCTATATGATATATTTTACAAACATTGCATTCGTTTTTAAAAGAAGAACTTTCTTTACATCGAAAATTGACGACATGCAAACCATTTCATAATATATCCAACTATAATTGACTTAACAATAAACTTGATGAACTCAACGACTCGAATGCAACATCTTTTGAAATATGTCATGAATGACTCCAAGTAATATCTTTAAAATGCTCAAATGCACAGCGGAAGATTTCTTTCATACCTGAGAATAAACATGCTTTAAAGTGTCAACCAAAAGGTTGGTGAGTTCATTAGTTTAACATAAATAATCATTTCCATCATTTTAATAGAACACAAGATTTCATATTTCCATTTCTCATAAACATACGTGCCATGCATAGAGACAAAAATATCATTCATATGGATTGAACACCTGGTAACCGACATTCACAATATGCATATAAGAATATCCCCATCATTCCGGGATCCTCCTTCGGACATGATATAAATTTCGAAGTACTAAAGCATCCGGTACTTTGGATGGGGCTTTTTGGGCCCGATAGATCTATCTTTAGAGTTCGCGTCAATTAGGGTTTATGTTCCCTAATTCTTAGATTACCAGACTATATAGGGTGATATTCGATTTGATAATCCAACCATAGAATGTAGTTTCGATCACTTGTGTCTATTTCGTAAAGCATTTATAAAGGCAGCGCATGTATTCTCAGTCCCAAAAATATATATTGCAAAAGCATTTAAAAAGGGAATAATGAAACTCACGCATATAAATATTGTAAAACGGTTAATAAAGCATTTGCATGTATTTTCAGCCCAAAAATGTAAAGAGTAAAAAGGGTAAATGAAACTCACTATACTGTATTTTGTAGTAAAAATACATATGACGATATTGAACAACTGAACAATGCAGGGTTGACCTTGGATTCACAAACCTATATCATTTATATGTATATTAATACATATAATCGTAATCGAACAAATTTATATTATTATTAGTGATTTAACTGTTATTTTAATTATGTATTTCATTAGTAACCTAATTAGTTACATTCATTAATATTTATTATAAAAGTGTTACTATAGTTTTGTTATATGTATTAAATATGATTTTATATAATTAATAGTTATTTAATAAAATAATATTGATAATAATGATAAATAAACAAATTGTTTTATTTTACGATAATAATAATATTAATAGTTATTATGATAACAATATTGATACTAATATTAATAATAACAATAATAATATAAAAATAATAATATTGTTGTTGAAATAATAATGATGATAATAATAATAATAATTTCGATAAAAATGATAATTTTTCTAATAGTGATAATAATGATACTTTTAATAGAAATGATAATATTTATACTAATAAACATGTTAATAATAATAGTAATAACTCTAATATTTATATATATAATACTTAGGTTAATAATAATAATAATCCTAATAACTAATAAATGATACTAATAACAATAACAATAACAATAATAATAACAATAATAATAATCATAGCTACCTCAAGAAAAAGCTTCCAAAAAATAAAGAACATAAAGTGTCTTCGCCCGGGCTCGAACCCGAGACCTCTCAGTTAAACACCCAACACTCAACCGTTGCTCTGCTGCCTCTTTTCAATAATTACAAGGATTTAAACTCTTATAACTTACTTCCTGTGATCATCTTCATCTTTTCTCAGTCGCCATAACTAGCTTCACGACAACATCATCATAAATATACATATCATCATAATCGTTCATCATTGATCATCATGCATCTTCCATTATCATGATCATTCAACATCATCTAATCATTACAATCACCATCATCTTCATATACGTACCATCATCAACATAATACATGCATCATCATCAACTTATATTCTCATCGATATCATCTTATCACGATTATCATCAACGAAACATCACCAATCATCAATCATTTGATATCATGCATTTCCATCACCATGATATTCCCATCGATATCGTATATATATATCTATCGGCCAAAAAAGCAAAACTTGTACATAGGGCTCCATACTACATCGGCCCATCAAAAATTGAGACATGGCCTAATAATGAAACCTTTTACAATATTCACGGCCCAGGTGTGGTTTGATTTGGCAGGAGAAAAAAAAAATGATCGTGATAAACTATCCTTTATAAAATTAAAAGTGGGGTTAGTTAGTTTATGGATTGTCGGCCAAAAAAGGGAAAAAGAAAACGTACCAACATCATTTTTTTATTTATCAATTCATTAACTTGTTGCGTCTTCTTCGTTTCATAATCATCTTCCATCATTCTAATTTCGTTTTAAAAAAAAAACAGTGGATGAAGCCATAGTTGCAGCTTATGGTGATGGTGACGGTTTATGATGGTTGTTTTGGGTGATGTTTCAAACGGCAGAAGACAGAAAACAGTAGCAGTAGATGTACACATGGGTTTGAGTTTCATGGTGATTAGAATAGTGGTAAATCATATTAATCTTCTTCTTCGTGTATATAACCCACCAGAAACAACAATGAATGGGTATTGATGCGTGTTTGTACTGAAACAGAAACAGTAAACAGGAATACATAGCATCAAATAGGATTAAAAATAGGAGAGAAGAATTAGAATTAAAGAATCATCAATTGATGGTGTTTGTGTGTAACGAATTCCACTAACAAAGTGTGGGTCATATGCTCATTAGATGTTGGCCATAACAAGGAATAAAAACACCCATTATCATTATTAAAACGATAATATTTCCAAATTGAAGGATTTAATATTATAGCTGTGGTGTTGGTGGTACGTTTAAAATAGAAACAACGGTTAGTAGTTGCATAATAGAAGTGAAATGATGATGGTTTGGTCATGGTCCGAGGGTGGCGATTTCGTGGTTTGCAAATACAGAAAATAAGCATCGAATAGCAAAGATTTGCAGTAGTTTTCATGGGTTTGATGTTGTAATGGTGGTGACCTTGGTTTGATAGAAAACTGACGACAGAAAGATGGTGGTTGGTTTAAGGTGATGGTCTAGCTTGGAGGTAAACAGTGGTGTGTGGTGGAATGGTTAAAATGGTTTGGAAGCTTTTGTGTGGTTTGGTGGCTTTACTACTCGCTACCTAATTTCTCCCTTTATATATATATATATATATATATATATATATATATATATATATATATATATATATATATATATATATATATATATATATATATATATATATATATATATATATATATCCTACCTGCTTCTTACTATATCCTATATGTATTATATTATACTTTCTCAATAACTCAATTATTTTAATATGTCCATTAACCACCTCTTTCTCTATTTATTATTATGACCATGAAATTATGCTTTAATGTTTGTGAGAGTTGGTAAAAAGAAACATATAAAAGACTTGGTTGTATGTAGGTTAAATGTACGGCTCATATTTCTACATAAAAAGATTTGGCGATCTTCTTTTCAAAAAGTAATTTGACTCCATTCAAAATTCCATAACCACTTGTGATATATTATTATCATATTTACATATTATTATTTTTATCAGCAAAAATCCAATTACTTTCAATAATTTCCTCAGGATAGTATGTCCCATTTTATAAACACCACACCTTTAAAACATATCCATTTTGTTCATATATATATATATATATATATATATATATATATATATATATATATATATATATATATTCTTGATTCTCATAAACTGACTAAGGAGTGTTTACATAATTAGTCATTGTCGCTTCTTTAATAATGAAAAGTTCTGGATACTTATTTAAGGTAACTTGAAAACATATTATAAAGCTTGATCCAAGTGCCCATCAAAAGTAATCTAATTTACATGACTTAAAATTCAAATCTTCGTGATTCATAAATTTATTTATTTATTTATTTATTTATAGTACAACTATTTATAGTTCAAAGATTTTGAGATTCAATTGAATAGGCTTTGCTTATCGTATTGAAATCATATAGAGATTAAGTTTAAATTTGGTCGGAAATTCCCGGGTCATCACAAGACACATCTTACTGCAATGATGGCATGAATAGTGTATAGACAAAATTCGTATCTTAGCGTATCTGCTAATTCATATCTTAACATATCTATTACTGTAGACTTTGCCTGACAACTTCCATAGATTCCTCCGTAACTTATGAGATTTTAGTATTATATATGCATATGTAAATTATGTATTGCAGGGTACTAATCTACATCCTATAATCTATTTCTTATCTAAAATCCTTCATCTGATTGTACGAGATGAATCCCTCAACCAGTTTGAGTCCCTCAGATTTCGATAGCTATTCCTATAGTTATTCCGACAGCTATTCCGACATGGATATTCACCTAAGCTCCGAAAGCGGTGTCATCAGAATGAATCAACCAATCAGCCATCCCTAATTCATCTGATGGGTTCGTAGTCGACTTAATCAATGGAGACGAGAAGAAGGCGATCCTTTCCACTAACCGAATTCATCTCTTGGTGAAGAACCTGAAACTCTTACCGGCGAACCTATCCAAAACACCATTTTCAACCTCATTTCCAGAGTAGCTCGACATGATTATATTCTATCCATAATTCTAAACCTTATTCATCCACTCGTCCTGACCGACAATCATTTCGGGATAATGGAAGAAGTTAACGAGCTTCGCGCTCGAGTAATCAATTTGGAAAACGTAGTGCATAATGTACCAGCTTCAACAACACCACCGGCACTAACAGTACTACCAACAACCCAAGTTTTAACATCACATGTCTCAACATCGCAATCTATACCTCGAGCATAATCTTCGTTCTACATTTTGTTCGACATCAATCATCTTCGTTCTTCATAGAGACTATGTAATCTCTAATGTTTTAAAGATTATATATTCTAGTTCTAACGGTAAATCAAATGAGATTAATATCATATTAACTCATTAAATCCACGATTATATCTGAAGAAAATATATATGTATATATGTTTTCATAAAGATTGAAATCAAAAATTGTTTTGTACAAACTGTTAATGGTGAAATATTTTAACGGGTAGGTAATACCTGAGGAAATATTCAGATTTCACATTAATAAGTACACTGTGCATTCTTCGAATTTGATTCAACAGTCATTTACTATCCTACTTACATTCACAGATACACGTATCCGTTCACCGCAGGATAACCATTTTCATTCAATTTCATATTTGGATTTTGTCCTATCAGAATCCAACAAGTGGCATAATGAAGAAAACATTGGACAAAATAAAATTTGTTAGAAACAAACGAATTAACTAATTGAAATATTGTTAAGAATCTACGCTAACTGTTCCTAGCTAACTGGTTACATTTTATTTATCGCAATTTAATTACGGCCTTTAATTTATCATCATTTAATTTCTGTTATTTATTTTACGCACTTTAAATATCGGGACACGTATACAAGGTTTTGACATATCATATCGACGCATCTATATATATTATTTGGAATCACCATAGACACTCTATATGCAGTAATGATCGAGTTCTCTATAAAGGGTTGAGGTTGATTCTCAAATAATATATATACTTTGAGTTGTGATCAAGTATGAGACATGTACACGGGTCACGATACGTATTAATTATTTCGAATATTATATATTAAGCTATATATGAAATATTAGACTGTCAACTGTGGACTATCAACTGTGGACTACCAACATTGGACAATTAAAATGAAATAAAATATTGATTATAACATATGAAACTAAACAATTCTTCAAGTTTACCACTTGATTTCATCTTAAACCTCATTTGTACCTTGACGATTACAATCTGCGTTCAAACCATTCATGATTCTTGAAAACACCTCAATCGAGAGGATGAACCAACCTCACTTCATCTACGGAAAGAAAGATTTATGCATACAGTTATGCACCTGAAAAACTCTCGGAAACTGAGTAAACGATTAACACGTAGCTGTGCTTATTCCTTTAGTGTTATTATTAACCAAAATAACTTTGCATTTATTCTTTTTCAAAATAGCCAATTTTGTCACAACTCCAACAAGTCAACTTCGACTTTTTGTTCGAAACAACCTTATTATAATTTTGATATATCTGCGTGCTCATTTATTGTTACCAGAGAACCTTTTATATTCCACCATAATACCATCAGCGTTTAATCATCTAAAAACACAATTTTCTTGAAACCACCTCGGATTGATAACCGTTGATTTAGATATGGTAGCATTAAATGCAGAAGAAACAGCAAAATCGTAGATGGTCTAAACGGCTAAAAGTTTGATAATAAAGAATGAAATGTTGGAAACGCCCAATAGAAAATTTAGTACCGAAAAGCGGATTATGTGAAACTATGAAGGAAGCCGTGGACAAATCACAAAGACTAAACTTGCCTTCAAAGAATCCAAATGATTCAATGCCTGATGAAATCTTTAGAGAATATATTGCTACGTACTCATGTTAAAATCTTGCGGAAAATATTTCTTCATCAACCATCGAACTTAGAAATCCCAAAATATCATCATAAATATCTTCTATATTTCTGAGGATATTTTCATAAATATTCTTGTCCGAAATTATCTACCTCTTCGCGCTTTCTGTATTCCATTATATTGGAAACTTCTGTAAAATCTAAGTATAAATTATGAATGAATTCTCGAGAAGTGTAGGGAATTGAAGCATGAGTTAGTATAATATAATGACACTTGATCAACGTGATTATATTACAGTAAGTCATACTGAGTTTCTAAATGGAACATGATGATTCACAGATTATAACATCATCATGTGCCATGTTACATAACTCTTTCATTCTGATTAACTTCTGAACATATCAAGAAAATATATTCTTGATAGTTCTATTCTCAGTGATTCTGGTAATTTGACAAATCAAAATCATGCCATTTCGATATCCTTCTTAGAACATTAACTATGTTCATTCCGAAATTCATATCTGCAAATTCTGGACCATTACAAGCGGTGTTTAATCTCAAGAAGAAGAAACGAAAGGACAAAACTCCGAGATAGAAATTGGGGTATAAATCGCAGCAAATAAAAGAGAGCATTAACTGGGGATGACAATGATTATAGAAGACAGAAGCAGGAACACAGAAATATAAGAGAAGATATAAAACCCAACAACCACCCAGAAATTATAAACCGTATATATCAACACATATAGCAATATAAAGACACGGGAGAACTAAAAACACTATAAAACCAAGTGTATAGTAGAAGTAGATAGATTCTTCTGGCGGTAGATGAAAAAGAAGAATGACCGATATGAAGGTTAGGAATATATCAAGAAGCAGAACTGGATGGAGCATATTGATGAATGCTTTAAAGTATGAGTTAGAAATAATGGAAGGTGTGAGTTAAAAGGAAACGAAGGAGATGGACTTATAGTAAAATATCCAACAAAGAAATCAAAATAGATGACCGCATTTAAAGCAGATCCTAACTCCCTTGATTTTCGAAGAATCAAATCCTATTACAAAGATTTTCTCCAAATCTCTTGAACTTGGAAATCAATCCTATCTACGTCAAAAGATATGACGAATCTATACCTACTCATTTCACTCTTTTGGTAATAGCTTCCCTCGTACTCTTCACAAAATCAAATGGTTTTATCCATATTACTCAATGATGATAAAACCCTAATCTTCAGCTTATATGCGTCATGAAAACATACTTATTGTCAGCCATGACCATCCCAATCAAATTTCGGGACGAAATTTCTTTAACGGGTAGGTACTGTGACAACCCGGAAATTTCCGACCAAATTTAAACTTTAATCTTTACATTATTTCGATACGATAAGCAAAGTTTGTAATGTTGAGTCTCGAAAATTTTGAAACTATGTTTATATGTTCAATTGACCTTCGACTGTTCCCAACGATTCATGAACAACTATTTGTAAATAGATTCATATATATATTTAAGTATGTATATATATATGTACATGAATATTAATTATAAATATATAAGATTAAATATTAAATTTATTTATTTGAAAACATATACTTAATGTATTTAATTATATAATAAAACCTAAATCTATATATATATAAAGTATAAAAAAAAATATTAAATGATTGTAATACTCATTGGACGTTTCGATTATTATTTAGAGAAGTTAATTCGAACTTATGTGATTTTAAAATAAACGGTGATTCGAAAATGAGTAATATAAATTTTAGGCTTATTAAAAATTTATTTAGAAGTTATTGGTTAAATTTTAAAACTTTTTATTTTACTTGGGGTTGGGAGTGAATAATTAATGTAATTTTTATTTAAGAAATTATGATCGAATTTTATACCTTAATGACCAAAATAAATAAATAGAGTTAATTTAAAAATATGGAATTTTTCTGAAAGACTTTTATCCGCCACTAATTATCAACGGGATAAGAAATTGTAGTACTGTCGACATATATTAACCTTTTACTCTTATAACATGTTTTATGATATTAGAAATATTATTATTTCATTACTATTATTGATTGATTCATTTTTCATTCTATTATTACAATGAATGATATAAAAAGGGAGACAGCTGGATTCAGTTATTCGTCTTATCATGCATATTGTGAATTCAATTATGCATAAAGATTCACTGTTTTTGTTTTTCATTTTACATTCTAACTAATAATAGTTTAACTTTAACATATTATATACACAACTTGAAAGCAGTATCCTATCTTTCTTTTTGAATGTGATTACACTAAGAAAAACTGAAACCAACAAATTACTTCTCTTCTACTTTTGCCAGTCCACAACCACCACCACACTAAATCATCATCAAGTCTTAATGCTATTTTTTTTTTGAGAGGATCAAATCCATCACCACCTTGCCACCACACACCTTCATCCACCATTGACTACTGTCACCGAAAACCTTTCACCATCGTTGAACAAACACCACCACGATCACACCTACTGTTGCAAGCTACAAGTCAACAAAAACACCATCATTATAAACCCATATGTAAGTTGTTGTGTTGTTCGGTTTGCAGCAAAACACAAGCCACATTACACGTGGTCACACTACTGCTACAAATTTGTTTGTGTTCGAAACCCACTTCAACCAATTAACCACCTTCATCACCATGGCTATACTCGTTCAAATAAACCGCCACCCATCACCACCACATCAAACCCATAACCACGGTTAACCATCATCACCTCTATGTGTTATTTTCCATTCGTTTATGTTGTATTTTTTTTTTATTCGTGGTCATTCAGCAAAACCACCGTGACCTTCACTCTTACCACTTTACAACCACGATCCGCGTATATTATCCTTATTCCTATTTCAATCAGTTCTCATCACAAGACCACCATCCATAAGATTTAATATTGTTGCTTTATCCAAATACTACTATCCACTTACTCGGTTACACACCCAAGCTAAACCCACTTGTTATCTATTTCAATCGAACCCCAATATCTATTTTTTTTCCTGGCCAACCACCATGAACCATTTGCGTGAAAACTGCTCAAACCATAACCCATACGTTGCTACAGTTTCTGTGGTTCCTTTTTCTTCTTTATGTTTTCTACTGTTGCTCAACATTAACGGGGGAGATGAAAATATAAAGATGTTGTATTAAATATTAAT
This sequence comes from Rutidosis leptorrhynchoides, assembly GCF_046630445.1. Classification (NCBI taxonomy): domain Eukaryota; kingdom Viridiplantae; phylum Streptophyta; class Magnoliopsida; order Asterales; family Asteraceae; genus Rutidosis; species Rutidosis leptorrhynchoides. Next base: position 334,609,256 of record NC_092336.1, on the reverse strand, counting down.
ATGCACTACCTTGTCAAGCTCCAAGACAAACGTGCTTATGAAATACATTGAAGTATAATGGATGACACCTACTAAATTTACTAACCCCACTTGATATATAAAAAAAAAGAAAACAATAAAGTTTACAAGTGGAAACCGACTTGTGTTTTTTTTTTCTCTTTTTCGAATCCTATGTACATCAAATGGGACGGGTCCTAGTTATTGTAAGTTGGCCGACAAAATTGATTTGTTGGTAATGATCATTTGAATTAATTAATGGCAATTGGTTGCCCACTGGTCGATCGGAGTTTTAAGGAAGGAAAACAGAAAGTCACACGGGATATATACATATAATTCGCATAATAGAACAGAAGAGAGGAATCGGAGGAATGGTTAGGGGTGTGGGTGTTTAATCGAGAGGTCTCGGGTTCGAGCCCGGGCGGTGGAAGTTCTTTACATATTTTTTGAGGTTTATTCTTTAAGGTAGTTTCTATTATTAATATTCTTATTGTTATTATTATTGTCATTAAGTAAGATAAGTATTATTATTATCAACTATTTTTATTATAGGTATTAGTATTATTATATAAGTAGTATTATTAACATTATAGTTATTAATATAAATATTAGTATTATTTTTATTAGTAAAATCATTATTTTATAATTATTATTATTAATATCCATTATTATTAAAAGTATCATTTTATAAAAATTATTATTTTTATTATTATAACTATCATTATTATAGGGTGAAACAACTTTTAATTATTATTATCAATATTATTTTATCAAATAACTATTAGTTATATAAACCAATATTTACTATATATAACATAACTATATTAATATTTTTATTATAAATATTAATAAATGTAATTAATTAATTATGTTATTAATGAGACACATAATTTAAAATAACAATTAATAATGATACCTAAATTTGTTCGATTACAATGTGTTAATATATATAATTGATATAGGTTCGTGAATCCGAGGCCAACCCTACTTTTGTTCATTGTCGTCATATGTATTTTTACTACAAAATACATTATGGTGAGTTTCATTAATCCCTTTTTAAATGCTTTTGCAATATATATTTTTCGGACTGAGAATACATGTGCTATTTTTATAACTGTTTTACGAAGTAGACACAAGTAATTGAAACTACATTATATGGTTGAATGATCGAAATCGAATATGCCCCTTTTTATTAAGTCTGGTAATCTAAGAATTAGGGAACAGACACCCTAATTGACGCGAACTCTAAAGATAGATCTATCGGGCCCAACAAGCCCCATCCAAAGTACCGGATGCTTTAGTACTTCGAAATTTATATCATGTCTGAAGGAGGATCCCGAAATGATGGGGATATTCTTATATGTATATTGTGAATGTCGGTTACCAGGTGTTCAATCCATATGAATGATATTTTTGTCTCTATGCATGGGACGTATGTTTATGATAAATGGAAATATGAAATCTTGTGGTCTATTAAAATTATGAAATGATTATTTATGATAAACTAATGAACTCACCAACCTTTTGGTTGACACTTTAAAGCATGTTTATTCTCAGGTACGAAAGAAATCTTCTGCTGTGCATTTGCTCATTTTAGAGACATTACTTGGAGTCATACATGACATATTTCAAAAGACGTTGCATTCGAGTCGTCGATTTCATCAAGATTATTATTAAGTCAATTATAGTTAGATATATTATGAAATGGTTTGCATGCCGTCAACTTTCGATGAAATGAAAGATTGTCTTTTCAAAAATGAATGCAATGTTTATAAGATGTATCAATAGAGGTCAAGTACCTCACGATGTAATCAACTGTTGTGAATTGTTTATAATCGATATGGACTTCGTCTGGATGGATTTGGACGTGTCTTGACACAAAAGTGTTCCAACACTTCCATAATCACTAAACCTAGTGATTAAACTCATCATCAAAGCCTAATCAAGGCCAAATCGCCAGCCGACCCAAAACCCGCCAAGTGACAAGAATAACTAGTCACCATAAACCCATTTCATCACTTAAAGGGTTTCACAACAAACTAGCACAAAACCCTAACTTGAATATCAAATTTAACAAATGAAATTCGGAGTTTGAGCTTACTAATACCATCACAATGTAGCTAGGAGCGAGATGAACAACTTTAGAACCCGAGCTTTGGCGAGAAATCGACTCCTTCCTCTCCAAATCCACCTCTCTCTCTCTCTCTAAACTTCTCCTCTCTCTCTAGATGAGGTTGAGAGTGTTTGTATGGGTGTAAAGTGATCCAAAAATGATCAAGGGATCAGCCTTGAAGGCTCCAAACCGGCACCCAAGTGAAATTACCATTTTGCCCATTTTTAACAAATTAAAACAGCTGGCTCGACAGACAGTTTGGACGGCGTCCAACATACTGGACGGCGTCCCACTCTTCACGGCTGGACGACATCCCACCTCTTGGACGGCGTTCCGATCTACTACAGAATCAGAAACAGAAATAGGGTGTTACAATCAACCACAAAGGCTCCATTTAGTAAATCTTGAGGGCGGGTCTTCCAATATTTGTATCCCACAAATATCTATGAACCTTGGTAGCAACCTTGCCCCACATTCATCCCGTGAATATATACCAATCCAAGTTCATAATAGTCTAAACCTCACACCTGTTCCCACAAATGTGATCGACTACGGAATTTAGAATAATTACTTATTCATGGATAAAACATGCAAAATAGGAACATAACTCAAAATAAATTAATGCCATAATTATATTAATGAGTTTGAACAATTTCGTTCCATTACAATACTTAAAACAGATCACAACCAATCACTAGAATATCGAAGCCCTAATGCACTAACATGCCCTTGATGTTTCGCACCATGTAAGAGCTTCGTGAGTGGATCCGCTATATTAAGATCTGTGTGAACTTTACGAATACATATCTTTCCCTTTTCAACTTCATCCCTTATGTAGTTGAATCTCCGCTCAATGTGACGGGTCTTTTGGTGAGTACGAGGTTCTTTGATTTGAGCAATCGCAACTTCATTGTCACAAAAGATCTCAAGAGGGTCCTGAATGGAAGGGACTACTCCTAAGTCGTCGATGAATTTCTTCATCCATGCAGCTTCCTGAGCTATCAATGAGGTGGCAATGTACTCTGCGTCTGTAGTGGATAATGAAACAACGTCCTGTTTTGAACTCTTCCAAGAGACCGCACCTCCATTTAACGTAAAGACATAACCGGACTGTGATCGAGAATCATCTCGATCAGTTTGGAAACTTGCGTCCACGTAACATTTTACAGCGATTTCCTCCTCACCAGACCCATATATCAGAAACATATTCTTAGTTCTCCTAAGGTATTTCAATATACTTTTGACAGCAATCCAATGACTGTTTCCTGGGTTATTCTGGTATCTACTTGTCAGGCTAAGAGCGCATGACACATCCGGTCTAGTGCATATCATTGCATACATGATTGACCCAATGGCAGACGCATATGGGACTTTCTTCATTCAAACCTGTTAATCTTTCGTGGTGGGGCACTGAGATGAACTGAGAAGTGTTCCCTTTTGAATAGGTACCAAACCTTTCTTAGAGTTCTCCATCTTGAACCTTTTCAAGATCTTTTCAATGTATGCACTTTGATTCAAACCTATCAGTTTCTTGGATCTATCCCTGTAGATCCCAATCCCCAAAACATATTGTGCTTCTCCAAGATCCTTAATGGAGAAGCATTTACTTAGCCAAGTTTTAAGACCTTGCATTGCCAGAATATCATTTCCAAATAACAATATATCATCCACATATAGTACAAGGAACATGATTGTGCTCCCACTAGCTTTCTTGTATACACAAGCTTCATCACCATTTTTAATGCAGCCAAATTTATTGGCCTCCTCATTAAAACGATGATTCCACATTCTAGATGCTTGTTTCAATCCGTAGATTGACTTCTTTAACTTGCATACCTTTTTAGGATATTTCGGATCAACAAAACCTTCAGGCTGAACCATATAGACATCTTCCTCAAGATGTCCATTTAGGAAAGCGGTCTTGACATTCATTTGCCATATTTCATAATCATAATGAGCAGCAATGGCAAGCAATATCCTAATAGACTTTAGCATTGCCACAGGCGAAAAAGTTTCATCATAGTCAACCCCTTGAGTTTGAGTGAAACCTTTTGCTACAAGTCTAGCTTTATATGTATCCAAGTTTCCATGTATGTCGGTTTTCATTTTGAAAAGCCATTTACAATCAACTATCCTTGAGCCAGTAGGTTGTTCAATAAGTTCCCAAACTTGGTTGTCATACATGGATTACATCTCAGCGTTCATGGCTTCCTGCCATTTATCCTTATCAATCCTTGACAAAGCATCTTGGTAGTTTGTTGGTTCATCCAAATCAACCACATAGCAACCATCCATGAGAAACCCATATCTCTCAGGAGGATTACTAATCCTACCAGATCTGCGAACGTCTTGTGTATTTTGATCATCCATTTAATCACTCTCAACATTTTCATGTTGAGTGCTAGTGTCAACAAATTGTGTATCAGCTACTTGATCTTGAACCTCTTCAAGATCTATCTTCCTCTCACTATTTCCTTCCATTAGGAACTTAGTTTTAAGAAATTCAGCCTTTCGAGCAACAAATACATTTTGCTCGGTTGGATCATAGAAATAGTATCCCATATCATCTTTGGGATATCCTATGAAGATACACTTCGTGGATCGAGCATTCAACTTATTAGGGACGTAACGCTTAGGATAAGCTTCACATCCCCATACCTTTAAGTATGATAGAGATGGAGGTTTTCCAAACCACATCTCATGAGGAGTTCATTCCACTTTCTTGGTTGGGGCCATATTTAAAATACTAGCCACGGAGCATAGACAATGACCCTAAAATGATAGAGGTAACGTGCTTCTAGCCATCATAGATCGAACCATATCCATTAGGGTTCAGTTCCTCCTTTCGGAAACTCCATTAAGTTGGGGTGTTCCAGGGGGAGTAAGTTGTGAGATAATCCCACAACCTTTAAGATGATCTTGGAAAGCATCGCTTAGGTATTCACCTCCTCTATCAGTATGAAGTACCTTGATTGTCTTATTGAGTTGATTTTGTACTTCATTTTGATATTCTTTGAACGCTTCAAAAGTTCCGTCCTTATGTCTTAATAAGTAGACATATCCGAAACGACTGAAGTCATCAATGAAAGTAACGAAGTATCTTTCACCATTCCTAGTTGTGGGCTTAAAGGGTCCACATACATCCGAATGTATTAATCCCAATAAGTCCTTAGCCCTTTCATAGGTCCCTTTGAAAGGTGCTTTAGTCATTTTGCCTTGTAAACATGATTCACATACATCAAACGAGTCTAGTTCATTTGATTTCAAAAGTCCATTCTTTTGAAGTGTATGCATTCGATTCTTGTTTATGTGACCAAGGCGACAATGCCATAAGTAGGAATCACTCAAATCCCTTTTGAGTTTCTTGGTGTTTGCATGGTATATTGAGCTATTGTATGATGTGTCATCATGAACCAATTCATAAATACCATTCACAGGCGAAGCCTTGAAATAGAACACACTATCTAAAGAAACATGGATATCATCATTAATGAAATTAAGATTAAAACCACACTGTTTCAAACGGGATACAGAAATAATGTTTCGCGATAAATCGGGTGCATACAAAACATTTTTCAAAATAAGTTCCAAACCACTTGGAAGCTTTAGAATATGATAGGTCAGATCATGTTGAGATTCAGAGAAATGATAAGATAAAGTGAGATTCGGTATGTAAGCATGAGACTCGGTATTAGAGAGAATCGGTACAATTACATTCCACAGCTTCTAGAACTCGGTTACAATGCAATGGCTATCTAATTAGGACTACTTAGGTTCCTTATATAGCCCTCTTCTAAGGAACCTTCATTTAAACTTATTTTCACATTAACACTATACAACTTCGGGGTCCTAACAATCTCCCCCTTAGTGTTAAGTGTGAACTTTACAACATAATCCTATTTTGAAACATCTAAAGGAACTTTGTTCCTCTGAAGTGAACTTTAGATTTGAATCCCTTGAAATTCTCATATCTTCGTATATTCACTCTTGTTTTGAGACGACTTTTTAATCTTGTGAGAATGTATTTGACAATCTCAATATCTTCAGTTGAATAGCAGTTATTGATCAATCTCCATCTCATGTACTTGAAAGCATACATCAACGTTCCGTCTGAGTATCTTCTGAAATCTGAGACTCTGATGAAGATCTTTGTATAGTGAGAATTGACAAATACAAACCCATATGGACAGTCGCTCACTTCAAGTATGGACATGTATCTTAGCTCTTCAATCACTTGATTTGGTGGTTTGATTCCAAGCTTTTTGTGTCCAGATTCCAATCCCAACTGAAAATCATGAACTGACATCCATCTCATCGAATCAAGAATAAACCTGTAGACTGCCTTCATTGCAGTAGCATGATAAATTGTTGCATATTCATTCAAGTTAATCAGATAGTTGTAAATGAAAATAATGTCATCCATCTTCAGTTTATCAAAATCTGCTTCTGAGAATTGATAATCCTCATCATCCATTCTTGTAACTTGAAACAATGGCATCTTCACTCCATCCTTATTAATCATCAAAATCTTATTTATGATTTTAATCTCTGAACTCCGCTGAATTTGAAGTTTCTCTTCATTCTTCAATTTGAATTTATCACGAACACTCAGATAAGCTTTGAGAAATTCTGGTTTCTTATGATATTTCCATGCACCCAGAACACTCATTGATGCAGAAAGGACAAGATCAGAATCACCATAAATTCTATATGCTTGTTGTTCAATGAATGGTGAACGAAGAATATTTTTCTCTTCATCCTCACTCAGTTTGTAATTTGCATCACGTTCAAGAACAATCTCTGCAATTTGAAAAGGAACATTCAAATCGGGAGGAGTCGTGGTATCTTCTTTGCCATTAGAGAAAATCTCTTTTTCGAAGTGTATTCCAAATTCGTTAGTTGGAGATGTCAAATTAACAAATTGATGATCATTGAATTCATTGGCGACACTCAATGACCCCTTCAAAATATCTTCAATGTTGTCAAAGTTTTGATTGTCCTCTTGAGTTAATTTTTTCTCTGATAGATCAGCTGAATCCATAATCATTAACATTCCTGAGTAACACTCTCTCTGACTTTCCGATTCATCTAGAAAACTTTCACACTGAATTTCTTCAATTTCATCACTGGAATCAGATATATCAATAACATCTTTATCCTTCTGTTGACTAGATGTACCAGCTTCATAAATTGATCTTTGAAAAACACTAGACCGATAACCACCTTGTGTATTCTCCCCCTCATGAAGATTGTCGGGATCGAAATCATCATGATCAGGCATGTGAATTGGTCCAGGTGACTTGCATGGAGATAAAGGATACACTATCCTTGCTTGCTCAAGATAAATCATCATAGTTTCGCGAACTTCATCAAGATCAGTTCGTTTAGCAAACTCAGTAAGATAGAGCTCCTCCACCTCATTGTCAGAGAGATACTGTAATCCATATCTATTTGAACTTCGATAAGGTGACCCAGTTGGTGAAACAACAGTGTAACCATGAACAAAAGCAGCATCAGCAGCAACTGTTGAAGGCGATGTCGGTGGAAGTGTTTGAGTTACCGTGAGGGCAGGTAAGGATGATTGTGCGGTATTATTCTTATATGTAGGGCTGTACATACTACTAGTTAGATTCGTGATATCCCCTTCTGATAGAGGTTGGGTAACAACCGGAGTTGTCACCGGTGAAGTTTCTTTCGAAGCATCCGCCTCCATGACTTTGGTCTCATGGGACTCTGACAGAGTAGTAGAACTACCCGTCTGTTTAGTTCTCGCAGAGATATTTCTATCCCCGACTCCTGAAATCATTGATATACCATGAGGTTGCACATCTCTTTCAGTTAAAGACTCTTCCTCCAGACCCTGAGATTCAGAATCAGGAAGAGAAGTGGTTTGAACCATTGGATCACTTTCATGAACCAAGGGAACAGTCTGCTGGAAGTCTGATAAATATCCTGAAGGATTGTCATGTTGACTCGTTTCCATGGGACGCTGCAGATCTTCCTCATCAAGATAAGCCGGACCTCGAGACCCTGTTGTACGTTGAAGTACAGGAGGATTTCCAGCCGATACGCAGGGTGCTTTTTCAAGATTTTTCGGGCCGTTCTGGACTTCAATGATTGAGTTTCCTCAATCGATTGAGTCAACGCAGACTTTACTGCAGAGGAAGACTTTACTTCCTTAGATGCCGAAGTACCTTGCTTTGTAGGATTTATTATTAAGTCCTGTTTAGATTGGATGGGCGTAGTGGTCGTTTTACCATCCGTGCGTTTAGATCTCTTGCCTACCAAAGCTTGCGCTTCATTTAGCGTAGGGCTTACTGTTATTCTTGAATGTGATACGAAGATGGGTGAGGGTGACCTAACTGGCTCTAGGTCTTGGTCCGTATCACCACTGGTTGGAGTAACTGTTTGGCGGACGATGGGTGTCGAAGTCCTAGATCTAGTTACTCGTTGGGTTGGCGAAGTATGAATCATCTCATCAGGCATGTATCGAGTTCTCTTAGGAGAATGTTCAGGAGATGATGCAGATGCTGTCGCTGAAGTGTCACTGCTTACTTCGGGTGTTATGGAAAGGGTTGGTTCAATCCTAGTTGGACTAGGTTCCCTGATCCTCACGGGTTGAGGTTGGTGTGCTACCCTAGATCGTTTGAGGTTCACCCTAAGTGGAGGATTAGCTGGCCCAGGTGGTTGAACTACAGGTTCCTCTACAACCTCTGGAGCTGGAACCACGGCAGGTTCAACTTGTTCTTGTTGTACTGGGTTCGGAAGAGGTATTCCTACAGCCTGAAAATAAGAACGCATACGAGCGTCTTGGGGTTCAGCTAGCCTCACTAGCCAATTTGGAATTGGCGCAGTGAATTGATTATCAGACACCATAGGGGTGTTCATCTTCAGCTCTTTAAACCTTTTCATCTGTAATCCATGTGTACCAGGTACAAAGATATTTGCATTTCTGCAAGCATTGATAGCATCATGGATAAAGATATAGAAAAACCTTTCGCAAGGGATGTATGAACCCCTTGGCTTTTCAACCTGTGCCTGAACCAAATCCCATATAAGTTCTGCATAATCAGGATTCTCTACTCTTGTGAATGAGTAGAAAAGTTTGAGCATCGGCACAGTTAAGCTATCAGATCTACTTCTTGTCATCAACAAGCATCTGTTGATGATTGAGAAGATCACATACCACTTGAGTGCAGATATTTCTTCTGAAACTTAGCTGGTGGAACATTGGTAGCTCCCACATAACCAAGATCAAATACAGAAGTCATCATTTGCTGAGTAGCAGGAAAAGCAGGAGCATTCTGTACAAGAGGAAGTCTGAATATCCTCCTGAAGTCTGCTTTTGTGATACTCCTGAATCCTTGTACTCCTCTCAGCCTAAATTCAAATCTGGCTGGTTCGCCCTGTGGATTAGTAGCATTTGGTTGTGTGGCCTCCACAAATCTAATTGATCTGTTAAGAATATCCAAGTCTGTTTCTGGCACACTAACTGTGGAGCTCAGAGCAGGCCATAAAGTATGCCTCTCTAGAATTGCAGTCCAATATTTGCAGGGAATATTGGTTTCAGAGTTGATAAAGTAATTGTTCACCATTTAGTTGTATAAATAAGAAATAGAAGACCACAAGATATTTAACAAAAAGCATATATCTCTATTCTTATTTGCCTTTGAAATCCTTTTTATATTTTTAAATTTTAAGATTTTTATGGTTTTTCAAATATAAAAGTCTTTTATTCTCAAATATGAACAAATAATTGACAACCATGACATTCATATGATATTCATCTTAGTACAAAATCATCATGCAAAGTCAATTATATAACACAAGGAATCAAAACAACACTTAGTCAATTTCAGCACAATTCAAGCAGATTCGGTAGTTATGAAAACTTTAGATTCTGTAACCAAATAAGCTTGAGTTTTCATATCAGAAAAATATAGAATAAACAATTTAAGTGTTTGAAGATAAAAATCAGAAAATTTCAAGGTACCAAATTTCAGACTCGGTATCAAGAAGGAAAACCAGATTCGGTATCTTCAACAATTAACAGTAAGTCACTCAAACATGCATATTCTATCACATATCATGTAATTTCACAACCATGATCAAACAACCATTCAATTACAAGCATATTAACATATTAATTGTATGAACAAATTCGGTATCAAGATAAGAACACATTCGGTAGATACAGAATCCATCAAATAAGCAATTAAACATGTAATCAGGCTCAGTCAAATGATAGATCAGTCAATTTAACTCAGATTAGACAAGATTTCATGTTGATTTTCCAAATCAATTGAGTTTAATCAAAGATTAATTGAAATCGACCCAGACTCGGTATAATCAACAAGATTTCAAAAATTAAAGATCATAATCTAGTTATTTTGAACTTTTCTGGTTGATAAAAACATAATTATCTCAGATCTACAATAATATATCTTAAACATTGATTAAAATGAACAATTACCAAGAATTTGAAGAAACAGAATGACGGACTCGGTAGGATTAGGCAGATTCGGTATAATCAACAGACTCGGTGAGTAATTAAAAACAGTAAGAGTAATGTTTGACTTTGACTCTCCTTTTATAGATATCGAAGGTAAAATACCGAATGGGCTTTACAGAATGGGCCTAATATACCGAATTCAGTCCAATTTTTCAAAACAATTGATTTTTCAATTTAACTCCAAATCTTGACAAATTGATTTTTCCTCTTGAAATCCATTTCAATCTTTTCATGAAAAACAATTCTGAGATAATTTTTTTTGAAAACTTTGAACTTACCGAATCTGTACAGTTGGTTGTCAGACTCGGTAAAATGCTAAAAATAGCATTTATTCAGTAAAATTTAAATATTTTTGGATTTTATCTTTTCCAATTTTTATGAATTTTTTCAAAATAAGATTTGTACTTAAAAGAACTTTGAATTTTATACAAAGTACAAATCTTCAGTGATACCAATTGTTGACACGGGTTGCATACTGAGATGTATACAAGCCATAGTGAATTATTTCAGATAAAAACAAAGAAATTTTGAATTCACTTTTGAAAAACAATATTTTTGAATAATTTTCTCATTTTCTCCCTTTTTCTCTCCCTCAAAATGTGATATACAAGAAAGTAAATCAACATTTCGATTATGTTCCCAAGAAAATGAATCAACTCCCCCTTGAAATAGGATATCAATGAGTTACATCCCCCTTGCGTAACCATTGAACAAATGTACCTAGGAAGTTATCATTAATCTAAAGGCAGTCCCTTAAAGAAAAATTATCTAAAGCACTGAAACTTAGTTGCTCTCCCTAGAAAGTATCTACTCCCCCTAAACACAAGATCCCAAAAATAAGTCCCAACAGATCTAAGGAATATCAAGCACTATACTCTACCATGCCAATCTCTTTGATCAAGAATTTTAGCCTAAGTTCATCTAAAGGTTTAGTGAACATGTCATCTAACTGCACTTTAGTAGGCACAAAGTATAATTCTACATCCCCTTTCTCTACATGGTCCTTAATGAAATGATAACGAATATCTATGTGTTTAGTTTTAGAATGCTGAACCGGGTTGCTTGTTATTGCAATAGCACTTTGTGAATCACAATAGATCGGGGTCTTAGAAATCTTAAAGCCATAGTCCAAGAGTTAAGTTTGCATCCACAAAACTTGTGAACGACAGTGAGCTGCAGCAATGTACTCAGACTCAGCTGTTGATAAAGACACACAGTTCTGCTTTTTGGATGACCAACCAACTAGCCTATTCCCCAACATCTGAATTGATCCAGATGTGCTTTTTCTATCAACATGGCAACCACTATGATCCGCATCAGTATAAAACAGTGAGATTGAAATCGGATCCATGAGGATACCAGATCCCAAGGTTAGGTGTACCTTTAAGGTATTGAGAAATCCTAACAACCTCTTTGGAGTGAGATTTCTTAGGGTTGGACTGAAAGCGGGCACAGACAGTTACGGTAAGTGTAATGTCTGGTCGACTTGTAGTCAGATACATTAAAGAACCAACCATGCTTCGATAAAGCGTAATATCAAAGGATTCCCCATTAGTATCAGCATCCAGTAAAGTCCTCATTGGGGTTGTCATTGGTTTTAAAGCAGTCATTTTAAAACATTTTAGCATATCATTAATATACTTTGTTTGACTGATAAAAATCCCATTTGGTAATTATTTTACTTGTAACCCCAAGAAGAAAGTTACCTGGTCAAGCATGCTCATTTTGAATTTGCTGGCCATAAGGTCACCAAATTCTTTGCATAAGGCCGGGGACGTGGAACCAAAAATAATATCATCAACGTAAATTTGAACCAAGAGAATGTGACCGTGGTTTTTACGGATGAATAGCGTTGTATCAATCATTCCACGAGAGAAGCCATTATCCAGCAAATACTTTGTTAAGGTCTCGTACCATGTACGAGGTGCTTGCTTCAGACTGTATAACGCTTTCTCCAAGTAGTAAACGTGGTTTGGATGAATGGGATCGACAAAGCCCTCTGGTTGATCAAAATAGACTTCCTCTTGAAGATAACCATTCAGAAAAGCAGTTTTGACATCCATTTGAAACACCGTGAACTTCATATGAGAAGCAAATGCAAGGAAAAGACGAATTGCCTCAATCCTAGCAACTAGAGCAAATGTTTCGTCATAATCAATGCCTTCTTGTTGTCGATATCCTTTGGCCACAAGACGTGCCTTGTTTTGAACCACAATTCCATCAGAATCTTTCTTGTTCTTGAAAATCCACTTTACCCCTATTGGTCGTTGACCCGTTGGTCTTGGAACTAATCGCCATACTTTCAATCGTTCAAATTGATTGATCTCGTCTTGCATTGCAACTACCCAGTATGGATCTAGTAAAGCTTGAGCAACCGTTGTTGGTTCAATCTTACTAAGAAAGGCTGTGAATAGACACATATTCTGAGTAGCCCTTCGAGTTGACACTGGAGCAGATGCGTCACCAATAATAAGATCTATTGGATGACTTTTAGTCCATCGGGTGTGTGGAAGAGGTTGTACATCTGTGGTATCTATTGAAACATCAACCGTTGTTGACGTCGAGCCTTGATCCGCTGGATCTGATGTAACATTATCTAATGGATTCAATAGAGTTTCTGGAGAAACAGCTGGAGTTATATCAACTGATGAATCTTGAATTGGTTCAAGATTATTAGTAACAGGAGGTTGGAGGGAGGATGAAGAAGCAACAGGTGAATCAGTTGGTGTTGAATCTTCATCAAAAAGACTTTGAGGAGTCTCCACAGTAGTTGACTGTGATGGTGTAACTGGTACGGCTTGAACATTTGAATCCCGTTGAGGAGTATAAAGACTATCAAACAAGATATCCAGTTCCTCTGATGTAACCGTAGGAACACCCTTCTTCGAGAAAATTGAGTTTTGCGCGGAAGAAGTAATAGCCAGGTTAGGATAGGGTTTTGAACTGAGTTGTTCAAAAGCCATTCCCGAAAACTCATCGAACTTGACGTTAATGCTCTCTTTAATCATCTTTGTCCGCTTATGATAAACACGATAAGCAACTTTGTTCGAGGAATAACCAAGAAATATGGCCTGATCGCCATGAGGATCAAACTTTATGAGGCTGTCAAAATCGTTAAGCACATAGCATATACAACCAAAAACACAGAAATATTTGACATTCGGGCGTCTACCATATAATAACTCATATGGAGTTTTATCAAAACGTTTGTTTACAATACAACGATTTTGGGTATAGCATACAACGATACAGTCAAAACGTTTGGAGGTAATTTAGAGTAGGCAAGCATCGTTCGTGCTGCTTCGCACAACGTACGATTACGTCGTTCGACTACTCCATTTTGTTGGGGGGTCCGAGCAGCAGAGATCTTATGTTCAATGCCTTTGTCTTTCAAATAATTATCAAGCAGGTCATTCTTAAATTCCGTCCCATTATCAGTTCTGATGCTCTTAACATGTTTATTAAAAGAGCGTTGAATCTTTTTAATGAATTCAATGATAATGGCGGGGGTTTCTGACTTAGTTCGCAAAAGAAAAATCCATGTAAACCGGGTATAGTCATCAACAATGACAAGCACATGTTTCTTGCCACCGAGGCTAGAAATACGCATGGGTCCACATAAGTCCATATGCAATAATTGCAAAGACGATGAAGTACTGGGTTTTGCTTAAGCGGATGATTAGTCCAATTCAGCTTACCCATCGCACATGATGGACACACATGATGCTTATCATATTGAAAGGTTGGAATACCATCAACTAAATCTTTAGAGACTAGTCGATTGACACCCTTGTAATTCAGGTGTGACATCCAATGATGCCATAACCATGAATTTTCTTTGGTAGAACGAGTGGCCAAACACATGGTTGCATGTGATGGTGCATCATTGAGGTCAATAGTATATAGTGAAGCACAACGTTTACCAACAAGAAGATCATTCCCTCCGGTGGATTGCACCGAGCATTGTCGACGTTCAAACAAAACTTTGAGATCTCCATCGCAGAATTGGCTCACACTAAATAAACTGCACCCCAAACCCTTGACATATGAAACCCGTTTGATTGTTATGCCATTTTGCACAAAATCTCTGTAACCCATTATTTTTGCAATCTCATCATTTCCAAATGTAACCGTTCCTAGGAATTTGTCAATGAAGTTGACAAGCAAGGATTTATCGCCCGTCATGTGTCGAGAACAACCGGAATCGATATACCAAACACAGACGTCGAAACCCTATAAATGTGAATTTCCTAGAGTTTAGGTACCCAAAGTTTTTTGGGTCCTTTTCGATTAGTACCAACAATAAACCTTGGATTAACAACAAACTTTGGATCAATGATGAAATAATCACGTAAAACATCATGCAGTTTAGACAATAAAGCATCATTTAAAACCACATTACATGAAGCATCATACGCAATATCAATCTTTACATCGTTATCAGAAGTCTTAACACACAATTTATTCCAAGTAGATGTTTTGTTCACAGACGAAAAGTGAAAAACATGAGATGATTTCCTAGGCCGACTAGCAGATTGCTTTGGTTTGGATGCTACTTTCTTAGTCGTGGACTTAGGAACCCATACAGATTTGTAATTCATGTTTGGATTATGACCTGTGACACGAAAAACACCTTTGTTAGTTAGACGTCCAAACTTTTCAGTTGACACATGAGATGACTAATTTTGCAGAATTTCCAATTTGATTGTATGTTCTTTTGCATCATACTCACTTAAATCAGGTTTAGAACTTGTGTGTGTTGTGGACTTAACTGATTTCTTTAAATGACTCTCTTTTGAAGTTTTTGTCATATGAATCATAGGAATCTTTTCAGTTAACACAGAACCATTTGGAGAATGAACCTTTTTAACAATATACTGAGTTGTAGAAACAACTTTCGAACCATGATTGCCAAATTGAGAATGTAGAGGATTTTTAAGAATAGTAATGGGTTTTACATCCTTAGATGTTGTTGTTCCCTTCCCCTTCTTAGTAATCCCACCAGTACATTCAAGCACATTGGTTGCAACATTAGACGTTTGCTTAAGTGTGTTAGCCTGTTTCATTTGAATTATCTTTTGTTTTAAGCTTTTAATCTCAAGACATAATTCTTTAGCAGAAACTATCACTTCACCCTCCTTAAAAGCATAAGTACATTCTTTCTTAGGCAGTGAAGGTAATTTATCACACAAAGCAAGCATTTGTTCTAATGATTGGCACTTAAGTTGCAAGTCAATATTCTCCTGTTCAAGTTGAGCTACTATACGATTCAAATTATGTACAGCAGGAAAATGCAAGTAATAATCATGCAAAGGATCAAGTTGACTTTCAAAATCTATCAAAGGTTTAATGTTCGGTTCATCCTGAGGTTCTACTTTATCATCTAAAGAATTTTGACCTAGAGAATCTGTCTCAAAGAAGACAGTTAGTTCATGTGCTAGGTCTGCACGGAAAACATTATCTGGACATGCAGGTAAAGTTGGTAGAATTGGTTTCACATCAAAAATTGGTTCATCAAACACCTCTTCTATTGCAATAATGCTAGAACTAGGTTTGTTAAACACTTCATTCTTAAGCATTAAAATGTATTTCTCTAGCATGAGTGTTGGGATATAAACCAGTCTACGCTTAGGCACATAATCTTCACGCTGCATGTTCTTTTCAGTTTCAACAAGATTTTTCAAGAAATCAGGATTCGATTTACCTATCTTAGCATTGATTTTTTCATACATTAAGCTAATTTGATGGTATTTCCTAGATTTACAATTTACAATAATATCATTAAAATCAGCATCAGAAGCATGTACAAAATGCGATGGTAAACCAGCTTGAAAATAATCAGAATGATATAATCCTGGAATCTTTTTGGAAGCATCTTCCAAAATTTTCGGATCTTCATAACCCAACCCCCACTTTTCACCATGAATCGTTTTTGGTCTATTCATGAAAATCGTTTGTTTTGAAAGTTCCATATCCATGATAGCTTTGGATTGCTCTGTTCGATAGAGTTTTTCCTCATATCGAGCAAGTTGTGTTTTCATTTGAAAAGATTCTTTTGACAATAAAGAAATTTCAGTGTTCTTTTCAATTATGGTGTTTTCCAATTGAACGATTTTCTTGTTTAGTTTTGAAAGTGTGGGTTCATGTTGGTTTTTCAAATCAGAAAGATCTTTTTCTAAAAATTGAACTTTTTCTGCAAGTCGTTCCGATTTTAAACGATAATCAGTTCTTTCAACTTTAATTGGATGAATTGTCTTTTTCAGATCTTCCAACTCAGTTTCCTTAGAGTTGAGTTGGAGAGTAAATTGTTGCACATCCGTTTGCAATTTGGATGAGGAAGGTTCGGTCTCATTTATTTTGATTTTATCTTTTAAAACTTTGTTTTTAGATTTTAAGCCTTTGACTTCTTTTGACATTGAGACCAGATTCTTCATCAAGTCATTTTGCATTTTTATAAAATCAGGTGAGATTTCAGATGATTGTACCTCATCATCATCGGATGTTGAGTCAGAATTCTCCATTGCTTCCTTAGCTTTGATGAGCTTTGTCGCCTTGCAAACATTTGCATGTTCCACCTCTGAATCTGAATCGTCAGTCCAGTTAAACCAAGTATCATCAACCGGTTTTAGCTCTCCCCCAGTTTCCACAATCTTAGCCATCAACATTTTCTTCTTGTAGTAAGCTGCGTCCTTCTTCTTAGGCATCTTGCACTCACAAGAGAAATGACCAGCTTTGCCACAATTGAAACTAATTGAATCTTCCTTCTTGGAATCATCAGCACGTTGTTGTTTAGATTGATCAGCTTTCTTGTAGTACGAGGAAGATGACGAGTTTTTGCGTTGATTGCTTGATTTGCCTTTAAACTTGTGTTTGTTCAAGGCTTTTGTGAACATGGCTTCCATCTTGACTAATTCAAGATGAGAATCATCAACATCAGAAAGATTCAAATCTTCTGAATCAGTTGATTCTTCAACAAGCACTTTCTTGGACAAGCTTTTGGAAAACGTCAACGATTTGCTCTTCTTTTTGGCAATTAGGGCAAGTGGATCGCCCGGAGAAGACTCTTTCCTTCCTTCTTGAAGTTTCGACACTTCAGGTTGGTAATGCATAAGAACTCCAACAAGCTCAAGAATAGTCAACTTGTCAATCTCTTTAGTAGATCGAACAATGGTTCCATAAGGAAGCCAATCAGCATTGAGCTTTTTGAGAAACTTCATGTTGACTTCAGCATTTACTTTTATGATCTTGCACCTTTTCAACTCATTAAGAACACCATTGAAACGACGATAGGTATCCTTGAGTGGTTCATCAGTTTCCTGCTTGAAATCTTCATAGAATCCCAGAGCCTTATTCAATTTAGTAACGTCTGACATGTCATAACCTTCATGCTGTCGTTTGATCTCATCCCATATATCTTTTGCTGTTGTGTTGCTATCAACATTTACAAACAATTCATACGGGATAGCTTGCATAACAATATTCTTTGCCTCTATGTCACCCTGAGCTCTCTCACGCTTATCACCAGAAAGTTCATATACTGGAATTGGCATACCAGTATCCGGATGATAATCAACAACTGGACCATCTCTCAGAGAAGCCCAAATGTGTTTTGCTTTCTCACCCTTATAGTCTATGTACTGAGTGATACGGTGAAGCTACTGAGTGTATTTGCCATCAAACAACACTGGAGGACGGGAATCTGATCCAATGATCAAAGTATCTTGAGTAGACATCTTGAAAATGAGGTAGATTCGGTAAAGATTCTGTATTACACAAATCTAAGATGAATAATCACAACAATCTAATCAGAATGTCAGATTCTGTAACAGATTCGGTACTGTAGCAGATTCGGTAAAGTAGCAGATTCGGTAAAGATTCTGTATATCAGATTCTGTAAAAGAAACTGATCAGAAATACAAGAGACACACCCAGATTCAGTATATATTCGGTAATCACAAGAATTGTAGCCTGTAACCACTTAAAATAATGGATTAAGTGATACAGAAACTCAGATTCTGTATTTGATTCGGTAGTCAGATTCTGTATGAATTTGAAGTTCAAACTCAATTCAATCCTTTTGAATTAGATTCTGTAACCTTGCTGCACAAGGAAACACGTTAGTATCACACAAAATATCAAAGATACCGAAAGTATAGGATATCGAATGTCAACTGTAGCAGTTGACAATACCGAGTCTAAGTTTAAAACTTAGAAATATGATAGAATCCTTTCTCAAACCACACCAATATGCTGCGTATAATCAAACCGAATGTGATAGAATCACAATCACACCACAATCTGCAACACTTAAGATGAATTTAAGTAATGAAGCAGACTCGGTATGACAGTTACGATACCGAGTGTTGATCAAATCTTCAAAACTTAATGAATTGAAGAAATTGAACCGTCAGAAATGTGATTTAACACCTCACGAACACAACTGAATCCTTAAATCTTCACAAAAATCCAGAATCAAGCTTGAATTAAGCAATACCGAGAGTTTTAGCCACAAACTCTAAAAATCAACTTGATTCTCCATAATTGAAGTTAAAAAGCTGTAATGATGATCGAAACTCTTTCTAAAATACCTAATGCACCTTTGCTGAACTTATCACAAGAATCTGAACGTCATATTATCAAATTCGATGATACCGAATGTGATTCAAAATACTGAGAGTAATCAGATTCTGTAATCTACAATCTCTGGATCGATATAGTGATGTAGAATCACTTCCTAGAAGCTCTGATACCAAATGATAGGTCAGATCTTGTTGAGATTGAGAGAAATGATAAGATAAAGAGAGATTCGGTATGTAAGCATGAGACTCGGTATTAGAGAGAATCGGTACAATTACATTCCACAGCTTCTAGAACTCGGTTACAATGCAATGGCTATCTAATTAGGACTACTTAGGTTCCTTATATGGCCCTCTTCTAAGGAACCTTCATTTAAGCTTATTTTCACACTAACACTATACAACTTCGAGGTCCTAACAGAATAAATTCTCCTTGAGCTACTACGTGCACCATAGCTCCATTTCCCATGTAGAGACTTGATGTTCCCGCTTCTTGTTCACTTCTTTTGAACCCCTGCATAGAATTGCAAATGTGAGTTCCACATCCTGTGTCTAATACCCATGTATTAGAAGAAGTAATACTAAGCTCAATGTATACCATATATACATTACCTGAGGTTTGACTTGCATCCCTTTTTTCCTTCAACTCCTTTAGGTAGACCGGGCAGTTGCGTTTCCAGTGACCCATTTCACCGCGACCAAAGCACGGATCTTCCTTGGGGTTAGCTTTACCGGCAACCTTTTGCTTTTTGTTCTTGTTGGTTGGGGTAACCATACTTCCCTTTCCCTTGCTCTTACCTTGGTGGGTGGGTCCTTTCCTCTTAGCCGCCTTCAGCTTAGAAGTGTTATTGCCTTTAGACCCGCCTTCATTGATCATAAACATGGGTGAAGCCCTTTTACCCATGCTCGCTTCGGCCGTCTTAAGCATGGCGTGTAATTCAACAATGCTCTTATCCCATCCATTCATATTGTGATTCATTACAAATGTGTCAAACCTCTTTGACAAGGAGTTAAGGATAAGTTTTGTGGCGAATTCATTAGACACGTTGCAGTTTAGACGGTTCGCTCGATCAATTAGGCTTTTCATCTTAAGGACATAAGATGAAACGGATTGGGAGTCGTCCATCCGACATGCATGAAGCGCTCGAACCGTTTCGAAGGGCTCGACACGAGCTTGTTGAAGGAACATCTCCTTCAATTGTGTGATCATGTCATATGCACTATGATGCTCAAAATCCTTTTGGAGTTCGGGTATCATAGTCCCAAGCATGAGGCAAGAAACTTGCACCGAATCGGTGCAATATTTCTCCCAATAAGCCATGCCTTCCGTATCATCCTCATCCGGTTGATCGGGAATGGGGTCTTCCAACACATACGCCCTGTCCTCTAGTTTGAGGACAATTCTTAGATTGCGGAACCAATCCATGAAGTTCGTATGGTTGAGTTTTTCCTTTTCGAGGATTGACCTCAATGATAGGTTGTTAATGTTTATTGGTGCGTTCGGAATGTTGTTGTTATTGGCGGCTATCTACAAAATTTAACAAAGTTGTTTAAGTATTAATTTTAATTTAACAATCAATACCCTTTAAATCCAATTGATAACTATTAAATTTTAGAATCCAACGGTAAACTAAATTTCGGTTAGGTGACCTTTATCCCGTTATTTGATTTAGCTAGGTAGTCATTGTATGACAATTGCAATCCTTTTGCAACTTCTAAGTTATGGGATCATGCAATCCTTTTGCATGGCATATTATCCCATCAACACCTATTTGTTCATCATGCTTCGGTGACCCTAAGTTCATGATTTCCAAATCAAGTCGTCCTACTTGTGTAAACGTGTAAACTTAACATACAAGTGGTTAGGTGACCTTTATCCCACAAGCATGTGAATTTCACCTTAATCATATTAGTTTGTTCATGACGGTTAGGTGACCTTTATCCCATCATGAGTTCCCTAATATGTCTAAATGTCACACAAAATGATGGCGTTTAACTTGTTTACCTTGTTTGTTAAAGGGATTTTAAGTTTTCATTAATTCTAGTTTGAGAAAACTATCATGCCATACACCAACATGCATTTAGTGTATGGTTCATTTGAAATCCATTTTCAAGTCTTGTAATTTTAGCCAATTACTTGATATAAACCATTTTATATATATGATCCTTATCATGTTGTTAATAACCGTTTATTAATGGCCCTTTAGCCGTTTTTAATTCAACCATTTAAATTGACGTTTTGCATGTCGTTAATAATTTTTAATTTAACCAATTAAATGTAGTTTTGCTTGTTGTTAACATGTGTGATAACTTGTAGTAATCAAACATACAAACCATAATCAAACAACACAACCATGCATGCAAAACAATTATGTTCACAATCAAGCCTTTTGGTAAGCATTTTGTTTAGCCGAAAACAAAATGCCACCGGGTAATGGGTCATAACATAAAGTAGGAGATTTTACCACTCCCACTTAATATTGCATCCAAGTAGATTCTTCTTGTGTTCTTCCTTTGACTCCATCTTTTCATCTTCATTTTTACAAAAAATATATCCTAATACATTTTTCTAAAAAAAATGAAAATACAACCTAATCTATTTTACATACCAAATATAAAATAAATTACATAACCAAAATTAATGAATATTACAACCAAATGAATGAATTAATTATTACATACCAAATGAATAAATACAAATCATTCAAACACACATGCATTCAATCAAAAGGTCAAGGCATTGATTGTGAACACTACATACAACAAATATAACCAATTTGCAAGTTCCAAACCCTCTTGGAACCTCCAAGAATTCGGCCACCATATCAAACCCACCCAAACCTGAACATTTTTACATTCCATATTCATGCATGTGCATGGAATGAAAATATAGTGGCATAAAAGAAGCATAATCCATAGACTTCGGCTCTAGATACCATTGATGGAATTTAACAAGTTTCAAAACAACTTGTTCATGAATTTTACACAAACATAAAACCAATTTTAAGATAGTTAATACGAGCGGAAGCATTAATAGAACAAGTATATATGTAAAGCCATTTTGTTAAATTCCATATTAATATCAAGTCTTGAAATCATGCTTACAAATATAACAAGATTAGAAGAGTGTTTATACCTCCTCTAAGATAGTAGAGGGCTGAATTTGACAGCAGAAATGATGATGACGATGATGGAATAAAGCCTCTAACTTGAAGCCTCAAGTGTGTAATACCCCACGTACTTTTGCACACCAACACTACCTTGTATTTGGTTAGGATTTTGACACTTGAATCACCAAGAATACCAAGTAAAACTCACTCTTTTTTTCCTTAATAATTTCGGCCAGCAAAATAATATGGGAGGGAGGAGAGTTTTCAAAACTTTCATCTATTTTTGAACTAGTCAATTACTTGGTATATGTATTCACATGCACATAGGAATTGTCATATTGAAAGTAAAAAAGAAGAGCATGGGTGTTCACCCTTGGGATTCCAAAACCGTCCCACTTAAGGGTTTTATAAAAGTTTTAATTTTATAAAACATGTTAATTAAAACTTGTAATAACACACCATGTAAATGTTTTGTTACTTGCAATATGTTTTGTTACTTGTATTTTTATAAACCAATTTATAAAACTCAAGACAACATAATTATTTAAACCTATAAATAATTAAATCCTTAATACATATATAAATTATCCAAATAATTTATCTCAAGTGATATTACTTTAGAAAACCAATTTTCTAAAGTTCAAGTGTCACGTATTTATTTAACGATCCACTCGTTAAGATTAAATACATATAAAGTGTCGGTAAGCTTGTTATAGGGTATGACCCAACTTAGATCATAACACATTAGCCACATTAATTTAGTACGTCTCTCGGGCATACGGAATACCTTCATCCACGACCCAGTGTATACACGTCTCAGGCTAGATCACAACTCAAAGTATATATATTTTTGAAATCAACCTCAACCTTGTATAGCTAACTCCAACATTACTGCATATAGAGTGTCTATGGTTGTTCCAAATAATATATAGATGGGTCGATTTGATATGTCAAAACATTTGCATACGTATCTATGGTATCCCAAGATTACATAATATATTAGAATACATGTATAATACAATATAAGTTAGCTAGGATATGATTAATATAGATTTGTTACCAATTTTCACGTAGCTACAACAAGAAAAAATATCCAATCTTGTTTTACCCATAACTTCTTCGTTTTAAATCCGTGTTGAGTGTTTCAAGTTGCTATGGTTTCATATTGAACTTAAGTTTATGAATCTAAACAGAAAAATTATAATTTTATAGTCGGAAATACAGGTTATAAGTCATGTTTGTAAAGATAGTCATTTCAGTCGAAAGAACGACGTCTAGATGACCATTTTGGAAAACATTCTTCGACTTTGAGTTTAACCATGATTTTTGGATATAGTTTCATGTTCATAATAAAAATCATTTTCCCAGAAGAACAACTTTTAAATCAAAGTTTATCATAGTTTTTAATTAACTAACCCAAAACAGCCCGCGGTGTTACTACGACGGCGTATATCCGGTTTTACGGTGTTTTTCATGTTTTCAGGTTTTAAATCATTAAGTTAGCATATCATATAGATATAGAACATGTGTCTTGTTGATTTTAAAAGTCAAGATAGAAGGATTAACTTTTGTTTTTGAACAAGTTTAGAATTAACTAAACTATGTTCTAGTGATTTCAAGTTTAAACCTTCGAATAAGATAGCTTTATATGTATGAATCGAATGATGTTATGAACATCATTACTACCTCGGTTTTTGTGGATAAAACTACTAGAAATGAGAAAAATAGATCTAGCTTCAAAGGATCCTTAGATGGCTTGAAAGTTCTTGAAGCAGAATCATGACACGAAAACAAGTTCAAGTAAGATTTCTACTCGAAATAAGATTGTTATAGTTATAGAAATTGAATCAAAATTTGAATATGAGTATTACCTTATATTAGAAAGATATCTTACTATAAATAAGAAAGATTTCTTGTGGTTGGATGATCACTTTACAAGATTGGAAGTAAGCTAGCAAACTTGGAAGTATTCTTGATTTTATGAAACTAGAACTTATAGAATTTATGAAGTACACTTAGAACTTGAAGATAGAACTTGAGAGAGATCAATTAGATGAAGAAAATTGAAGAATGAAAGTGTTTGTAGGTGTTTTTGGTCATTGGTATATGGATTAGATATAAAGCATGTGTAATTTTGTTTACATGTAAATAAGTCATGAATGATTACTAATATTTTTGTAATATTATGAGATATTTCATGCTAGTTGCCAAATGATGGTTCCCACATGTGTTAGGTGACTCACATGGGCTGCTAATAGCTGATCATTAGAGTGTATATACCAATAGTACATACATCTAAAAGCTGTGTATTGTACGAGTACGAATACGGGTGCATACGAGTAGAATTGTTGATGAAACTGAACGAGGATGTAATTGTAAGCATTTTTGTTAAGTAGAAGTATTTTGATAAGTGTCTTGAAGTATTTCAAAAGTCTATGAATAAATATTAAAACACTACATGTATATACATTTTAACTGAGTCGTTAAGTCATCGTTAGTCGTTACATGTAAATGTTGTTTTGAAACCTTTAGGTTAACGATCTTGTTAAATGTTGTTAACCCATTGTTTATTATATCTAAAGAGATGTTAAATTATTACATTATCATGATATTATGATATTTTAATATATCTTAGTATGATATATATACAGTTAAATGTTGTTACAACGATAATCGTTACATATATGTCTCGTTTCGAAATCATTAAGTTAGTAGTCATATTTTTACATATGTAGTTCATTGTTAATACACTTAATGACATGTTTACTTATCATTTATCATGATTAAACATAGTGTATCAATATCTTAATATGATTCATATGTATTTAGTAAGACGTTGTTATAACGATAATCGTTATATATATCGTTTTGAGTTTCTTAATTCAATAAACTCAATTTTATATATATAACTCATTGTTAAAATACCTAATGAGATACTTACTTATCATAATATCATGTTAACTATATATATAATCATATATATGTCATTATACAGTTTTTACAAGTTTTAACGTTCGTAAATCACCGGTCAACTTGGGTGGTCAATTGTCTATATGAAACCTATTTCAATAAATCAAGTCTTAACAAGTTTGATTGCTTAACATGTTGGAAACACTTAATCATGTAATATATATATATATATATATATATATATATATATATATATATATATATATATATATATAAACATGGAAAAGTTCGGGTCACTACACGAGTTGCTAGCATATTGAGTAGGACGGCATGCTATTTGAGTAATATTCTCGTATGAGGTATTTGATAGATGCGATTGCAAATAGATGGGTTATATATGTATATGTATAATTATTGTACTCACTAAGCTTTGCTTACCCTCTCGTTGTTTACTCTTTTTAGGTTCCGGCATGGACAAGGGTAAGGGTGTTCGGTTGGATTAGTGGCCTCCCGCTTTGTTTTGATAGGGGACGCATTTGGAATGTTTAGCTTTTGAAGTTTGGCCAAGATGTGAGTAGTTTAACCCCAAACACCATGCTCTAGGTGTCGTTTGGAACTTAAACTCTTATGGTCAAACTTGTATTTTTGAATGAAACTCGTAAAACGGCCGATGTGGGCCCGATGTTGTAAAACTTGGTTTTATGGTGGAAAATTTTTAGTTTAATTATGATAACATGTTGTAAAAAGGGTTTCGTCTAAAAGTGTCGGGAAGCGGGTTTTTCGCTCACGTAAGTTGGACCCCCGTGATCAGTCGCTGGTAGTTCATTGGGACGAGGTCCTGGCCTTCAGATCTGGACGCCGTCCAGAATGCTGGACGCCATTCAGATGTACTGCATCAGAAAAAAAAAATTAGTGTGTTTTTGAGTCAACGATGTCGGGTCGTTACAAGTGGTATCAGAGCATGGTCTAAGGAATTTAGGCGACTTGAGATAGGTGCCTAGACTTAGACTTTATTGAGTATGCATTTTATGTGGGACTTGTAGGAGACGGGTCAGACTGGGGATTGGTTAGTGCCTAGGTTTAGGTGGACTAACTATGCGCTAATTGTTTTGTGTTGTGTTTTGCAATCATCAAGCGAGATAGACGTTGTACTAATGAGTTAATGCGACGTGCTCGCGTAACAATGATTAGCTACCATTGTTACGGGTTCAAAACGTGTCAAACAAGCGATGTACGACGATTGTTGAGCAAGATGGGGAGGTGAGGTGAATATGTATTTGTGTCATGTATTTTTGTTCGTTATTTAATATTTTTCGTTTTATAGAATGAAGATGAGAAATGGACACGATACCAATGAGGGAGGAACGATCGAGGACGTTGAACTCACGGCCAAGGTTGAGGCCATCTTTAAAAATTTAAAAGCGGAATTTCTCAATGATGTCTGAATGGTTTTCCAAGAATCGGTTGATGGGCAAGTAACCGAAATGATCAATGAACGAATGAATGCCGCGATCGAAGAGGCATTAGATGCTAGAAATATTTATCCTCGTGGTGAAGGAGGTGATGGTAACGGTGGACATGGAAGGCGAGACTTCCACTACAAAAATTTCAAGGATGCTCAACCTCCTATGTTCAATGGGGTGAGGGATCCGTTGAAAACCACATGTTGGATCTCCGACATCGAGGGGGCTTTTCGTACCGCCGAATGTCCTCCCGAGAAGAAGAAGAGATACGGTTCTAGCATGTTACGTGAATAGGCCAAGTTGTGATGGGATGATAAAATTAAGTTTTATGGTGAAGAGCAATGCATGAGTTTGACGTGGGAAGAGTTTAAAAAGGAATTTTTCAAAGAATACCGAACTCCTTCCGACCTTGATAAAATCCGGGA
This sequence comes from Rutidosis leptorrhynchoides, assembly GCF_046630445.1. Lineage (NCBI taxonomy): Eukaryota > Viridiplantae > Streptophyta > Magnoliopsida > Asterales > Asteraceae > Rutidosis > Rutidosis leptorrhynchoides. Next base: position 334,582,150 of record NC_092336.1, on the reverse strand, counting down.
CGAGTTGCACAATTTGCAACAAGGTTCAATGGACTTAGTTACCCTCAAGTCGACCTTCTTGGCAAAGACTCATTTTTGTCCAGAGTATGTTGGTGATGATCACAAGTTGATGTTAGATTTTTATCGTACACTAAGCGATGAGTTAAAACGTAAGATTAGTCGGGGAATGGCTAAGTCTTTTGAGGAATTGTTTGAGTTTGCCCGGGGCTTCGAACCGGAAGTTCCAAAGCAAAGCGATTTCTCTTTCTCTAAGAGAAAATTTGAAGGTTCGAGTCATTCGAACTTTTCAAACAAGAAGAGCAAGAAGGGTTCCAAGAGCATTAATAATGTGAAGAAAGGTGGTTCCTTGAGTTACGGACCCACGTGTTTTAATTGTAATCAAAGAGGGCACATGGCCCGTGATTGTACCAAGGTGTCGAACAAACTTACTTGTTACAATTGTGGTAAAGAAGGGCATCGAAGGACAGAGTGTCCCGATTTGAACACCGATCATGTTAAACGGTTAGAAAAGGCGGCGGGTATGGCTAGGGGTCGCAATTATTTGATGACTAATGACGAAGCCAAGCAATCCATTGAAGTTGTCTCAGGTACTTTCATGGTTAACTCTAATCCGGCAAGGATCCTATTTGATAGTGGTGCTAACTTATCGTTTGTTTCTCCAAGATTTATGTCTAAGCTTGATAAACCACTAGCTAAGTTAAGTCATCCGGTAGAAGTTGAAATAGCGGATGGTAAGACGGCGCTAAGGGTTGAGGTTTGTAATGATTATGATATTGTGTTTGGTTCTGAAATGTTTAAAATTGATCTTATCCCGATGACCTTGGGTGAATTCGATATTGTCGTTGGTATGGATTGGCTCGATCATTATAGAGCCGATATTGCATGCCATGAAAAATCTATTCGTATTAAGACCCCAAGTGGGAGAGAGTTAATTATTCATGGCGAGAGACGGAAAAGACTTGTGCCATTATGCACTTATGAACGGGCACGTCATCTTCTAGTTAGTGGTGGTGTGGCTTTTTTACTCATGTAGTAGATACTCGTAAAGATCCACCATCCATTCGTGAAATTCCGGTGGTTAGTGAATTCGAAGATGTTTTTCCGAATGAATTACCGGGTTGTTCCGGTGATAAGACAAGTTGAATTTCGCATTGAGTTAGTTCCGGGTGCTACTCCCATTGCTAAAACTCCTTATCGTTTAGCACCAACGGAGATGCAAGAGTTGTTAAATCAAACCCAAGAGTTGCTGGAAAAGGGTTTTATTCGACCGAGTGCTTCACCATGGGGTGCTCCGGTTTTATTCGTGAAGAAGAAGGATGGTAGTATGTGGATGTGCATCGATTATCGGGAGTTGAACAAAGTGATGATAAAGAATCGTTATCCATTACCTCGGATTGACAATTTGTTTGACCAACTCCAAGGTGCAACGTATTTCTCTAAGATTGACCTATGATCCAGCTATCACCAAATGCTGGTCCGTGAGGAAGATATTGAGAAAACGGCTTTTCGAACGCGTTACGGGCATTATGAGTTTGTAGTTATGCCTTTCGGTCTTAAGAATGCACCGGCGGTATTCATGGATCTTATGAACCGAGTGTGCCAACCTATGTTGGACAAGTCGGTGATTGTGTTCATTGACGACATACTTGTCTATTCGAAGAATATGAAGGAACATGAACATCATTTGTGTGGTGTGTTGAAGATGTTGTGGAAGGAGAAGTTGTATGCAAAATTCTCCAAATGTGAATTTTGGTTAAGGGAGGTTCAATTCCTTGGCCATATTGTGAATAAGGATGGTATTCAAGTATATCCGGGGAATATTAAGACGGTGAAGAGTTAGGGACGACCGACTACGCCTACGGAAATCTGAAGTTTTCTCGGATTGCCCGTTTATTATCGTCGGTTTATCTAAAACTTTTCTAAAACCGCTTCTCCTTTGACAAAGTTAACGAGAAAGAACGCGAGATTTAATTGGGAAAACGAGCAAGAAATTGCTTTCCAATTGCTAAAAGAGAAGTTATGTCAAGCTCCGATTTTAGTGTTGCCAAAAGGTGTAGAACACATGACGGTTTATTGTGATGCTTCTTTAAATGGGATCGGTTGTGTTCTAATGCAACGAGGTAAAGTCATCGCGTATGCCTCTTGAAAATTAAAGGAACACGAAACGAGATATCCGACTCATGATCTTGAGTTGGCGGCGGTTGTTCATGGGTTGAAAATTTGGCGCCATTACTTGTATGGTGTCAAGTGTATGATTTATTCGGATCACAAGAGCTTAAAACATCTTTTTGACCAACGAGATTTGAATTATAGTCAACGTAGATGGATGGATGTGGTGAAAGACTATGATTGTGAAATACTTTATCATCCGGGTAAGCGAATGTGGTCGCGGATGCGTTAAGTCGAAAGAGTCAACATCCGGCGATACGAGTAGGATCGTTACGCATGATTATTACTAACGATTTTCTTGTAAAGCTTGGCGAGACTCAAATCGAAGCTTTTGTTAACAATAAGCATGAGGAACGAATCGTGGGACAAACAGAGTTTATTACCTTAGGTCCACATGGGTTGTTATCTTTTTAAGGAAGAGTGTGGGTGCCTAAAATGGGTGATCATCGACGAGTGCTACTTGATGAAGCACATAAGTCAAAGTATTCGATTCACCCGGGCGCGACAAAAATGTATCTTGATTTGAAGAAAGAGTATTGGTGGCTGGGCATGAAACGTGATGTTGTAAAGTATGTTGAACAATGTGTCACGTGTTTGCAAGTTAAGGCCGAGCACCAAAAGCCGTTGAAATGTCCCGTTCATATTGATTATAAACGTTCCGTATTAATTGATTTCGTTGCGAGGTTTTGACCTCTATATGAGACGTTTTTTCAAAGACTGCATTCATTTTTAAAACAACCATAACCTTTATTTTATCAATAAAGGTTTCAAAAGCATTACGTAGATTATCAAATAATGATAATCTAAAATATACTGTTTACACACGACCATTACATAATGGTTTACAATAGAAATATATTACATCGACATATGTTTCTTGAATGCAGTTTTTACACAATATCATACAAACATGGACTCCAAATCTTGTCCTTATTTTAGTATGCAACAGCGGAAGCTCTTAGTATTCACCTGAGAATAAACATGCTTTAAACGTCAACAAAAATGTTGGTGAGTTATAGGTTTAACCTATATATATATCATATCGTAACAATAGACCACAAGATTTCATATTTCAATACGCATCCTATACATAGAGATAAAAATCATTCATATGGTGAACACCTGGTAACCGACATTAACAAGATGCATATATAAGAATATACCTATCATTCCGGGACACCCTTCGGATATGATACAAATTTCAAAGTACTAAATCATCCGGTACTTTGGATGGGGTTTGTTAGGCCCAATAGATCTATCTTTAGGATTCGCGTCAATTAGGGTGTCTGTTCCCTAATTCTTAGATTACCAGACTTAATAAAAAGGGGCATATTCGATTTCGATAATTCAACCATAGAATGTAGTTTCACGTACTTGTGTCTATTTTGTAAATCATTTATAAAACCTGCATGTATTCTCATCCCAAAAATATTAGATTTTAAAAGTGGGACTATAACTCACTTTCACAGATTTTTACTTCGTCGGGAAGTAAGACTTGGCCACTGGTCGATTCACGAACCTATAACAAATATGTACATATATATCAAAGTATATTCAAAATATATTTACAACACTTTTAATACATTTTGATGTTTTAAGTTTATTAAGTCAGCTGTCCTCGTTAGTAACCTATAACTAGTTGTCCAGCGTTAGATGTACAAAAAAAATTGATATATATTATCTTGAATCAATCCACGACTCAGTGTATACACGTCTCAGGCTAGATCACAACTCAAAGTATATATATTTTTGGAATCAACCTCAACCCTGTATAGCTAACTCCCTCATTACTGCATATAGAGTGTCTATGGTTGTTCCAAATAATATATACTCATGGGTCGATATGATATGTCAAAACATTTGCATACGTGTCTATGGTATCCCAAGATTACATAATATATTAGAATACATGTATAATACAATATAAGTTAGCTAGGATATGATTAATATAGATTTGTTACCAATTTTAACGTTGCTACAATAAGAAAAATTATCCAATCTTGTTTTACCCATAACTTCTTCATTTTAAATCCGTTTTAAGTGAATCAAATTGCTATGGTTTCATATTGAACTCTATTTTATGAATCTAAATAGAAAAAGTATAGGTTTATAGTCGGAAATATAAGTTACAAGTCGTTTTTATAAAGGTAGTCATTTCAGTCGAAAGAACGACGTCTAGATGATCATTTTAGAAAACATACTTCCACTTTGGGTTTAACCATGATTGTTGGATATAGTTTCATGTTCATAAGAAAAATCATTTTCCCAGAAGAACAACTTTTAAATCAAAGTTTATCATAGTTTTTAATTAACTAACCCAAAACAGCCCGCGATGTTACTACGACGGCGTATGTCCGGTTTTACAGTGTTCTTCATGTTTCCAGGTTTTAAATCATTAAGTTAGCATATCATATAGATATAGAACATGTGTTTAGTTGATTTTAAAAGTCAAGTTAGAAGGATTAACTTTTGTTTGCGAACAAGTTTAGAATTAACGAAACTATGTTCTAGTGATTTCAAGTTTAAACCTTCGAATAAGATAGCTTTATATGTATGAATCGAATGATGTTATGAACATCATTACTACCTCAAGTTTTCTGGATAAAGCTACTGGAAATGAGGAAAATGGATCTAGCTTCAAAGGATCCTTGGATGGCTTGAAAGTTCTTGAAGCAGAATCATGACACGAAAAACAAGTTCGAGTAAGATTTCCACTCGAAATAAGATTGTTATAGTTATAAAAATTGAATCAAAGTTTGAATATGAGTATTAAATTGTATTAGAAAGATATCTTACTGTAAATAAAAAAGATTTCTTGAGGTTGGATGATCACTCTACAAGATTGGAAGTAAGCTAGCAAACTTGGAAGTATTCTTGATTTTATGAAACTAGAACTTGTAGAATTTATGAAGAACACTTAGAACTTGAAGATAGAACTTGAGAGAGGTCAATTAGATGAAGAAAATTGAAGAATGAAAGTGTTTTTAGGTGTTTTTGGTCGTTGGTGTATGGATTAGATATAAAGGATATGTAATTTTATTTTCATGTAAATAAGTCATGAATGATTACTCATATTTTTGTAATTTTATGAGATATTTCATGCTAGTTTCCAAATGATGGTTCCCACATGTGTTAGGTGACTCACATGGGCTACTAAGAGCTGATCATTGGAGTGTATATACCAATATTGCATACATCTAAAAGCTGTGTATTGTACGAGTACAAATACGGGTGCATACGAGTAGAATTGTTGATGAAACAGAACGAGGATGTAATTGTAAGCATTTTTGTTAAGTAGAAGTATTTTGATAAGTGTCTTGAAGTCTTTCAAAAGTGTATGAATACATATTAAAACACTACATGTATAGACATTTTAACTGTGAAAGGACCGGTTCATATACATTATAAACGATTCACAATAGTTGATTACATCGCGAGGTATTTGACCTCTATATGATACGTTTTACAAACATTTCATTCGTTTTTAAAAGACAAACTTTCTTTACATAAAAAATTGACGGCATGCATACCATTTCATATTACATCCAACTATAATTGACTTAATATTAATCTTGATGAACTCAACGACTCGAATGCAACGTCTTTCAAAGTATGTCATGAATGACTCCAGGTAATATCCTTAAAATGAGCTAATGCACAGCGGAAGATTTCTTTAAAATGAGCTTTAAAGTGTCAACCAAAAGGTTGGTGAGTTCATTAGTTTATCATAATCAATCATTTTCGTAATAGTAATAGACCACAAGATTTCAGTTTCCATAAATATCCGTACACTCACAAGTGTTTAAAAATATTCTATAAGTTGTAGGCACCCGATAACAAGCCTTAACATTCATGTTTTACCCTTTGAAGTACACCAGATCAGTTGTGTTTAAAATAACCTCGAAGTACTAAAGCATCCCATAGTCAGGATGGGGTTTGTCAGGCCCAATAGATCTATCTTTAGGATTTGCGTCTACCGTACATAGACAAGTAGTTTAATGTTACCAAGCTAAGGGTATATTTCTGGTTTAAACCCACATAGAATTAGTTTTAGTACTTGTGCCTATTTCGTAAAACATTTATAAAACAGCGCATGTATTCTCATCCCAAAAATATATATAAAAATGGAGTAATGAAACTTACAATACTGTATTTCATAGCAATATGTATATGACGGCACTGAACAAGTGCAGGGTTTGTCTCGGATTCACGAACGTATCAATATTGTGATTCAATATTGCAGGAAAGTACGTAGACGCAACGAAAATGATAAACGTTAGGTTGACCTCACGAGCAATACCCTCGATCAATACCCATAACCTCCATAGCTATAACCCATAATTTCCTTAGCTTTATCCCGTTTGAAAACTTATTTTGAAATCGTCTGAGTATAACTCCGTCGTAGTATTTTATGTATACTAATAATATCTTGAAATAATACAAAGAAAATATATATATGTAATTCGATTGAGAGAGTTTAGAGAAATATATTTTCAAGTTTCTATGAAATAATGAAATCGATTCAATTCTATTTAAAATAGATTTTTGAATTATTAAAGTGAATTATTAAAGTATGAATTATTAAAGTGAATTATTAAAGTATGAATTATTAAAGTGAATTATTAAAATATGAATTATTAAAGTGAATTATTAAAGTAAATTATTAAAGTATGAATTATTAAAGTGAATTATTAAAGTAAATTATTAAAGTATGAATTATTAAAGTGAATTATTAAAGTGAATTATTAAAGTATGAATTATTAAAGTGAATTATTAAAGTATGAATTATTAAAGTGAATTATTAAAGTATGAATTATTAAAGTTAAAGTAAAGTAAAAGTAAAGTAAAGGTTAAGTTAAAGTATAGTAAAAGTATAAAACTATATACGTATAATACGCGTATAAATATATATAATATTAATTTAAATCGTTATATATATTTAATAAAATAAAATATAAATATCGTTATCTTTATTATACTGGTTAAGTAATGAGTTGTCAAAAATGGTTCTAGATATTTATAAAAGATATATATATTTTAATAATAAAGTTCTTTTTAAACTGAAAACGTTTTTTTTTTTGTACTTTTGAAACTAAATCAAATAAATATGATAATTTTGTTTTCCAAAACTAAATATATTTGAGAATCATTTTATTAAAAGGTTAAAATAATGGAAATCGTTATATCATAAAATATTTTAGAAAAGTAGAATTATATATATTCATAATAGGTTTCAAGTTTTTAAATTACAGTCTGTTGGTGAAGCATGTGCTAAAGTCCAAAGGTTAAATAAACGTATGAAATCATCTTAATGAAAAATGTCGAGTTACTTAACTTGACGATATCCAACATCTAAGTTATTTACACTCTACGTTCTTATTTTCATATTAAATAAAATGAAAGTTAACATAGTTATCTTATCAAGGTCACGAGAAAAATATTATAAAACATGCATTGGAAATTAAACAGGAATTTCCACTAACCCTTGTCTAGTTCCCGTTAATTGACACATTTGTTCTTATTTATAAATCACTTTACCATTTTTCGAATGTTTTCAAAAAGAATAGATTTCTTAAATCACAGTGGACCTCATAACATAGACCCGTAATCATATCATAATGTATCTGATAATTCAATCATTTGATATTATTTCTTAATTTTGTCGATAAATATATCGAAGCAAATACGTTCACGTAAAGTATCATATATCTAATACTTTGTTAATTTTTTCAGTTAATATTATATATTATATATACATATCTATATACTCATAATTGTTCGTGAATAGTCGAACATAGTCAAAGGGTAATTGATTACATAAATGTAGTTCTAAACTTTTTGAGATTCAACATTACAAATTCTGCTTATCGTGTCGGAAATATATAAAGTTTAAGTTTAAATTTGGTCGGAAATTTCCGGGTCGTCACAGTACCTACCCGTTAAAGAAATTTCGTCCCGAAATTTGATCGAGGTCGTCATGGCTAACAATAAGAATGTTATTATGACGGATATAAGTTGATTCATAGGGTTTTATCATGATTGAGAAATATGGATAAAATAATTCGATTACTCGAAACGTATGAGTGAAGCTATCGTAAAAGAGTGAAATAAGAAAATAGGGATTCGTCTTATCTTTTGACGTCATCACGGTTGATCTCCGGATTAAAGAAAATCTTTGTAATCTATATAGGATTTGATTCTTCGGTGATTAAGGAAATTATGATCCTCTTCGATTTAATGCGACGATTCATCTCGATTTTTCTGTCGGATATTTCACTATAAATCCACCTCATTCGTTTCCTTTTAATTCACACCTTCTATTCTTTCTCCCTCAATTCTTACTTTAAAATTATTCGTCAATATGCTTCATCCAGTGCTGATTCTCGATATACTCCTCATTTTCATATCTGTCGTTCTTCTTTTTCATCTACCTCCAGAAGAATCTATTTACTTCTACTATACTCTTGGTTTTATAGTGTTTTTAGTTCTCCCGTGTCTTTATATTGGTATGTGCATCGATATATACGGTTTATAGTTTCTGGGTTGTTGTTGGGTTTTAGATCTTCCCTTATATTTCGATGTCCCTGCTTCTGTCTTCTATAATCATTGTCATCCCCAATTAATGCTCTGTTTTATTTGCTGCGATTTATACCCTAATTTCTATTTCAGAGTTTTGTCCTTTCGTTTCTTCTTCTTGCGATTAAGCACCGCTTGTAATGGTCCAGAATTAGCATATATGAATTTCAGAATGAACATTGTTAATCTTCTAAGAAGGAAATTGTAATAGCACGATCTTGACTTGTCAAATTTCTAGAATACCTCGGAAAAAGCCGAATCATCAAGAAATATTTTCTTGATATTTTAGAGGTTAAAGAGAATACAAGAGTCGTGTAACATAGCACATGATGACGTTATGATCTGTGAATCATCACGTTCCATTTAGAAACTCAGCATGACTTACTGTAATATAATCACGTTGATCAAGTGTCATTATATTATACTAGTTCATGCTTCAGTTCCCAACACTACTTCAAAAATATTCCTATTTTAAATTCGAAAGTTTCAGAATTTAGAAACTAAAATAGTTTCTTTTATGATGTAATACAGACAACACGAAGAGGTAAATGATTTCAGATAAGAATAATTATGGAAATATCTTCAGAAATATGGAGGATATTTATAATAAAAGATACGATGATATCTTAAAATTTCTAATATCAGAGGATGATGAAGAATATTGTCCGTAAGGGTTTAGAGTCAGGAGCAAGGTATTCAATAATGACTTCAGCAGACACGGAATCATTTGGATTCTTTGAAGGTAGATTTTTCCCTTGTGATTTATCCACAGCCTTCTTCATGGTTTGCTCAATCCGTATTTTTCAGTACCAAATCTTCTCTTTTTCTGAGCTTTGCCAACGCACTACTCTTTATCATCAGACTTTTTACTGTTAAGGTCGTTTATAGTTTTTGCTGCTTCATCAGTATTTCGAGAACTAGTTCGCAGTTTAGGGTGTTTTTCAGAAACTTCACATTCAAAGTATATAAGTCCAGAAGATAGACACATATAATTGTTGGCGTAGACATGCTGCGAGATTTCAAAATGCTGATTGCTAATTTCCGATGATTCGTATGGCAATTCTCGTTACAAGATGCAGATGAGTAAATGATGGGGTTTTGATAAATATAAAGATTTTTCGGAAAGTCAAAGATCAATGAAGTTGTTAATAAGTTTACTGCTAATGTGGCGAGATATGAAAGGTTCCCCGGTAATAATGATGAAGGGGTAATCATTATAATAAGGCATATTCGAATGAACAATTGAGGTTGCTTTGCTGGAGCTGTGACAAAACCGTCTATTTTTAGAAGGGATTGAAAAGTTATTTTAGCTAGTAAATGCCAAAAGGTCTGACATGGATACATGTTAAATTATGACTTTGGATTCTAGAGTTTTTCAGGTACATAACTGTGGGTAACATGTGGTTGGATCATCATCTCGATTGTTCATTATTTGAAGTGTCTTCAGGTATTTCGAAGGGCTTGAACACAGATTATAATCGTTAATATACATACGATGTTCTAACATAGTTTTGAAGTTAAAGTATAGCTTTGAAAGATGTAAGAATCTAAGAGTGATGATGCCGGTTATAACTTGAATTGAATTCGGCGATTTCAAAATCAGAATATGTAATCAGATTTTTAAATGAGTATGGTTGTTTTGATTTCTATAAAAGAATGTATATTGTTGTGAAAGTAGGGAGTATAATGGATGATTTGCTGAATCAGATTCGAAGAATGTAACATATTAATTGTGAATTTATATATCTCTGGGGTATTACCTACCCGTTAAAAAAAATGTCACAATTAATATTTTGTACAAAAGAATTTTATTACAGTCTTTATGGAAATATATGTGTATATTTCTTCAGATGTAATATAGGTCTAATGAGTTAATATTAAATTAAACTCACTTGATTTATGGTTAAGGCTAGGATAGATAATTTCTAAACTTTAGAAATTACATAATCGTCGTAGAATGTTTTCCCAATGAAGTTATGAATCAATACTTCATCGTTGTGGTATTCCTTAGTATCTACAGGGCGTATGCCGTCGATGCTCATGGGACAGATTGTGAAGTTGAGGTTTGCGATGTGGTTGTTGTTGGCGATGGTAATGGTACTGTTGATGTTATTGATGGTGGTACTGGTTATGTTGCTGGTGCTGCTGCTGGTGTTTGTAACCTTTGCACCATATTCTCCAAAGCCACTACCCGAGCGCGAAGCTCGTTGACTTCTTCTATTACACCGGGGTGATTGTCGGTTCGGACGAGCGGATAAATAAGATCTAGAATTTGGTGTAGTATATAATCATGATGAGATACTCTGGAAATGAGAGAGAAAATGGTGTTTCGAACAGGTTCGCCGGTAAGTGCTTCAGGTTCATTGCCAAGAGGGTAATGTGGTAGATGGAAAGGATCGCCTTCTTCTTGTCTCCAATGATTAAGGAGGCTACGAACTCATCCCCAATTCATCCAGAATAGATGATGGCTAATTGGTTGATCCATTCCAGTCACACTGCTTTCGGAGATTGAGTGGGATTCCATTTCAGAATCCGAGGAACTTGAACTGATGACGAATTCCATTTCGTACGATTTGATAAAGGATTTTTCGATACGAAATGATTTTCCGACTATCGGGTGGTATTCTAACTACATAGAATATCTATATATATAGATCAAAAGATTTCATAGATTACGGAGTAATTTACGGAATATGTCAGGCAAAGTTTACGGTAATAGATACGATAAGATATTATTTAGCAGATACGCTAAGATATGAATTTTGTCTATACACTATTCATGCAATCAATGCAACAAGATGTGTCTAGACTAAGAATGATAAGCAGGTAATTTCCTAAGGATGGTAAGTAGATGATTTTCGACTAAATATGATAAACAAAACTTTTGACATGCAGACACGGTCGAAGTCCAGACTCACTAACCACCGCTAAGACCACCGCTCTGATACCAACTGAAAGTTGGGGACGCATCCCACTCAGTGCCTTCTCAGCTAACCGCCTGTGACCACTGAGCGTACCTCAGACACTGATTTTACGGCTCGCCTCTCGGCAGTACAGCCAACCCTAATAGGGGCCGCGAGGAGTAAGAGCCAATGCTTCGTCACAGGTAACACTATGAGAAACCCCTCTACGATTAACCCACTAATAAACGGCATTAAAACAGCTCTGATACCAACTGAAAGGACCGGTTCATATACATTATAAACGATTCACAATAGTTTATTACATCGCGAGGTATTTGACCTCTATATGATACGTTTTACAAACATTGCATTCGTTTTTAAAAGACAAACTTTCTTTACATCAAAAATTGACGGCATGCATACCATTTCATATTACATCCAACTATAATTGACTTAATATTAATCTTGATGAACTCAATGACTCGAATGCAACGTCTTTCAAAGTATGTCACGAATAACTCCAGGTAATATCCTTAAAATGAGCTAATGCACAGCGGAAGATTTCTTTAATACCTGAGAATAAACATGCTTTAAAGTGTCAACCAAAAGGTTGGTGAGTTCATTAGTTTATCATAATCAATCATTTTCGTAATAGTAATAGACCACAAGATTTCAGTTTCCATAAATATCCGTACACTCGCAAGTTGTAGGCACCCGGTAACAAGCCTTAACATTCATGTTTTACCCTTTGAAGTACACCAGATCAGGTGTGTTTAAAATAACCTCGAAGTACTAAAGCATCCCATAGTCAGGATGGGGTTTGTCAGGCCCAATAGATCTATCTTTAGGATTCGCGCCTACCGTACATAGACAAGTAGTTTAATGTTACCAAGCTTAGGGTATATTTCTGGTTTAAACCCAGATAGAATTAGTTTTAGTACTTGTGCCTATTTCGTAAAACATTTATAAAATAGCTCATGTATTCTCAGCCCACAAATATATATAAAAAGGGAGTAATGAAACTCACAATACTGTATTTCGTAGCAATATGTATATGACGGCACTGAACAAGTGCAGGGTTTGTCTCGGATTCATGAACGTATCAATATTGTGATTCAATATTGCAGGAAAGTACGTAGACGCAATGAAAATGATAAACGTTAGGTTGACCTCACGAGCAATACCCTCGATCAATACCCATAACCTCCATAGCTATAACCCATAATTTCCTTAGCTTTATCCCGTTTGAAAATTATTTTGAAATCGTCTGAGTATAACTCCGTCGTAGTATTTTATGTACACTAATAATATCTTGAAATAATACAAAGAAAATATATATATGTAATTCGATTGAGAGAGTTTAGAGAAATATATTTTCAAGTTTCTATGAAAAACTGAAATCGATTCAATTCTATCTATAATAGATTTTTGAATTATTAAAGTAAATTATTAAAGTATGAATTATTAAAGTGAATTATTAAAGTATGAATTATTAAAGTGAATTATTAAAATATGAATTATTAAAGTAAATTATTAAAGTGAATTATTAAAGTATGAATTATTAAAGTGAATTATTAAAGTGAATTATTAAAGTATGAATTATTAAAGTGAATTATTAAAGTATGAATTATTAAAGTGAATTATTAAAGTGATTTATTAAAGTATGAATTATTAAAGTGAATTATTAAAGTATGAATTATTAAAGTGAATTATTAAAGTATGAATTATTAAAGTTAAAGTAAAGTAAAAGTAAAGTAAAGGTAAAGTTAAAGTATAGTAAAAATATAAAACTATATACGTATAATACGCGTATAAATATATATAATATTAATTTAAATCGTTATATATATTTAATAAAATAAAATGTAAATATCGTTATCTTTATCATACTGGTTAAGTAATGAGTTGTCAAAAGTGGTTCTAGATATTTATAAAAGATATATACGTTTTAATAATAAAGTTCTTTTTAAACTGAAAACGTTTTTTTTTTTGTACTTTTGAAACTAAATCAAATAAATATGATAATTTTGTTTTCCAAAACTAAATATATTTGAGAATCATTTTATTAAAAGGTTAAAATAATGAAAATCGTTATATCATAAAATATTTTAGAAAAGTAGAATTATATATATTCATAATAGGTTTCAAGTTTTTAAATTACAGTCTGTTGGTGAAGCATGTGATAAAGTCCAAAGGTTAAATAAACGTATGAAATCATCTTAATGAAAAATGTCGAGTTACTTAACTTGTCGATATCCAACATCTAAGTTATTTACACTCCACGTTCTTATTTTCATATTAAATAAAATGAAAGTTAACATAGTTATCTTATCAAGGTCACGAGGAAAATATTATAAAACATGCCTTGGAAATTAAACAGGAATTTTCACTAACCCTTGTCTAGTTCCCGTTAATTGACACATTTGTTCTTATTTATAAATCACTTTACCATTTTCCGAATGTTTTCAAAAAGAATAGATTTCTTAAATCACAGTGGACCTCATAACATAGACCTGTAATCATATCATAATGTATCTGATAATTCAATCATTTGATATTATTTCTTAATTTTATCGATAAATATATCGAAACAAATACGTTCACGTAAAGTATCATATATCTAATACTTTGTTAATGTTTTCAGTTAATATTATATATTATATATACATATCTATATACTCATAATTGTTCGTGAATTGTCGAACATGGTCAAAGGGTAATTGATTACATAAATGTAGTTCTAAACTTTTTAAGATTCAACATTACAAATTCTGCTTATCGTGTCGGAAATATATAAAGGTTAAGTTTAAATTTGGTCAGAAATTTCCGGGTCGTCACAAACTGAGTCGTTAAGTCATCGTTAGTCGTTACATGTAAGTGTTGTTTTGAAACCTTTAGGTTAACGATCTTGTTAAATGTTGTTAACCCAATATTTATAATATAAAATGAGATTTTAAATTATTATATTATCATGATAATATGATGTATGAATATCTCTTAATATGATATATATACATTAAATATCGTTACAACGATAATCGTTACATATATGTCTCGTTTCAAAATCATTAAGTTAGTAGTCTTGCTTTTACATATGTAGTTCATTGTTAATATACTTAATGATATGTTTACTTATCATAATATAATGTTAACTATATAGATATCCATAAATATATGTCATCATATAGTTTTTACAAGTTTTAACGTTCGTGAATCACCGGTCAACTTGGGTGGTCAATTGTCTATATGAAACCTATTTCAATTAATCAAGTCTTAACAAGTTTTATTGCTTAACATGTTAGAAACACTTAATCATGTAAATAACAATTTCATTTAATATAAATATAAACATGGAAAAGTTTGGGTCACTACAGCCGTATGGTAAGTTACAACCGTTAGAAGTCCCGAAATGGAAATGGGAGCACATTACCATGGACTTCATTACAAAGTTACCAAAGACGGAGAGAACCCAATTTGATACAATTTGGGTGATAGTTGATCGGTTGACGAAAAGTGCCTTGTTTCTTCCCATTCGGGAAACGATATCGTCGGAGACTTTGGCTAAATTATTTATCAAGGAGGTGATATCGAGGCATAGTGTTCCTATATCTATTATTTCGGATCGAGACACTCGTTTCACATCTCGATTTTGGAATAAGTTTCATGAAGATATGGGTACATAATTGAGAAAGAGCACGGCGTACCATCCTCAAACGGACGGTCAAACCGAACGTACGAATCAAACATTGGAGGATATGTTACGGGCGTGCATTATTGATTTCGGTGGTATTTGGGATGAGCACTTACTATTGGTGGAATTCTCGTACAATAATAGCTATCATACTAGTATCGGGATGCCACCATATGAGATGCTTTATGGGCGGAGGTGTCGAACTCCGATTTGTTGGGGTAAAGTGTAGTGACCCGAACTTTTCCATGTTTATATATATATTAAATGAAATTTTTATTTACATGATTAAGTGTTTCCAACATGTTAAGCAATCAAACTTGTTAAGACTTGATTAATTGAAATAGGTTTCATATAGACAATTGACCACCCAAGTTGACCGGTGATTCACGAACGTTAAAACTTGTAAAAACTATATGATGACATATATATGGTTATATATATAGTTAACATGATATTATGATAAGTAAACATATCATTAAGTATATTAATAATGAACTACATATGTAAAAACAAGACTACTAACTTAATGATTTTGAAACGAGACATATATGTAACGATTATCGTTGTAACGACATTTAACTGTATATATATCATACTAAGATATATTATATATCATAATATCATGATAATATAACAATTTAACATCTCATTTGTTATAATAAACAATGGGTTAACAACATTCAACAAGATCGTTAACCTAAAGGTTTCAAAACAACATTTACATGTAACGACTAACGATGACTTAACGACTCAGTTAAAATGTATATACATGTAGTGTTTTAATATGTATTCATACACTTTTGAAAGACTTCAAGACACTTATCAAAATACTTCTACTTAACAAAAATGCTTACAATTACATCCTCGTTCAGTTTCATCAACAATTCTACTCGTATGCACCCATATTGGTACTCGTACAATACACAGCTTTTAGATGTATGTACAATTGGTATATACACTCCAATGATCAGCTCTTAGCAGACTATGTGAGTTACCTAACACATGTGGGAACCATCATTTGGCAAGTAGCATGAAATATATCATAAAATTACAAAAATATGAGTAATCATTCATGACTTATTTACATGAAAACAAAATTACATATCCTTTATATCTAATCCATACACCAACGACCAAAAACACCTACAAACACTTTCATTCTTCAATTTTCTTCATCTAATTGATCTCTCTCAAGTTCTATCTTCAAGTTCTAAGTGTTCTTCATAAATTCCAAAAGTTCTAGTTTCATAAAATCAAGAATACTTCCAAGATTGCAAGTTTACTTCCAAGTTTTATAAATCCATTCCAAGTAAGCATCCAAGATCAAGAAACCTTTGTTACTTACAGTAGGTTATCTTTCTAGTACAAGGTAATAATCATATTCAAACTTTAATTCAATTTCTATAACTATAACAATCTTATTTCTAGTGGAAATCTTGCTTGAAATTGTTTTCTTGTCATGATTCTGCTTCAAGAACTTTCATGCCATCCAAGGATCCTTTGAAGCTAGATCTATTTTTCTCATTTCCTGTAGGTTTATCCAAGGAACTTGAGGTAGTAATGATGTTCATAACATCATTCGATTCATACATAAAAACCTGTATTATTCAACGTTATAAACTTGTAATCACTAGAACATAGTTTAGTTAATTCTAAACTTGTTCGCAAATAAAGTTAATCCTTCTAACTTGACTTTTAAAATCAACTAAACACATGTTCTATATCTATATGATATGCTAACTTAATGATTTAAAACCTGGAAACACGAAAAATACCGTAAAACCGGATTTACGCCGTCGTAGTAACACCGCGGGCTGTTTTGGGTTAGTTAATTAAAAACTATGATAAACTTTGATTTAAAAGTTGTTATTCTGGGAAAATGATTTTTATTATGAACATGAAACTATATCCAAAAATTATGGTTAAACTCAAAGTGGAAGTATGTTTTCTAAAATGGTCATCTAGACGTCGTTCTTTCGACTAAAATGACTACCTTTACAAAAACGACTTGTAACTTATTTTTCTGACAATAAAACTATACTTTTTCTGTTTAGATTCATAAAATAGAGTTCAATATGAAACCATAGCAATTTTATTCACTCAAAACGGATTTAAAATGAAGAAGTTATGGGTAAAACAAGATTGGATAATTTTTCTCATTTTAGCTACGTGAAAATTGGTAACAAATGTATTCCAACCATAACTTAATAAACTTGTATTGTATATTATGTAATCTTGAGATACCATAGACACGTATACAATGTTTCGACCTATCATGTCGACACATCTATATATATTTCGGAACAACCATAGACACTCTATATGTAAATGTTGGAGTTAGCTATACAGGGTTGAGGTTGATTCCAAAATATATATAGTTTGAGTTGTGATCAATACTGAGATACGTATACACTGGGTCGTGGATTGATTCAAGATAATATTTATCGATTTATTTCTGTACATCTAACTGTGGACAACTAGTTGTAGGTTACTAACGAGGACAGCTGACTTAATAAACTTAAAACATCAAAATATATTAAAAGTGTTGTAAATATATTTTGAACATACTTTGATATATATGTATATATTGTTATAGGTTCGTGAATCAACCAGTGGCCAAGTCTTACTTCCCGACGAAGTAAAAATCTGTGAAAGTGAGTTATAGTCCCACTTTTAAAATCTAATATTTTTGGGATGAGAATACATGCAGGTTTTATAAATGATTTACAAAATAGACACAAGTACGTGAAACTACATTCTATGGTTGAATTATCGAAATCTAATATGCCCCTTTTTATTAAGTCTGGTAATCTAAGAATTAGGGAACACACACCCTAATTGACGCGAATCCTAAAGATAGATCTATTGGGCCTAACAAACCCCATCCAAAGTACCGGATACTTTTGTACTTCGAAATTTATATCATATTCGAAGGGTGTCCCGGAATGATGGGGATATTCTTATATATGCATCTTGTTAATGTCAGTTACCAGGTGTTCACCATATGAATGATTTTTATCTCTATGTATGGGATGCGTATTGAAATATGAAATCTTGTGGTCTATTGTTACGATATGATATATATATATATATATATATATATATATATATATATATATATATATATATATATATATATATATATATATATATATATATATATATATATATAGGTTAAACCTATAACTCACCAACATTTTTGTTGACGTTTAAAGCATGTTTATTCTCAGGTGAATACTAAGAGCTTCCGCTGTTGCATACTAAAATAAGGACAAGATTTGGAGTCCATGTTTGTATGATATTGTGTAAAAACTGCATTCAAGAAACTAATTTCGATGTAACATATTTGTATTGTAAACCATTATGTAATGGTCGTGTGTAAACAGGATATTTTAGATTATCATTATTTGATAATCTACGTAAAGCTTTTTAAACCTTTATTTATGAAATAAAGGTTATGGTTTGTTTTAAAAATGAATGCAGTCTTTGAAAAACGTCTCATATAGAGGTCAAAACCTCGCAACGAAATCAATTAATATGGAACGTTTTTAATCAATAAGAACGGGACATTTCAGTTGGTATCCAAGCGTTGGTTTTAGAGAACCAGAATTTTGCATTAGTGTGTCTTATCGAGTTAGTTAGGATGCATTAGCGAGTCTGGACTTCGACCGTGTTTACTTGAAAAATGATTGCTTAACAAATTTTTGTTGGAAACTATATATTATTAACATGTATATATTATGTGATATATTAATCTCTTAACATGTTTGATATTGTGTGATAGATGTCTACCTCTATCACAAATCCCATTGACTCACCTAATAATAACGAAGAGTCGAATATATATTGGACTGATTCACAAGTTCCCGAAGAGGAACCGAAAGAAGAATCAGAACCGGAAGAAGAATCAGAACCGGAAGAGGAGGAACCGGAGGAGGAAATAGAACCGGTGGGGGAAATAATAAAACGGTTAAGTAAAAGAAAATCCTCAACCAACCGACCAAGGTTAAATATGGTCAATGGTGTTTCCGCCAAGGAAGCAAAATATTGGGAGGATTACCAATTCTCCGATGAATCGGATTTCGACGAGAATTCCGATGATATTATAGAAATTACCCCAACTGAATTTCAAAAGGCAAAAGAAAATAATAAGGGAAAGGGCATAAAAATAGAGAAATCTAATTCCAACCCCGATGAACTTTACATGTATCGTCACCCCCCGAAGTCCTTAAGTTGTAACAATGACCCGGGAACCTCTAAACCACCAGGTTTTTCTAAACCGTTGTGGAAAACGACAGCTAGTATTAGGGGAACATCAAATATCCCTAGAAACTTGGCAAAATGAACCAAAATCGAAGAAGAAGAAACGAGCGAGTCGGAATAAGATAATTGTATTCGTGTGGTGTAATATATGTAATATAGTGTGCTTATGCTTTATGATATATGTAAAAATTGCTTGTATTAATAAGTATTTTTTATGAATCTAACTCTTGTCTATTTTATAGTTTAAAAACACAAAATGGATAGACAACCCAATATTTTAAGAGACCTACCCGGAGACATGATTGTTGAAATCTTGTCTAGAGTCGGTCAGAATTCCTCGGCACAACTATTTAAGGCGAGATCAGTTTGTAAGACATTCGAAGAACGTTCCAAGAATGCCTTGGTTTATAAAAGGCTTTCGTTCGAAAGATGGGGGATATCACATTGGGAAATCCATAAGTTACGATGTGTTTACTTTGACGCATATATTGCGGGGAACCCAAATGCTATTTTACGCAACGGGTTAAGAAATTATTTTGACTCAATATATCCGAATATAGGACTTCGTGATTTAGAAAAAGTGGCTAACATGCAACATAAAGAAGCATGTTATGCTTATGGGTTAGTAATGTTCGCTTCTCACCAAAGTGAGAAAAAGAACATCGGGCTACAACTATTAAACAAAACGTTCCCACAAGTGACGGAGTCGGAAATTGGGGTAAGAAATGAGGTTTTTAGGTTATTATGAGACTGTTGGTCATTACGTAACCCTCGTCCCTTTGACAACGTTACAACACGCTGTCTTATCAACGGCCATAACGGTTATGTTCCACAAGACCAAGGATGGGAAGTAGTCCTAGTAAAACCAGAATGCATGACTTGTTTCTGGATGTATGAATTACGTGTCTTTATTGCCTTTGCTGAACGACTTGTGTACTAGCTAGAATTATCTTCACATCTATCTTTTATCAAAGTTATTGTGTGCTATATTTCATGCTTTATGTAAAATAAGCGGTATTGTAAGTTGGTAAAATATTGTATAAAAGTTTGAACGCGAAATATTATTTTAATCAGTTTTTCATATAGAATTGTAGTAGTTGAATTGTACATTAGCTACTAAGTATGAACTTAACGGGTAGGTACTACCCGAATTTAAACTTATAAAACGCTAATATGAAGAAAAAGCTTTTATAAATGAGTTCATATTATGCTACGAAATACTATTAACTACTCTTAATATTCTGTATGATTAACTTGTTCCATTTGACTATTTTGAAGGAATTGGCACCGACTACTCGACACACCGTGAATATGAATGAAGAGGAATTCTGTACTTTTCTAGCTTCAAACATAGCCGCAGTACAGGCTGCGCTACATACCAACAATAACCTTAGATCTAGCAGTACAGGAAATCGTGTAGGATGCACCTACAAAGAATTCACTGCCTGCAAACCTTTGGAATTTGATGGAACCGAAGGACCGATCGGATTGAAACGGTGGACCGAGAAGATCGAATCGGTGTTTTCCATAAGTAAGTGTACTGAAGAGGACAAAGTGAAGTACGCTACGCATACCTTCACAGGTTCTGCGTTAACATGGTGGAATACCTATCTAGAACAAGTGAGACAAGATGATGCGTACGCACTACCGTGGTCAGCATTCAAGCACTTGATGAACGAGAAGTACCGTCCCAGAACCGAGGTCAATAAGCTCAAGACAGAACTTAGAGGGTTACGAACCCAAGGATTTGATATTACCACATACGAAAGATGATTCACAGAATTGTGCCTATTGTGTCCGGGAGCGTTCAAAGATGAGGAAGAGAAGATCGACGCGTTTGTGAAAGGATTACCGGAAAGAATTCAAGAAGATATAAGTTCACACGAACCTGCCTCCATACAACAGGCATGTAGAATGGCTCACAAACTAGTGAACCAGATTGAGGAAAGAATTAAAGAACAGACGGCTGAAGAGGCCAATGTGAAGCAAGTCAAAAGAAAGTGGGAGGAAAACGGTGATAAGAATCACCAATACAACAACAACAGCAATTACAATAATAATCGCAACAATTATCCCAACAATTGCAACATCAATCGCAACTACAACAAACGGCCCAACAACAACAACAACAACAACAACAACAACAACAATAACAACAGCAACTACAACAATCATCCCAACAACAATAACAACCGCAACAACAACAACAACAATCAGAAGCAGCTATGCCAAAGATGTGAAAAGTATCACTCGGGGTTCTGCAACAAATTTTGCAACAACTGTAAAAGAAATGGTCATAGCGCGGCGAAGTGTGAGGTCTACAGACCAGGGGTTAATAGAACGAAAGGAACAAATGGTGTCGGAACAAGTAATGGCGGAGCAAGTAGTGTCGGAGCAAGTTATGCCAATGTAGTTTGTTATAAATATGGAAAATCGGGCCACATTATTTAAAATTGCCCGAACCAGGAGAACACAAATGGACAAGGCCGCGAAAGAGTTTTCAATATTAATGCGGCAGAGGCACAGGAAGACCCGGAGCTTGTTACGGGTACGTTTCTTATTGACAATAAATCTGCTTATGTTTTATTTGATTCGGGTGCGGATAGAAGCTATATGAGTAGAGATTTTTGTGCTAAATTAAGTTGTCCATTGACGCCTTTGGATAGTAAATTTTTACTCGAATTAGCAAATGGTAAATTAATTTCAGCAGATAATATATGTCGGAATCGAGAAATTAAACTGGTTAGCGAAATATTTAAGATTGATTTGATACCAGTAGAGTTAGGGAGTTTTGATGTAATAGTTGGCATGGACTGGCTGAAGAAGGTGAAAGTAGAGATCGTATGTTATAAAAATGCAATTCGCATTGTACGAGAAGAAGGAGAACCCTTAATGGTGTACGGAGAAAAGGGCAACATGAAGCTACATCTTATTAGTAATTTGAAGGCACAAAAACTAATAAGAAAATGTTGCTATGCTGTTCTAGCACACGTCGAGAAAGTAAAAACTGAAGAAAAGAGCATCAATGATGTTCCCGTCGCAAAAGAATTTCCCGATGTATTTCTGAAAGAATTACCGGGACTACCACCACATCGATCTGTTGAATTTCAAATAGATCTTGTACCAGGAGCTACACCAATAGCTCGTGCTCCTTACAGACTCGCACCCAGCGAGATGAAAGAATTGCAAAGCCAATTACAAGAACTTTTAGAGCGTGGTTTCATTCGAACAAGCACATCACCGTGGGGAGCTCCTGTTTTGTTTGTCAAGAAGAAAGATGGTACATTCAGGTTGTGTATTGACTACAGAGAGTTGAACAAACTTACCATCAAAAACCGTTATCCACTACCGAGAATCGACGACTTATTTGATCAACTACAAGGCTCGTCTGTTTATTCAAAGATTGACTTACATTCCGGGTATCATCAAATGCTGGTGAAAGAAGATGATATTCCAAATACTGCTTTCAGAACACGTTACGGTCATTACGAGTTTATGGTCATGCCGTTTGGTTTAACTAATGCACCAGCTGTGTTCATGGACCTTATGAACCGAGTGTGTGGACCATACCTTGACAAGTTTGTCATTGTTTTCATTGATGACATACTTATTTACTCAAAGAGTGACCAAGAACACGGTGAACATTTGAGAAAGGTGTTAGAAGTATTGAGGAAGGAAGAATTGTACGCTAAATTTTCAAAGTGTGCATTTTGGTTGGAAGAAGTTCAATTCCTCGGTCACATAGTAAACAAAGAAGGTATTAAGGTGGATCCAGCAAAGATAGAAACTGTTGAAAAGTGGGAAACCCAGAAAACTCCGAAACACATACGCCAGTTTTTAGGACTAGCTGGTTACTATAGAAGGTTCATCCAAGACTTTTCTAGAACAGCAAAACCCTTGACTGCATTAACGCATAAAGGGAAGAAATTTGAATGGAAGGATGAACAAGAGAAAGCATTTCAGTTATTGAAGAAAAAGCTAACTACGACACCTATATCGTCATTGCCTAAAGGGAATGATGATTTTGTGATTTATTGTGACGCATCAAAGCAAGGTCTCGGTTCTATATTAATGCAATGAACGAAGGTGATTGCTTATGCGTCTAGACAATTGAAGATTCACGAACAAAATTATACGACACATGATTTGAAATTAGGCGCGGTTGTTTTTGCATTAAAGACTTGGAGGCACTACTTATATGGGGTCAAAAGTATTATATATACCGACCACAAAAGTCTTCAGCACATATTTAATCAGAAACAACTGAATATGAGGCAGTGTAGGTGGATTAAATTGTTGAATGATTACGACTTTGAGATTCGTTACCACCCAGGGAAGGCAAATGTGGTAGCCGACACCTTGAGCAGGAAGGACAGAGAACCCATTCGAGTAAAATCTATGAATATAATGATTCACACTAACCTTACTACTCAAATAAAGGAGGCGCAACAAGGAGTTTTAAAAGAGGGAAATTTAAAGGAAGAAATACCCAAAGGATCGGAGAAGCATCTTAATATTCGGGAAGACGGAACCCGGTATAGGGCTGAAAGAATTTGGGTACCAAAATTTGGAGATATGAGAGAAATGGTACTTAGAAAACCTCATAAAACCAGATACACAATACATCCTGGAACGGGGAAGATGTACAAGGTTCTTAAGAAACATTTTTGGTGGCAAGGTATGAAAGCCGATATTGCTAAATATGTAGGAGAATGTTTGACGTGTTCTAAGATCAAAGCTGAACATCAGAAACCATCAGGTCTACTACAACAACCTGAAATCCCGAAATGGAAATGGGAAAACATAACCATGGATTTCATTACTAAATTGTCAAGGACTGCAAGTGGTTATGATACTATTTGGGTAATAGTTGATCGTGTCACCAAGTCAGCACACTTCCTGCCAATAAGAGAAGATGACAAGATGGAGAAGTTAGCACGACTGTATTTGAAGGAACTTGTCTCCAGACATGGAATACCAATCTCTATTATCTCTGATAGGGATGGCAGATTTATTTCAAGATTCTGGCAGACATTACAGCAAGCATTGGGAACTCGTCTAGACATGAGTACTGCCTATCATCCACAAACTGATGGGCAGAGCGAAAGGATGATACAAACGCTTGAAGACATGCTACGAGCTTGTGTTATTGATTTTAGAAACAGCTGGGATCGACATCTACCGTTAGCAGAATTTTCCTACAACAACAGCTACCATTCAAGCATTGAGATGGCACCGTTTGAAGCACTTTATGCTAGAAAGTGCAGGTCTTCGATTTGTTGGAGTGAAGTGGGGGATAGACAGATTACGGGTCCGGAGATAATACAAGAAACTACCGAGAAGATCATCCAAATTCAACAACGGTTGAAAATCGCCCAAAGTCGACAAAAGAGCTACGCTGACATTAAAAGAAAAGATATAGAATTTGAAATTGGAGAGATGGTCATGCTTAAATTTGCACCTTGGAAAGGCGTTGTTCGATTTGGTAAACGAGGGAAATTAAATCCAAGGTATATTGGACCATTCAAGATTATTGATCGTGTCGGACCAGTAGCTTACCGACTTAAATTACCTCAACAACTCGCAGCTGTACATAACACTTTCCACGTCTCAAATTTGAAGAAATGTTTTTCTAAAGAAGATCTCACTATTCTGTTGGACGAAATCCAAATCAATGAAAAACTTCAATTCATTGAAGAACCCGTTGAAATAATGGATCGTGAGGTTAAGAGACTTAAACAAAATAAGATACCGATTGTTAAGGTTCAATGGAATGCTCGTAGAGGACCCGAGTTCACCTGGGAACGAGAAGATCAGATGAAGAAGAAATACCCGCATTTATTTCCAGAAGATAGGTCACCACCTCCAACTGCTTAAAATTTCGGGACGAAATTTATTTAACGGGTAGGTACTGTAGTGACCCGAACTTTTCCATATTTATATATATATTAAATGAAATTGTTATTTACATGATTAAGTGTTTCCAACATGTTAAGCAATCAAACTTGTTAAGACTTGATTAATTGAAATAGGTTTCATATAGACAATTGACCACCCAAGTTGACCGGTGATTCACGAACGTTAAAACTTGTAAAAACTATATGATGACATATATATGGTTATATATATAGTTAACATGATATTATGATAAGTAAACATATCATTAAGTATATTAATAATGAACTACATATGTAAAAACAAGACTACTAACTTAATGATTTTGAAACGAGACATATATGTAACGATTATCGTTGTAACGACATTTAACGGTATATATATCATAATAAGATATATTATATATCTTAATATCATGATAATATAACAATTTAACATCTCATTTGTTATAATAAACAATGGGTTAACAACATTCAACAAGATCGTTAACCTAAAGGTTTCAAAACAACATTTACATATAACGACTAACGATGATTTAACGACTCAGTTAAAATGTATATACATGTAGTGTTTTAATATGTATTCATACACTTTTGAAAGACTTCAAGACACTTATCAAAATACTTCTACTTAACAAAAATGCTTACAATTACATCCTCGTTCAGTTTCATCAACAATTCTACTCGTATGCACCCGTATTGGTACTCGTACAATACACAGCTTTTAGATGTATGTACAATTGGTATATACACTCCAATGATCAGCTCTTAGCAGCCCATGTGAGTTACCTAACACATGTGGGAACCATCATTTGGCAACTAGCATGAAATATCTCATAAAATTATAAAAATATGAGTAATCATTCATGACTTATTTACATGAAAACAAAATTACATATCCTTTATATCTAATCCATACACCAACGACCAAAAACACCTACAAACACTTTCATTCTTCAATTTTCTTCATCTAATTGATCTCTCTCAAGTTCTATCTTCAAGTTCTAAGTGTTCTTCATAAATTCCAAAAGTTCTAGTTTCATAAAATCAAGAATACTTCCAAGATTGCAAGTTTACTTCCAAGTTTTCTAAATCCATTCCAAGTAATCATCCAAGATCAAGAAACCTTTGTTACTTACAGTAGGTTATCTTTCTAATACAAGGTAATAATCATATTCAAACTTTAATTCAATTTCTATAACTATAACAATCTTATTTCGAGTGGAAATCTTACTTGAAATTGTTTTCGTGTCATGATTCTGCTTCAAGAACTTTCAAGCCATCCAAGGATCCTTTGAAGCTAGATCCATTTTTCTCATTTTCTTGTAGGTTTATCCAAGGAACTTGAGGTAGTAATGATGTTCATAACATCATTCAATTCATACATAAAAAGCTGTCTTATTCAACGTTATAAACTTGTAATCACTAGAACGTAGTTTAGTTAATTCTAAACTTGTTCGTAAATAAAGTTAATCCTTCTAACTTGACTTTTAAAATCAACTAAACACATGTTCTATATCTATATGATATGCTAACTTAATGATTTAAAACCTGGAAACACGAAAAACACCGTCGTAGTAACACCGCGGGCTGTTTTGGGTTAGTTAATTAAAAACTATGATAAACTTTGATTTAAAAGTTGTTATTATGGGAAAATGATTTTTATTATGAACATGAAACTATATCCAAAAATTATGGTTAAACTCAAAGTGGAAGTATGTTTTCTAAAATGGTCATCTAGACGTCGTTCTTTCGACTAAAATGACTACCTTTACAAAAATGACTTGTAAATTATTTTTCCAACTATAAACCTATACTTTTTCTGTTTATATTCATAAAATAGAGTTCAATATGAAACAATAGCAATTTGATTCACTCAAAACGGATTTAAAATGAAGAAGTTATGGGTAAAACAAGATTGGATAATTTTTCTCATTTTAGCTACGTGAAAATTGGTAACAAATCTATTCCAACCATAACTTAATCAACTTGTATTGTATATTATGTAATCTTGAGATACCAGAGACACGTATACAATGTTTCGACCTTTCATATCGACACATCTATATATATTTCGGAACAACCAAAGACACTCTATATGTGAATGTTGGAGTTAGCTATACAGGGTTGAGGTTGACTCCAAAATATATATAGTTTGATTTGTGATCAATACTGAGATACGTATACACTGGGTCGTGGATTGATTCAAGATAATATTTATCGATTTATTTCTGTACATCTAACTGTGGACAACTAGCTGTAGGTTACTAACGAGGACAGCTGACTTAATAAACTTAAAACATCAAAATATATTAAAAGTGTTGTAAATATATTTTGAATATACTTTGATATATATGTATATATTGTTATAGGTTCGTGATTCAACCAGTGGCCAAGTCTTACTTCCCGACGAAGTAAAAATCTGTGAAAGTGAGTTATAGTCCCACTTTTAAAATCTAATATTTTTGGGATGAGAATACATGCAGGTTTTATAAATGATTTACAAAATAGACACAAGTACGTGAAACTACATTCTATGGTTGAATTATCGAAATCGAATATACCCCTTTTTATTAAGTCTGGTAATCTAAGAATTAGGGAACATACACCCTAATTGACGCGAATCCTAAAGATAGATCTATTGGGCCTAACAAACCCCATCCAAAGTACCGGATGCTTTAGTACTTCGAAATTTATATCATATCCGAAGGGTGTCCCGGAATGATGGGGATATTCTTATATATGCATCTTGTTAATATCGGTTACCAGGTGTTCACCATATGAATGATTTTTATCTCTTTGTATGAGATGTGTATTGAAATATGAAATCTTGTGGTCTATTGTTACGATTTGATATATATAGGTTAAACCTATAACTCACCAACATTTTTGTTGACGTTTAAAGCATGTTAATTCTCAGGTGAGTACTAAGAGCTTCCGCTGTTGCATACTAAAATAAGGACAAGATTTGGAGTCCATGTTTGTATGATATTGTGTAAAAACTGCATTCAAGAAACTGATTTCGATGTAACATATTTGTTTTGTAAAACCATTATGTAATGGTCGTGTGTAAACAGGATATTTTAGATTATCATTATTTGATAATCTACGTAAAGCTTTTTAAACCTTTATTTATGAAATAAAGGTTATGGTTTATTTTAAAAATGAATGTAGTCTTTGAAAAACGTCTCATATAGAGGTCAAAACCTCGCAACGAAATCAATTAATATGGAACGTTTTTAATCAATAAGAACGGGAAATTTCATAAAGTGGGTCAAAGAGAAATCGGGAGTACCGATTTGGTTTTAGAGAGGAATCACAAGATTGAGATGATTCAGACTCATTTGAAATCAGCTCAAGATAAACAAAAGTCGTATGCCAACAAACGCAGGCAATTGATTGAGTTCCAAGAGGGTGACATGGTGATGCTTAAGGTTTCGCCATGGAAGGGTATTATTCATTTTTGAAAACGGGGGAAGTTAGCTCCGCGGTTTATTGGGTCATTTAAGATTCTGGCTCATGTTGGCGAAGTTGCATATTTTTTGGAATTACCCGAAGAGCTTGCGGGGATCCATAATACATTTCATGTTTCCCATCTCCATAAGTGCCTTGCGGATGATTCTTCATGGATGCCATTAGACGAAATTGAGCTAAACAATAAGTTAGAGTATGTTGAGGAGCCGATTGCGATACTCAATGAGAAGGTCAAACGGTTGAGGAATAAAGAAGTGAGAACTTATAAAGTTCAATGGCCTCGTAGTAAAGGTTCCAAGTTTACGTGGGAGCCCGAAGAGTTTGTGTTGGTATATCTTCCTACTTATCATGTTTCATAACCCGTCCTAATCCATCTGGACGAAGTCCATATTGATTACAAACGATTCATAATAGTTGATTACATCGCGAGGTATTTGACCTCTATATGATACATTTTACAAACATTACATTCGTTTTTAAAAGATATACTTTCTTTACATCGAAAATTGACAGGCACGCATGCCATTTCATAATATCCACTATCCAACTATAATTGACTTAATAATAATCTTGATGAACACAATGACTCGAATGCAACATCTTTCGAAGTATGCCATGAATGACTCCAATTAAGATCTCTAAAATGAGCTAAAGCACAGCGGAAGATTTCTTTAATACCTGAGAATAAACATGCTTTAAAGTGTTAACCAAAAGGTTGGTGAGTTCATTAGTGTATCATAAACGATCATTTTCATCATTTTAATAGACCACAAGATTTTTATTTCTCATAAATACACATATCGTATCAGGCATTTCGCAAACTGCATAGAGATAAAAATCATTCATATGGATTGAACACCTGGTAACCGACATTAACAAGATGCATATAGAATATCCCCATCATTCTGGGACACCCATCGGACATGATAATTTCGAAGTACTAAAGCATTTCAAATTCCAGAATGGGGCTTGTTGGGCCCGATAGATCTATCTTTAGGATTCGCGTCAATTAGGGGTGCACTAATTCTCAAAATTAGCGATGTTCCCTAATTCTTAGGCTACCAAGCCAAAAGAGGCATATTCGATTTCGATAATCCAACCATAGAATGTAGTTTCGATTACTTGTGTCTATTTCGTAAAGCATTTATAAAAATAGCGCATGTATTCTCAGTCCTAAAAATATATATTGCAAAAGCATTTAAAAAGAGAGCAAATTAAACTCACTATATTGTATTTTGTAGTAAAAATATATATGACGACATTGAACAAGTGTAGGGTTAGCCTCGGATTCACGAACCTATATCATTTGTATATATATATTAAAACATATAATCATAACAGAACAAATTTATTTATTATAACTTAATTTATATATTATATATTTAGTTTATGTATATTTTTTATTTGATTAATATTTATATAGTTATATTAATATATATGTTTGATTAGTATTTTATTAAAATAACAAATTTGTTACATATGAATATTTATTTGGTTATAATAATACTGATAAATGAAAAGTCGTAATATCTTTAATAATAATATCAGTAGTTATAATAATAATAATACTCATTTTAAAAATAATGATAATAATATTAATGATATTGATACTAATAATAACCTAAATGATAATTTTACAAATTTTGATAAAAATGATAATAATAATAATAGTTTGTATTATGTTCATAATAATAATAATAATATTAATAATCATAATCATAGTAATATTAATAATACCTATATTAATAAAAATGATAATTCAAAAATTTTAATAACAATACATTTTAATTTTAATGATAATGATAAGGTTAACAATAATAACAATAATTAATAAATAAATAATAATAATTTAATACTTTATAATAATATATGGAGTAATATACCAAAATAAAAGGGTGGAAAGGCGTCTGATTGTCGGCTCAAACAGATCAAGGTAGCAGGGCAATACGCAGGTGAAACAAAATCAAAGTTCATGAGTTCTACGATTCGTTAATCAACAATCAATCAAGCAAAATCAAAAGTGTCGAGTAGGTCTTCAATTCATCTCAGTCTTCATTATCATCGTTAGTCGTCATCATCATCATCAATCGATCCATTAATCAGTCAATCAACCGATTCAAGTAATTAATCGATTCATTGATTGGTGATATAGGTAATTGGTTCTTTAATATTCTCTTAATTTCTTCATCCATTTATACATATTCTGTATTTTAAATGAATTAAACATGAATTGTAATAATTGATATTCTTGAAGGGTTTGGTGATAGTCGGTTATAATTAATGGCTTGTTTGTGATTTTGATTATTAATTGCAGCAATATGAGGTGTGGTTCGATGGTGGTTTCTTAATCGTGGTGTCGGAGTGAAGTCTGAAATAGAAACATGAAGATTCAAGCATTAGTTAGATATAGTTGATGTTTGATATTAGTTTAATGGTAGGGTTGTGGTGGTTTGATTGAGCTGGTTATATATGAAATGTCCCGTTCTTATTGATTAAAAACGTTCCATATTAATTGATTTCGTTGCGAGGTTTTGACCTCTATATGAGACGTTTTTCAAAGACTGCATTCATTTTTAAAACAAACCATAACCTTTATTTCATAAATAAAGGTTTAAAAAGCTTTACGTAGATTATCAAATAATGATAATCTAAAATATCCTGTTTACACACGACCATTACATAATGGTTTACAATACAAATATGTTACATCGAAATCAGTTTCTTGAATGCAGTTTTTACACAATATCATACAAACATGGACTCCAAATCTTGTCCTTATTTTAGTATGCAACAGCGGAAGCTCTTAATATTCACCTGAGAATAAACATGCTTTAAACGTCAACAAAAATGTTGGTGATTTATAGGTTTAACCTATATATATCAAATCGTAGCAATAGACCACAAGATTTCATATTTCAATACACATCCCATACATAGAGATAAAAATCATTCATATGGTGAACACCTGGTAACCGACATTAACAAGATGCATATATAAGAATATCCCCATCATTCCGGGACACCCTTCGGATATGATATAAATTTCGAAGTACTAAAGCATCCGGTACTTTGGATGGGGTTTGTTAGGCCCAATAGATCTATCTTTAGGATTCGCGTCAATTAGGGTGTCTGTTCACTAATTCTTAAATTACCAGACTTAATAAAAAGGGGCATATTCGATTTCGATAATTCAACCATAGAATGTAGTTTCACGTACTTGTGTCTATTTTGTAAATCATTTATAAAACCTGCATGTATTCTCATCCCAAAAATATTAGATTTTAAAAGTGGGACTATAACTCACTTTCACAGATTTTTACTTCGTCGAGAAGTAAGACTTGGCCACTGTTGATTCACGAACCTATAACAATATGTACATATATATTAAAGTATGTTCAAAATATATTTACAACACTCTTAATATATTTTGATGTTTTAAGTTTATTAAGTCAGTTGTCCTCGTTAGTAACCTACAACTAGTTGTCCACAGTTAGATGTACAGAAATAAATCAATAAATATTATCTTGAATCAATCCACGACCCATTGTATACGTATCTCAGTATTGATCACAACTCAAACTATATATATTTTGGAATCAACCTCAACCCTGTATAGCTAACTCCAACATTCACATATAGAGTGTCTATGGTTGTTCCGAAATATATATAGATGTGTCGACATGATAGGTCGAAACATTGTATACGTGTCTATGGTATCACAAGATTACATAATATACAATACAAGTTGATTAAGTTATGGTTGGAATAGATTTGTTACCAATTTTCACGTAGCTAAAATGAGAAAAATTATCCAATCTTGTTTTACCCATAACTTCTTCATTTTAAATCCGTTTTGAGTGAATAAAATTGCTATGGTTTCATATTGAACTCTATTTTATGAATCTAAACAGAAAAAGTATAGGTTTATGGTCTGAAAAATAAGTTACAAGTCATTTTTGTAAAGGTAGTCATTTCAGTCGAAAGAACGACGTCTAGATGACTATTTTAGAAAACATACTTCCACTTTGAGTTTAACCATAATTTTTGGATATAGTTTCATGTTCATAATAGAAATCATTTTCTCAGAATAACAACTTTTAAATCAAAGTTTATCATAGTTTTTAATTAACTAACCCAAAACAGCCCGCGGTGTTACTACGACGGCGTAAATCCAGTTTTACGGTGTTTTTCGTGTTTCCAGGTTTTAAATCATTAAGTTAGCATATCATATAGATATAGAACATGTGTTTAGTTAATTTTAAAAGTCAAGTTAGAAGGATTAACTTTTGTTTGCGAACAAGTTTAGAATTAACTAAACTATGTTCTAGTGATTACGAGTTTAAACCTTCGAATAAGATAGTTTTATATATATGAATCGAATGATGTTATGAACATCATTACTACCTCAAGTTTAGTAGGTAAACCTACTAGAAGTGACAAGAAATGATCTAGCTTCAAAGGATCTTGGATGGCTTGAAATTTCTTGCAGTAGGATCATGACACAAAAACAAGTTCAAGTAAGATTTTTACTCGAATTAAGATAGTTTATAGTTATAGAAATTGAATCAAAGTTTGAATATGAATATTACCTTGAATAAGAAAGATAACCTACTGTATATAACAAAGGTTTCTTGATCTTAGATGATTACTTGGAATGGATTAGAAAGCTTGGTAGTAAATTAGTAAACTTGAAGGGATTTTTGAAGTGTTCTTCCTATGATGATTATAGCTTGATTCTTGAAGTGATTTTTGATGAAGATGATGATTAAATACTGGAAAAATACGTTCATAATAGTGTGGGTATGTTGAGAGAGAATTAGAAAGAGAATTGGAAGTGAAATGGAGTGAATGATGAGTGGTAATTGGTGAGTGGTGAGTGGGGTTAAAAGGAGTTCTAGTTAGTTGACTAGCTCATGGTAGAAGTTAAAATTGATTTGTCATACATGACATAATCAAGAGTGGAATCCCATGCTAGTTCCTATTGGTATATACCCATAGTAAGTACGTTTTGAAGCTGTGTATAATACGGGTAAGAATACGACTAGAATTCTTGATGAAAGAATAGAATGGGAAAGTAACTGTAACTATTTTCGTTAAGTATGAGTGTTTTGATATATGTCTTGAAGTCTTCCAAAAGTATTTTAATACATCTAAATACACTACATGTATATACATTTTAACTGAGTCGTTAAGTCATCGTTAGTCGTTACATGTAAGTGTTGTTTTGAAACCTTTAAGTTAACGATCTCAATTAATGTTGTTAACCCATTGTTTATTATATCTAATGAGATGTTAAATTATTATATTATCATGATATTATGATATATTAATATATCTTAATATGATATATATACATTTAAATGTCGTTACAACGATAATCGTTACATATATGTCTCGTTTCGAAATCCTTAAGTTAGTAGTCTTGTTTATATGTATATAACTCATTGTTAATATACTTATGGAGATACTTACTTATCATAATCTTATGTTAACCATATGTATATCCATATATATATATCATCATGTCGTTTTTACAAGTTTTAACGTTCGTGAATCGCCGGTCAACTTGGGTGGTCAATTGTCTATATGAAACATATTTCAATTAATCAAGTCTTAACAAGTTTGATTGCTTAACATGTTGGAAACATTTAATCATGTAAATATCAATCTCAATTAATATATATAAACATGGAAAAGTTCGGGTCACTACAGTACCTACCCGTTAAATAAATTTCGTCCCGAAATTTTAAGCTGTTGAAGGTGTTGACGAATCTTCTGGAAATAGATGCGGGTATTTCTTCTTCATCTGATCTTCATGCTCCCAGGTGAACTCGGGTCCTCTACGAGCATTCCATCGAACCTTAACAATTGGTATCTTGTTTTGCTTAAGTCTTTTAACCTCACGATCCATTATTTCGACGGGTTCTTCGATGAATTGGAGTTTTTCGTTGATTTGGATTTCATCTAACGGAATAGTGAGATCTTCTTTAGCAAAATATTTCTTCAAATTCGTGACGTGGAAAGTGTTATGTACAGCCGCGAGTTGTTGAGGTAACTCAAGTCGGTAAGCTACTGGTCTGACACGATCAATAATCTTGAATGGTCCAATATACCTTGGATTTAATTTCCCTCGTTTACCAAATCGAACAACGCCTTTCCAAGGTGCAACTTTAAGCATGACCATCTCTCCAATTTCAAATTCTATATCTTTTCTTTTAATGTCAGCGTAGCTCTTTTGTCGACTTTGGGCGGTTTACAACCGTTGTTGAATTTGGATGATCTTCTCGGTAGTTTCTTGTATAATCTCCGGACCCGTAATCTGTCTATCTCCCACTTCACTCAAACAAATTGGAGACCTGCACTTTCTACCATAAAGTGCTTCAAACGGCGCCATCTCAATGCTTGAATGGTAGCTGTTGTTGTAGGAAAATTCTGCTAACAGTAGATGTCGATCCCAACTATTTCCGAAATCAATAACACATGCTCGTAGCATGTCTTCAAGCATTTGTATCGTCCTTTCGCTCTGCCCATCAGTTTGTGGATGATAGGCAGTACTCATGTCTAGACGAGTTCCTAATGCTTGCTGTAATGTCTGCCAGAATCTTGAAATAAATCTGCCATCCCTATCAGAGATAATAGAGATTGGTATTCCATGTCTGGAGACGACTTCCTTCAAATACAGTCGTGCTAACTTCTCCATCTTGTCATCTTCTCTTATTGGCAGGAAGTGTGCTGATTTGGTGAGACGATCAACTATTACCCAAATAGTATCAAAACCACTTGCAGTCCTTGGCAATTTAGTGATGAAATCCATGGTAATATTTTCCCAATTCCATTCTGGGATTTCGGGTTGTTGAAGTAGACCTGATGGTTTCTGATGCTCAGCTTTGACCTTAGAACACGTCAAACATTCTCCTACGTTTTTAGCAACATAGACTTTCATACCCGGCCACCAAAAATGTTTCTTGAGATCCTTGTACATCTTCCCCGTTCCAGGATGTATTGAGTATCTGGTTTTATGAGCTTCTCTAAGTACCATTTCTCTCATATCTCCAAATTTTGGTACCCAAATCCTTTCAGCCATATACCGGGTTCCGTCTTCCCGAATATTAAGATGCTGCTCCAATCATTTGGGTATTTCATCCTTTAAATTTCCTTCTTTTAAAACTCCTTGTTGCGCCTCCTTTATTTGAGTAGTAAGGTTATTATGAATCATTATATTCATAGATTTTACTCGAATGGGTTCTCTGTCCTTCCTGCTCAAGGCATCGGCTACCACATTTGCCTTCCCCGGGTGGTAACGAATCTCAAAGTCATAATCATTCAACAATTCAATCCACCTACGCTGCCTCATATTCAGTTGTTTCTGATTAAATATGTGTTGAAGACTTTTGTGGTCGGTATATATAATACTTTTGACCCCATATAACTAGTGCCTCCAAGTCTTTAATGCAAAAACAACCGCGCCTAATTCCAAATCATGCGTCGTATAATTTTGCTCGTGAATCTTCAATTGTCTAGACGCATAAGCAATCACCTTTGTTCATTGCATTAATACACATCCGAGACCTTGCTTTGATGCGTCACAATAAATCACAAAATCATCATTCCCTTCAGGCAATGACAATATAGGTGCCGTAGTTAGCTTTTTCTTCAATAACTGAAACGCTTTCTCTTGTTCATCCTTCCATTCAAATTTCTTCCCTTTATGCGTTAATGCAGTCAAGGGTTTTGCTATTCTGGAAAAGTCTTGGATGAACCTTCTGTAGTAACCAGCTAGTCCTAAAAACTGGCGTATGTGTTTCGGAGTTTTCGGGGTTTCCCACTTTTCAACAGTTTCTATCTTTGCCGGATCCACATTAATACCTTTTTTGTTCACTATGTGACCGAGGAATTGAACTTCTTCCAACCAAAATGCACACTTTGAAAATTTAGCGTACAATTCTTCCTTCCTCAATACTTCTAACACCTTTCTCAAATGTTCACCGTGTTCTTGGTCATTCTTTGAGTAAATAAGTATGTCATCAATGAAAACAATGACAAACTTGTCAAGGTATGGTCCACACACTCAGTTCATAAGGTCCATGAACACAGCTGGTGCATTAGTTAAACCAAATGGCATGACCATAAACTCGTAATGACCGTAACGTGTTCTGAAAGCAGTCTTTGGAATATCATCTTCTTTCACCCGCATTTGATGATACCCGGAACGTAAGTCAATCTTTGAATAAACAGACGAGCCTTGTAGTTGATCAAATAAGTCGTCGATTCTCGGTAGTGGGTAGCGGTTCTTGATGGTAAGTTTGTTCAACTCTCGGTAGTCGATACACAACCTGAATGTACCATCTTTCTTCTTGACAAACAAAACAGGAGCTCCCCACGGTGATGTGCTTGGTCGAATGAAACCATGCTCTAAAATTTCTTGTAATTGACTTTGCAGTTCTTTCATCTCGCTGGGTGCGAGTCTGTAAGGAGCACGAGCTATTGGTGCAGCTCCTGGTACAAGATCTATTTGAAATTCAACGTATCGATGTGGGGGTAATCCCGGTAATTCTTTCAGAAATACATCGGGAAATTCTTTTGCGACGGGAACATCATTGATGCTCTTTTCTTCAGTTTGTACTTTCTCGACGTGTGCTAGAACAGCATAGCAACCTTTTCTTATTAGTTTTTGTACCTTCAAATTACTAATAAGATGTAGCTTCGTGTTGCCCTTTTCTCCGTACACCATTAAGGGTTTTCCTTTTTCTCGTATAATGCGAATTGCATTTTTGTAACAAACGATCTCTGCTTTCACTTCTTTCAACCAGTCCATACCGATTATCACATCAAAACTCCCTAACTCTACTGGTATCAAGTCAATCTTAAATGTTTCGCTAACCAGTTTAATTTCTCGATTCCGACATATATTATCTGCTGAAATTAATTTACCATTTGCTAATTCGAGTAAAAATTTACTATCCAAAGGCATCAATGGACAACTTAATTTAGCACAAAAATCTCTACTCATATAGCTTCTATCCGCACCCAAATCAAATAAAACGTAAGTAGATTTATTGTTAATAAGAAACGTACCCGTAACAAGCTCCGTGTCTTCCTGTGCCTCTGCCGCATTAATATTGAAAACTCTTCCGCGGCCTTGTCCATTCGTTTTCTCCTGGTTCGGGCAATTTCTAATTATGTGGCCCGGTTTTCCACATTTATAACAAACTACATTGGCATAACTTGCTCCGACACTACTTGCTCCGCCATTACTCGTTCCGACACCATTTGTTCCTTTCGTTCTATTAACCCCTGGTCCGTAGACCTCACACTTCGCCGCGCTATGACCATTTCTTTTACACTTGTTGCAAAATTTGGTGCAGAACCCCGAGTGATACTTTTCACACCTTTGGCATAGCTGCTTCTGATTGTTGTTGTTGTTGCGGTTATTATTGTTATTGGGATGATTGTTGTAGTTGCTGTTGTTGTTATTGTTGTTGTTGTTGTTGTTGTTGTTGTTATTATTGTTGGGCCGTTTGTTGTAGTTGTGATTGATGTTGCGATTGTTGGGATAATTGTTGCGATTATTGTTGTAAATGCTGTTGTTGTTGTATTGGTGATTCTTATCACCATTTTACTCCCACTTTCTTTTGACTTGCTTCACATTGGCCTCTTCAGCAGTCTGTTCTTTAATTCTTTCTTCAATCTGGTTCACTAGTTTGTGAGCCATTCTACATGCCTGTTGTATGGAGGCGGGCTCGTGTGAACTTATATCTTCTTGGATTCTTTCCGGTAATCCTTTCACAAACGCGTCGATCTTCTCTTCCTCATCTTCGAATGCTCCCGGACACAATAGGCACAATTCTGTGAATCGTCTTTCGTACGTGGTAATATCAAATCCTTGGGTTCGTAACCCTCTAAGTTCTGTCTTGAGCTTATTGACCTTGGTTCTGGGACGGTACTTCTCGTTCATCAAGTGCTTGAATGCTGACCACGGTAGTGCGTACGCATCGTCTTGTCCCACTTGCTCTAGATAGGTATTCCACCATGTTAACGCAGAACCTGTGAAGGTATGCGTAGCGTACTTTACTTTGTCCTCTTCAGTACACTTACTTATGGCAAACACCGATTCGACCTTCTCGATCCACCGTTTCAATCCGATCGGTCCTTCGGTTCCATCAAATTCCAAAGGTTTGCAGGCAGTGAATTCTTTGTAGGTGCATCGTACACGATTTCCTGTACTGCTAGATCCAAGGTTATTGTTGGTATGTAGCGCAGCCTGTACTGCGGCTATGTTTGAAGCTAGAAAAGTACAAAATTCCTCTTCATTCATATTCACGGTGTGTCGAGTAGTCGGTGCCATTTCCTTCAAAATAGTCAAATGGAACAAGTTAATCATACAGAATATTAAGAGTAGTTAATAGTATTTCGTAGCATAATATGAACTCATTTATAAAAGCTTTTTCTTCATATTAGCGTTTTATAAGTTTAAATTCGAGTAGTACCTACCCGTTAAGTTCATACTTAGTAGCTAATATACAATTCAACTACTACAATTCTATATGAAAAACTGATTATAATAATATTTCGCGTTCAAACTTTTATACAATATTTTACGAACTTACAATACCGCTTATTTTACATAAAGCATGAAATATAGCACACAATAACTTTGATACAAGATAGTTGTGAAGATAATTCTAGCTAGTACACAAGTCGTTCAGCAAAGGCAATAAAGACACGTAATTCATACGTCCAGAAACAAGTCATGCATTCTGGTTTTACTTGGACTACTTCCCATCCTTGGTCTTGTGGAACATAACTGTTATGGCCGTTGATAAGACAGCGTGTTGTAACGTCGTCAAAGGGACGAG
Source organism: Rutidosis leptorrhynchoides (assembly GCF_046630445.1). Taxonomy (NCBI): domain Eukaryota; kingdom Viridiplantae; phylum Streptophyta; class Magnoliopsida; order Asterales; family Asteraceae; genus Rutidosis; species Rutidosis leptorrhynchoides. The sequence goes on along the minus strand of NC_092336.1, from coordinate 334,542,324 downwards.
GGTTACGTAATGTCCAACAGTCCCGTAACAATCTAAAAACCTCATTTCTTACCCCAATTACCGACTCCGTCACTTGTGGGAACGTTTTGTTTAATAGTTGTAGGCCGATGTTCTTGTTCTCACTTTGGTGAAAAGCGAACATTACTAATCCGTAAGCATAACATGCTTCTTTATGTTGCATGTTAGCCGCTTTTTCTAAATCACGAAGTCCAATATTCGGATATATTGAGTCAAAATAATTTCTTAACCCATTGCGTAAAATAGCATTTGGGTTCCCCGTAATATATGCGTCAAAGTAATCACATCGTAACTTATGGATTTCCCAATGTGATATCCCCCATCTTTCGAACGAAAGCTTTTTATAAACCAAGGCATTCTTGGAACGTTCTTCGAATGTCTTACAAACTGATCTCGCCTTAAATAGTTGTGCCGAAGAATTCTGACCGACTCTAGACAGGATTTCATCAATCATGTCTCCGGGTAGGTCTCTTAAAATATTGGGTTGTCTATCCATTTTGTGTTTTTATACTGTAAAATAGACAAGAGTTAGATTCATAAAAAAAAAATACTTATTAATACAAGCAATTTTTACATATATCATAAAGCATAAGCACACTATATTACATATATTACACCACATGAATACAACTATCTTATTCCGAATCGCTTGTTTCTTCTTCTTCGGTTTTGGTTCGTTTTGCCAAGTTTCTAGGGATATATGATGTTCCCCTAATACGAGTCGTCGTTTTCCATATTGGTTTAGAAAAACCTGGTGGTTTAGAGGTTCCCGGGTCATTGTTACAACTTAAGGACTTCGGGGGTTGACGATACATATAAAGTTCATCGGGGTTGGAATTAGATTTCCCTATTTTTATGCCCTTTCCCTTATTATTTTCTTTTGCCTTTTTAAATTCAGTTGGGGTAATTTCTATAACATCATCGGAATTCTCATCAGAATCCGATTCATCGGAGAATTGGTAATCCTCCCAATATTTTGCTTCCTTAGCGGAAACACCATTGACCATAATTAACCTTGGTCGGTTGGTTGAGGATTTTATTTTAATTAACCGTTTTATTATTTCCCCCACCGGTTCTATTTCTTCATTCAGTTCCGATTCTTCTTCCGGTTCCGATTCTTCTTCTGGTTCCGACTCTTCTTCCGGTTCCTCTTCGGGAACTTGTGAATCAGTCCACGAATCATTCCAATTTACATTTGACTCTTCATTATTATTAGGTGAGTCAATGGGACTTGTTCTAGAGGTAGACATCTATCACATAATATCAAACGCGTTAAGAGATTAATATATCACATAATATTCACATGTTAAAAATATATAGTTTCCAACAAAATTTGTTAAGCAATCATTTTTCAAGTAAACACGGTCGAAGTCGAGACTCACTAATGCATCCTAACAAACTCGATAAGACACACTAATGCAAAATTCTGGTTCTCTAAGACCAACGCTCTGATACCAACTGAAATGTCCCGTTCTTATTGATTAAAAACGTTCCATATTAATTGATTTCGTTGCGAGGTTTTGACCTCTATATGAGACGTTTTTCAAAGATTGCATTCATTTTTAAAACAAACCATAACCTTTATTTCATAAATAAAGGTTTAAAAAGCTTTACGTAGATTATCAAATAATGATAATCTAAAATATCATGTTTACACACGACCATTACATAATGGTTTACAATACAAATATGTTACATCGAAATCAGTTTCTTGAATGCAGTTTTTACACAATATCATACAAACATGGACTCCAAATCTTGTCGTTATTTTAGTATGCAACAGCGGAAGCTCTTAATATTCACCTGAGAATAAACATGCTTTAAACGCCAACAAAAATGTTGGTGAGTTATAGGTTTAACCTATATATATCAAATCGTAACAATAGACCACAAGATTTCATATTTCAATACACATCCCATACATAGAGATAAAAATCATTCATATGGTGAACACCTGGTAACCGACATTAACAAGATGCATATATAAGAATATCCCCATCATTCCGGGACACCCTTCGGATATGATATAAATTTCGAAGTACTAAAGCATCCGGTACTTTGGATGGGGTTTGTTAGGCCCAATAGATCTATCTTCAGGATTCGCGTCAATTAGGGTGTCTGTTCCCTAATTCTTAGATTACCAGACTTAATAAAAAGGGGCATATTCGATTTCGATAATTCAACCATAGAATGTAGTTTCACGTACTTGTGTCTATTTTGTAAATCATTTATAAAACCTGCATGTATTCTCATCCCAAAAATATTAGATTTTAAAAGTGGGACTATAACTCACTTTCACAGATTTTTACTTCGTCGAGAAGTAAGACTTGGCCACTGTTGATTCACGAACCTATAACAATATATACATATATATTAAAGTATGTTCAAAATATATTTACAACACTTTTAATATATTTTGATGTTTTAAGTTTATTAAGTCAGCGGTCCTAGTTAGTAACCTACAACTAGTTGTCCACAGTTAGATGTACAGAAATAAATCAATAAATATTATCTTGAATCAATCCACGACCCAGTGTATACGTATCTCAGTATTGATCACAACTCAAACTATATATATTTTGGAATCAACCTCAACCCTGTATAGCTAACTCCAACATTCACATATAGAGTGTCTATGGTTGTTCCGATATATATATAGATGTGTCGACATGATAGGTTGAAACATTGTATACGTGTCTATGGTATCTCAAGATTACATAATATACAATACAAGTTGATTAAGTTATGGTTGGAATAGATTTGTTACCAATTTTCACGTAGCTAAAATGAGAAAAATTATCCAATCTTGTTTTACCCATAACTTCTTCATTTTAAATCCATTTTGAGTGAATCAAATTACTATGGTTTCATATTGAACTCTATTTTATGAATCTAAATAGAAAAGGTATAGGTTTATAGTTGGAAAAATAAGTTACAAGTCGTTTTTGTAAAGGTAGTCATTTCAGTCGAAAGAACGACGTCTACATGACTATTTTAGAAAACATACTTCCACTTTGAGTTTAACCATAATTTTTGGATATAGTTTCATGTTCATAATAAAAATCATTTTCTCAGAATAACAACTTTTAAATCAAAGTTTATCATAGTTTTTAATTAACTAACCCAAAACTGCCCGCGGTGTTACTACGACGGCGTAAATCCGGTTTTACGGTGTTTTTCTTGTTTCCAGGTTTTAAATCATTAAGTTAGCATATCATATAGATATAGAACATGTGTTTAGTTAATTTTAAAAGTCAAGTTAGAAGGATTAACTTTTGTTTGCGAACAAGTTTAGAATTAACTAAACTATGTTCTAGTGATTACGAGTTTAAACCTTCGAATAAGATAGTTTTATATATATGAATTGAATGATGTTATGAACATCATTACTACCTCAAGTTTAGTAGGTAAACCTACTGGAAGTGACAAGAAATGATCTAGCTTCAAAGGATCTTGGATGGCTTGAAAGTTCTTGAAGTAGGATCATGACACAAAAACACGTTCAAGTAAGATTTTTACTCGAATTAAGATAGTTTATAGTTATAGAAATTGAATCAAAGTTTGAATATGAATATTACCTTGAATAAGAAAGATAACCTACTGTATATAACAAAGGTTTCTTGATCTTAGATGATTACTTGGAATGGATTAGAAAGCTTGGAAGTAAATTAGTAAACTTGAAGGGATTTTTGAAGTGTTCTTGAAGTGTTCTTCCTATGATGATTATAGCTTGATTCTTGAAGTGATTTTTGATGAAGATGATGATTAACTACTGGAAAAATACGTTCATAATAGTGTGGGTGTGTTGAGAGAGAATTAGAAAAAGAATTGGAAGTGAAATGGAGTGAATGATGAGTGGTAATTGGTGAGTGGTGAGTGGGGTTAAAAGGAGTTCTAGTTAGTTGACTAGCTCATGGTAGAAGTTAAAATTGATTAGTCATACATGACATAATCAAGAGTGGAATCCCATGCTAGTTCCTATTGGTATATACCCATAGTAAGTACGTTTTGAAGCTGTGTATAATATGGGTAAGAATACGACTAGAATTCTTGATGAAAGAAAAGAATGGGAAAGTAACTGTAACCATTTTCGTTAAGTATGAGTGTTTTGATATATGTCTTGAAGTCTTCCAAAAGTATTTTAATACATCTAAATACACAGCATGTATATACATTTTAACTGAGTCGTTAAGTCATCGTTAGTCGTTACATGTAAGTGTTGTTTTGAAACCTTTAAGTTAACGATCTCAATTAATGTTGTTAACCCATTGTTTATTATATCTAATGAGATGTTAAATTATTATATTATCATGATATTATGATATATTAATATATCTTAATATGATATATATACATTTAAATGTCGTTACAACGATAATCGTTACATATATGTCTCGTTTCGAAATCCTTAAGTTAGTAGTCTTGTTTATATGTATATAACTCATTGTTAATATACTTATGGAGATACTTACTTATCATAATCTCATGTTAACCATATGTATATCCATATATATATCGTCATGTCGTTTTTACAAGTTTTAACGTTCGTGAATCGCCGGTCAACTTGGGTGGTCAATTGTCTATATGAAACATATTTCAATTAATCAAGTCTTAACAAGTTTGATTGCTTAACATGTTGAAAACATTTAATCATGTAAATATCAATCTCAATTAATATATATAAACATGGAAAAGTTCGGGTCGCTACAATATATCTATGCGTATATATGTAAATATATGTAGAGAGACTAAATAGATGGTGGTTTGTTGTTTCCGGCTTAGACAGAAAAAAAATAAACGGAAATGTATAACAGATGTTGCAGGTTTAGTGGATTGTTTATGGTGGTGTTGCTCGATCATGGTGATGCAACAGAAACCAGGTTTGTGTGATCGTGGGTTTTATTGGTTTTGGGTTGTCTTTGATTTGAAACAGGAAGTAGAAACTGCAAATGGTGATCGAGGTGAGATAACTAATAGTGTTGGGTCATTCATGGTGGTCTGTGAAAGTTTAAAAAGGACAGAAAGCAAGTGAGTTGTAGCAGTAACATAACCAGTTGGTGGTGATTGTTTGCAGCTGTACAGTGGCTGCTGCTGGTGTTCGTTTTGTCAAGCATAAACAGAAAACAAGAGGATTACAAGTTGTGTAAGTTCTTCGCTAAACACAAGTGGGTTATGGTAATAATGGTAATCGATGGTGGTGTGTTAAATGGGTCTTGTGAGGTGTTGGTTTCGGCTCAAACAGGAGTAACAAAACATATATGTAGCAGAAGTTGCAGTTCACAATAGGAAACAAAAAAAAATATAGAGTAGCAGAAAGACAACATAGTGGTGGTGGTTATGTGGGTTATGGTTTTCCAGGTGGTAGATTGGTTGTGGGTCAAGAGAGACGAAACAGAAGCAGATGAAATAATAGCTCAAGATGGTGTCTCGGTGTTTCAAGGTGGTTGAAGTGAAATGGGTTAGAGTAGGGATGAAATGGTGGTAATGGAAACATTGAGTTTGACAGTGAAATAAGAAAAGGGATCGTGGGATTGTTAACATTCATTATATTTGAGTATTAATTATAATATAAATTAGATAATGATATGTAAAAATAGATAAAATGGATAACGATAGATGAGATAGATAACAGAAAAAAAGTAGTCTAGTAACAAACACCAATTTCATGATTTGAAAAGGTAAACAGCAAAACAACAGTTAAAGGTTGGATAATGGTTGAATCTTGTGTTTCATGAGAATCAAAAGACTTTATCTCTTATGAATTTAACAACACATAGGTATGTGTACATTAAGATTATATTAAAATAAAGTAAACCTAGTGGACTAATAAAATATTCAGAATCTAAGACGTGTGATTCAACAATAATAAACCAGCTGTCAATTTTTATCATTCCTACCGACAGTTTAAATGGGTTATTAAATCCTACTACGTTGATGATTAGTGGCGGAATAAAGTCCTCGGAAAAGTCCCAATATCTTAAATTAGATATCTTTATTTATTTTAGTCATTATGGTATAAAATTCGATCCTTAATTTGTTAAATAAAAATTACATCAATTGTCCCTCTCGGTTTTGGGTAAAATATGAAAAGTCTTAAAATTTAATAATTAATTCCTAAAAATACTTTTAATAAGCCTATAATTTATATTACTCATTTTCGGATCACCGTTTATTTTAAAATTACATAAATTTGAATTTAACTTGCTTAATATCAATCGGAACATCAAACGAGTATTAAAATTATTTAATATTTATTTTTTTAATATACTTTATTTATATATATATAGATATATTTTAAATAATAATTATTATAATATCCTATTTTTATTTTATTATTTTTTTTAATATCAACAACCTATAATACTTCAAATTATATTTCAAATTGTTATTTATATATTTATATACACGCATACCTATTTACAATTAATTGTTCGTGAATCGTCGAGCACAGTCAAAGGGTAATTGGTTTCATGAATATAATTTCAAAATTTTCGAGATTCAACATTACAGATTTTGCTTATCGTGTCGAAATCATATAAAGATCATGTTTAAATTTGGTCAGAAATTTCCAGGTCGTCACATCATGCGGCTTGGATTGCGAGGACGCAATCCGATTCAAGTGGGGGAGAGTTGTAAGATCCTATTTTCCCAGTTGTGTGGGACGCCGTCCAGACATGTGGGAGGCCGTCTACTTGTGAAAGACTGGACGCCATCCAAGTTACTGGATGCCGTCCAGATGAACTGACGGGCCAGCTGTCTCCTTTATGATATTTAAAAAGGGGCAAATGGGTAAATTCACTTGGGGAACGACTTTAAGGCTCCAAGAGTCAGTTGGTGGGTGCTTTTACTTCAATTTTATCTACCTTATCCTCTTCCACTTCAAGTTTAGAGATAGAGAGAGAGAATTTCCTTGTGTGAGAAAGCTCAAATCGAGAAGGAAGAAGGTCGTTTCGGGTCAAAGTGCGTGTTTTAAATTTGTTCATCTACTTCCTAGCTACGTTGTGATAGTGGTGGTAAGTCCTAAATGTAATTTCCTTATTTTATGTTGCTTAAGAGTTAGGGCATGGGTTATAGGTGAACATAAAATCCATATTTAATGATTGTGGGTGTTCTTGGGTAAGATTGAGTCATGAAGACTCAATAGTAACTAACCTAGGGTTCAAAGTGTAAACCGGTGTTGGTGAGACCTAGGTTGGTTAGTTAACTAGTAGCACACCTAGATGTTATGTAAGTGGGTGTTATATGGGTATGTGGTAACCCAAATGGGGGTGTGAACCTTGAAGTAGGTTAAAATGATACTAGGATGGCGAGTGAGTTGGTTAACCAACTTGTTTGTGTGATTGATTATATGCATAATGTAATAGGTACGTCGCGTTGAAGGTTGCGAGCTTGATTAACTCACCAAAGGCATTAAGGTGAGTGGAATAATTATGCGTATATGTATATGGCATATTTATTTTTGAATGTTATGGTATGAACCACGAGCCGGTAGTACCATAGCATGTATGTGACGAGTAACAAGAGTGAACCACGAGCCGGTAGCACGATAAAAAAGTGTGAACCACGAGCCGGTAGCACTATAAACAAGTGTGAACCACGACCCGGTAGCACTATAAACAAAGTGTGAACCACGAGCAGGTAGCACTATAAAAGATTGAGACTCAAATGCGTATGGTGTGAACCACGAGCTGGTAGCACCATAGCGTTATGGTTAACCATATTATGTGTTGGATATTGTTTAGTATGCTACATATATATTGCGTTGAGTATATGTTAATGTGGTGTTGTGTTAGTGTACGAGTTGCTAGCATATTGAGTAGGACAGCATGCTGTTTGAGTTATATTTTCGTATGAGGTATTTGGTAGGTGCGATTGCAAATAGATGGGTTATATATGTGTATGTATAATTATTGTACTCACTAAGCTTTGCTTACCCTCTCGTTGTTTACTCTTTTTAGGTTCCGACATGGACAAGGGTAAGGATGTTCGGTTGGATTAGTGGCCTCCCGCTTTGTTTTGATAGGGGACACATTTGGAATGTTTAGCTTTTGAAGATTGGCCAAGATGTGGGTAGTTTAACCCCAAACACCGTGCTCTAGTTGTCGTTTGGAACTTAAACTCTTATGGTCAAACTTGTATTTTTTAATGAAACTCGTAAAACGGCCGATGTGGGCCCGATGTTGTAAAACTTGGTTTTATGGTGGAAACTTCTTAGTTTAATTATGTTAACATGTTGTAAAAATGGTTTCGTCTAAAAGTGTCGGGAAGCGGGTTTTTTGCTCACGTAAGTTGGACCCCCGTGATCAGTCCCTGGTAGTTCATTGGGACGCCGTCCCAAAAGGCTAGACGCCGTCCTGGTCTTCAGATCTGGACGCCGTCCAGAATGCTGGACGCCGTACAGATGTACTGCATCAGAAAAAATAAATTTAGTGTGTTTTCGGGTCAACGATGTCGGGTCGTTACATAACATCATTTGATTCATATATATATAACTATCTTATTCGAAGATTTAAACTTGTAATCACTAGAACATAGTTTAGTTGATTCTAAACTTGTTCTCAAACAAAGTTAATCCTTCTAACTTAACTTTTAAAATCAACTAAACACATATTTTATATCTATATGATATGCTAACATAATGATTTAAAACTTGGAACCGCAAAAAAACCATAAAACTGGACATACGCTGTCGTAGTTAAACCGGGGGCTGTTTTGGGTTGGATAATTAAAAACTATGATAATCTTTGATTTAAAAGTTGTTCTTCTGGGAAAATTATATTTCTTATGAACATGAAACTATATCCAAAAATCATGGTTAAACTCAAAGTGGAAGTATGTTTTTAAAAATGGTCATCAAGATGTCGTTCTTTCGACGGAAATGACTACCTCTTTCAAAAATGACTTATTTCCTGTATTTCCGACTACAAACCTATACTTTTTCTGTTTAGATTATTAATTTTCGGTTCGATACGAAACCATAGCAATTTGATTCACTTAAAACGGATTTGTAACGAAGAAATGGTGGGTAAAACAAAATTTGGAAAAATTACTAGTTTTAGCTACGAAATTTTTTATAACAAATCTATACTAACCATATCCTAACTAACTTATACTATATTATATATATATATATATATATATATATATATATATATATATATATATATATATATATATATATATATATATATATACACCTTGATAGACCATAGACACGTATACAATGTTTTGACATATCATATTGACATCATCTATATATATTATTTTGGAATAACCGTAAGACACTATATGCGGTAATGCTCGAGTGAGCATATAATGGGTCGAGGTTGATTCTAAAATAATATATATACCTTGAGTTGTGATCGAGACTGAGACATGTATACACTGAGTCGTGGATTGATTCGAGATAATATGCATATGTTAATTTATTTATGTACTACTAACTGTGGACTACTAATTGTGGACTACTAATGTTGGACTGCTAACTTAACAACTTAAATCTTCAACACGTAATAAAAAATGTTGTGAATATATTTCGATCATACTTTGATATATATGTATATATTTGTTATAGGTTCGTGAATCGACCCGTGGCCAAGTCTAATTCTCGACGAATTGATAATCTGTGAAAGTGAGTTATAGTCCCACTTTTAAAATCTAATATTTTTGGGATGAGAATACATGCAGTTATATATACAAAATAGACACAAGTACGTGAAACTACATTCTATGGTTGGATTATTAAACCGAATATCGCCCCTTCAAGTCTGGTAACCTAAGAATTAGGGAAATGGCCCCTAATTGACGCGAATCCTAAAGATAGATCTATTGGGCCTAACAACCCCCATTCAGGTTATGGATGGCTTTAGTACTACGATTAAATGGTGATTGCAATTGCCAGTATATGGCATACTTGTGAGTATGCAGGGGATATTCTATATGCATTAAAGTTAATGTCGCTTACCAGGTGTTCATCATACGAATGATTTTTATACACTTGCGAGTGTATGATTATTTATTAAATGAAATCTTGTGGTCTATTATTATAATTTGATATATATAGGTTAAACCTATAACTCAACAACATTTTTTGTTGACGTTTTTAAGCATGTTTATTCTCAGGTGATTATTAAGAGCTTCCGCTGTTGCATGCTAATTAAGGACAAGATTTGGAGTCAGCATGCTTGTATAATATTGTTTAAAAACTACATTCGAGAACTAATTTTGTTGTAACATATTATTATGGTATACCATTATGTAATGGTCATGTATAAGCGTGATATTTTAGATTATCATTACTTGATAATCTAGGTTATGTCCTTTAAACCTTTGTCGATAAAATAAAGGTTATGGTTTGTTTTAAAAATCGAATGCATTCTTTGAAAAATGTCTCATATAGAGGTCAAAACCTCGCAACGAAACCAATTAATATGAAACGTTTATAATCGATATGAATGGGACATTTCAATAATCAAGTCGTATTGTATACGTATTGCCTAAGACTCAATCACGACCCATTGTACAACTATTGTCTTCGAAGTAATCTCGACGTATTGTGTACATGTGTCTTACAATTTATCCAACGTATTGTATAGCTATTGTTGTTATTAATCAAGGTTATATTATATTGTCTTTGGATTAACCAAGACTAGTAAATTACAAGGAAATAGTCATGATGGATATAGGAACAGTTAGCTAGGATAGTGTTTACATACATAATTAGTTTGTTTTTAATCAATTTTATTTTGTCCAATATTTCTCTTCATTATGCCACCTGTTAAAACTTGACTTGGATTCTGATCTGTCGAAATCAGAATATGGAATTGAATTTGAATGAAAGTGGTTGTTCTTTGGTAAATAGATACATATATATGCGGATGTAATTAGGATAGTAAATGAATGTTGAATCAGAATCAAAGAATGTGCAGTGTATCGTATTAATGTGAAATCTAAATATTTCTCGGGTATTACCTACCCGTTAAAATATTCTCATCATTAATAGTTTGTACAAAAGAATTTTGATGCAGAACGATATGTAGAACGAAGATTATGATCGAGGTACAGTTTGTGATGTAGAGGCGTGTGATGTTGAGGCTTGTGTTGTTGGTGGTACTGGTGCAGTTGATGCTGATGTTGTAGACGTAAGTCTATAGTCCAAATGGCATAATGTACTTTCCAGAGACTCCATTCTTCCTTCAAGTCTAGCACGAAGCTCCCTGACTTCTTCTACTAATCCTATTTGATTAGTAGTCGGGAGTAGAGGTTGAATCACCAACATAACTCTATGAATACGTTCTTCAAGACGGAATATCCTGGCAAAGAGTGTGAAAACGGTGTTTCGAACAGGTTGACCGGTGAGTGCATCAAGTTCTCTAACCCATCCCCATCTCATCTAGAAAGAAGTATATTCCACCAGTTGGGGCACTTCGGTCACACTACCTTCAGAGTCTTCAGAATCGCCTTCGAAACTATAGGAACTCTAACTTTGTGCAGGATCCATCTTACACGGTCAAATAAAGGATTTTCGATATGAAATAATTTTTGGATATTGGATGAGATTCTAATTACATAGAATACCTATATATAGTACAAAAGATCCCCTAGATTACGAAGGGAATTAAGGAAACGTGTCAGACAAGGTCTAATATGATAAGATATGAATTTGTCTTTACACCAACTATGCAATAATTGCAATAAGACGTGTCGAGACTGAGAATGATAAGTAGATATTTTTTCGACAAGAAATGATAAGCAAAACTTTTGACATGCAGACATGGTCGAAGTCCAGAGACACTAATGCATCCTAACAACTATCAGTTAGACACACTAATGCAAGACCTGGTTCGCTAAGACCACCGCTCTGATAGCAACTGAAATGACCCGTCCAAATCTACCTGGACGAAGTCATAAACATCTGGTCCCATTGCGAGGTACAGACCTCTATATGATACATTTTACAAACATTGCATTCTTTTAAAAGACAAACTCATTTCAAAATACAACCTTTCAATACAAATGATATATGTTTCCCATAATATGAATGACTAATCTATCATAACAGTCTTTTTGAACTCAAATGACTTGAATGTAACGTCTTTTGAAATATGCATGAACGACTCCATATAACGTCTTTAAATTGAGTAAATGCACAGCGGAAGATTTCTTTAACACCTGAGAATAAACATGTTTAAAAGTGGCAACCAAAAGGTTGGTGAGTTCATAAGTTTATCATAAATAATAAAATTCAGTAATTTTGATAGACCACAAGATTTCATTTTATAAATAACCATACACTCGCAAGTGTATAAAATCATTCTATTGAAATAAACACATGGTAACCGACCTTAACAAAGATGCATATAAAATATCCCCCAGCATACAAATAGGCCATTCCTTTTAAAAATGACGGTTGTATACACCATACAAACAGGTCATTCCTTTTAAAAATGGCGGTTGTATACTAAAATTTGAAGTACTATAGCATTTCACTTTTAAGAATGGTGGCGTGTTAGTGCCCACAGATCTATCTTTAGGATTCGCGTCAATTAGTGGAGTTCACTAATTCTTAGGTTACCAGACTAAAAAAGGGCAAAATTCAGTATAGTGATCCAACTATAGAATGTAGTTTCAAGTATTTGTGTCTATTTCGTCAAACATTTATAAAAGCATTTCATGTATTCTCAGCCTAAAAATATATATTGCAAAAGCATTTAGTAAAAAGGGATCAAATGAACTCACGATACTATATTTTGTAGTACAAATATGCATACGATGACACTGAATAAGTGCAGGGTTGGCCTCGGATTCACGAACCTATATCATTTATATATATATTAACACATATAATTGTAATCGAACAAATATATTTTTTTATTAATTGTTATTTTAGTAATTTATATGTTTCATTAATAACTTAATTAGCTATATTTATTTTATATATTTTATATAAACAATTATTATTTATTATAAAAATATTAATATAGTTATGTTATATGTATTAAATATATTTTTATATAACGAATATTTATTTTGTAAAATAATATTAATTATAATAAATAAAAAGTTGTATTTGTTTAATATTAATGATAATAATAATAATAATAATTATAGTAATAATGATAAAAATAATAATAATAATGTCTAAAAATAATACTAATAATAATAATAATTCTAATAATAAAAATGATAATTTTAATAATAATGTTATTTTAAATAATAGTAATAATACTAATAATGATAACAATAATAATACTAATGATAGTAATAATAATAATATTCATACAAATAATATTAATAATAATAAAATAATAGTATTGTAAATAAATAATATTAGTGATAATAATATTAATAATAATAATGATAATAATACTAATAATAATAATACGAATACTAATAATAATAATAATAATAATAATAATAATAATAATAATAATAATAATAATAATAATAATAATAATAATAATAATAATAATAATATCTTAAATAACGAGCTTCCAAAAAAATAAAACTGTCAATGCCCGGGCTCGATCCGGAGACCTCCGGATAATCGAACACACCACTAACCATTGATCTGCTTATTAATTTCTATTTTAAATTCCTGGATTAATTCCTTTTAACCATTTTTAGCCTGTCTTCTTCTTCATCATCATATTAATTATCATCACTTAATCATTTTCATAATAATAATCATATCATAATTATAATCATACATAATCATAATCATAACATAATCATAATCATATCATAATCATCCAAATATTATCATCGACATCATCGTGATTATCATAACTTCCTCATCATCATCTTGCTTAAACTATCATCATCATCTATCACGTTAATTGCGATTATCATTTTATAATCATCATTATGCATCTTGTACCATTGTAACATCACTCATCATCGACATACTCATCATCCTCATTCTTATACCCGTCATCATCATCATCATTTTTCCATCACCACCATCAAGTATCATTATCATCCTCCCATTTAATTCTATCATTTAATGTACCATTACATACCTCATCATCGTCATTCATAATCATCATTAAATCATTAAATATTAGCAAACGAGGGTATAGCAGTAGCCTACAGTGAGTAATACAGTAGCAGGTGGTTTCGTGGGTGTTTAAACGGTGAGCAACAACAGAAAAAAAAAGAAAGTACTGCAGCAACAGCAGGAGTAACCTGTGGTGGCGAGTGATGGTGTTTGTTGATGGTTTATGATGCAAGGATAACAACAAATGCAGCAGTAGCAACAATAATAATGATGGTGGTAAGGCCGTAAGACAGAAAAATAGAAATAAAGAAGCAGCCGTAGCATACGATCATAGTAGAGGTGTGTTGTGTTGTTCCAGTCTAAACAAAAATAGTAAATAGAAGGTTAGGGGTAATCGATGGTGTTGGGTTTCGAACTGTACCAACAACAGATGAAAAAAGTAGCAGTTGAGTTTGATGGTGGTTGTTTTAAATGGGGTTCATTGGTGGTTTCTTGATAGGTGGTCGAACCAACAGCAATTCATGTACAGTAGCAGTTGAAGTAAACGATTAACAGGAAGCTAAATAGATGGTGTCGTGGGTTGTGACTGAAACAAGAAATAGGAATAGCAACTTGTATCCGTTAAATGGGGGTTTGGTGACGATGGTCTCGAGCATAAGGAGTGGTGGAGGTAGGTGGTTCACGGCTGCAGGTTTGGTGGTTTCTCAGCCTGATCATAAACAGAAAAAGAATTATAGGTGATGTTGATTCAATGAAGAAGAAAGGAACAGAGAGAGGAACATAGAGAGAGAATAGCGGTTTTAGTGGTGGTTGTAGGTGTTGGATGGCGGTGGTGGTTCCCGGTGGTAGCAAGGTGGCCGGTGGTGGCCTTGGGTCGACATAAACAAGAAAGGAAGAGTGATGGTCGAAGAATGCATATGCATAAGTATATGTATCATATCATCATCTCTATATATATATATATATATATATATATATATATATATATATATATATATATATATATATATATATATATATATATATATATATATATATATATATATATATATATTTGTAACTATAAATCTAATTAAATAAATAATAATAATAATAATAATAATAATAATAATATAATAATAATAATAATAATAATAATAATAATAATAATAATAATATAAATCAATGAACGTGCTTAATGAAATGATTTGAAACAAAAAGCAAACAGTGAGTTACTTTAATAATTATGTTCACGGATTCAATAACTGTTTTCAGTCGACATAATTAATTAAGGGTTTTATTTCGTGCTACTTTGTTAAACAATTACGGATAAGAGTATTCCGAAAAATTCCATATTTTTAAATTAAATCCATATATTTATTTCAATCATTAACCGTTTAAAACCAGTTCTAAAAAGTTGATCGATTATTAACGCTCAATCTGAAGTAAAATGTACGGAGTTCTAAAACTCAACTTAAGATATTTAAATATAGTTTTAGCAACTCTAAAATTTATATAACTTAATCAGAGACCAACATTTATTATTAAATTTTCAGAGTTTCGTATTTTAACTTGTTTAATATCAATCGAATGACAAACGAGTGCTTTTATCGTTTACTAAATAAATTTGAAATCACAAAGTATGTATTTGTTGGTCCCCTGATAAACAATAGGAGTATTGTAGGGGGGTGAATACAATTCTTTTAATTAAATTAATAGTTAAACACAATTTAGTATTCAAACAAGTAAATTAAATAGAGTCAAAGGTAATTTTTCAACGGTTATTCTTTATTGAATAGATCACAAAGAATTATAACTATCCTTGATGGAATGATAGTTGGTTGATACAGATTTACCTAAGTATAGCTACAGGATGTGTTCTAAGCTATTACACGTTTTGGACTCTAAATAAACAAACCCTCACCACTAGTTGTTACAATAGTGGAAACAACAATTTATAGTAGTCCTTTTATCCGTGTAATTGTTCCATTGTCCACTGGTACATAGGATGTCTGTACTTGTGGGGACAACTGCATCAGAGAGCGTGCTCTCCTCTTTCCTCTTTGGTAGCTATTTGCAGGTGTAGTGACCCGAACTTTTCCATGTTTATATATATTAATTGAGATTGATATTTACATGATTAAATGTTTCCAACATGTTAAGCAATCAAACTTGTTAAGACTTGATTAATTGAAATATGTTTCATATAGACAATTGACCACCCAAGTTGACCGGTGATTCACGAACGTTAAAACTTGTAAAAACTATATGATGACATATATATGGATATATATATAGTTAACATGATACTATGATAAGTAAACATATCATTAAGTATATTAACAATGAACTACATATGTAAAAATAAGACTACTAACTTAATGATTTTTAAACGAGACATATATGTAACGATTATCGTTGTAAACACATTTAATGTATATATATCATATTAAGAGATATTCATACATGATAATATCATGATAATATAATAATTTAAAATATCATTTGATATTATAAACATTGGGTTAACAACATTTAACAAGATCGTTAACCTAAAGGTTTCAAAACAACACTTACATGTAACGACTAACGATGACTTAACGACTCAGTTAAAATGTATATAGATGTAGTGTTTTAATATGTATTTATACACTTTTGAAAGACTTCAATACACTTATCAAAATACTTCTACTTAACAAAAATGCTTACAATTACATCCTCGTTCAGTTTCATCAACAATTCTACTCGTATGCACCCGTATTCATATTCGTACAATACACAGCTTTTAGATGTATGTACTATTGGTATATAAACTCCAATGATCAGCTCTTAGCAGCCCATGTGAGTCACCTAACACATGTGGGAACCATCATTTAGCAACTAGCATGAAATATCTCATAAAATTACAAAAATATGAGTAATCATTCATGACTTATTTACATGAAAACAAAATTACATATCCTTTATATCTAATCCATACACCAACGACCAAAAACACCTACAAACACTTTCATTCTTAAATTTTATTCATCTAATTGATCTCTCTCAAGTTCTATCTTCAAGTTCTAAGTGTTCTTCATATATTCTACAAGTTCTAGTTACATAAAATCAAGAATACTTTCAAGTTTGCTAGCTCACTTCCAATCTTGTAAGGTGATCATCCAACCTCAAGAAATCTTTGTTTCTTACAGTAGGTTATCATTCTAATACAAGGTAATAATCATATTCAAACTTTGGTTCAATTTCTATAACTATAACAATCTTATTTCAAGTGATGATCTTACTTGAACTTGTTTTCGTGTCATGATTCTGCTTCAAGAACTTCGAGCCATCCAAGGATCCGTTGAAGCTAGATCCATTTTTCTATTTTCAAGTAGGTTTATCCAAGGAACTTAAGGTAGTAATCATGTTCATAACATCATTCGATTCATACATATAAAGCTATCTTATTCGAAGGTTTAAACTTGTAATCACTAAAACATAGTTTAGTTAATTCTAAACTTATTCGCAAACAAAAGTTAATCCTTCTAACTTGACTTTTAAAATCAACTAAACACATGTTCTATATCTATATGATATGCTAACTTAATGATTTAAAACCTGGAAACACGAAAAACACCGTAAAACCGGATTTACGCCGTCGTAGTAACACCGCGGGCTGTTTTGGGTTAGTTAATTAAAAACTATGATAAACTTTGATTTAAAAGTTGTTATTCTGAGAAAATGATTTTTATTATGAACATGAAACTTTATCCAAAAATTATGATTAAACTCAAAGTGGAAGTATGTTTTCTAAAATGGTCACCTAGACGTCGTTCTTTCGACTGAAATGACTACCTTTACAAAAATGACTTGTAACTTATTTTTCCGACTATAAACCTATACTTTTTCTGTTTAGATTCATAAAATAGAGTTCAATATTAAACCATAGCAATTTGATTCACTCAAAACGGATTTAAAATGAAGAAGTTATGGATAAAACAAGATTGGATAATTTTTCTCATTTTAGCTACGTGAAAATTGGTAACAAATCTATTCCAACCATAACTTAATCAACTTGTATTGTATATTATGTAATATTGAGATACCATAGACACGTATACAATGTTTCGACCTATCATGTCGACACATCTATATATATTTCGGAACAACCATAGACACTCTATATGTGAATGTTGGAGTTAGCTATACAGGGTTGAGGTTGATTCCAAAATATATATAGTTTGAGTTGTGATCAATACTGAGATACGTATACACTGGGTCGTGGATTGATTCAAGATAATATTTATCGATTTATTTCTGTACATCTAACTGTGGACAACTAGTTGTAGGTTACTAACGAGGACAGCTGACTTAATAAACTTAAAACATCAAAATATATCAAAAGTGTTGTAAATATATTTTGAACATACTTTGATATATATGTATATATTATTATAGGTTCGTGAATCAACCAGTGGCCAAGTCTTACTTTCCGACGAAGTAAAAATCTGTGAAAGTGAGTTATAGTACCACTTTTAAAATCTAATATTTTTGGGATGAGAATACATGCAGGTTTTATAAATGATTTACAAAATAGACACAAGTATGTGAAACTACATTCTATGGTTGAATTATAGAAATCGAATATGCCCCTTTTTATTAAGTCTGGTAATCTAAGAATTAGGGAACAGACACCCTAATTGACGTGAATCCTAAAGATAGATCTATTGGGCCTAACAAACCCCATCCAAAGTACCGGATGCTTTAGTACTTCGAAATTTATATCATATCCGAAGGGTGTCCCGGAATGATAGGGATATTCTTATATATGCATCTTGTTAATGTCGGTTACCAGGTGTTCACCATATGAATAATTTTTATCTCTATGTATGGGATGTGTATTGAAATATGAAATCTTGTGGTCTATTATTATGATTTGATATATATAGGTTAAACCTATAACTCACCAACATTTTTGTTGACGTTTTAAGCATGTTTATTCTCAGGTGATTATTAAGAGCTTCCGCTGTCGCATACTTAAATAAGGACGAGATTTGGAGTCCATGCTTGTATGATATTGTGTAAAAACTGCATTCAAGAAACTTATTTTGTTGTAACATATTTGTATTGTAAACCATTATGTAATGGTCGTGTGTAAACAGGATATTTTAGATTATCATTATTTGATAATCTACGTAAAGCTTTTTAAAACCTTTATCTATGAAATAAAGGTTATGGTTTGTTTTAAAAATGAATGCAGTCTTTGAAAATCATCTCATATAGAGGTCAAAACCTCGCAACGAAATCAATTAATATGGAACGTTTTTAATCAATAAGAACGGGACATTTCAGTTGGTATCCGAGCGTTGGTCTTAGAGAACCAGAATTTTGCATTAGTGTGTCTTATCGAGTTTGTTAGGATGCATTAGTGAGTCTGGACTTCGACCGTGTTTACTTGAAAAATGATTGCTTAACAAATTTTGTTGGAAACTATATATTTTTAACATGTGAATATTATGTGATATATTAATCTCTTAACGCGTTTGATATTATGTGATAGATGTCTACCTCTAGAACAAGTCCCATTGACTCACCTAATAATAATGAAGAGTCAAATGTAAATTGGAATGATTCGTGGACTGATTCACAAGTTCCCGAAGAGGAACCGGAAGAAGAGTCGGAACCGGAAGAAGAATCGGAACCGGAAGAAGAATCGGAACCGGATAAAGAAATAGAACCGGTGAGAGAAATAATAAAACGGTTAAGTAAAAGAAAATCCTCAACCAACCGACCAAGGTTAATTATGGTCAATGGTGTTTCCGCCAAGGAAGCAAAATATTGGGAGGATTACCAATTCTCCGATGAATCGGATTCCGACGAGAATTCCGATGATGTTATAGAAATTAGCCCAACTGAATTTAAAAAGGCAAAAGAAAATAATAAGGGAAAGGGCATAAAAATAGAGAAATCTAATTCCAACCCCGATGAACTTTATATGTATCATCAACCCCCGAAGTCCTTAAGTTGTAACAATGACCCGGGAACCTCTAAACCACCAGGTTTTTCTAAACCAATGTGGAAAACGACGGCTCGTATTAGGGGAACATCATATATCCCTAGAAACTTGGCAAAACGAACTAAAACCGAAGAAGAAGAAACAAGCGAGTCAGAATAAGATAGTTGTATTCGTGTGGTGTAATATATGTAATATAGTGTGCTTATGCTTTATGATATATGTAAAAATTGTTTGTATTAATAAGTATTTTTTTTTAATCTAACTGTTGTCTATTTTACAGTATAAAAACACAAAATGGATAGACAACCCAATATTTTAAGAGACCTACCCGGAGACATGATTGATGAAATCTTGTCTAGAGTCGGTCAGAATTCTTCGGCACAACTATTTAAGGCGAGATCAGTTTGTAAGACATTCGAAGAACGTTCCAAGAATGCCTTGGTTTATAAAAGGCTTTCGTTCGAAAGATGGGGGATATCACATTGGGAAATCCATAAGTTACGGTGTGTTTACTTTGACGCATATATTGCGGGGAACCCAAATGCTATTTTACGCAATGGGTTAAGAAATTATTTTGACTCAATATATCCGAATATTGGACTTCGTGATTTAGAAAAAGCGGCTAACATGCAACATAAAGAAGCATGTTATGCTTACGGATTAGTAATGTTCGCTTCTCACCAAAGTGAGAACAAGAACATCGGGCTACAACTATTAAACAAAACGTTTCCACAAGTGACGGAGTAGGTAATTGGGGTAAGAAATGAGGTTTCTAGATTGTTACGGGACTGTTGGACATTACGTAACCCTCGTCTCTTTGACGACGTTACAACACGCTGTCTTATCAACGGCCATAACGGTTATGTTCTACAAGACCAAGGATGGGAAGTAATCCAAGTAAAACCAGAATGCATGACTTGTTTCTGGACGTATGAATTACGTGTCTTTATTGCCTTTGCTGAACGACTTGTGTACTAGCTAGAATTATCTTCACAAACATCTTGTATCAAATTTATTGTGTGCTATATTTCATGCTATATGTAAAATAAGCGGTATTGTAAGTTTGTAAAATATTGTGTAAAAGTTTGAACGCGAAATATTATTATAATCAGTTTTTCATATAGAATTGTAGTAGTTGAATTGTATATTAGCTACTAAGTATGAACTTAACGGGTAGGTACTACCCGAATTTAAACTTATAAAACGCTAATATGAAGAAAAAGCTTTTATAAATGAGTTCATATTATGCTACGAAATACTATTAACTACTCTTAATATTCTGTATGATTAACTTGTTCCATTTGACTATTTTGAAGGAAATGGCACCGACTACTCGACACACCGTGAATATGAATGAAGAGGAATTCTGTACTTTTCTAGCTTCAAACATAGCCGCAGTACAGGCTGCGCTACATACCAACAATAACCTTGGATCTAGCAGTACAGGAAATCGTGTAGGATGCACCTACAAAGAATTCACTGCCTGCAAACCTTTGAAATTTGATGGAACCGAAGGACCGATCGGATTGAAATGGTGGACCGAGAAGGTAGAATCGGTGTTTGCCATAAGTAAGTGTACTGAAGAGGACAAAGTGAAGTACGCTACGCATACCTTCACAGGTTCTGCGTTAACATGGTGGAATACCTATCTAGAGCAAGTGGGACAAGATGATGCGTACGCACTACCATGGTCAGCATTCAAGCACTTAATGAACTAGAAGTACCGTCCCAGAACCGAGGTCAATAAGCTCAAGATAGAACTTAGAGGGTTACGAACCCAAGGATTTGATATTACCACGTACGAAAGACGATTCACAGAATTGTGCCTATTGTGTCCGGGAGCATTCGAAGATGAGGAAGAGAAGATCGACGCGTTTGTGAAAGGATTACCGGAAAGAATCCAAGAAGATATAAGTTCACACGAGCCCGCCTCCATACAACAGGCATGTAGAATGGCTCACAAACTAGTGAACCAGATTGAAGAAAGAATTAAAGAACAGACTGCTGAAGAGGCCAATGTGAAGCAAGTCAAAAGAAAGTGGGAGGAAAACGGTGATAAGAATCACCAATACAAAAACAACAGCAATTACAACAATAATCGCAACAATTATCCCAACAATCGCAACATCAATCGTAACTACAACAAACGGCCCAACAACAACAACAACAACAACAACAACAACAACAATAACAACAACTACAATAATCATCCCAACAACAATAATAACCGCAACAACAACAACAATCAGAAGCAGCTATGCCAAAGGTGTGAAAAGTATCACTCGGAGTTCTGCACCAAATTTTGCAACAAGTGTAAAAGAAATGGTCATAGCGCGGCGAAGTGTGAGGTCTACGGACCAGGGGTTAATAGAACAAAAGGAACAAATGGTGTCGGAACGAGTAATGGCGGAGCAAGTAGTGTCGGAGCAAGTTATGCCAATGTAGTTTGTTATAAATGTGGAAAACCGGGCCACATTATTAGAAATTGCCCGAACCAGGAGAACACGAATGGACAAGGCCGCGTAAGAGTTTTCAATATTAATGCGGCAGAGGCACAGGAAGACCCGGAGCTTGTTACGGGTACGTTTCTTATTTACAATAAATCTGCTTACGTTTTATTTGATTCGGGTGCGGATAGAAGCTATATGAGTAGAGATTTTTGTGCTAAATTAAGTTGTCCATTGACGCCTTTGGATAGTAAATTTTTACTCGAATTAGCAAATGGTAAATTAATTTCAGCTGATAATATATGTCGGAATCGAGAAATTAAACTGGTTAGCGAAACATTTAAGATTGATTTGATACCAGTAGAGTTAGGGAGTTTTGATGTGATAATCGGTATGGACTGGTTGAAAGAAGTGAAAGCAGAGATCGTTTGTTACAAAAATGCAATTCGCATTATACGAGAAAAAGGAAAACCCTTAATGGTGTACGGAGAAAAGGGCAACACGAAGCTACATCTTATTAGTAATTTGAAAGCACAAAAACTAATAAGAAAAGGTTGCTATGCTGTTCTTGCATACGTCGAGAAAGTACAAACTGAAGAAAAGAGCATCAATGATGTTCCCATTGCAAAAGAATTTCCCGATGTATTTCTGAAAGAATTACCGGGATTACCCCCACATCGATCCGTTGAATTTCAAATAGATCTTGTACCAGGAGCTGCACCAATAGCTCGTGCTCCTTACAGACTCGCACCCAGCGAGATGAAAGAACTGCAAAGACAAATTACAAGAACTTTTAGAGCGTGGTTTCATTCGACCAAGCACATCACCGTGGGGAGCTCCTGTTTTGTTTGTCAAGAAGAAAGATGGTACATTCAGGTTGTGTATCGACTACCGAGAGTTGAACAAACTTACCATCAAGAACTGCTACCCACTACCGAGAATCGACGACTTATTTGATCAACTACAAGGCTCGTCTGTTTATTCAAAGATTGACTTACGTTCTGGGTATCATCAAATGCGGGTGAAAGAAGATGATATTCCAAAGACTGCTTTCAGAACACGTTACGGTCATTACGAGTTTATGGTCATGCCGTTTGGTTTAACTAATGCACCAGCTGTGTTCATGGACCTTATGAACCAAGTGTGTGGACCATACCTTGACAAGTTTGTCATTGTTTTCATTGATGACATACTTATTTACTCAAAGAATGACCAAGAACACGGTGAACATTTGAGAAAGGTGTTAGAAGTATTGAGGAAGGAAGAATTGTACGCTAAGTTTTCAAAGTGTGCATTTTGGTTGGAAGAAGTTCAATTCCTCGGTCACATAGTGAACAAAGAAGGTATTGAGGTGGATCCAGCAAAGATAGAAACTGTTGAAAAGTGGGAAACCCCGAAAACTCCGAAACACATACGCCAGTTTTTAGGACTAGCTGGTTACTACAGAAGGTTCATCCAAGACTTTTCCAGAATAGCAAAACCCTTGACTGCATTAACGCATAAAGGAAAGAAATTTGAATGGAATGATAAATAAGAGAAAGCGTTTCAGTTATTGAAGAAAAAGCTAACTACGGCACCTATATTGTCATTACCTGAAGGGAATGATGATTTTGTGATTTATTGTGACGCATCAAAGCAAGGTTTCGGTTGTGTATTAATGCAACGAACGAAGGTGATTGCTTATGCGTCTAGACAATTGAAGATTCACGAACAAAATTATACGACGCATGATTTGGAATTAGGCGCGGTTGTTTTTGCATTAAAGACTTGGAGGCACTACTTATATGGGGTCAAAAGTATTATATATACCGACCACAAAAGTCTTCAACACATATTTAATCAGAAACAACTGAATATGAGGCAGCGTAGGTGGATTGAATTATTAAATGATTACGACTTTGAGATTCGTTACCACCCGGGGAAGGCAAATGTGGTAGCCGATGTCTTGAGCAGGAAGGACAGAGAACCCATTCGAGTAAAATGTATGAATTTAATGATTCATAATAACCTTACTACTCAAATAAAGGATGCGCAACAAAGAGTTTTAAAAAAGGAAAATTTAAAGGATGAAATACCCAAAGGATCGGAGAAGCATCTTAATATTTGGGAAGACGGAACCCGGTATAGGGCTGAAAGGATTTGGGTACCAAAATTTGGATATATGAGAGAAATGGTACTTAGAAAAGCTCATAAAACCAGATACTCAATACATCCTGGAACGGGGAAGATGTACAAGGATCTCAAGAAACATTTTTGGTGGCCGGGTATGAAAGCCGATGTTGCTAAATACGTAGGAGAATGTTTGACGTGTTCTAAGGTCAAAGCTGAGCATCAGAAACCATCAGGTCTACTTCAACAACCCGAAATCCCGGAATGGAAATGGGAAAACATTACCATGGATTTCATCACTAAATTGCCAAGGACTGCAAGTGGTTTTGATACTATTTGGGTAATAGTTGATCGTCTCACCAAATCAGCACACTTCCTGCCAATAAGAGAAGATGACAAGATAGAGAAGTTAGCACGACTGTATTTGAAGGAAGTCGTCTCCAGACATGGAATACCAATCTCTATTATCTCTGATAGGGATGGCAGATTTATTTCAAGATTCTGGCAGACATTACAGCAAGCATTAGGAACTCGTCTAGACATGAGTACTGCCTATCATCCACAAACTGAAGGGCAGAGCGAAAAGACGATACAAACGCTTGAAGACATGCTACGAGCATGTGTTATTGATTTCGGAAATAGTTGGGATCGACATCTACCGTTAGCAAAATTTTCCTACAACAACAGCTACCATTCAAGCATTGAGATGGCGCCGTTTGAAGCACTTTATGGTAGAAAGTGCAAGTCTCCGATTTGTTGGAGTGAAGTGGGGGATAGACAGATTACGGGTCCGGAGATTATACAAGAAACTACCGAGAAGATCATCCAAATTCAACCACGGTTGAAAACCGCCCAAAGTCGACAAAAGAGCTACGCTGACATTAAAAGAAAAGATATAGAATTTGAAATTGGAGAGATGGTCATGCTTAAAGTTGCACCTTGGAAAGGCGTTGTTCGATTTGGTAAACGAGGGAAATTAAATCCAAGGTATATTGGACCATTCAAGATTATTAATCGTGTCGGACTAGTAGCTTACCGACTTGAGTTACCTCAACAACTCGCGGCTGTACATAACACTTTCCACGACTCGAATTTTTAGAAATATTTTGCTAAAGAAGATCTCACTATTCCATTAGATGAAATCCAAATCAACGAAAAACTTCAATTCATCGAAGAACCCGTCGAAATAATGGATCGTGAGGTTAAAAGACTTAAGCAAAACAAGATACCAATTGTTAAGGTTCGATGGAATGCTCGTAGAGGACCCGAGTTCACCTGGGAGCGTGAAGATCAGATGAAGAAGAAAGAGCCGCATCTATTTCCAGAAGATTCGTCAACACCTTCAACAGCTTAAAATTTCGGGACGAAATTTATTTAACGGGTAGGTACTGTAGTGACCCGAACTTTTCAATGTTTATATATATTAATTGAGATTGATATTTACATGATTAAATGTTTCCAACATGTTAAGCAATCAAACTTGTTAAGACTTGATTAATTGAAATATGTTTCATATAGACAATTGACCACCCTAGTTGACCGGTTATTCACGAACGTTAAAACTTGTAAAAACTATATGATGACATATATATGGATATATATATATATATAGTTAACATGATACTATGATAAGTAAACATATCATTAAGTATATTAACAATGAACTACATATGTAAAAACAAGACAACTAACTTAATGATATTTAAACGAGACATATATGTAACGATTATCGTTGTAAAGACATTTAATGTATATATATCATATTAAGAGATATTCATACATGATAATATCATGATAATATAATAATTTAAAATCTCATTTGATATTATAAACATTGGGTTAACAACATTTAACAAGATCGTTAACCTAAAGGTTTCAAAACAACACTTACATGTAATGACTAACGATGACTTAACGACTCAGTTAAAATGTATATACATGTAGTGTTTTAATATGTATTTATACACTTTTGAAAGACTTCAATACACTTATCAAAATACTTCTACTTAACAAAAATGCTTACAATTGCATCCTCGTTCAGTTTCATCAACAATTCTACTCGTATGCACCCGTATTCGTACTCATACAATACACAGCTTTTAGATGTATGTACTATTGGTACATACACTCCAATGATCAGCTCTTAGCAGCCCATCATTTGGCAACTAGCATGAAATATCTCATAAAATTACAAAAATATGAGTAGTCATTCATGACTTATTTACATGAAAACAAAATTACATATCCTTTATATCTAATCCATACACCAACGACCAAAAACATCTACAAACACTTTCATTCTTCAATTTCCTTCATCTAATTGATCTCTCTCAAGTTCTATCTTCAAGTTCTAAGTGTTCTTCATATTCTACAAGTTCTAGTTACATAAAATCAAGAATACTTTCAAGTTTGCTAGCTCACTTCCAATCTTGTAAGGTGATCATCCAACCTCAAGAAATCTTTGTTTCTTACAGTAGGTTATCATTCTAATACAAGTTAATAATCATATTCAAACTTTGGTTCAATTTCTATAACTATAACAATCTTATTTCAAGTGATGATCTTACTTGAACATGTTTTCGTGTCATGATTCTGCTTCAAGAACTTCGAGCCATCCAAGGATCCGTTGAAGCTAGATCCATTTTTCTATTTTCCAGTAGGTTTATCCAAGGAACTTAAGGTAGTAATGATGTTCATAACATCATTCGATTCATACATATAAAGCTATCTTATTCGAAGGTTTAAACTTGTAATCACTAGAACATAGTTTAGTTAATTCTAAACTTGTTCGCAAACAAAAGTTAATCCTTCTAACTTGACTTTTAAAATAAACTAAATGAATGTTCTATATCTATATGATATGCTAACTTAATGATTTAAAACCTGGAAACACGAAAAACACCGTAAAACCGGATTTACGCCGTCGTAGTAACATCGCGGGCTATTTTGGGTTAGTTAATTAAAAACTATGATAAACTTTGATTTAAAAGTTGTTATTCTGAGAAAATGATTTTTATTATGAACATGAAACTATATCCAAAAATTATGGTTAAACTCAAAGTGGAAATATGTTTTCTAAAATGGTCATCTAGACGTCGTTTTTTCGACAGAAATGACTACCTTTACAAAAACGACTTGTAACTTATTTTTCCGACTATAAACTTATACTTTTTCTGTTTAGATTCATAAAATAGAGTTCAATATGAAACCATAGCAATTTGATTCACTCAAAACGGATTTAAAATGAAGAAGTTATGGGTAAAACAAGATTGGATAATTTTTCTCATTTTAGCTACGTGAAAATTGGTAACAAATCTATTCCAACCATAACTTAATCAACTTGTATTGTATATTATGTAATCTTGAGATACCATAGACACGTATACAATGTTTCGACCTATCATGTCGACACATCTATATATATTTCGGAAGAACCATAGACACTCTATATGTGAATGTTGGAGTTAGCTATACAGGGTTGAGGTTGATTCCAAAATATATATAGTTTGAGTTGTGATCAATACTGAGATACGTATACACTGGGTCATGGATTGATTCAAGATAATATTTATTGATTTATTTCTGTACATCTAACTGTGGACAACTAGTTGTAGGTTACTAACGAGGACAGCTGACTTAATAAACTTAAAACATCAAAATATATTAAAAGTGTTGTAAATATATTTTGAACATACTTTGATATATATGTGTATATTGTTATAGGTTCGTGAATCAACCAGTGGCCAAGTCTTACTTCCCGACGAAGTAAAAATCTGTGAAAGTGAGTTATAGTCCCACTTTTAAAATCTAATATTTTTGGGATGAGAATACATGCAGGTTTTATAAATGATTTACAAAATAGACACAAGTACGTGAAACTACATTCTATGGTTGAATTATCAAAATCGAATATGCCCCATTTTATTAAGTCTGGTAATCTAAGAATTAGGGAACAGACACCCTAATTGACGCGAATCCTAAAGATAGATCTATTGGGCCTAACAAACCCCATCCAAAGTACAGGATGCTTTAGTACTTCGAAATTTATATCATATCCGAAGGGTGTCCCGGAATGATGGGGATATTCTTATATATGCATCTTGTTAATGTCGGTTACCAGGTGTTCACCATATGAATGATTTTTATCTCTATGTATGGGATGTGTATTGAAATATGAAATCTTGTGGTCTATTATTATGATTTGATATATATAGGTTAAACCTATAACTCACCAACATTTTTGTTGACGTTTTAAGCATGTTTATTCTCAGGTGATTATTAAGAGCTTCCGCTATCGCATACTTAAATAAGGACGAGATTTGGAGTCCATGCTTGTATGATATTGTGTAAAAACTGCATTCAAGAAACTTCTTTTGTTGTAACATATTTGTATTGTAAACCATTATGTAATGGTCGTGTGTAAACAGGATATTTTAGATTATCATTATTTGATAATCTACGTAAAGCTTTTTAAAACCTTTATCTATGAAATAAAGGTTATGGTTTGTTTTAAAAATGAATGCAGTCTTTGAAAAACGTCTCATATAGAGGTCAAAACCTCGCAACGAAATCAATTAATATGGAACGTTTTTAATCAATAAGAACGGGACATTTCAGCAGGAACATCCCAATTCAGTTTGGCACCACTGTTTGTTTAAACAAATAGAATGTTATGTTCCCTAGGCATTGGAAAAGTATAACACATGTCTACTTTATCTTTGACTTCTGTTGAATAGTACGATTGATGTAGACCACTCAGAAAACCACTATGCTTGTAATGGAGCATAGCTGTCTTGTGTAGTAAGCTGCATTCCAGTTATGCTGGTTCTTCATTGCTGAGTCACTTGATATTATTGAATTGCTGAGTATACATCCTGTGCTGATTGAAAAACATTGTCTACCTTGTGCTGGTAGACTAAGCAGAAAACTAAACACTCGACACAACAATATCTGTTGTCTATACATAAACAAACTTATGCTGGCTGCACATAACATTTTAGTGCAAATAGATTACAGTTTTGTCATAATTAAATCTTTAATTATTTTGGGGACTCAACAATCTCCCCCTATTTACAAAATAGTATAATGAAAAATGAAATAACAAAAGATACAATTATATCACAAGAAGGCTATCTGTGTTTATCTTTATCTTTTTCATCTTCAGACAGCTCTTCTTCTTTCACTTTGAGGGCTGCCCAGGCTTCAGGAAACAAGTAAGGCACTTCAGCAGGGTCGAATACTAGAATCTGAGGAGGTAGAATGATGGGATCTGTCATAACCCGTCCTTAACCGTAAGAACGTGTTAGATAACGTATGATTTCATTGCGAGGTATTGACCTCTATATGCGACATTTTTAAAAGAAAAACTGCATATATTATACATTACAAACCATGATTCTTATTTTTGATACAAGCTTTGGACGAAATAAAGATGATTATCGTTTATCGATAATCTTCGACTTACAAACTTTACAAATGATGATAACAACACGATTTCTAGCATATTTTACAACACAAGTTCTTGGATATGCAGTCTTATTTTTGACACAAATATGCGTACGCAAGATCCTGCTCAAATTCAACATAATGCAGCGGAAGCTTTTAGAAATCACCTGAGAATAGACATGTTTTAAAAGGTCAACATAAAGTTGGTGAGATATAGGTTTAGTGCCGGCAGCAATATATATATAGACCACAAGATTTCGTATATAAACAGTTTAATAAAAATATTCTAAGTGGTTGAGCACTTGGTAACCATACTTAACAATTAATCACGTCGCATATTCCCTTTAATATGAAATCTTACTACACTGTACAAGTGTAGTCACGAAACGAAGTACTGTGCAACCGTTGAATACTGGTCGTCCAGTCCGGTTGGGGTTGTCAGGCCCGATAGATCTATCAACAGGATTCGCGTTTATAATACCGCTGTAAATATTAGTTACCAAGCTACAGGGAAGTATGCCAGTGGTACAACTCAACGTAGAATATATTTTTCAGTTACTTGTGTCCATATTGTAAAACATAAAATACATGTATTCTCATCCCGAAATATTTAGAGTTTAAAAGTGGGACTATATACTCACTTTCGTCTTGAAGATATATATATATAATTTGACTTGGTCTCCGGTTGATATCACGAACCTATCCATATATAATATATCAATACCTTTTCTTTTTAAACAAACGTCACATATATATACTTGTTATACTTTTAATACTTTGAATAATTCCTTAGTCCGTAGTTAGCAGTTCGTTGTTAGTAATTCAATTTTAATGGTTCATTTTTAGATGTTTAATATACCCGCAATGAAATAAATAAAACCCCCAACGAAATAAATAAAACCCCATCGTATATGTATTGGTCGAGATTAATCTTGACCCACGGTACCGGTGTTGTCAAATGACGTGTTGCGTACATAAAGTACCGGTGTTGTCAAATGATGTGTTGCGTACAATCATGGGATCTTATGATTAATCTTCTCGTGTTGTTTACGGGTGATCCTGAACCATATAAAATTGAATTATATAAAATATCATGTTATCTTAGAAAGATGTGATTTTATTTAATTTTTCCCAATTAATCCCGAAGTTAAACAAGTCTTGGATAACCAATTTTGTTTCGGTCATAGTTTCTTCGTTACAAATTCGTTTTCGTTGATTCAACTTGCCATCTCCTTGGATCGAGTCCCTCTTTAAGACAATGAACTGAAAATACCTTGGTTTGTATTCAAAATCACACGGCATAGGTGAAACTTTAGTGAAACTTATGAAGTTAAACATTTTCCTTTATGTAAACAACCTTAAATGATTATTTTTCTAAAAATACTTATACTTTGAATTAAATCATGGAATTTTTATGTGTTATCATATCCATAGTAAAAATCATTTTTCCAGAACATAAACCTCCAATTCAAAGTTTAAGATCGTTTTTAATTATCCAACCCAAAACAGTCCCCTGTGGCACTCCGACGTCGTAAAAACAGTTTTTAAGATAATCTTTGAAAAACCAAGTTATACCTTGTTAAATTAGCATATATTTAAGTTATATTACAGGTCTTGGAGTATTTTAAAAGTTAAGTTAGAAGGATCTATTTAGTTTGCAAACAAGTTTGAAAACATTCAAACTATGTTCTTGTTGTTAAAATTTTATACCACAAAATAAGATAGCTGTATATATATGAATCGAATAAGGTTATGAACATAGATTCTACCTCAAATTCCTTGGACAAGGTTGCTGTAAAAGAGGAGTAAGAACCTAGAACCAAAAGGGTGATGGAAGTGGATGAAAGATTGGAAGTAAGTTGGTGTTCTTGGAAGGTTTTCTTGAAGTATTTTTGTAAGGGTTTTCTTATGATGATTAAGTGATGTTTTGAAGCTAAAAACTTATGAGGACCTTGAAGAACACTTGAAGGTTGAAGATAAGAGAGTTTAGAAGATCATTTAACTTGAAAGAAAATTGTTATGAAAGTGTGCATATGTGTATATAGGCGTATATATGTATATGTATATATAGACTTTATTTTTTTGATTTTTAGCTCAAAAGTCCTCATATATGATCCCACATGTATTGACTAATCAAAGGCTGCTAAGATCATATAATTGAAGTCTAATAATTGGTATTTTTCAATAGTAAAACTTCTAGAAACTGCGTATTTATACGGGTACATATACCCTAAGTATACGTATAGAAATCTTGTGAAAACGGAACGAGGATTCAAATATAGCTATCTTTTGTGAATATACTTATATGGTTTTATGTATTTAAGTCCTCAAAAATGATTAAATACATTACTTATACGATATATGTATAAACATTATATGTCATAAGTATTTAAGTCAAATAACGTTACGTATGGTTATCGTTTTGAAAACTTAAGTTAGTAGTTTCAAAATATACTTATAACTTATTGTTATTAATACAAAATGAGGTATTAAAACATCCTTAAATCATGTTAAACATGTATATATACATATATATATACAAACGTATAATTATCATATATTGTATAGTTCGTGATATCATCGGTCAAACTAGACGGTCAAACGTTGTGTAAATCTCTTTTCGAAAAACATAAGTCTCGACAATTTGGATTGCTTATCATGTTGGTAAGGTTTAATTTATGTAAATATTAATCTTATAAGTATAGAATGATCGAAAAAGTGCGGGTCGTTACATTACCTCCCCGTTAAATAAATTTCGTCCCGAAATTTTAAAATTGTACCTATTTTGCGTCATCGAGAAACAAGTGTGGATACTTTTGTTTCATCTGATCCTCTCATTCCCAAGTAAACTCGGGACCTCTTCTAGCATTCCAACTAACCTTAACAATCGGTATGTTGCTCTGTTTGAGCTGTTTAACTTCACGGTCCATGATTTCGATTGGTTCTTCGACGAATTGTAGTTTCTCGTCGATATGGATTTCTTCAAGAGGAATAGTGAGGTCTTCCTTTGCAAGACACTTCTTAAGGTTTGAAACGTGAAAGGTATTATGTACCTCGGCGAGTTGTTACGGTAACTCAAGTCGATAAGCTACCGGTCCAATGCGTTCAATAATCTTGAACGGGCCTACATATCTTGGGTTCAGCTTACCCCTTTTGCCGAAACGTATTACACCTTTCCAAGGTGACACCTTTAACATAACCATGTCCCCGACCTGAAACTCTAATGGTTTCCTTCGGACATCGGCGTAGCTCTTTTGGCGACTACGGGCTGTTTTCAATCTCTCCTTGATTTGTACTATCTTCTCAGTCGTTTCGTGTATGATCTCGGGACCAGTTAATTGTCGATCTCCTACTTCATTCCAACAGATAGGAGATCTACACTTCCTTCCATACAATGCTTCGAATGGCGCAGCTCCAATGCTCGCATGATAACTATTATTATACGAGAATTCTGCTAACGATAAATACTTATCCCATCCGTTTCCAAAATCGATCACACATGCCCTGAGCATATCTTCAAGAGTCTGAATTGTTCTTTTACTCTGCCCGTCCGTTTGCGGATGATATGCGGTACTCATATCTAAACGAGTTCCCAGTGCCTCCTGTAGTGCTTGCCAGAACTTTGAGGTAAATCTACTATCACGATCAGATATAATGGAAATAGGTATTCCATGCCTTGAAACAACTTCCTTTATATACAATCGTAATAGTTTCTCCATTCTATCCGTTTCCTTTATAGGCAAGAAATGTGCAGACTTGGTGAGACGATCAACAATCACCCAAATGGTGTCGTAACCCCAGGCAGTCTTTGGTAACTTTGTGATGAAATCCATGGTAATACCATCCCATTTCCATTCTGGGATTTCTGGTTGTTGAAGTAACCCTGACGGCTTTTGGTGTTCTGCTTTGACCTTGGAACAAGTTAAACACTCCCCAACATATGTTGCTACGTCTGTCTTTAAATTAGGCCACCAATAACGTGTCTTAAGATCTTGATACATCTTTCCAACTCCAGGATGTATCGAGTATCTTGTCTTATGTGCCTCATTCAATATCAACTTCCTTAATCCACCCAACTTCGGTACCCAAATACGATTTGCAAAATATCGAATTCCGTCTTCCTGTATAACGAGTTGCTTCTCATACTTCTTCATTATTTCATTTCTTATGTTTTCTTTATTGAGTGCTTCTTGTTGAACTTCTTTGATTTGTGAGTTGAGATTCATGCGAATTTTTATGTTCATTGCTCGAACTCGGATTGGTTCTTGTTCCTTTCTGCTTAGAGCATCGGCCACTACGTTCGCTTTCCCGGGATGATAACGAATTTCACAATCATAGTCATTTATTAACTCGACCCACCTACGTTGCCTCATGTTCAACTGTTTCTGATCAAAAATATGTTGAAGGCTTTTATGATCAGTAAACACAGTGCATTTAACCCCATACAAGTAGTGTCTCCATATCTTCAATGCAAACACGACTGCTCCCAGTTCTAGATCATGCGTCGTATAATTCCGCTCGTGAATCTTTAATTGTCGAGATGTGTATGCAATAACTTTCTTCCGTTGCATAAGAATGCAACCAAAACCTTGTCGCGAAGCGTCACAATATATTTCAAAATCATCGTTCCCTTCTGGTAACGATAAAATAGGCGCCGTAGTTAACTTCTTCTTTAGTAATTGAAATGCACTCTCCTGCTCATAAGTCCATTCATATTTCTTCCCTTTTTGTGTTAACGCTGTCAATGGCTTAGCTATTCGGGAAAAATCTTGAATAAACCTTCTATAATAACCGGCTAAACCCAAAAATTGGCGTATCTGCATTGCTGTCTTAGGAGTCTCCCATTTTTCAATGGCTTCAATTTTTGCTGGATCAACCTGAATTCCTTTGCTACTAACAACGTGGCCAAGAAATTGCACTTCTTTCAACCAGAAAGCACATTTAGAAAATTTAGCATATAGCTGTTCTTTTCTTAACAACTCTAATATTAAACTTAAATGCTGCTCATGCTCTTGCTCACTCTTGGAATAGATAAGAATGTCATCAATGAAAACAATAACAAACTTATCTAAATATGGACTACAAACTCGATTCATGAGGTCCATGAATACAGCTGGCGCATTCGTCAATCCAAACGGCATGACCAAAAATTCGTAATGACCGTAACGTGTCCGAAAAGCAGTTTTCGGTATATCTTCTTCTTTGACACGTAATTGATGATAACCCAATCTTAGGTCAATTTTCGAATAAACACGTGATCCTTGGAGTTGATCAAATAATTCGTCAATTCTCGGTAGTGGATACCGATTCTTGATAGTTAACTTATTTAATTCACGATAATCTATACACATTCAGAAAGATCTGTCTTTCTTCTTGACGAATAAAATTGGAGCTCCCCACAGTGAAGTACTTGGTCGTATGAATCCATGATCCAGTAATTCTTTTAACTGACTCTGAAGTTCTTTTAACTCGGACGGTGCAAGTCTATATGGAGCACGGGCAACCGGTGCAGCTCCTGGTACAAGATCTATTTGAAATTCTACAGATCTAAATGGAGGTAATCCCGGCAACTCTTCCGGAAATACTTCAGGAAAATCTCTTGCCACAGGCACGTCATTGATGCACTTCTCTTTTTCTTTCTTTTCGACTTTATTAACATGTGCTAAGATAGCATAGCACCCTTTCTTCAAGTACTTTTGAGCTTTCAAATAACTAATGAGTTTTAGCTTTGAGTTACCCTTCTCTCCATAAATCATTACTGGCGTTTTATCCTTACGAGGAATGCGAATTGCCTTCTTGGCGCACACAACTTCAGCTCCTATTTTGGACATCCAGTCCATGCCGATTATTACATCAAAACTTCCTAATTCTACGGGTATCAAATCAATCTTAAATGTTTCTCCGGCTAAATTTATTTTACAATCACGGCAAATTTTATCGGCTTTAATTAGTTTACCATTAGCTAACTCAATCATGTACTTAGCATCTAGAGGTAATGATGAACAATTCAATTTAGCGTGAAAGTCTCTACACACGTAACTTCTATCAGCACCAGTATCAAATATAATAGATGCGGATAAGTTATTAATGGTAAACGTACCCGTAACAAGCTCCGGATCTTCGCGTGCCTCTCTAGCATTAATAACAAATGCTCTCCCACGTGCAGGTCTGACATTCTTCTTTGAATTCGGGCACTGACTCTTATAGTGACCTTGTTTTCCACACCCAAAACAAGTAACGGTAGCCAAAGCAGTTCTATTTGCATTGGTGGCAGGAGTCTTGGTACCATTTGTATTTGTAACGAGAGCCCTACAATCTTCAGCAAGATGACCCTGTCGATTACACTTGGTGCATAACACACTACAGTAACCAAAGTGATGTTTGTGACAACGGTTGCATAAAGGATTTTGTCCTTTGTAACCAAAGCTTGAACCACTACCTGCACCTTGCGTGGTTTCTTGTTTCTTAAAAGATTGTTGTTGGTTACCTCGATCATAATTTCCATTCCACTTTCTTTTGTTACCTGATACCTTCACATCAGTATTGGATGCTTTCTTATCCATGATGACCTGATCCATTAGCTCGTTTGCCATGGTTATAGCTTCATGAATTGTCTTAGGTTTCGATGCTGTAACATTTGCCTTGACCTTTTTGGGCAAACCATCTTTGTACATTTCAATCTTCCGTTCTTCGGTTGGAACCAATTCAGGACATAGCAAAACTAATTCCATGAATCGCTGATTGTAGTTGGTGATTTCAGTACCAACAACCTTCAGGCTTCGTAATTCATCTTCCAACTTTCTAACCTCGTTCCTTGGACAATACTCGTTGATTAACATTATTTTGAATTCTTCCCATGGAGTATCATAAGCTACATCTCCTCCTACAGCCTTCACATAATTTTTCCACCACGTGAGTGCACTATCTTGTAAAGTGTACGATGCATACTTGGTCATGTCCTTTTCAACACAACCACTAATTTTAAACACAGTCTCCATCTTTTCTATCCACCGGGTTAAACCGATCGGTCCTTCTGTTCCACTGAATGATGAGGGCTTGCAAGCTTGAAAAGTTTTGTAAGTGCACCCCACACGAGGATTTGGGTTAACTGCAGCACCTCTTGCAGCCTCGACCCATAACATTCTGTCGTGTACTCACTGATTGATGAGTTCCTGGATTTCTTGTTCCGTCATTCGGTTCAATCGCGCCATATTCTTCTATAAGAATGAAAAGAAAATAATTATTCACATGGAATATTATAGATGTAGTGTATATTTACAGTACATTATAGCTTATTAATAATATGAACCAGGTATTATTATAAAAGCCTTTTCTTCTTATTAGCGTTTTATAATTATATCTAGGGTAGTACCTACCCGTTAATGTCCATACTTAATAGCTTAGTACAGAATCAATTACTACCATCTAAATAATACTTAACCATGGAAAATTATTGCATTTCACACTTCACTATTTTACATATGCTTATCTTACATTGAACATTAAGCAAACCACACTAATAATATTATACAAAACATTATATGATCCCATGGTTTAATACGGCAGCGCATCGTTTGGTCTATTTTCTAGGACGCTTAGGTTCAAAGAATCGCTTAACGCTTATCCTGGCTGTCTGCCTATATTTTGGCTGTGGGGCTGAAGAACTGGATGCCGGGATAGAACGAATAGGAATAGCGGGAATAGGGGTGGTAGTGTCTAGTGGAGTTGGTGCCACATCATCCTTACTAAACTCGGGATTTGAATTTTCTAATTCATTAGCCTTTCGTTTCTTTCCTAGTTCGAACTCGTCTTTTGTAATTTCCTGTATTTCTTCCTCGGGTTCACTTTCCTCCTCGGGTTCACTTTCCTCCTCGGGTTCACTTTACGGGTTCTCTATAGTCGGTTCATCCGGAATTTGTGAGTCTTCCCCAAAGATATTATTTTCGTCATCGGATAGGTTAATGACTGGAACACCATCTGAAGATTCTGGTTCGGAGTCGCTGAACGTGATGACAAGTTTTGAGCCCGACATCTATCACACAACAACTAACCCATTAGTACTACATAATATTTACATATAAATTTTAACCAACAATGATAAGCAATGGTTTTTAAATCAGACCCGGTCAAAGTCCAGACTTACTAATGTATCCTAACGACTTCTCGGTTAGACACACTAATGCAAACCTGGTTCGCTAAGACCACCGCTCTGATACCACATGTCATAACCCGTCCTTAACCGTAAGAACGTGTTAGATAACGTATGATTTCATTGCGAGGTATTGACCTCTATATGCGACATTTTTAAAAGAAAAACTGCATATATTATACATTACAAACCATGATTCTTATTTTTGATACAAGCTTTGGACGAAATAAAGATGATTATCGTTTAGCGATAATCTTCGACTTACAAACTTTACAAATGATGATAACAACACGATTTCTAGCATATTTTACAACACAAGTTCTTGGATATGCAGTCTTATTTTTAACACAAATATGCGTACGCAAGATCCTGCTCAAATTCAACATAATGCAGCGGAAGCTTTTAGAAATCACCTGAGAATAGACATGTTTTAAAAGGTCAACATAAAGTTGGTGAGATATAGGTTTAGTGCCGGCAGCAATATATATATAGACCACAAGATTTCGTATATAAACAGTTTAATAAAAATATTCTAAGTGGTTGAGCACTTGGTAACCATACTTAACAATTAATCACGTCGCATATTCCCTTTAATATGAAATCTTACTACACTGTACAAGTGTAGTCACGAAACGAAGTACTGTGCAACCGTTGAATACTGGTCATCCAGTCCGGTTGGGGTTGTCAGGCCCGATAGATCTATCAACAGGATTCGCGTTTACAATACCGCTGTAAATATTAGTTACCAAGCTACAGGGAAGTATGCCAGTGGTACAACTCAACGTAGAATATATTTTTCAGTTACTTGTGTCCATATTGTAAAACATAAAATACATGTATTCTCATCCCGAAATATTTAGAGTTTAAAAGTGGGACTATATACTCACTTTCGTCTTGAAGATATATATATATAATTTGACTTGGTCTCCGGTTGATATCACGAACCTATCCATATATAATATATCAATACCTTTTCTTTTTAAACAAACGTCACATATATATACTTGTTATACTTTTAATACTTTGAATAATTCCTTAGTCCGTAGTTAGCAGTTCGTTGTTAGTAATTCAATTTTAATGGTTCATTTTTAGATGTTTAATATACCCGCAATGAAATAAATAAAACCCCCAACGAAATAAATAAAACCCCATCGTATATGTATTGGTCGAGATTAATCTTGACCCACGGTACCGGTGTTGTCAAATGACGTGTTGCGTACATAAAGTACCGGTGTTGTCAAATGACGTGTTGCGTACAATCATGGGATCTTATGATTAATCTTCTCGTGTTGTTTACGGGTGATCCTGAACCATATAAAATTGAATTATTTAAAATATCATGTTATCTTAGAAAGATGTGATTTTATTTAATTTTTCCCAATTAATCCCGAAGTTAAACAAGTCTTGGATAACCAATTTTGTTTCGGTCATAGTTTCGTCGTTACAAATCCGTTTTCGTTGATTCAACTTGCCATCTCCTTGGATCGAGTCCCTCTTTAAGACTATGAACTGAAAATACCTTGGTTTGTATTCAAAATCACACGGCATAGGTGAAACTTTAGTGAAACTTATGAAGTTAAACATTTTCCTTTATGTAAACAACCTTAAATGATTATTTTTCTAAAAATACTTATACTTTGAATTAAATCATGGAATTTTTATGTGTTATCATATCCATAGTAAAAATCATTTTTCCAGAACATAAACCTCCAATTCAAAGTTTAAGATAGTTTTTAATTATCCAACCCAAAACAGTCCCCGGTGGCACTCCGACGTCGTAAAAACAGTTTTTAAGATAATCTTTGAAAAACCAAGTTATACCTTGTTAAATTAGCATATATTTAAGTTATATTACAGGTCTTGGAGTATTTTAAAAGTTAAGTTAGAAGGATCTATTTAGTTTGCAAACAAGTTTGAAAACATTCAAACTATGTTCTTGTTGTTAAAATTTTATACCACAAAATAAGATAGCTATATATATATGAATCGAATAAGGTTATGAACATAGATTCTACCTCAAATTCCTTGGACAAGGTTGCTGTAAAAGAGGAGTAAGAAACTAGAACCAAAAGGGTGATGGAAGTGGATGAAAGATTGGAAGTAAGTTGGTGTTCTTGGAAGGTTTTCTTGAAGTATTTTTGTAAGGGTTTTCTTATGATGATTAAGTGATGTTTTGAAGCTAAAAACTTATGAGGACCTTGAAGAACACTTGAAGGTTGAAGATAAGAGAGTTTAGAAGATCATTTAACTTGAAAGAAAATTGTTATGAAAGTGTGCATATGTGTATATAGGCGTATATATGTATATGTATATATAGACTTTATTTTTTTGATTTTTAGCTCAAAAGTCCTCATATATGATCCCACATGTATTGACTAATCAAAGGCTGCTAAGATCATATAATTGAAGTCTAATAATTGGTATTTTTCAATAGTAAAACTTCTAGAAACTGCGTATTTATACGGGTACATATACCCTAAGTATACGTATAGAAATCTTGTGAAAACGGAACGAGGATTCAAATATAGCTATCTTTTGTGAATATACTTATATGGTTTTATGTATTTAAGTCCTTAAAAATGATTAAATACATTACTTATACGATATATGTATAAACATTATATGTCATAAGTATTTAAGTCAAATAACGTTACGTATGGTTATCGTTTTGAAAACTTAAGTTAGTAGTTTCAAAATATACTTATAACTTATTGTTATTAATACAAAATGAGGTTTTAAAACATCCTTAAATCATGTTAAACATGTATATATACATATATATATACAAACGTATAATTATCATATATTGTATAGTTCGTGATATCATCGGTCAAACTAGACGGTCAAACGTTGTGTAAATCTCTTTTCGAAAAACATAAGTCTCGACAATTTGGATTGCTTATCATGTTGGTAAGGTTTAATTTATGTAAATATTAATCTTATAAGTATAGAATGATCGAAAAAGTGCGGGTCGTTACAGGATCTCTTCTGTGTGGTCCTTCACTAGTAGATTTCTTACCTTTAGGCTTTTGAGAAAGAACTTCTTCTACATTCACTACAGGTGCATTCCCATACTTTACTGCTTTGTTGAAGAGCTCTTGAAGTTTAGGTTTCAGTGTATCTTTGATACCACTTTTACCTTTGCCAATAAAGTACTGCAGTATCTTCATCCATTCACTGAACCCTAAGGTTCTCAGTTCAGTGTAGTCTATTCTTTCTTGAACATCACCATCCCTGCTGACAGAGAAAGCCCTTTTTGTGCCTTTGTGAACCTTGATGATCTTGCTTGGATTTGATCTTCTGGTTAGCACATCACCATATTTGCTTCGATAGTAATGATCAGATAATTCTATTGTTCGTTTAGTTTCTATAGGGGCAGCAGCAGGTGCTTTCTCAGCAGCTTCCAGTTCATCGAATGCCTTGTCCTATTCAATAACAATGGCTTTAGCTAACTTGAGGGACTTAGCCTCTTTTTTTCTGTCAGCAGGCAACTTAGCTTCTTCTTCTTGAAGCCTCAGCCTCTCAGCATATTCAGCATCAGCATCCTCCCTCCTTTGCCTGTCAACTTAAACACTTAATAGATAATCATTGGCAGTGATGTTGAGGGTTTTTGCTGTAGCAATCATCTGTCTGCCTTCATCAGTAGTCATGGCATCACAGTATTGCTTTAGATCCATGTCCAGCTGTAGAGCCTCATAAAAGAGAGCTTTTTCAACATCATTATGTAGCCTTTTACCACTGTTGTATAAACACCAACTTCAATGTCTAATTCCAAAGCATTGATGTAGAATTGTTGATCAAGTAGATGGTGCCGCAATCTGATGTGGCGTATCCTTTCAGGTATAGTTGCTGCTCGTTGTTCAAGCAGTTCTGGAACAGTGATCTCCAGCCTGTAAGCCTCTCTTTCGTCTGGATTCATCTTTCTTATGTCTGGCTCACCCTGTGCAACTGGATCATCTTCCCAAGTAGTGTGTTTATCATGACGTTTTGGGGAAGATGGAGGATACATACGTGAATCTGCTATGCTAGAAGAACCCACTGAATAAAAGTTAATACGTTCATCCAGTGTCCTGTCAAAGTAAGCAAGAGTCCGGGCATGAATTGGTGATTGAATAAATGTTGAACTCCCTCTGCCCCAGACTGTGAAATCAGCAGCATCAACAGAATTAGTATCTTTGTTAGCACCTAGCTCATCCACCTTTGCTGGGTCTTCATCACTTGTTACACCCAACCGCACACTTTTGGCTGGGTCTTCAATCACAGCACTCCTTGCTGTGTCTTTGGTACCAGCTGACTGATTAGTATCAGCTGGCACAACTGCCACAGTATCTTTATCAACTGCCTCAAATAAGGGTCCTTTCCTTAATGGTTGGTTATCCCTAGAAGCAGATTTTACCCTTTGTTTATTGATAGGCATGGGTTCAGCTAATGGTTCTTGTATTGATACTAGTTCTTGTGGAGGTAGATAGCGAACAATTGCTAAGTGCTCCCCCTGAACCTCATCATCATCAAGGTTGATGATATTTGCTGGCTGTGATTGTGTAGCTGGTTGAGCAGTAGATGCAGATCGAGAGGATTAGCTGGTTTCTAATATAGCATCAAGCCACTTCATGAATACGTCAGCTCTAACTCCTCCTGACTCAGTAGAAGCTAAGTAATCTTTCATCTCTTTAGGAGTCATCTCTTAAGTCTATCTGCTTGCTCAGGATACAACTTTGCTTTCTTTCTATCATATTACACCATGAACTTAGCATTTCTTTTTAAAGCAGCTTTTGTGTTCATCAATGCTGAGAAGTTCATCATGAATTTCACGCTTTTCAGGATCGAGGGATCGTATATGCTCAATTTTATGTCATTTCAGAGCAGCATATGCCTCAAATTTAGTGTTAAAAGCAGCATCTAGTTCCTGCTGTCTCTTCTGATGCCTCTCTAGTTTTCTTTTCATTTTTCGTTCAATAGTTTGAGTGACAGCAAAAGATTCAGCTATAGCCAGTTCAGACACATCACTGGGCTTACTGCCAGAACCAATATCATCCACAGATGTGGCAGACACACTGGGTTGAGATTCACCAGCTGCCTGGACACCTGCTTCAGTATGAGCGTTGATGGGCTTAGTGCCAGAATCTTGACCAGTACCATCACCACCATCATCACCATCCCTCATTTGCTATTTTGGAGCCTTTTCATGCTCATGTTCTCCCTCAGATTGTTTTCTCTTTTTAGACTTCTTTTTAGACTTTTTCTCCCCCTTTTTGTCATCAGCAGGGGCATAATGATGAGCAGGGGAGACCTGTGCATCAAGGTCACTATCTAATTCAAGAACTGAGTAAGCAAAGCTATTCCAGTCAGCATCAGTAGGAGATAGATGGGCACCAGGATCTACACCATATTGCTTGAGATATAGGTTTGAAGTTCGGACTTCATTTCTTGCAACACCCATGGCCATTTGAACAACAGTGGCCCTAACATCAGCTTGTAGGACAGCCATTCATTGCATAGTCTCCATCAATTGAACATAAGCAGAGGCAGGAACCATTGTAGCCATTTGCTATTCCTGCGAATCCAATCTCTCTTATAAAGAATTATTCTCCTCATTAAAAAAGAGAATCCTTCTATTAGCAGCATCAAGATCAGCTTGAAGATTGACAATATGCTCAGTATATTCATTGTGAGAGATGATTCGCCTTTTGAGATCCTCCTCTTCTTCATGGT
Organism: Rutidosis leptorrhynchoides; assembly: GCF_046630445.1. Taxonomy (NCBI): domain Eukaryota; kingdom Viridiplantae; phylum Streptophyta; class Magnoliopsida; order Asterales; family Asteraceae; genus Rutidosis; species Rutidosis leptorrhynchoides. The sequence goes on along the minus strand of NC_092336.1, from coordinate 334,498,468 downwards.
GTTGGACAATGGCATCTACCACAAGATCTGCAAAAACACATACTTGTTCGAGCTGGGCTTCAATAGTGGAAGTGGTAACATCCCCAGCTCTGCGTATGGCTTCAGTCATTCGATCGACAAGAGTAGTGTGAATGGTTCTTTGTAGATCCGGTGTGATTCTGGCTACTGTACGATAAAAAACCAGAGTAGAAATAGCAGCCACCTCAGTAGGATCAAAACTACTAGTTGAGGGGCAATCACTAGCAGTGACAACAGAATTACCTCCATGGGGTGGTGGAGGTGGAAGGTCAGAACTGACTCATCACCATGATCACCATCATTTTTACCTTCACCCGAAAGTTTAGAACCACTGGTATCCTTGTTATCAGCATCATCAATTAGATCCACTAGTGTGTCTTTGAAACCAGTCACATTATCAGTCACATTATCATGAGTGACTGGCTCGCCCTTACCAGCACCTTTATCAGCATCACCATCAGATGAAGAAGATGATGAGGAAGAAGCTGAAGAATCAGAAGGTACTGGCGAATCAGGAACAGGGACATTCTGCATCACACACTTCTTAGTGACAGGATCTATGATGAACTTGAGAGGCCTCCAAGTACCAGGCCATGGAAAAGCAGCTGGAGCCATACCAAAGTAGTGGTAGTATGGCTGCTCATTAACTTGTTGTAGAGTGGCCAGCCCCTCATATACTTATTCTCTTGCTGGTCGGTCAAGCTGAGACAGTAGTTCAACCATCTCTTCTCTGGGTAGTTTGCTAGCTGATACTAAAGCAATTTGAGGATCAATCGTCAGCTGATCCACCAGCAAGGCAATCTTAGGATTGATAGTGGCTCCCCTGTAGATAAAGTTAGGAACAACTTCATCTGGATCTGGTACCTGGCACACATAAGGTTTCTTCTCTGCAGAGACAGAAGCCTGAGTAGAATCAGTTGTTGCAGTGGCAGAGGTACCAGCTTCCAAAGTAGGTTCAGTAGAACCAGTGACATGTGCAGAATAGGCAGCATTTGCTGCGATAAGGTCACTAGTAAGCATCATGTCACCCTGGTCACCACCTATAGTAATTTTCTCAGTAGAAGCAGTTGGAGGAGTAACAATAGTAGTGCCAGCAGCATCAAAAGCAAGAACCTCCTTAACAATATTATCAATAACCTTCTCAAGTGCAGGAGAAGGTTCCATTATCATCTCATCAACCACTTCAGAATATGTGGTTGAAGTAGCAATACCAGAGACAGTAGGAGGAGTAGCAGAGATATCAGCAGTAGCTAGCTCCTCATTAACAGTATGATCAGTGGACCCAGTAGCCACAATGTCTCCAGTAGAGCCATCAATAGTAGAGGCAACATCACTAGTATCAGCATCACCAGTAGAAAAATCAGTAGCACCAACATCAGTAGGAGAAACAGAGAGCTCATCAGTAGAAACAATAACATGATTTTCTTGCTCCACCTCTGCCTGTTCATCTACCCTGCTAAGAATTGAAACAACAGAACATTTTATGCTAACAACTATAGAACCAAATAAATTTGACTCAACAATTGCATCTGTTGTTGGTCTCTAGGGACAGACTGGTGATTTAGTCATCCCTTTGGTTAAGATAGAGTAAGGTGTCTGTAAGTGCAGTTGTGACTCTGCTGACTCATTGGCAACACATGTTGACCCAGATTATGTAAGAGTTCTGGCTGGTAACGATGTAGGAGTGTGACTCTTATCATGATCCAAGTAAAATTTGGGTTGTGCAGTAGCCTGAGCTGACTCAGCACGATGAGGAACCAACCAGCTCAATTCTGCTTTGGAGGTTAGTTATGTTCTCTGCTGGTTGTACTGTCAGCAGAGGATATTTCTTGACAGATAATATTGAAAAATGTGGAAGTGCCTGGATAGAAGAGTATGGGTTGCTACTCTTCTTAACACTAGTTTTAAAACCAATCAACATGGGAGCTAAGGTTGTGCCTTTAACTCCACTTTCATTTTTCAAGTCAGCAGTTAAAATATTTTTAATTAAGTTAGAGATTTCTGTTGTTTGGTCTAGAGACGCACCAGGTTCCATAGCAGGCTTCTTTTCAGAAGCAGCAGTTGAGATTGGGGCGATCCCTCCTGTGGTGTGCTTGGAGCCAGCTTTAGCTCGTTTGGATTTGCCTGTTACCAAGAAATAGATAAGCAACGGATTCCAATCCTAGAATTGGGTAGTCAGTGAAATGTCCCGTTCTTATTGATTAAAAACGTTCCATATTAATTGATTTCATTGCGAGGTTTTGACCTCTATATGAGACGTTTTTCAAAGACTGCATTCATTTTAATACAAACCATAACCTTTATTTCATCAATAAAGGTTTAAAAAGCTTTACGTAGATTATCAAATAATGATAATCTAAAATATCCTGTTTACACACGACCATTACATAATGGTTTACAATACAAATATGTTACAACAAAATAAGTTTCTTGAATGCAGTTTTTACACAATATCATACAAGGATGGACTCCAAATCTCGTCCTTATTTAAGTATGCAACAGCGGAAGCTCTTAATAATCACCTGAGAATAAACATGCTTAAAACGTCAACAAAAATGTTGGTGAGTTATAGGTTTAACCTATATATATCAAATCATAATAATAGACCACAAGATTTCATATTTCAATACACATCCCATACATAGAGATAAAAATCACTCATATGGTGAACACCTGGTAACCGACATTAACAAGATGCATATATAAGAATATCCCCATCATTCCGGGACACCCTTCAGATATGATATAAATTTCGAAGTACTAAAGCATCCGGTACTTTGGATGGGGTTTGTTAGGCCCAATAGATCTATCTTTAGGATTCGCGTCAATTAGGGTGTCTGTTCCCTAATTCTTAGATTACCAGACTTAATAAAAAGGGGCATATTCGATTTCGATAATTCAACCATAGAATGTAGTTTCACGTACTTGTGTCTATTTTGTAAATCATTTATAAAACCTGCATGTATTCTCATCCCAAAAATATTAGATTTTAAAAGTGGGACTATAACTCACTTTCACAGATTTTCACTTCGTCAGGAAGTAAGACTTGGCCACTGGTTGATTCACAAACCTATAACAATATATACATATATATCAAAGTATGTTCAAAATATATTTACAACACTTTTAATATATTTTGATGTTTTAAGTTTATTAAGTCAGCTGTCCTCGTTAGTAACCTACAACTTGTTATCCACAGTTAGATGTACAGAAATAAATCGATAAATATTATCTTGAATCAATCCACGACCCAGTGTATACGTATCTCAGTATTGATCACAACTCAAACTATATATATTTTAGAATCAACCTCCACCCTGTATAGCTAACTCCAACATTCACATATAGAGTGTCTATGGTTGTTCCGAAATATATATAGATGTGTCGACATGATAGGTCGAAACATTGTATACGTGTCTATGGTATCTCAAGATTACATAATATACAATACAAGTTGATTAAGTTATGGTTGGAATAGATTTGTTACCAATTTTCACGTAGCTAAAATGAGAAAAATTATCCAATCTTGTTTTACCCATAACTTCTTCATTTTAAATCCGTTTTGAGTGAATCAAATTGCTATGGTTTCATATTGAACTCTATTTTATGAATCTAAACAGAAACATATAGGTTTATAGTCGGAAAAATAAGTTACAAGTCGTTTTTGTAAAGGTAGTCATTTCAGTCGAAAGAACGACGTCTAGATGACCATTTTAGAAAACATACTTCCACTTTGAGGTTAACCATAATTTTTGGATATAGTTTCATGTTCATAATAAAAATCATTTTCTCAGAATAAAAACTTTTAAATCAAAGTTTATCATAGTTTTTAATTAACTAACCCAAAACAGCCGCGGTGTTACTACGATGGCGTAAATCTGATTTTACGGTGTTTTTTTTTGTTTCTAGGTTTTAAATCATTAAGTTAGCATATCATATAGATATAGAACATGTGTTTAGTTGATTTTAAAAGTCAAGTTAGAAGGATTAACTTTTGTTTGCGAACAAGTTTAGAATTAACTAAACTATGTTCTAGTGATTACAAGTTTAAACCTTCGAATAAGATAGCTTTATATGTATGAATCGAATGATGTTATGAACATCATTACTACCTTAAGTTCCTTGGATAAACCTACTGGAAAATAGAAAAATGGATCTAGCTTCAACGGATCCTTGGATGGCTCGAAGTTCTTGAAGCAGAATCATGACACGAAAACAAGTTCAAGTAAGATCATCACTTGAAATAAGATTGTTATAGTTATAGAAATTGAACCAAAGTTTGAATATGATTATTACCTTGTATTAGAATAATAACCTACTGTAAGAAACAAAGATTTCTTGAGGTTGGATGATCACCTTACAAAATTGGAAGTGAGCTAGCAAACTTGAAAGTATTCTTGATTTTATGTAACTAGAACTTGTAGAATATATGAAGAACACTTAGAACTTGAAGATAGAACTTGAGAGAGATCAATTAGATGAATAAAATTGAAGAATTAAAGTGTTTGTAGGTGTTTTTGGTCGTTGGTGTATGGATTAGATATAAAGGATATGTAATTTTGTTTTCATGTAAATAAGTCATGAATGATTACTCATATTTTTGTAATTTTATGAGATATTTCATGCTAGTTGCCAAATGATGGTTTCCACATGTGTTAGGTGACTCACATGGGCTGCTAAGAGCTGATCATTGGAGTGTATATACCAATAGTACATACATCTAAAAGCTGTGTATTGTACGAGTACGAATACGGGTGCATACGAGTAGAATTGTTGATGAAACTGAACGAGGATGTAATTGTAAGCATTCTTGTTAAGTAGAAGTATTTTGATAAGTGTATTGAAGTCTTTTAAGAGTGTATAAATACATATTAAAACACTACATGTATATACATTTTAACTGAGTCGTTAAGTCATCGTTAGTCGTTACATGTAAGTGTTGTTTTGAAACCTTTAGGTTAACGATCTTGTTAAATGTTGTTAACCCAATGTTTATAATATCAAATGAGATTTTAAATTATTATATTATCATGATATTATCATGTATGAATATCTCTTAATATGATATATATACATTAAATGTCTTTACAACGATAATCGTTACATATATGTCTCGTTTAAAAATCATTAAGTTAGTAGTCTTGTTTTTACATATGTAGTTCATTGTTAATATACTTAATGATATGTTTACTTATCATAGTATCATGTTAACTATATATATATATATATATATATCCATATATATGTCATCATATAGTTTTTACAAGTTTTAACGTTCGTGAATCACCGGTCAACTTGGGTGGTCAATTGTCTATATGAAACATATTTCAATTAATCAAGTCTTAACAAGTTTGATTGCTTAACATGTTGGAAACATTTAATCATGTAAATATCAATCTCAATTAATATATATAAACATGGAAAAGTTCAGGTCACTACAGTACCTACCCGTTAAATAAATTTCGTCCCGAAATTTTAAGCTGTTGAAGGTGTTGACGAATCTTCTGGAAATAGATGCGGGTATTTCCTCTTCATCTGATCTTCATGCTCCCAGGTGAACTCGGGTCCTCTACGAGCATTCCATCGAACCTTAACAATTGGTATCTTGTTTTGCTTAAGTCTTTTAACCTCACGATGCATTATTTCGACGGGTTCTTCGATGAATTGAAGTTTTTCGTTGATTTGGATTTCATCTAACGGAATAGTGAGATCTTCTTTAGCAAAACATTTCTTCAAATTCGAGACGTGGAAAGTGTTATGTACAGCCGCGAGTTGTTGAGGTAACTCAAGTCGGTAAGCTACTGGTCCGACACGATCAATAATCTTGAATGGTCCAATATACCTTGGATTTAATTTCCCTCGTTTACCAAATCGAACAACGCCTTTCCAAGGTGCAACTTTAAGCATGACCATCTCTCCAATTTCAAATTCTATATCTTTTCTTTTAATGTCAGCGTAGCTCTTTTGTCGACTTTGGGCGGTTTTCAACCGTTGTTGAATTTGGATGATCTTATCGGTAGTTTCATGTATAATCTCCGGACCCGTAATCTGTCTATCCCCCACTTCACTCCAACAAATCAGAGACCTGCACTTTCTACCATAAAGTGCTTCAAACGGCGCCATCTCAATGCTTGAATGGTAGCTGTTGTTGTAGGAAAATTCTGCTAACGGTAGATGTCGATCCCAACTGTTTCCGAAATCAATAACACATGCTCGTAGCATGTCTTCAAGCGTTTGTATCGTCTTTTCGCTCTGCCCTTCAGTTTGTGGATGATAGGCAGTACTCATGTCTAGACGAGTTCCTAATGCTTGCTGTAATGTCTGCCAGAATCTTGAAATAAATCTGCCATCCCTATCAGAGATAATAGAGATTGGTATTCCATGTCTGGAGACGACTTCCTTCAAATACAGTCGTGCTAACTTCTCCATCTTGTAATCTTCTCTTATTGGCAGGAAGTGTGCTGATTTGGTGAGACGATCAACTATTACCCAAATAGTATCAAAACCACTTGCAGTCCTTGGCAATTTAGTGATGAAATCCATGGTAATGTTTTCCCATTTCCATTTCGGGATTTCGGGTTGTTGAAGTAGACCTGATGGTTTCTGATGCTCAGCTTTGACCTTAGAACACGTCAAACATTCTCCTACGTATTTAGCAACATCGGCTTTCATACCCGGCCACCAAAAATGTTTCTTGAGATCCTTGTACATCTTTCCCGTTCCAGGATGTATTGAGTATCTGGTTTTATGAGCTTCTCTAAGTACCATTTCTCTCATATCTCCAAATTTTTGTACCCAAATCCTTTCAGCCCTATACCGGGTTCCGTCTTCCCGAATATTAAGATGCTTCTCCGATCCTTTGGGTATTTCATCCTTTAAATTTCCCTCTTTTAAAACTCCTTGTTGCGCCTCCTTTATTTGAGTAGTAAGGTTATTATGAATCATTATATTCATAGATTTTACTCGAATGGGTTCTCTGTCCTTCCTGCTCAAGGCATCGACTACCACATTTGCCTTCCCTAGGTGGTAACGAATCTCAAAGTCGTAATCATTCAACAATTCAATCCACCTATGCTGCCTCATATTCAGTTGTTTCTGATTAAATATGTGTTGAAGACTTTTGTGGTCGGTATATATAATACTTTTGACCCCATATAAGTAGTGCCTCCAAGTCTTTAATGCAAAAACAACCGCGTCTAATTCCAAATCATGCATCGTATAATTTTGTTCGTGAATCTTCAATTGTCTAGACGCATAAGCAATCACCTTTGTTCGTTGCATTAATACACAACCGAGACCTTGCTTTGATGCGTCACAATAAATCACAAAATCATCATTCCCTTCAGGCAATGACAATATAGGTGCCGTAGTTAACCTTTTCTTCAATAACTGAAACGCTTTCTCTTGTTCATCATTCCATTCAAATTTCTTCCCTTTATGCGTTAATGCAGTCAAGGGTTTTGCTATTCTGGAAAAGTCTTGGATGAACCTTCTATAGTAACCAGCTAGTCCTAAAAACTGGCGTATGTGTTTCGGAGTTTTTGGGGTTTCCCACTTTTCAACAGTTTCTATCTTTGCCGGATCCACCTTAATACCTTCTTTGTTCACTATGTGACCGAGGAATTGAACTTCTTCCAACCAAAATGCACACTTTGAAAACTTAGCGTACAATTCTTCCTTCCTCAATACTTCTAACACCTTTCTCAAATGTTCACCGTGTTCTTGGTCATTCTTTGAGTAAATAAGTATGTCATCAATGAAAACAATGACAAACTTGTCAAGGTATGGTCCACACACTCGGTTCATAAGGTCCATGAACACAGCTGGTGCATTAGTTAAACCAAATGGCATGACCATAAACTCGTAATGATCGTAACGTGTTCTATAAGCAGTCTTTGGAATATCATCTTCTTTCACCCGCATTTGATGATACCCGGAACGTAAGTCAATCTTTGAATAAAAAGACTAGCCTTGTAGTTGATCAAATAAGTCATCGATTCTCGGTAGTGGGTAGCGGTTCTTGATGGTAAGTTTGTTCAACTCTCGGTAGTCGATACACAACCTGAATGTACCATCTTTCTTCTTGACAAACAAAACAGGAGCTCCCCACGGTGATGTGCTTGGTCGAATGAAACCACGCTCTAAAAGTTCTTGTAATTGGCTTTGCAGTTCTTTCATCTCGCTGGGTGCGAGTCTGTAAGGAGCACGAGCTATTGGTGCAGCTCCTGGTACAAGATCTATTTGAAATTCAACGGATCGATGTGGGTGTAATCCCGGTAATTCTTTCGGAAATACATCGGGAAATTCTTTTGCAATGGGAACATCATTGATGCTCTTTTCTTCAATTTGTACTTTCTCGACGTGTGCTAGAACAGCATAGCAACCTTTTCTTATTAGTTTTTGTGCCTTCAAATTAGTAATAAGATGTAGCTTCGTGTTGCCCTTTTCTCCGTAAACCATTAAGGGTTTTCCTTTTTCTCGTATAATGCGAATTGCATTTTTGTAACAAACGATCTCTGCTTTCACTTCTTTCAACCAGTCCATACCGATTATCACATCAAAACTCCCTAACTCTACTGGTATCAAATCAATCTTAAATGTTTCGCTAACCAGTTTAATTTCTCGATTCCGACATATATTATCTGCTGAAATTAATTTACCATTTGCTAATTCGAGTAAAAATTTACTATCCAAAGGCGTCAATGGACAACTTAATTTAGCACAAAAATCTCTACTCATATAGCTTCTATCCGCACCCGAATCAAATAAAACGTAAGCAGATTTATTGTCAATAAGAAACGTACCCGTAACAAGCTCCGGGTCTTCCTGTGCCTCTGTCGCATTAATATTGAAAACGCTTCCGCGGCCTTGTCCATTCGTGTTCTCCTGGTTCGGGCAATTTCTAATAATGTGGCCCGGTTTTCCACATTTATAACAAACTACATTGGCATAACTTGCTCCGACACTACTTGCTCCGCCATTACTCGTTCCGACACCATTTGTTCCTTTCGTTCTATTAACCCCTGGTCCGTAGACCTCACACTTCGCCGCGCTATGACCATTTCTTTTACACTTGTTGCAAAATTTGGTGCAGAACCCCGAGTGATACTTTTCACATCTTTGGCATAGCTGCTTCTGATTGTTGTTGTTGTTGCGGTTATTATTGTTGTTGGGATGATTGTTGTAGTTGATGTTGTTGTTGTTGTGTTGTTGTTGTTGTTGGGCCATTTGTTGTAGTTGCAATTGATGTTGCGATTGTTGGGATAATTGTTGCGATTATTGTTGTAATTGCTGTTGTTGTTGTATTGGTGATTCTTATCACCGTTTTCCTCCCACTTTCTTTTGACTTACTTCACATTGGCCTCTTCAGCAGTCTGTTCTTTAATTCTTTCTTCAATCTGGTTCACTAGTTTGTGAGCCATTCTACATGCCTGTTGTATGGAGGCGGGCTCGTGAAAACTTATATCTTCTTGGATTCTTTCCGGTAATCCTTTCACAAACGCGTCGATCTTCTCTTCCTCATCTTCGAATGCTCCCGGACACAATAGGCACAATTCTGTGAATCGTCTTTCGTACGTGGTAATATCAAATCCTTGGGTTTGTAACCCTCTAAGTTCTGTCTTGAGCTTATTGACCTCGGTTCTGGGACGGTACTTCTCGTTCATCAAGTGCTTGAATGCTGACCACGGTAGTGCGTACGCATCGTCTTGTCCCACTTGCTCTAGATAGGTATTCCACCATGTTAACGCAGAACCTGTGAAGGTATGCGTAGCGTACTTCACTTTGTCCTCTTTAGTACACTTACTTATGGCAAACACCGATTCGACCTTCTCGGTCCACCGTTTCAATCCGATCGGTCCTTCGGTTCCATCAAATTCCAAAGGTTTGCAGGCAGTGAATTCTTTGTAGGTGCATCCTACACGATTTCCTGTACTGCTAGATCCAAGGTTATTGTTGGTATGTAGCGCAGCCTGTACTGCAGCTATGTTTGAAGCTAGAAAAGTACGGAATTCCTCTCCATTCATATTCACGGTGTGTCGAGTAGTCGGTGCCATTTCCTTCAAAATAGTCAAATGGAACAAGTTAATCATACAGAATATTAAGAGTAGTTAATAGTATTTCGTAGCATAATATGAACTCGTTTATAAAAGCTTTTTCTTCATATTAGCGTTTTATAAGTTTAAATTCGGGTAGTACCTACCCGTTAAGTTCATACTTAGTAGCTAATATACAATTCAACTACTACAATTCTATATGAAAAACTGATTATAATAATATTTCGCGTTCAAACTTTTACACAATATTTTACAAACTTACAATACCGCTTATTTTACATATAGCATGAAATATAGCACACAATAAATTTGATACAAGATGGTTGTGAAGATAATTCTAGCTAGTACACAAGTCGTTCAGCAAAGGCAATAAAGACACGTAATTCATACGTCCAGAAACAAGTCATGCATTCTGGTTTTACTAGGATTACTTCCCATCCTTGGTCTTGTGGAACATAACCGTTATGGCCGTTGATAAGACAGCGTGTTGTAATGTCGTCAAAGGGACGAGGGTTACGTAATGTCCAACAGTCCCGTAACAATCTAAAAACCTCATTTCTTACCCCAATTACCGACTCCGTCACTTGTGGGAACGTTTTGTTTAATAGTTGTAGCCCAATGTTCTTGTTCTCACTTTGGTGAGAAGCGAACATTACTAATCCGTAAGCATAACATGCTTCTTTATGTTGCATGTTAGCCGCTTTTTCTAAATCACGAAGTCCAATATTCGGATATATTGAGTCAAAATAATTTCTTAACCCATTGCGTAAAATAGCATTTGGGTTCCCCGCAATATATGCGTCAAAGTAAACACATCGTAACTTATGGATTTCCCAATGTGATATCCCCCATCTTTCGAACGAAAGCCTTTTATAAACCAAGGCATTCTTGGAACGTTCTTCGAATGTCTTACAAACTGATCTCGCCTTAAATAGTTGTGCCGAAGAATTCTGACCGACTCTAGACAAGATTTTATCAATCATGTCTCCGGGTAGGTCTCTTAAAATATTGGGTTGTCTATCCATTTTGTGTTTTTATACTGTAAAATAGACAAGAGTTAGATTCATAGAAAAAAATACTTATTAATACAAGCAATTTTTACATATATCATAAAGCATAAGCACACTATATTACATATATTACACCACACGAATACAACTATCTTATTCCGACTCGCTTGTTTCTTCTTCTTCGGTTTTCGTTCGTTTTGCCAAGTTTCTAGGGATATATGATGTTCCCCTAATACGAGCCGTCGTTTTCCACATTGGTTTAGAAAAACCTGGTGGTTTAGAGGTTCCCGGGTCATTGTTACAACTTAAGGACTTCGGGGGTTGACGATACATATAAATTTCATCGGGGTTGGAATTAGATTTCTCTATTTTTATGCCCTTTCCCTTATTTTTTTCTTTTGACTTTTTAAATTCAGTTGGGGTAATTTCTATAACATCATCGGAATTCTCGTCGGAATCCAATTCATCGGAGAATTGGTAATCCTCCCAATATTTTGCTTCCTTGGCAGAAACACCATTGACCATAATTAACCTTGGTCAGTTGGTTGAGGATTTTCTATTACTTAACCGTTTTATTATTTCCCCCACCGGTTCTATTTCTTCATCCGGTTCCGATTCTTCTTCCAGTTCCGATTCTTCTTCCGGTTCCGACTCTTCTTCCGGTTCCTCTTCGGGAACTTGTGAATCAGTCCACGAATCATTCCAATTTACATTTGACTCTTCATTATTATTAGGTGAGTCAATGTGACTTGTTCTAGAGGTAGACATCTATCACATAATATCAAACGCGTTAAGAGATTAATATATCACATAATATTCACATGTTAAAAATATATAGTTTCCAACAAAATTTGTTAAGCAATCATTTTTCAAGTAAACACGGTCGAAGTCCAGACTCACTAATGCATCCTAACAAACTCGATAAGACACACTAATGCAAAATTCTAGTTCTCTAAGACCAAAGCTCTGATACCAACTGAAATGTCCCGTTCTTATTGATTAAAAACGTTCCATATTAATTGATTTCGTTGCGAGGTTTTGACCTCTATATGAGACGTTTTTCAAAGACTGCATTCATTTTAAAACAAACCATAACCTTTATTTCATCAATAAAGGTTTAAAAAGCTTTACGTAGATTATCAAATAATGATAATCTAAAATATCCTGTTTACACACGACCATTACATAATGGTTTACAATACAAATATGTTACAACAAAATAAGTTTCTTGAATGCAGTTTTTACACAATATCATACAAGGATGGACTCCAAATCTCGTCCTTATTTAAGTATGCGATAGCGGAAGCTCTTAATAATCACCTGAGAATAAACATGCTTAAAACGTCAACAAAAATGTTGGTGAGTTATAGGTTTAACCTATATATATCAAATCATAATAATAGACCACAAGATTTCATATTTCAATACACATCCCATACATAGAGATAAAAATCACTCATATGGTGAACACCTGGTAACCGACATTAACAAGATGCATATATAAGAATATCCCTATCATTTCGGGACACCCTTCGGATATGATATAAATTTCGAAGTACTAAAGCATCCGGTACTTTGGATGGGGTTTGTTAGGCCCAATAGATCTATCTTTAGGATTCGCGTCAATTAGGGTGGCTGTTCCCTAATTCTTAGATTACCAGACTTAATAAAAAGGGGCATATTCGATTTCGATAATTCAACCATAGAATGTAGTTTCACGTACTTGTGTCTATTTTGTAAATCATTTATAAAACCTGCATGTATTCTCATCCCAAAAATATTAGATTTTAAAAGTGGGACTATAACTCACTTTCACAGATTTTTACTTCGTCGGGAAGTAAGACTTGGCCACTGGTTAATTCACGAACCTATAACAATATATACATATATATCAAAGTATGTTCAAAATATATTTACAACACTTTTAATATATTTTGATGTTTTAAGTTTATTAAGTCAGCTGTCCTAGTTAGTAACCTACAACTAGTTATCCACAGTTAGATGTACAGAAATAAATCGATAAATATTATCTTGAATCAATCCACGACCCAGTGTATACGTATCTCAGTATTGATCTCAACTCAAACTATATATATTTTAGAATCAACCTCCACCCTGTATAGCTAACTCCAACATTCACATATAGAGTGTTTATGGTTGTTCCTAAATATATATAGATGTGTCGACATGATAGGTCGAAACATTGTATACGTGTCTATGGTATCTCAAGATTACATAATATACAATACAAGTTGATTAAGTTATGGTTGGAATAGATTTGTTACCAATTTTCACGTAGCTAAAATGAGAAAAATTATCCAATCTTGTTTTACCCATAACTTCTTCATTTTAAATCCGTTTTGAGTGAATCAAATTGCTATGGTTTCATATTGAACTCTATTTTATGATTCGAAACAGAAAAAGTATAGGTTTATAGTCGGAAAAATAAGTTACAAGTCATTTTTGTAAAGGTAGTCATTTCAGTCGAAAGAACGACGTCTAGATGACCATTTTAGAAAACATACTTCCACTTTGAGTTTAACCATAATTTTTGGATATAGTTTCATGTTCATAATAAAAATCATTTTCTCAGAATAACAAATTTTAAATCAATGTTTATCATAGTTTTTAATTAACTAACCCAAAACAGCCCGCGGTGTTACTACGACGGCGTAAATCCGATTTTACGGTGTTTTTCGTGTTTCCAGATTTTAAATCATTAAGTTAGCATATCATATAGATATAGAACATTTGTTTATTTGATTTTAAAAGTCAAGTTAGAAGGATTAACTTTTGTTTGCGAACAAGTTTAGAATTAACTAAACTATGTTCTAGTGATTACAAGTTTAAACCTTCGAATAAGATAGCTTTATATGTATGAATCGAATGATGTTATGAACATCATTACTACCTTAAGTTCCTTGGATAAACCTACTGGAAAAGAGAAAAATGGATCTAGCTTCAACGGATCCTTGGATGGCTCGAAGTTCTTGAAGCAGAATCATGACACGAAAACAAGTTCAAGTAAGATCATCACTTGAAATAAGATTGTTATAGTTATAGAAATTGAACCAAAGTTTGAATATGATTATTACCTTGTATTAGAATGATAACCTACTGTAAGAAACAAAGATTTCTTGAGGTTGGATGATCACCTTACAAAATTGGAAGTGAGCTAGCAAACTTAAAAGTATTCTTGATTTTATGTAACTAGAACTTGTAGAATATATGAAGAACACTTAGAACTTGAAGATAGAACTTGAGAGAGATCAATTAGATGAATAAAATTGAAGAATGAAAGTGTTTGTAGGTGTTTTGGTCATTGGTGTATGGATTAGATATAAAGGAAATGTAATTTTGTTTTCATGTAAATAATTCATGAATGATTACTCATATTTTTTGTAATTTTATGAGATATTTCATGCTAGTTGCCAAATGATGGTTCCCACATGTGTTAGGTGACTCACATGGGCTGCTAAGAGCTGATCATTGTAGTGTATATACCAATAGTACATACATCTAAAAGCTGTGTATTGTACGAGTACGAATACGGGTGCATACGAGTAGAATTGTTGATGAAACTGAACGAGGATGTAATTGTAAGAATTTTTGTTAAGTAGAAGTATTTTGATAAGTGTATTGAATTCTTTCAAGAGTGTATAAATACATATTAAAACACTACATGTATATACATTTTAACTGAGTCGTTAAGTCATCGTTAGTCGTTACATGTAAGTGTTGTTTTGAAACCTTTAGGTTAACGATCTTGTTAAATGTAGTTAACCCAATGTTTATAATATCAAATGAGATTTTAAATTATTATATTATCATGTATGAATATCTCTTAATATGATATATATACATTAAATGTCTTTACAACGATAATCGTTACATATATGTCTCGTTTAAAAATCATTAAGTTAGTAGTCTTGTTTTTACATATGTAGTTCATTGTTAATATACTTAATGATATGTTTACTTATCATAGTATCATGTTAACTATATATATATCCATATATATGTCATCATATAGTTTTTACAAGTTTTAACGTTCGTGAATCACCGGTCAACTTGGGTGGTCAATTGTCTATATGAACATATTTCAATTAATCAAGTCTTAATAAGTTTGATTGCTTAACATGTTGGAAACATTTAATCATGTAAATATCAATCTCAATTAATATATATAAACATGGAAAAGTTCGGGTCACTACAGTCAGTATATAAGACTAGGGCTGTTCTTTATTATTAGAGAGCACTAGATTCTAATACAACTACTGCTTTACCAGTATGTGAGACGGTGGCTGCACTAGTTGAGGTAGCTAGCTTCTTCCTTTTAACAGCTGGCTTACGCTAACGTCCCTCCCCCTCAGCTGGTGCAACACCAGAGGCAGTCGTTTGTACAACTCTACCTTGAGCAGAAAGATACTCAAGCATTGATGGCATCAAAGCAGCATTTGGAGTAGTGGGTTTATCCTTTGGCATCCCCCCTTGCTTTAGAGGCAGGTCAAATGATTCATCAGCGATCTGCTGGTAAGTTTCACCCAGCTCATTTTCAAAAACCAGGATCAAGAATCTTGGAAAGGGGATTAAGTGTGTTCGTTTGGGTGCTAGCACCATGTCCCTTAACCTAAGGTAGATCTCAGCTGCGTAGTCAATGTTCATTTTGAACAACAAACTATGACCAATTTTGAGCTCAAATTCTGAGCATTGATCGAAACTACCAGACTTTTGGCAGATACACTGGGTCAGCAGCCCGAAAAAGTAATACCATAGCGGTGGCATGTTCTTCCTTAGCGGCGTATGAGCAATTGGACCAGCATATCCGATTGTCTCCAGCACTTCCTCCTGAAATCATCGCTCGTCGGTGAATTAACAAATGGACCACCGGGTAATTGAAGGGCACGACGGATGGCATCAATAGTGATTGAGCAGTTTAGGGTTTCAGTCACCATGCTACGAATACAAGGAGCATTCTGTTGAGTGGTGGCCATGGTGGCAGTATACCAGAATCTTGCTAAACAGGCCGGATAGAGGCGAGAAGTAACTCCGGTGATGGATCTCGTCAAGGGGCATCACCTGATGTAGTCGATCAAAGCCTCATAGCTAATGTTGGCTTTAGACTTGAGAATAGAGAGAACATGTGCTACATTACCTTTGGAAAGGCGAATCAGTGCATGGTCTGGTGCATTAGAAGCCCTGATCAAGTTCGGGTGAAGATTAAAAAATGGTGCATGTTCAACCTATTCCTCTATGACTGGAGGGGGTTGCTGTTCTGGTTGTTGTTGCTGTTGTTCCTCCATTTGGTTCTCGAAGGGTGGTGATTGTTGTTGGTCTGCCATTGATGATTTTGTTGAAGATGAATGTATGAATGATTTGAAAATTTGGAGATTTAGTGAGAAGAATGTGTTTTTGAAAGGTAAATCAAAGAGTTAATAACCGAAGGTTATTATGAGAAATGGATTGCCTTATTTAACCTTTCGGATTGGTGGAAAAAGTGCAGGAGAGAGAAAATGACAACTGTCATCTGCAGGCGCGTGGGCAGATGTGACAGACTGTCACGTTTTTGAGGGGACACGGACTGTTGACATGACGTTTAATCGGCTTGAACACTCATACTTCCCATTAAGCATTAAATGCAGTAGTTTTCAATTCAACATGAAGTTAAAAACCATAAGATAAATTTTGTATTTAATACAAAAATTCTTTGTTACATTTAATATGTCATGAATTTAATTTTAAATCATTGGGAGTAAATGAGTTTCAATTTTAAGGTATCATTTAAGTGTTATGAGCTATTTATTATTTCATTTCAAACATTTGAATAACCATGACCTAAAAGACCTTGTTGTGCTGATTGTTTGACATGTAGGCAATAAGGAAAGAATTTGTGACTTACTGGTTTGTCTTACATGTTGTAGAACCAGCACATCAACAAAGTTGTCTTTTATTTTAGAGTTCAAGCATACCCAGTTCAGAGATGAGATAGTTAAAACGTTTATCATCTAAGGGCTTTATGAAAAGATCTGCTAACTGCTGGTCTGTTGAAATAAAGTGAAGCTCCACATCTCCCTTTTGAACATGATCCCTTATGAAATGATATCGAACGTCAATGTGCCTCGTTCTAGAATGTATTACAGGATTATTGGTGATGGCAATTGCACTTGTGTTGTCAAAGTAGATTGGAGTTTTTGTAACATGAACACCATAGTCCTTCAGCTGGCTTTGCATCCATAGTACTTGAGCAGTACAGCTACCAGCAGAAACATATTCTGCCTCAGCAGTGGATGTGGACACAGTATTTGCTTTTTGCTCGTCCAGCTGACTATCCTACCACCCAGTAACTGGCAACCACCAGTAGTACTTTTCATGTCTATCTTACACCCTGCAAAGTCAGCATCTGAATACCCAATTAGCTCAAAATCCTGGTCTTTAGGATACCAAAGACCACGTTTAGCAGTACCTTTCAGATACCTAAATATCCTCTTTACTGCTAATAAGTGTGACTCTTTAGGATCAGCTTGATATCTGGCACAGAGACATGTGGCAAACATAATATCAGGTCTGCTGACTGTGAGATAAAGTAGGGATCCAATCATACCTCTATATTCAGTGATATTGACTGGTTCACCATTGAGATCAGCATCTATTTTAATGGATGCTGCCATTGGGGTCCCTATATCTTTTAAACAGGTCAGACCAAATTTCTTTAACATATCTTTGATATATTTATCTTGACTTATAAAAATTCCATCATCAAGTTGTTTAATCTGCAACCCAAGAAAGTATTGCAGATCTCTTTGTAAGCTCATTTCATATGTCTTTGACTTAAGTTTTGAAAATTCTTGACAATGTGTTTCATTTTTAGAACCATAAATAATATCATCCACATATATCTGTACCAGCAAGAGATCACCATCTATCTCCTTTGAGAATAGATTGGTATCAATTGTTCCAACTTTAAAACCTATACCAGTGAGATACACATGTAGTGTCTCATACCATGCTCTTGGTGCCTGTTTGAGGCCATAAAGAGCTTTGTCTACAAAACCAGGAGGCTGTTTGACATAAACTTCTTCTTGCATCTTCCCATTTAAAAATGCAGATTTAACATCCATCTGGAATACCCTAAAGTTCATCTTAACAGCATATGCCAAAAATAATCTGATAGCTTCCATCCTAGCCACTGGAGCATATGTCTCTCCATAATCCAATCCTTCTTCCTGTTTAAAACATTGAGCTACCAATCTAGCTTTGTTTCTGATCACAATCCCATCTTCATCCATCTTATTTTTAAAAACCCACTTGGTACCAATGATCTTTTTAGTTTCATCATCAGGTTGAGGTATCAAAGTCCAAACCTTATTCTTATCAAACTGGGAGATCTCTTCTTGCATAGCTCCTGCCTAGCTTGGATCTTTGATTGCTTCTTCAGGACATGTAGGTTCAATGGTAGATACAAAGTTTACATGCATACAAAAATTGCTGGTTACATGTCTTCTTGTTTTAACACCACTGGCCAGATTACAAATAACTTGTTCAATTGGATACTCCTTTGTCCATCTAGTGTTATGAACATGTGAGCTTTTTGTGGAACACACAACATCTTGATCATCAGCTAGCTCGGAGGAATGAGCAGAAGTGGGAGACAGCTGTTCATTGTGAGTGTAACCAGTACCAGCTTGAGATCCTTCAGAACTAGTAGACCTATGCTCAAGTTGTAAAACTTCTGTAGAGCCAGTAGGTCCACCAGGTTTAGACACAGATGGAACAGAGTGTTCCATCTCATCATCAGAGAACCCAGCACCATGGATTGGTGAGGGATTTGCTGCTGGTTCTTCTTCATCAACTAGAGCTTGCTGAGTTTGCTCTTCAAACAGTAAATCCTCATCTTCTTGACTAGAAGATGAAGTAGGGGCAGTTTCATCAAATGTAACATTAATAGATTCTTCAAAACAATCCCTTCTTTTATTGAAAACCCTAAATGCCTTTGACATGCTGGAATATGTAACGACCCGTCCCAATCCATCCGGACGAAGTCCATATTAATTATAAACAATTCACAACAGTTGATTACATCGCGAGGTACTTGACCTCTATATGATACATTTTACAAACATTGCATTCATTTTTGAAAAGACAATCTTTCATTACATCGAAAGTTGACAACATGCATACCATTTCGTAATATATGTTACTATAATTGACTTAATAATAATCTTGATGAACTAAATGACTCGAATGCAACATCTTTTGAAATATGTCATGAATGACTCCTAGTAATATCTCTAAGATGAGCAAATGCACAGCGGAAGATTTCTTTCGTACCTGAGAATAAACATGCTTTAAAGTATCAACCAAAAGGTTAGTGAGTTCATTAGTTTAACATAAATAATCATTTCATAATTTTAATAGACCATAAGATTTCATATTTCCATTTCTCATAAACATATGTCCCAAGCATAGAGACTAAAATATCATTCATATGGATTGAACACCTGGTAACCGACATTCACAATACGCATATAAGAATATCCCCATCATTCCGGGATCCTCCTTCGGACATGATATAAATTCGAAGTACTAAAGCATCCGGTACTTTGGATGGGGCTTGTTGGGCCCGATAGATCTATATTTAGGATTCGCGTCAATTAGGGTGTCTGTTCCCTAATTCTTAGATTACCAGACTTAATAAAAAGGGGCATATTTGATTTTGATAATTCAACCATAGAATGTAGTTTCAATTACTTGTGTCTATTTCGTCAAACATTTATAAAAGCGCATGTATTCTCAGTCCCAAAAATATATATTGCAAAAGCATTTAAAAAGGGAGTAATGAAACTCACCATACTGTATTTTGTAGTAAAAATACATATGACGTCATTTAACAAGTGTAGGGTTGACCTCGGATTCACGAACCTATATCATTTTTTTATTTATTAATACACATAATCGAAATCGAATAATATATATATATTTATATATTTAAATTTATTAGTTATATCATTTTTATATCAAAAATATATATATATATATGTTTCGTGTATTTATTTTGTATTTGAAAATATTAATTTTGTTATGTTTAATGTATAAAATATATATATCGTTTGTTTGTTAAAACTAATAATTGTGCTAATACTAAAATGATATTTATAACGGTAAAATGATAATATTGATGATACATATTATTACTAATAGAAATAAAAATGTTAAAAATCCTTTTAGTGATAAATGTAATGATATTAATAATAATAACTGTAAAAATACTGATTTTACAATTAAAGATGTTTGTGATAAAATTTTTAATAATTATCTAATAACGATATTCATGATAATATTAATAACAATACTTTTACTGATTTGTTAACATTATTAAAAATGATAATAATAATAATAATAATAATAATAATAATAATAATAATAATAATAATAATAATAATAATAATAATAATACGTAATAATAATACTAATAATTATAGAATGTTACTAATACGAATGTTTATGGAAATAATACTAATTTATATTATTTTCATAATACTAGTAATAATAATAATAATAATAATAATAATAATAATAATAATAATAATAATAATAATAATAATAATAATAATAATAATAATAATAATAATAATAATAATCATAATAATCATAATAACTATAATAATGATAATAATACTTAATTGATAAACTACAATAATAATAACATTGATATCACTTATAATACTAATTATAACAATTATAATTATAATCATAATAATAACAATAACAATGATAGTAATAATAGTAGTAATAATAATAATATTAATAATAATAAAAGTAAGTTAATAAATGAACTACCTTATAAATGCTCATAAAAATAATAAACCGTCCATGCCGAGACTCGAACCCGAGACCTCTCGCTTCACAACCAACTACCTAACCATCCGTCTGTTCATCCTTTTCTCAAATATACTGGGTTTTAATTATACTTAACACTAATCTACTGATTTCCCTTTCTTCTTCACCTCAATTCCCAATTGACCAGACCAGGGATCGATTCACACTAGTATTACTTTACACAATTAGCTTTAGGACACAGAAACAATTAGTGATTGATTATGTTACTTAAAACAACAGATTCATTTAATTAAAAAGCTGCTATTCAGGAAGAAATAGACCCATTTGAACTCAAAATAAAATTCAAGTTTAGAGGTTGTTTTAGGTCACGATCATAAGATGAAAAATGTTTCAAAACATTCTTGGAAACTATAGGAACTATTAATTTAATCTATATTTAAACAAAAAGCTCGAATTTGGCTGAAGAACAATAGTTGACTTTATGATTTTAAAACTTTGACCCTTAAATTCGAATTGAATAAAAAGAATTGGAAGCTTATATTTTGCAGATAGTTTAAACAAAATATTCCTAACAAAACTACGTTTATACATTTTGAAATCTATTACAAATACGAGCTGTTTAATAAATGGAACAAGAACAGAGCAGGTAACTGCTGTTCTTCCCTTTTTCTGATTAAAGTCGATAATTTGAAAGCTGTAAAAGGATAATTGGAGTTGTCAATTGATAATGTAGGTGGTCTGGTGTCGTTTACTCTAAATTTGATTGAGTCATATAGTCTTAAAAGGTCGACAGAATCATAATCAGAGAAATAAAAAAATAATAAAAATAAAAATAAAACAGATGTGTAATTGTGACAGATTTGGATTATCTCAGTGTTTGGAATCATTTTTATTCAATCAGGGATAGTAAGTTGTATATATAACAGTTGGACAGCTAAGTATAACAGATTAGATTTAATTTTAAATATAAAACTTAATTTTAATAATAATAATCCTATTAATAAATAATAATAACAATACTGAATATTATTAATCATAATAACATAATAATATTAATAATAATATTAACAATTCTAATAATAGTATTAATTATCTTAATAATAATAATGCTACTATTAATAACAATAAATAATAATGTTTCTCATAAACATTATAAAAAAAATGATGATATTAGTATTTTTAATGATAAAGTTAATTATAATAACATAATTAATATTACTACTAATAAGGATAATAATTCGTATTATTAAATAATAGAAATTATATAAAAATTATAATAGTAATACTATACTAGTTTGCACATATCGAATTTCATATTTGTATCATAATATTATTAATATTGATATTTATTTTAATAGTAATGAAAGTAAGAATATTTAATAATCATAATAATAACTTTTTATTAAATTTTCCTTATTTATACATTATGCATATGTTACAATAATTAGAAATCATATATAGTCACGATAATATCATACATATATCTCTTTTAATAGTAATTTAGTTACTCAAATTATTATTTTTACATTTTTAATTCTAATTGATTAAATGTATTCTATTAATTCAAATTATTATATATATATATATATACTTTTATTTATATTTATATATATATATATATATATATACACACACTTATTTATGTACCTATATATATATTCATTTGTAACAATTTGTTCGTGAATCGTCGGTAATGGTCGAATAGTAATTACATACATGAATATAGTTTTCAAGACTCAATATAAAAGGCTTTACTTAACGTGCCGAAATCAAATAAGATTAAGTTTAAATTTGGTCAGAAATTCTCAGGTCATCACAGAATATCCAAGAAATATACCTTTCATCAGCCTTATCATCAAACTTACCTAGCTGATCCCTATTGTTTGGAATGAAACAGGGAGTGCCAAATTAATGAAGAAATGAAATTGAGGTTTTTCTGCCTTTGAGAATTTCATAAGCAGTTTTCTGATGTCTTTTCACTATTAAAGATCTATTCTGGGTAAAACATGCAGTGTTCACAGCTTCTGCCTAATATGAATTTTTTAACCCAGACTCAGCCAACATAGATCTTGCTGCTTTAATGAGAGTTATGTTTCTTCTTTCTACAACACCATTCTGTTGAGGTGTTCTCACAGCAGAAAAATTCCGTGAAATACCTTTGTCAGCATAAAATTCTTCCAAAGTAGCATTTCTGAATTCTGTACCATGATCACTTCTAAGCTGCTTCACTAGTTACCCATTCAGTAGTTTCATTCTTTTGATAAAATTGATAATTTCATCAGCAGCTTCACTCTTTTGCTTCAAAAAGAATACCCAAGTGTATCTTGAATATTCATCAACAATCGCCAGTGTATACTTCTTCCCACTACAACTGGCTATATTAACAGGACCAAAAATATCCATATAAAGTAGGTGAAATGGTTTCTCAACAGACGAAATCTGCTTTGACTTGAATGAGGCATGGTGATGCTTTCCTTTTTCACATCCAGGACACAATCTGTCCTTCACATAAGAGATTGTGGGTAGCCCAGACACCAAACTTTTACTAGATAATTTGTGAATATCTTTAAAGTTGAGATGTGAGAGTCTCTTATGCCATAACCATTTGAGATTGTCTGCTGCCTTTGAATAAAAACAAGTATCAGTTGTTGTAACTGCTGTGTTCATGTCAATTTGATACATGTTCTCATGTCTTTTGGCTGTCAGCAGTGGCTTCCCTGTCTTATCAAAAATAGTGCCAATTTTCCTTCTGAATTGAATTATCTCATTTTTGCTTGTCAGTTGGCTTATGCTGAGTAAGTTGTGTTTAAGCCCAACGACATATGCTACATTTAAAAATGTAACATTCCCATTTGTTAAAGTACCAAAACCCTTTGTGTAACCCAACGAATTATCTCCATATGAAACAATTGGACCATCCTTTTCTTGATAGTCCATTATCAGGGACTTACTTCCGGTCATATGCCTCGAACAACCACTATCGAGATACCAGATTTGCTTGTTTTGAATGCCCTGTACAGTAGCTAAGAGATCAATTCTTTTTGGGAACCCATCCAAGGATGGGTTCTGGAAGGGTCATCTTTAATGATGTCTTCCTATCTGCTGGTTTAGTTGAAGAAGCAGCAGCAGATGGGGTTAGGGTTAGAGTGCACCAGTTGGCTAAGTGAAACTTGCTGCTACACTTGTAGCATTTTCTCACATTTGGTATCGGTGACTGGTCATACACTGAGTAAATAGGTGCAATAAGATCGGGTATACTTTCATATATGCTAGCTATGAGCTGATCAAGCTTGACAGTCATTATCTCAGTGATAGATGACTCAGCACATGATTTCACAAGTTGGTCCACTTTAGCTTTTCCCTTAAGGGAAGCTTTCCTTTTAGAAGAAGTACCATAATCATGGTATACTGCTTTGCCTTTGTTGTTCGACGAGCCAGTGTGGGAAGTTACTGACCCGTCGGCTGATACCGGATGATTCGTGTGAATCTTGATTGTTGCCTTTGACTTGCCAGTATTGTGTCTTGCTGGCTTGTCGGTAGCTACTGGTTGTCCAGTACAATTTTCATCAGCTGGCTCAGCATTGGTGGAATTTGAACATGAAAGGGAATCAATTGTTTTTGACTTTCTTTGGTTGTTTTCAGTGATTTCCCTTTTAATGCGTCTTTCCTTTGGATTCATATAGTAAATGCTTGAGGGATCAGTAGTTTCATCAATTGAAGTACTGGTTTCCTTGGCTTTTACTTCATCCTCTAAAATTTCTTTCATGGACAGTGGTGGGGTCTCTGTAGGTCTGATAAACTTATTTGTTAAGACCTTTTTACCCTTAACTATCTTGACAAAAGTATTTGGCAAGATAGCTTCAGGATCAGTTTCGAGAATGGGGTCCATATAAGTAACTTCTGCAAGAGCAGCAGCAGCATAGTCACCAGCAAAGAAGGCTTCAACTTGGGCAGGCACCTGCTCATTTACACACTTAGCTGTGCATTGGGCAGATGTACACCATGAAGCAATAACCTTCTTGAGGTCGTTTAGCTGGTTCTTAACATCTGCTGCCTCAACGTGAAGAGACTTTAAATCAAAATTTTGTTTTTCAAGTTTTGAAATTTCATCCTTCAAGATCTTAATTTCATCAGTTTTGCTTTTAAGTTTATCATTTAAAGATTTGTTATCATTTTTCAAAACTTCTTCATGTTTACTGCCTCTGCATAGATCAACTCTTAGGTAGTCAAACATTTCAGCTTTTTCATCACCAGTATAAGTTCGAAAATTATCAACCTTATACAGCATTTCAGTTTTCCATTGAGGTGAATCCTTTTTCAGGTCAGCTTCCCTCATATCAGACACAAATGTACTACCATTATCATCCTCATTAGACTCCTCGACCTCTTTAGCCATCAAACACAGCTTTTTACCAGAAGCATAACCCGCATCATCATCATCAGTATCACTGTCAGAAGATGAAGAAGAGCTGGTTTCATCTCAGTCATGATGCTCAGCAACTAGAACCTTTTTTGGCTTATTTCCCTTCTTATCAGCCTTTGCACTTTCCTTCATCCAAGCTTTCATAGCTTTGTACTTGTTCTTGTACTTGTCAGCTTTTGAGAAAGAGTTAGCGTGTGAGACCGAAGGTTTCCTGGACATGCATTCAGCTGGAAAATGTCCAACCTTCCCACAATTGTAACACTCAGATTTGTGACCCTTGACTGATTTGCTGCTATACCTAGCACTTGGTTTCTTACTCCCTTTGTATGACTTGCTGGTTTTATTACGATTAAACCTTTTGAACTGCCTAGCCAGCAAAACCATACCTTCAGCAAACCCTTCTACATCATCTTCATCATCACTGCTCTCTTCAGACCCAGTACCACTCTCCACATCATCTTCAGTTGACTCTTCTTCTGCTGTCAACTTTTGAACCAGTAAAGCCTTTTGAGCTTTCTTTTTAGTAGAAGCAATAAGAGCAGTATCAGCTGTTTTAGAAGATTTTGAAGTGGTGGGGGCAGACTTAAAGTTTTCTTTCAAGTTTAGTTCAAGTTTAGCTTCTGCATTCTCATGGTTCCAAAGTGTACCATAGAGATAAGACATGTTAAAGTTCTTTAAAGTCTGGGTGGTTCTTAGTGGGTCAGTCACTGGTTTCCATTTAGCAGACAATGAGTCAATGAATTTGTTTACTTGTTCAAAATCAGTATATGTGATTTTCAAAGTAAGCAGGTCAGCAACTAAGGAGTTAAACCTAATGAAGGTTTGCTTAAGGGTCTCATTCTTATAGGCAAAGAACATTTCATACTCTCTTTTCAAAGCAATAATCTTGTTTTTCTTAACCTCGTCCATGCCTTCATAGGTAACATCTAGATAGTCTAACATAAGCTTAGCATTCAGTTTTCCCTTAATCAGTTTGAATAGGTGATTAGGTAAAGTTATAGCTAACAGAGTTCTGATCTTAGGGTCAAGTCCAACACGACGTTTGTCCTCAGCATCCCATTTAGCTGGAGTGAGAACAACCTCTCTACCAGGGATGGAAGGAGTGTCAGCAGAGGTTGGAATGCTATCAATAGTCTCAGTTGGGACAAACGGACCATTTGTGGCAATACCAAACATGAGTGGGTCAATATACTCCAGGTGAAGCATGAGCCTTGCCATCCAAGTTTCATACTCATCTTCATCAAATTTGGGTGGTCTATCGGATAAGCCATTTTTAAAGTAAGCTCTGATACCAGTTGTTGGTCCCTTGATAAACAACAGGAGTATTGTAGAGGGGGGGTGAATACAATTCTTTTTATTAACTTAACAGTTAAACACAATTTAGTATTCAAGAAAGTAAATTAAATAGAGTCAAAGGTAATTTTTCAACAGTTATTCTTTATTGATTAGATCACAAAGAATTACAACTATCCTTGGCGGAATGATAGTTGGTTGATATAGATTTACCTAAATATAGCTACAGAGTGTGTTCTAAGCTATTACATGTTTTGGACTCTAAATAAACAAACCCTCACCACTAGTTGTTACAATAGTGGATACAAAAATTTATAGTAGTCCTTTTATCCGTATAATTGTTCCATTGTCCACTCGTACATAGGATGTTTGTACTTGTGGGGATAACTGCATCAGATAATGTGCTCTCCTCTTTCCTCTTTGGTAGCTATTTGCAGGAACATCCCAATTTGGTTTGGCACCACTATTTGTTTAAACAAATAGAATGTTGTGTTCCCTGGGTGTTGACAAAGTATAACACATGTCTGCACATGCGTTAAACTTCTGCATTCCCACGTGGTCTTGTAAGGTCACTTGTCAGCCGCCGACGCGTGTCCTTTTCTGTTCAATTTTTTCTTTGACTTCTATTGAATAGTACGATTGATGTAGACCACTCAGGAAACCACTATGCTTGTAATGGAGCATAGCTGTCTTGTGTAGTAAGCTGCATTCCAGCTATGCTAGTTCTTCATTGCTGTGTCACTTGATATTATTGAATTGCTGAGTATACATCATGTGCTGATTGAAGAACACTGTCTACCTTGTGCTGGTAGACTAAGCAGCAAACTAAACACTCGACACATCAATATCTGCTGTCTATACATAAACAAACTTGTGTTGGCTGCACATAACATTTTAGTGCAAATAAATTACAGTTTTGTCATAATTAAATCCTTAATTGTTTTGGGGACTCAACAGTATTTAAAATACTTTATTTATATATATAGATATGTTATAAATAATAATTATCATAATATCAATTACTTCTAATGTGGCCCGGTTTTCCACATCCATAACAAACAAAGGCGGTATTACTTGTTTCGCCACTATTTATTCCTTTAGTTCTGTTAAACTTTGGTCCGTAGACCTCACACTTTTTTGTACCATGGCCAGTTCTTTTACACTTGGTGCAAAATGTCGTGCAGAACCCATTCTGGTGGTACTCTTCACACCTTTGGCATTTTTGGTTTTTGTTGCCGTTGTTGTTATTGAGGTTGTTGTTGGGATTGTTATTGTTGTTGGAACGGTTGTTGTAGTTGTTGTTGTTGTTAGGAAATTTGTTGTAGTTATTGTTAGGATTGCGGTTATTGTTGCGATTGTTGTTGCGGTTGTGGTTGTAATTGTTGTTTTTGTTGTATTGGTGACCCTTGTCACTGGTTTCTTCCCACTTTCTCTTGAGTTGTTTCGTGTTGGCTTCTTCGGCCGCCTGCTCTTTAATTCTTCCCTCAATCTGATTTATGAGTTTATGAGCCATTCTACTTGTCTTTTGTATGGAAGCAGGCTCGTGTGAACTCACATCTTCCTGAATCCTTATTGGTAACCCTTTTACAAATGCGTTGATCTTCTCTTCTTCATCTTCGAACGCTCCCGGACACAATAGGCACAACTTTGTGAATCGTCATTCATACATGGTAATGTCAAACCCTTGTGTTCGTAACTCTCTAACTTCTGCCTTGAGCTTATTGACTTCGTTTCTAGGACGGTACTGCTCGTTCATCAATTGCTTGAATGCCGACCACGGTAGTGCGTAAGCAGCATTTTGTCCTACCTGTTCAAGATAGGTGTTCCACCACGTTAACGCAGTACCTATGAAGGTATGCGTAGCGTACTTAACTTTGTCCTCTTCAGTACACTTACTTATGGAAAACACCGATTCTACTTTCTCGGTCCACCGTTTTAATCCAATTGGTCCTTCGGTTCCATCAAATTCCAAAGGTTTGCAGGCAGTGAATTCTTTGTAGGTGCATCCTACACGATTTCTTGTGGAATTAGTTCCACTGCTAGATCCAGAGTTATTGTTATTTTGCATCGCAGCCTGTACTATGGCTATGTATGCTGCAAAGAAAACACGGAAGTCTTCCTCGCTCATGTTCAAATTCTGACGAGTCGCCGGTGCCATTTCCTTCAAAAAAAAGCCAAAAAAATTGAGTTAATCATATAGAATTTAAGAGTAGTCAATAGTATCTCGTAGCATTATATGAACTTATTTATAAAAGCTTTTTCTTCATATTAGCGTTTTATAAGTTTAAATTCGGGTACTACCTACCCGTTAAGTTCATATTTAGTAGCTAATATACAATTCAACAACTACAATTCCATATGAAAAACTGATTTTAATAATATATCACATACAAATATACTTCAAACTTACAACTTCGCTATATTACATATAACATGAAATATAGTACACTTTGATACAGAACAGTTTTGAAGATAAAACTAGTTAATACGCAAGTTGTTCAGCAAAGGAAATAAAGACACGTAATTCATAAGTCCAGAAACAAGTCATGCATTCAGGTTTTACTAAGACGACTTCCCATCCTTGGTCTTGTGAAAAGTAACTATTATGACCATTGGCTAGGCAGCATGTTGTAATGTCGCCAAAAGGACGAGGGTTTCGTAATGTCCAACAGCCCCGTAATAATCTAAAAACCTTGTTTCTCACCCCAACTACTGAATCCGTCACTTGTGGGAAGGCTTTATTTAAAAATTGTAACCCGGTATTCTTTTTCTCACTTTGGTAAGAAGCGAACATCACTAACCCGTAAGTATAACATGCTTCTTTATGTTGCATGTTAGAAGCTCTTTCTAACTCATGAAATCCTATGTTGGGATATGTTGAGTCAAAATAGGTTCTTAACCCGTAGCGTAAAATTGCATTTGGGTTCCCCACATTTAATGCTTTAAAGAAAACACGGCGTAACTTACGGTCTCCCCAATGTGATATACCCCACCTATAAAAGGAAAGCCTTTTATAAACTAGGGCATTTCTAGAAAGTCTTTCAAATGTTTGAAAAGTTAATTTCGCCGTAACTAAATGTGCTGATGAATTCTGACCGACTCTAGACAAGATTTCCTCAATCATATCCTCTGGTAGGTCTTCTAAAATATTCGATTGTCTACCCTTAAAGTCCATTTTGTTTTTATACTGCAAAATAGACAAGGATTAGATTCGTAAAAGATAAATAACAAACAATACAAGCAATTTTTACATAGAACATAAATGTACAAGCACACTACAATACATATAATACACAACATGATTACAACCCTCTAATCTGAATCACTGGTTTCTTCTTCTTCAGACTTGGTTCGCTTTCCTAATTTTCTAGGGATATATGGTGTTCCTCTAATACGAGCAGTCGTTTTCCACAATGGTTTAGAAAAACCTGGTAGTTTAGAGGTTCCCGGGTTATTGTTACACTTTAGAAAATACGGATGTTGCCGATACATATAAAGCTCATCGGGGTTGGAATCAGGTTTCTCTATTTTTAAAGCTTTTCCCTTATTATTTTCTTTTGCTATATTAAATTGGGTCGAGGTAATTTCTATAACATCATTGGAATCCTAATCGGGATCCGATTCATCGGAAAATTGGTAATCTTCCCAATATTTTGCTTCCTCGGCGGAAACACCATTGACCATTTTTAACTTTGGCCCGTTGGTTGAGGATTTTCTTTTATTTAAACGATTTACTGTAGGTATCAATATTTCTTCCTCCGCAACTGTAACGACTCAACCCGTTATTCAACCGAATACGCAGCAAAAGATTTTTTTTATTTTTTTTTATAACAGAAGGGTGCGCGGCGCGCACAAGGCCCTGGACAGTTCTGATCAAAATTCCATTTCCACGGTAAAAGATTTCCTGCTTCCCGACACTTTTAGACTAAACAATTTTCACAACATTTTATATTAAGTAAAACTAACACATTTCAATAATAAAGCAAGTTTTACGACACCGGGCCCACATTGACCCGAATTACCATTTACGTACAAAATACATGTTCAACTCAATATATATTTAGATGAGCTAGGACTCTATAACCCAACCCGATACCAAGAGCATAATCCCGAAGATCTATCAAACCCCCAATCCGCGTCCGCATATCCAAAAGCTACCCCATCGAGCCCAAGCGCACCTACGCAACTAGTCTAACAACTAGCTAGCTTCATAACACAATACCTGTAAAAAGGTAAACAACGAGAGGCTAAGCTAACGCTTAGTGAATGCAATAATTATACATATACATATATAATCTACTTACTTGCGATCACTTACACAATTACCTCATACACGCTAGCAACATATATAGCACACCAATGCAAGGTATAACGCTAAAACTTCAAGACCACGAGCTAGTACAACAATAGCATATATAACCCGAATAATATAATATGCTACACTACAACACATAACCATGGTTAACCAATCTTACAAGGGAATGGTACTTCGAATTTCCCATCGGTGTTCCCAACAACCATTAGTGTACAACGAAATATATCACTAACCCCTGGGTGGTATCGAACGCCCGAACTTTAAACCTACCCGTCACGCAAGATGTGGTATCGATCGCCTGAACTTAAAACCCACACTTTACGCCCACACATAATGATATGGTATCGATCGCCCGAACTTAAAGCCCATATCATATATTATCCCGATGTGGTATCGATCGCCCGAACTTAAAACCCACATCGAATCTCGTACAAGTAAATACATTATATACACACATGTATAATCATTCCACTCACCTCGAAATGCCCGCATAAGTCATATATGTAATCGCCTCCAAACGCAACCGAGCAAGCTTATACCTATAATACGCATATAGATATACACACAATCAACATACATTCTCTACAAGAGAATTCGACTTCAACACCCTTAACCAAGGGTTTATTCCTATCACCACAAACCGCCCATTTAGACATCTAAAGTGGAATTCACCAATTACCACTACGGGTGGTAATTCCGACCCATTTAACAAGTACAATTTAACCTAAATTATACTTGACGCCATTTAACCCAACCTAGGTCTTACAAAATTGCTTATCATCCAATTAATCCAAAATTAAAGTCATTACCAAATTTGACCCATCTAAGTCAACCCATTTTGACACAAGTCCCAAAAACATCTTTAATCACTAACGACTAGTGATTAACTTTCAAAAACACCATTTAACACTTGAATCAAACATTAATATACTTGATTCATCAAATCTTGACCTCGTATCTTAGTTTGACTCCAAATCAAGGTTAACACCCATTTTAACCAACTAACATGTTCTTATGAACATCTAAATCACCAACACACTTACAATCTAGTGATTAACACCCAAACCAATGACAAATACTTTCAAATTTGTCATCTAACCCTAAACCCATAATAATTGAGTTTACTTACACTAACAATACCCATAACCCCCAAATTTCACAAGAAATGGGGTTTATAACCCTAACTAGCTCAAACCCTAACTCCAAGTCAAAATCAAAGCAATTAAATCGAATCTAGGGTTTACCTCAACTCCAAAACCGAGCTAGTAACAAGAAACACCAAGGAGAACCAAAACCCGCTTTCAATTTGGGCAAAAATCACCATCTTCATCATCCATTCAAGCTTCCTCTCTCTAGAACTCACACTCTCTCTCTAAGATAAGATGGGATATTTGTGGATGTGAAAGTGATCCAAAACTAGATCCAAACCAGCTGATATGGCCTCAGATCCGGCCTCAAGTGAAATGACCAAAAAGCCCCTCATTTAACTCAAAAAAAATAAAAAGCAGAAAACTGTCGCTGGAAGGGTGCACGGCGCGCGCCCTTAAATGTGCCCGGCGCGCACAATGGTCTAAACAGATTCTGAAGTTCAGGGACTGATTCTGACTAACTCTGATTCTGATGTAAATTCTGAAAATGCATAAGTGTTAGGTAGACCTTTTGTGGCGCTTTCTGGTGCACACATTTCCCGACACTTTCAGGAACCCTTCCTGATGCACAAAATTCAGGGTGTTACAACTCTCCCCCACTTAAATTGGATCATATCCTCGTGGTCCGTACCTACACTAGAAGTTAAGCACTTCTCCCTCGAACATTTCCGCTTCCAACGCGGAGTCATACATGTAGTAATCACGCATTTGAAATCTAGCTTCGTACACCAACACATCATAACACAACAACCGTACTTCACACCTCCATTCGAACAAAATTTTCACCACTCACTCGGGAGCACGCCATGAAAATTTCATAATATTCTTCCATAAATTCTAAGATTTCACCACACGCTAAAAATCACTAGCGTGCACTCCCTCAACAAGCGATATCTCTTACACTCAACGTCCAGAATTTCCATTTAGGAAAATACGAAAAACACCACATAGCCCTTCGAGTTCTCGCTACAACTCGAAAAAAATTACATTCGTAACTGTATCACCCAACGTAATCTACTAAATCCACTACGTCGCGAACCATGTCTTGAATTAATCCAAATCGAGAAGGATTCATGCTTCCTGAAAACTCCGTACTCATTCGGTTCATAGCCGTACTACTCAACCGATCATTCCTGAATATTCTTTAGACCAATAACCAAACTTCCTCCGGCTCCATAACCGGGTCATCATTCAACGAAGAAATTTTGGTAACCCCAAAATAAATACTTTAGAAGTAACACTTTCCCACCGATCGATCCACACACGACTATCCGTCACTGGATTAATCCAGGATGACAATAATACACCACGAGTTAGACGAAACACCAACACATCGTCATAGGGTTTCTCCTCTGAACCATACTCTACGGCTTCCTAGTACTAGCATAAAAGCTACTCGTATACTAAAATCCTGTCGACAGCGAATTATCATCACAAAAGTTCCACAATTCGCCACACGGCTCACAAAAATAGTCACCAAATCCGGGTGAACCTTCCTACCTAGACCGTCCGTTAGGGATGGTCTCGACATTTTGATGCAACCTACGGGTCACATCGCTAGGGTACACACTCTCGCAACCAAACAACATCCGCGTATCTCCACGTGAGATAATCAATACCGACACTTTCCGCCTCACAATCGTCCATGAAGCAGAATAACCCCCCGACAATTTCCACAATCAGGTTTCCCAATTGGGAAAATACTGTATTCACCACGATATCAAACTCGTACTCCCTCAACAGTACTATCTGAGTTTCACACCAACCCAAATTTACATCACGAGAGCACTCACAACGACAGCTTCATTCTCTCACTCCGAGATCTCAAACTTCACATTTGGTCTCACATTGCACAATGGTACTACACGACCACCTTACATTAGAAGAATTTCACTTCCTTCGATCCCATCATCACAATCTTCATGCATTACATTCCGGAACTGTAACTCACAATCGTAAAGCACGATCTCGAGTCGACATTATCAACCCGTCACTCTTCCTCGTTAGGAACTCCAAATACCTATTGAGTCTTAGCACGGTACACTCCGACATTTCACTATACATAACACCACTGGAGTTTTCCTCGGGCGACAGTAAAACTCCCCCACTTAGGATTCAGCTCCACATTCTCACCGCCAAGATGATAACATCTCGCGAAATTGTCGTTCCACGGAACACATGACCATTCTCATCGTTGGTCACATACTCCACATTACTCCAAATTCACTTCAGGCTCTCAGAGCCGACGTCTACATTCTCTTGGAATGTCTTACACGTGACGACATCACACCTTCATACCACAATTCACAGTCAACTGCCTTAATCGTTTGCAGAGCGAACACCACCAAAGTCCCACATACTGAAATGTCCCGTTCTTATTGATTAAAAACGTTCCATATTAATTGATTTCGTTGCGAGGTTTTGACCTCTATATGAGACGTTTTTCAAAGACTGCATTCATTTTTAAACAAACCATAACCTTTATTTCATCAATAAAGGTTTAAAAAGCTTTACGTAGATTATCAAATAATGATAATCTAAAATATCCTGTTTACACACGACCATTACATAATGGTTTACAATACAAATATGTTACAACAAAATAAGTTTCTTGAATGCAGTTTTTACACAATATCATACAAGCATGGACTCCAAATCTTGTCCTTATTTAAGTATGCGACAGCGGAAGCTCTTAATAATCACCTGAGAATAAACATGCTTAAAACGTCAACAAAAATGTTGGTGAGTTATAGGTTTAACCTATATATATCAAATCGTAACAATAGACCACAAGATTTCATATTTCAATACACATCCCATACATAGAGATAAAAATCATTCATATGGTGAACACCTGGTAACCGACAATAACAAGATGCATATATAAGAATATCCCCATCATTCCGGGACACCCTTCGGATATGATATAAATTTCGAAGTACTAAAGCATCCGGTACTTTGGATGGGGTTTGTTAGGCCCAATAGATCTATCTTTAGGATTCGCGTCAATTAGGGTGTCTGTTCCCTAATTCTTAGATTACCAGACTTAATAAAAAGGGGCATATTCGATTTCGATAATTCAACCATAGAATGTAGTTTCACGTACTTGTGTCTATTTTGTAAATCATTTATAAAACCTGCATGTATTCTCATCCCAAAAATATTAAATTTTAAAAGTGGGACTATAACTCACTTTCACAGATTTTTACTTCGTCGGGAAGTAAGACTTGGCCACTGGTTGATTCACGAACCTATAACAATATATACATATATATCAAAGTATGTTCAAAATATATTTACAACACTTTTAATATATTTTGATGTTTTAAGTTTATTAAGTCAGCTGTCCTCGTTAGTAACCTACAACTAGTTGTCCACAGTTAGATGTACAGAAATAAATCGATAAATATTATCTTGAATCAATCCACGACCCAGTGTATACGTATCTCAGTATTGATCACAACTCAAACTATATATATTTTGGAATCAACCTCAACCCTGTATAGCTAACTCCAACATTCACATATAGAGTGTCTATGGTTGTTCCGAAATATATATAGATGTGTCGACATGATAGGTCGAAACATTGTATACGTGTCTATGGTATCTCAAGATTACATAATATATAATACAAGTTGATTAAGTTATGGTTGGAATAGATTTGTTACCAATTTTCACGTAGCTAAAATGAGAAAAATTATCCAATCTTGTTTTACCCATAACTTCTTCATTTTAAATCCGTTTTGAGTGAATCAAATTGCTATGGTTTCATATTGAACTCTATTTTATGAATCTAAACAAAAAAAGTATAGGTTTCTAGTCGGAAAAATAAGTTACAAGTCGTTTTTGTAAAGGTAGTCATTTCAGTCGAAAGAACGACGTCTAGATGACCATTTTAGAAAACATACTTCCACTTTGAGTTTAACCATAATTTTTGGATATAGTTTCATGTTCATAATAAAAATCATTTTCTCAGAATAACAACTTTTAAATCAAAGTTTATCATAGTTTTTAATTAACTAACCCAAAACAGCCCGAGGTGTTACTACGACGGCGTAAATCCGGTTTTACGGTGTTTTTCGTGTTTCCCGGTTTTAAATCATTAAGTTAGCATATCATATAGATATAGAACATGTGTTTAGTTGATTTTAAAAGTCAAGTTAGAAGGATTAACTTTTGTTTGCGAACAAGTTTAGAATTAACTAAACTATGTTCTAGTGATTACAAGTTTAAACCTTCGAATAAGATAGCTTTATATGTATGAATCGAATGATGTTATGAACATAATTACTACCTTAAGTTCCTTGGATGAACCTACTGGAAAAGAGAAAAATGGATCTAGCTTCAATGGATCCTTGGATGGCTCAAAGTTCTTGAAGCAAAATCATGACACGAAAACAAGTTCAAGTAAGATCATCACTTGAAATAAGATTGTTATAGTTATAGAAATTGAACCAAAGTTTGAATATGATTATTACCTTGTATTAGAATGATAACCTACTGTAAGAAACAAAGATTTCTTGAGGTTGGATGATCACCTTACAAGATTGGAAGTGAGCTAGCAAACTTGAAAGTATTCTTGATTTTATGAAACTAGAACTTTTGGAATTTATGAAGAACACTTAGAACATGAAGATAGAACTTGAGAGAGTTCAATTAGATGAAGAAAATTGAAGAATTAAAGTGTTTGTAGGTGTTTTTGGTCGTTGGTGTATGGATTAGATATAAAGGATATGTAATTTTGTTTTCATGTAAATAAGTCATGAATGATTACTCATATTTTTGTAATCTTATGAGATATTTCATGCTAGTTGCCAAATGATGGTTCCCACATGTGTTAGGTGACTCACATGGGCTGCTAAGAGCTGATCATTGGAGTGTATATACCAATAGTACATACATCTAAAAGCTGTGTATTGTACGAGTACGAATACGGGTGCATACGAGTAGAATTGTTGATGAAACTGAACGAGAATGTAATTGTAAGTATTTTTGTTAAGTAGAAGTATTTTGATAAGTGTATTGAAGTCTTTCAAAAGTGTATAAATACATATTAAAACACTACATGTATATACATTTTAACTGAGTCGTTAAGTCATCGTTAGTCATTACATGTAAGTGTTGTTTTGAAACCTTTAGGTTAACGATCTTGTTAAATGTTGTTAACCCAATGTTTATAATAACAAAAGAGATTTTAAATTATTATATTATCATGATATTATGATGTACGAATATCTCTTAATATGATATATATACATTAAATGTCGTTACAACGATAAACGTTACATATATGTCTCGTTTCAAAATCATTAAGTTAGTAGTCTTGTTTTTACATATGTAGTTCATTGTTAATATAATTAATGATATGTTTACTTATCATAATATCATGTTAACTATATATATAACCATATATATGTCATCATTTAGTTTTTTTACAAGTTTTAACGTTCGTGAATCACCAGTCAACTTGGGTGGTCAATTGTCTATATGAAACCTATTTCAATTAATCAAGTCTTAACAAGTTTGATTGCTTAACATGTTGGAAACATTTAATCATGTAAACATAAATCTCAATTAATATATATAAACATGGAAAAGTTCGGGTCACTACAGTACCTACCCGTTAAATAAATTTCGTCCCGAAATTTTAAGCTGTTGAAGGTGTTGATGAATCTTCTGGAAATAGATGCGGGTATTTCTTCTTCATCTGATCTTCACGCTCCCAGGTGAACTCGGGTCCTCTACGAGCATTCCATCGAACCTTAACAATTGGTATCTTGTTTTGCTTAAGTCTTTTAACCTCACGATCCATTATTTCGACGGGTTCTTCGATGAATTGGAGTTTTTCGTTGATTTGGATTTCATCTAACGGAATAGTGAGATCTTCTTTAGCAAAACATTTCTTCAAATTCGAGACGTGGAAAGTGTTATGTACAGCCGCGAGTTGTTGAGGTAACTCAAGTCGGTAAGCTACTGGTCCGACACGATCAATAATCTTGAATGGTCCAATATACCTTGGATTTAATTTCCCTCGTTTACCAAATCGAACAACGCCTTTCCAAGGTGAAACTTTAAGCATGACCATCTCTCCAATTTCAAATTCTATATCTTTTCTTTTAATGTCAGCGTAGCTCTTTTGTCGACTTTGGGCGGTTTTCAACCGTTGTTGAATTTGGATGATCTTCTCGGTAGTTTCTTGTATAATCTCCGGACCCGTAATCTGTCTATCCCCCACCTCACTCCAACAAATCGGAGACCTGCACTTTCTACCATAAAGTGCTTCAAACGGTGCCATCTCAATGCTTGAATGGTAGCTGTTGTTGTAGGAAAATTCTGCTAACGGTAGATGTCGATCCCAACTGTTTCCGAAATCAATAACACATGCTCGTAGCATGTCTTCAAGCGTTTGTATCGTCCTTTCGCTCTGCCCATCAGTTTGTGGATGATAGGCAGTACTCATGTCTAGACGAGTTCCTAATGCTTGCTGTAATGTCTGCCAGAATCTTGAAATAAATCTGCCATCCCTATCAGAGATAATAGAGATTGATATTCCATGTCTGGAGACGACTTCCTTCAAATACAGTCGTGCTAACTTCTCCATCTTGTCATCTTCTCTTATTGGTAGGAAGTGTGCTGATTTGGTGAGACGATCAACTATTACCCAAATAGTATCAAAACCACTTGCAGTCCTTGGCAATTTAGTGATGAAATCCATGGTAATGTTTTCCCATTTCCATTTTGGGATTTCGGGTTGTTGAAGTAGACCTGATGGTTTCTGATGCTCAGTTTTGACCTTAGAACACGTCAAACATTCTCCTACGTATTTAGCAACATCGGCTTTCATACCCGGCCACCAAAAATGTTTCTTGAGATCCTTGTACATCTTCCCCGTTCCAGGATGTATTGAGTATCTGGTTTTATGAGCTTCTCTAAGTACCATTTCTCTCATATCTCCAAATTTTGGTACCCAAATCCTTTCAGCCCTATACCGGGTTCCGTCTTCCCGAATATTAAGATGCTTCTCCGATCCTTTGGGTATTTCATCCTTTAAATTTCCCTCTTTTAAAACTCCTTGTTGCGCCTCCTTTATTTGAGTAGTAATGTTATTATGAATCATTATATTCATAGATTTTACTCGAATGGGTTCTCTATCCTTCCTGCTCAAGGCATCGGCTACCACATTTGCCTTCCCCGGGTGGTAACGAATCTCAAAATCGTAATCATTCAATAATTCAATCCACCTACGCTGCCTCATATTCAGTTGTTTCTGATTAAATATGTGTTGAAGACTTTTGTGGTCGGTATATATAATACTTTTGACCCCATATAAGTAGTGCCTCCAAGTCTTTAATGCAAAAACAACCGCGCCTAATTCCAAATCATGCGTCGTATAATTTTGTTCGTGAATCTTCAATTGTCTAGACGCATAAGCAATCACCTTCTTTCGTTGCATTAATACACAACCGAGACCTTGCTTTGATGCGTCACAATAAATCACAAAATCATCATTCCCTTCAGGCAATGACAATATAGGTGCCGTAGTTAGATTTTTCTTCAATAACTGAAACGCTTTCTCTTGTTCATCATTCCATTTAAATTTCTTCCCTTTATGCGTTAATGCAGTCAAGGGTTTTGCTATTCTGGAAAAGTCTTGGATGAACCTTCTGTAGTAACCAGCTAGTCCTAAAAACTGGCGTATGTGTTTCGGAGTTTTCGGGGTTTCCCACTTTTCAACAGTTTCTATCTTTGCCGGATCCACCTTAATACCTTCTTTGTTCACTATGTGACCGAGGAATTGAACTTCTTCCAACCAAAATGCACACTTTGAAAACTTAGCGTACAATTCTTCCTTCCTCAATACTTCTAACACCTTTCTCAAATGTTCACCGTGTTCTTGGTCATTCTTTGAGTAAATAAGTATGTCATCAATGAAAACAATGACAAACTTGTCAAGGTATGGTCCACACACTCGGTTCATAAGGTCCATGAACACAGCTGGTGCATTAGTTAAACCAAACGGCATGACCATAAACTCGTAATGACCGTAACGTGTTCTGAAAGCAGTCTTTGGAATATCATCTTCTTTCACCCGCATTTGATGATACCCGGAACGTAAGTCAATCTTTGAATAAACAGACGAGCCTTGTAGTTGATCAAATAAGTCGTCGATTCTCGGTAGTGGGTAGCGGTTCTTGATGGTAAGTTTGTTCAACTCTCGGTAGTCGATACACAACCTGAATGTACCATCTTTCTTCTTGACAAACAAAACAGGAGCTCCCCACGGTGATGTGCTTGGTCGAATGAAACCACGCTCTAAAAGTTCTTGTAATTGGCTTTGCAGTTCTTTCATCTCGCTGGGTGCGAGTCTGTAAGGAGCACGAGCTATTGGTGCAGCTCCTGGTACAAGATCTATTTGAAATTCAACGGATCGATGTGGGGGTAATCCCGGTAATTCTTTCGGAAATACATCGGGAAATTCTTTTGCAATGGGAACATCATTGATGCTCTTTTCTTCAGTTTGTACTTTCTCGACGTGTGCTAGAACAGCATAGCAACCTTTTCTTATTAGTTTTTGTGCCTTCAAATTACTAATAAGATGTAGCTTCGTGTTGCCCTTTTCTCCGTACACCATTAAGGGTTTTCCTTTTTCTCGTATAATGCGAATTGCATTTTTGTAACAAACGATCTCCGCTTTCACTTCTTTCAACCAGTCCATACCGATTATCACATCAAAACTCCCTAACTCTACTGGTATCAAATCAATCTTAAATGTTTCGCTAACCAGTTTAATTTCTCGATTCCGACATATATTATCTGCTGAAATTAATTTACCATTTGCTAATTCGAGTAAAAATTTACTATCCAAAGGCGTCAATGGACAACTTAATTTAGCACAAAAATCTCTACTCATATAGCTTCTATCCGCACCCGAATCAAATAAAACGTAAGCAGATTTATTGTCAATAAGAAACGTACCCGTAACAAGCTCCGGGTCTTCCTGTGCCTCTACCGCATTAATATTGAAAACTCTTCCACGGCCTTGTCCATTCGTGTTCTCCTGGTTCGGGCAATTTCTAATAATGTGGCATGGTTTTCCACATTTATAACAAACTACATTGGCATAACTTGCTCCGACACTACTTGCTCCGCCATTACTCGTTCCGACACCATTTGTTCCTTTCATTCTATTAACCCCTGGTCCGTAGACCTCACACTTCGCCGCGCTATGACCATTTCTTTTACACTTGTTGCAAAATTTGGTGCAGAACCCCGAGTGATTCTTTTCACACCTTTGGCATAGTTGCTTCTGATTGTTGTTGTTGTTGCGGTTATTATTGTTGTTGGGATGATTGTTGTAGTTGTTGTTGTTGTTGTTGTTGTTGTTGTTGGGCCATTTGTTGTAGTTGCGATTGATGTTGCGATTGTTGGGATAATTGTTGCGATTATTGTTGTAATTGCTGTTGTTGTTGTATTGGTGATTCTTATCACCGTTTTCCTCCCACTTTCTTTTGACTTGCTTCACATTGGCCTCTTCAGCAGTCTGTTCTTTAATTCTTTCTTCAATCTGGTTCACTAGTTTGTGAGCCATTCTACATGCCTGTTGTATGGAGGCGGGCTCGTGTGAACTTATATCTTCTTGGATTCTTTCCGGTAATCCTTTCACAAACGCGTCAATCTTCTCTTCCTCATCTTCGAATGCTCCCGGACACAATAGGCACAATTCTGTGAATCGTCTTTCGTACGTGGTAATATCAAATCCTTGGGTTCGTAACCCTCTAAGTTCTGTCTTGAGCTTATTGACCTCGGTTCTGGGACGGTACTTCTCGTTCATCAAGTGCTTGAATGCTGACCACGGTAGTGCGTACGCATCATCTTGTCCCACTTGCTCTAGATAGGTATTCCACCATGTTAACGCAGAACCTGTGAAGGTATGCGTAGCGTACTTCACTTTGTCCTCTTCAGTACACTTACTTATGGCAAACACCGATTCAACCTTCTCGGTCCACCGTTTCAATCCGATCGGTCCTTCGGTTCCATCAAATTCCAAAGGTTTGCAGGCAGTGAATTCTTTGTAGGTGCATCCTACACGATTTCCTGTACTGCTAGATCCAAGGTTATTGTTGGTATGTAGCGCAGCCTGTACTGCGGCTATGTTTGAAGCTAGAAAAGTACGGAATTCCTCTTCATTCATATTCACGGTGTGTCGAGTAGTCGGTGCCATTTCCTTCAAAATAGTTAAATGGAACAAGTTAATCATACAGAATATTAAGAGTAGTTAATAGTATTTCGTAGCATAATATGAACTCATTTATAAAAGCTTTTTCTTCATATTAGCTTTTTATAAGTTTAAATTCGGGTAGTACCTACCCGTTAAGTTCATACTTAGTAGCTAATATACAATTCAACTACTACAATTCTATATGAAAAACTGATTATAATAATATTTCACGTTCAAACTTTTATACAATATTTTACAAACTTACAATACCGCTTATTTTACATAAAGCATGAAATATATCACACAATAACTTTGATACAAGATAGTTGTGAAGACAATTCTAGCTAGTACACAAGTCGTTCAGCAAAGGCAATAAAGACACGTAATTCATACGTCCAGAAACAAGTCATGCATTCTGGTTTTACTAGGACTACTTCCCATCCTTGGTCTTGTGCAACATAACCGTTATGGCCGTTGATAAGACAGCGTGTTGTAACGTCATCAAAGGGACGAGGGTTACGTAATGTCCAACAGTCCCGTAATAATCTAAAAACCTCATTTCTTACCCGAATTACCGACTCCGTCACTTGTGGAAACGTTTTGTTTAATAGTTGTAGCCCGATGTTCTTGTTCTCACTTTGGTGAGAAGCGAACATTACTAATCCGTAAGCATAACATGCTTCTTTATGTTGCATGTTAGCCGCTTTTTCTAAATCACGAAGTCCAATATTCGGATATATTGAGTCAAAATAATTTCTTAACCCGTTGCGTAAAATAGCATTTGGGTTCCCCGCAATATATGCGTCAAAGTAAACACATCGTAACTTATGGGTTTCCCAATGTGATATCCCCCATCTTTCAAACGAAAGTCTCTTATAAACCAAGACATTCTTGGAACGTTCTTCGAATGTCTTACAAACTGATCTCGCCTTAAATAGTTGTGCCGAAGAATTCTGGCCGACTCTAGACAAGATTTCATCAATCATGTCTCCGGGTAGGTCTCTTAAAATATTGGGTTGTCTATCCATTTTGTGTTTTTAAACTGTAAAATAGACAAGAGTTAGATTCATAAAAAAATACTTATTAATACAAGCAATTTTTACATATATCATAAAGCATAAGAACACTATATTCCATATATTACACCACACGAATACAACTATCTTATTCCGACTCGCTCGTTTCTTCTTCTTCGGTTTTGGTTCGTTTTGCCAAGTTTCTAGGGATATATGATGTTCCCCTAATACGAGCCGTCGTTGTCCACATTGGTTTAGAAAAACC
The DNA here is from genome assembly GCF_046630445.1 of Rutidosis leptorrhynchoides. Lineage (NCBI taxonomy): Eukaryota > Viridiplantae > Streptophyta > Magnoliopsida > Asterales > Asteraceae > Rutidosis > Rutidosis leptorrhynchoides. The sequence goes on along the minus strand of NC_092336.1, from coordinate 334,454,869 downwards.
TGGTGGTTTAGAGGTTCCCGGGTCATTGTTACAACTTAAGGACTTCGGGGGTTGACGATACATATAAAGTTCATCGGGGTTGGAATTAGATTTCTCTATTTTTATGCCCTTTCCCTTATTATTTTCTTTTGCCTTTTTAAATTCAGTTGGGGTAATTTCTATAACATCCTCGGAATTCTCGTCGGAATCCGATTCATCGGAGAATTGGTAATCCTCCCAATATTTTGCTTCCTTGGCGGAAACACCATTGACCATAATTAACTTTGGTCGGTTGGTTGAGGATTTTCTTTTACTTAACCGTTTTATTATTTCCCCCACCGGTTCTATTTCTTCATCCGGTTCCGATTCTTCTTCCGGTTCCGATTCTTCTTCCGGTTCCGACTCTTCTTCCGGTTCCTCTTCGGGAACTTGTGAATCAGTCCACAAATCATTCCAATTTACATTTGACTCTTCATTATTATTAGGTGAGTCAATGGGACTTGTTCTAGAGGTAGACATCTATCACATAATATCAAACACGTTAAGAGATTAATATATCACATAATATTCATATGTTAAAAATATATAGTTTCCAACAAAAATGTTAAGCAATCATTTTTAAAGAAAACACGGTCGAAGTCCAGACTCACTAATGCATCCTAACAAACTCGATAAGACACACTAATGCAAATTTTCTGGTTCTCTAAGACCAACGCTCGGATACCAACTGAAATGTCCCGTTCTTATTGATTAAAAACGTTCCATATTAATTGATTTCGTTGCGAGGTTTTGACCTCTATATGAGACGTTTTTCAAAGACTGCATTCATTTTTAAACAAACCATAACCTTTATTTCATCAATAAAGGTTTAAAAAGCTTTACGTAGATTATCAAATAATGATAATCTAAAATATCCTGTTTACACACGACCATTACATAATGGTTTACAATACAAATATGTTACAACAAAATAAGTTTCTTGAATGCAGTTTTTACACAATATCATACAAGCATGGACTCCAAATCTTGTCCTTATTTAAGTATGCGACAGCGGAAGCTCTTAATAATCACCTGAGAATAAACATGCTTAAAACGTCAACAAAAATGTTTGTGAGTTATAGGTTTAACCTATATATATCAAATCGTAACAATAGACCACAAGATTTCATATTTCAATACACATCCCATACATAGAGATAAAAATCATTCATATGGTGAACACCTGGTAACCGACAATAACAAGATGCATATATAAGAATATCCCCATCATTCCGGGACACCCTTCGGATATGATATAAATTTCGAAGTACTAAAGCATCCGGTACTTTGGATGGGGTTTGTTAGGCCCAATAGATCTATCTTTAGGATTCGCGTCAATTAGGGTGTCTGTTCCCTAATTCTTAGATTACCAGACTTAATAAAAAGGGGCATATTCGATTTCGATAATTCAACCATAGAATGTAGTTTCACGTACTTGTGTCTATTTTGTAAATCATTTATAAAACCTGCATGTATTCTCATCCCAAAAATATTAAATTTTAAAAGTGGGACTATAACTCACTTTCACAGATTTTTACTTCGTCGGGAAGTAAGACTTGGCCACTGGTTGATTCACGAACCTATAACAATATATACATATATATCAAAGTATGTTCAAAATATATTTACAACACTTTTAATATATTTTGATGTTTTAAGTTTATTAAGTCAGCTGTCCTCGTTAGTAACCTACAACTAGTTGTCCACAGTTAGATGTACAGAAATAAATCGATAAATATTATCTTGAATCAATCCACGACCCAGTGTATACGTATCTCAGTATTGATCACAACTCAAACTATATATATTTTGGAATCAACCTCAACCCTGTATAGCTAACTCCAACATTCACATATAGAGTGTCTATGGTTGTTCCGAAATATATATAGATGTGTCGACATGATAGGTCGAAACATTGTATACGTGTCTATGGTATCTCAAGATTACATAATATATAATACAAGTTGATTAAGTTATGGTTGGAATAGATTTGTTACCAATTTTCACGTAGCTAAAATGAGAAAAATTATCCAATCTTGTTTTACCCATAACTTCTTCATTTTAAATCCGTTTTGAGTGAATCAAATTGCTATGGTTTCATATTGAACTCTATTTTATGAATCTAAACAAAAAAAGTATAGGTTTCTAGTCGGAAAAATAAGTTACAAGTCGTTTTTGTAAAGGTAGTCATTTCAGTCGAAAGAACGACGTCTAGATGACCATTTTAGAAAACATACTTCCACTTTGAGTTTAACCATAATTTTTGGATATAGTTTCATGTTCATAATAAAAATCATTTTCTCAGAATAACAACTTTTAAATCAAAGTTTATCATAGTTTTTAATTAACTAACCCAAAACAGCCCGCGGTGTTACTACGACGGCGTAAATCCGGTTTTACGGTGTTTTTCGTGTTTCCCGGTTTTAAATCATTAAGTTAGCATATCATATAGATATAGAACATGTGTTTAGTTGATTTTAAAAGTCAAGTTAGAAGGATTAACTTTTGTTTGCGAACAAGTTTAGAATTAACTAAACTATGTTCTAGTGATTACAAGTTTAAACCTTCGAATAAGATAGCTTTATATGTATGAATCGAATGATGTTATGAACATAATTACTACCTTAAGTTCCTTGGATGAACCTACTGGAAAAGAGAAAAATGGATCTAGCTTCAATGGATCCTTGGATGGCTCAAAGTTCTTGAAGCAAAATCATGACACGAAAACAAGTTCAAGTAAGATCATCACTTGAAATAAGATTGTTATAGTTATAGAAATTGAACCAAAGTTTGAATATGATTATTACCTTGTATTAGAATGATAACCTACTGTAAGAAACAAAGATTTCTTGAGGTTGGATGATCACCTTACAAGATTGGAAGTGAGCTAGCAAACTTGAAAGTATTCTTGATTTTATGAAACTAGAACTTTTGGAATTTATGAAGAACACTTAGAACATGAAGATAGAACTTGAGAGAGTTCAATTAGATGAAGAAAATTGAAGAATTAAAGTGTTTGTAGGTGTTTTTGGTCGTTGGTGTATGGATTAGATATAAAGGATATGTAATTTTGTTTTCATGTAAATAAGTCATGAATGATTACTCATATTTTTGTAATCTTATGAGATATTTCATGCTAGTTGCCAAATGATGGTTCCCACATGTGTTAGGTGACTCACATGGGCTGCTAAGAGCTGATCATTGGAGTGTATATACCAATAGTACATACATCTAAAAGCTGTGTATTGTACGAGTACGAATACGGGTGCATACGAGTAGAATTGTTGATGAAACTGAACGAGAATGTAATTGTAAGTATTTTTGTTAAGTAGAAGTATTTTGATAAGTGTATTGAAGTCTTTCAAAAGTGTATAAATACATATTAAAACACTACATGTATATACATTTTAACTGAGTCGTTAAGTCATCGTTAGTCGTTACATGTAAGTGTTGTTTTGAAACCTTTAGGTTAACGATCTTGTTAAATGTTGTTAACCCAATGTTTATAATAACAAAAGAGATTTTAAATTATTATATTATCATGATATTATGATGTACGAATATCTCTTAATATGATATATATACATTAAATGTCGTTACAACGATAAACGTTACATATATGTCTCGTTTCAAAATCATTAAGTTAGTAGTCTTGTTTTTACATATGTAGTTCATTGTTAATATAATTAATGATATGTTTACTTATCATAATATCATGTTAACTATATATATAACCATATATATGTCATCATTTAGTTTTTTTACAAGTTTTAACGTTCGTGAATCACCAGTCAACTTGGGTGGTCAATTGTCTATATGAAACCTATTTCAATTAATCAAGTCTTAACAAGTTTGATTGCTTAACATGTTGGAAACATTTAATCATGTAAACATCAATCTCAATTAATATATATAAACATGGAAAAGTTCGGGTCACTACACATACGCCTCTAAGCCTAGGCATATGCCACTCCGCTTAATCAGTCGTGCATCTCAGTCGAGATCACCCGACCTTTCACTCAACGAACCTTTATCAATAATGGCTCACTCTCATGATGAAGAGTGACCAATCCGACACGATAATTGCGTCGACTGCAATATCAAAAATTCATCAAAATCTTCGGCCTAACTGAAGATTAAGTACATCACCGGCTCACCGGTCATCTTTACCCATCCATCACTTAAGAACAACAAGATTCACACATCTGTCACTTCATAAGAAGTATTCATCACAATGCTCTTAAACTTCGACTTTCGCAACCATCGAATTACTATCACCCGTCGATCACTATTATACTCTCTGATGCTTCCAAGGGTATTTCACGGGAACCCTAAGCACAAAGTGATCACACCAGTACCGGAGTTGAAGATTACACTAGCAGGTATAAAAAGGCACCTGACGCAGTGTCATGTAGACTCCCACCACAATCAATCGAATTTTAGAAAATCGATCTTTAGGTTTCATACACCCATCTCTCTATAATAATGACCCGAAGTCATACCTACCCGACAACCTTACGGTTTATTGTCTTCTCGAAAGTTCCGCGCGATCACACGCTACTCACAATTTCCACAAGGCCAAACGATATGGCCTAATGAGGCCCTTCATCTAACACTAAGGAGATGCTCGGGAACACCAAGTCTTACACCCTTCTACATCTCGATAAAACCACTACTACAAGGGATATTCCATTAGGAATGTTACCTTATAATCCACAACACGCTAACGAAAATCATCGTTATACGGGTCCCACTCCCATGAATTTAACGACCCGAAGACTCCTCGATTTGCCAATTCCAAGGCGACTCACAACTAGAATCCTAACACTATTCTCTAACCACACACTCTACCGAGTGTAAATCAAACCTACATTCATTAGACTTGTCGCATTCCATTATGGAATTCAAGTCCTCGTCGCACACACGCAAGCGTAAATCGGTCATCCTAGTTGCGATGGGTAACTAAAACCAATAACAATCTCAGCAGTGCACCCACTACTTAGGGTGACTAAGCACGCACCAAACTCGTGAGTTAGCTCACTCACTTAACTAACCGATTCCATCGTACACTTCCCGACTCACAAAGAACCTGATGTGATAACAAGCACATCACTCGAGACTACTATATCCTATGAACAAATAAAAGATTCCTAATTCGTCCAGTTCTACCCCAACCATGCCACGTTTCCTCCATTCGGTACTTGTCATGTCATGCTTAGTGTCAAGATACACTTTCGTAATAATGGTGATCGGTCACTATTACAAATGGGTACCTTACCGTTTTCACATGGTCACGCAAAGTACTTTACCCGGACTGACGCAACATTCACACAAAATAACACGCGATATTTCCTAGTACCGGAATGACCAAAGTCTTTAACGCGAACTTGATCACTCAAACCGCCAAATATTCGAATCTCTCCAATAGATTCGTCCCTAGGACACCGCACAAAATAGATACCTGTATATATACCCATATACAATATAAATACAAAATGTACACAAGTACACCGCAACAACAAGTCAACCTACAACATAGGTGACTATCACTAAAATAATGTCCAAGTTCGCCTACTTACATTAGGCACTAGCTATCTAAGGCACTAATTCACACACGAAGTAAGGCCGCACATAATCATACTTTGGACAATCACAAGTCCTAGTTAGTTACCTACTCTAAGGCACTAACAATTTTTAATCCGACCCGTATTCCTACAAGTCCCACAAATAACGCACAACCATCAATAAGTCTAAGACTAGGCACCTATTCCAAGGTCACCTAATTCCCTTAGACTATGCTCTGATACCACTTGTAACGACTCAACCCTTTATTCAACCGAATACGCAGCAATAGATTTTATATTTTTTTTATAACAGAAGGGTGCGCGGCGCGAACCACTGCCTGTGCGCGGCGCGCACAAGGCCCTGGACAGTTCTGATCAAAATTTCATTTCCACGGGAAAAGATTTCCTGCTTCCCGACACTTTTAGACTAAACAATTTTCACAACATTTTATATTAAGTAAAACTAACACATTTCAATAATAAAGCAAGTTTTACGACACCGGGCCCACATTGACCCGAATTACCATTTCGTACAAAATACATGTTCAACCCAATATACATTTAGATGAGTTAGGACTCTATAACCCAACCCGATACCAAGAGCATAATTCCGAGGATCTATCAAACCCCCAATCCGCGTCCGCATATCCAAAAGCTACCCCATCGAGCCCAAGCGCACCTACGCAACTAGTCTAACAACTAGCTAGCTTCATAACACAATACCTGTAAAAAGGTAAACAACGAGAGGGTAAGCTAACGCTTAGTGAATGCAATAATTATACATATACATATATAATCTACTTACTTGCAATCACTTACACAATTACCTCATACACGCTAGCAACATATATAGCACACCAATGCAAGGTATAACGCTAAAACTTCAAGACCACGAGCTAGCACAACAATAGCATATATAACCCGAATAATATAATATGCTACACTACAACACATAACCATGGTTAACCAATCTTACAACGGAATGGTACTTCGAGTTTTCCATCGGTGTTCCCAAGAACCATTAGTGTACAACGAAATATATCACTAACCCCTGGGTGGTATCGAACGCCCGAACTTTAAACCCACCTGTCACGCAAGCTGTGGTATCGATCGCCCGAACTTAAAACCCACACTTTACGCCCACACATAATGATATGGTATCGATCGCCCGAACTTAAAGCCCATATCATATATTAACCCGATGTGGTATCGATCGCCCGAAATTAAAACCCACATCGAATCTCGTACAAGTAAATGCATTATATACACACGTGTATAATCATTCCACTCACCTCGAAATGCCCGCAAAAGTCATATATGTAATCGCCTCCAAACGCAACCGACCTATAATACGCATATAGATATACACACAATCAACATACATTCTCTACAAGAGAATTCGACTTCAACACCCTTAACCAAGGGTTTATTCCTATCACCACAAACCGCCCATTTAGACATCTAAAGTGGACTTCACCAATTACCACTACGGGTGGTAATTCCGACCCATTTAACAAGTACAATTTAACCTTAATTATACTTGACGCCATTTAACCCAACCTAGGTCTTACAAAATTGCTTATCATCCAATTAATCAAAAATTAAAGTCATTACCAAATTTGACCCATCTAAGTCAATCCATTTTGACACAAGTCCCAAAAACATCTTTAATCACTAACGGCTAGTGATTAACTTTCAAAAACACCATCTAACACTTGAATCAAACATTAATATACTTGATTCATCAAATATTGACCTCGTATCTTAGTTTGACTCCAAATCAAGGTTAACACCCATTTTAACCAACTAACATGTTCTTATGAACATCTAAATCACCAACACACTTACAATCTAGTGATTAACACCCAAACCAATGACAAATACTTCCAAATTTGTCATCTAACCCTAAACCCATAATAATTGAGTTTACTTACACTAACAATACCCATAACCCCCAAATTTCACAAGAAATGGGGTTTATAACCCTAACTAGCTCAAACCCTAACTCCAAGTCAAAATCAAAGCAATTAAATCAAATCTAGGGTTTACCTCAACTCCAAAACCGAGCTAGTAACAAGAAACACCAAGGAGAACCAAAACCCGCTTTCAATTTGGGCAAAAAATCACCATCTTCGTCATCCATTCAAGCTTCCTCTCTCTAGAACTCACTCTCTCTCTAAGATAAGATGGGATATTTGTGGATGTGAAAGTGATCCAAAACTAGATCCAAACCAGCTGATATGGCCTCAGATTCTAAAGTTCAGGGACTGATTCTGACTAACTCTGATTCTGATGTAAATTCTGAAAATGCATAAGTGTTAGGTAGACCTTTTGTGGCGCTTTCTGGTGCACACATTTCCTGACACATTTAGGAACCCTTCCTGATGCACAAAATTCAGGGTGCTACAGGAACCTCTTCTTCTTCCGGTTCCTCCTCTTCTGATTCCTCGTCTTCTGGTTCCTCTTCTTCCGGTTCCTCTTCTTCTGGTTCCTCCTCTTCCGGTTCCTCTTCGGGAATTTGTGAATCTTCCCAAAGTATATTCGAATCTTCATTATTATTAGGTGAGTCGATGGGATTTGTACTAGTGGTAGACATCTATCACACAATATCAAACACATTAAGAGGTTAATATATCTCATAATAATTACATGTTAATAATATATAGTTTCCAACAAAAAAGTTAAGCAATCGTTTTTTTTTTGAAGAAAAACACGGTCGAAGTCTAGACTCACTAATGCATCCTAACAAACTCGGTAAGACACACTAATGCAAAAATTTTGGTTCTCTAAGACCAACGCTCGGATACCAACTGAAATGTCCCGTTCATATTGATTATAAACGTTCCATATTAATTGATTTCGTCGCGAGGTTTTGACCTCTATATGAGACGTTTTTCAAAGACTGCATTCATTTTTATAAAATAAGCATAACCTTTATTTTATCGATAAAGGTTTAAAAAGCATTACGTAGATTATCAAATAATGATAATATAAAATATACTGTTTACACACGACCATTACATAATGGTTTACAATAAGAATATATTACATCAAAAATAAGTTTCTTGAATGCAGTTTTTACACACTATCATACAAGCATGGACTCCAAATCTTGTCCTTATTTTAGTATGCAACAGCGGAAGCTCTTAATAATCACCTGAGAATAAACATGCTTAAAACGTCAACAAAAATGTTGGTGAGTTATAGGTTTAACCTATATATTATCAAATCATAATAATAGACCACAAGATTTTATATTTCAATACATCCCATACATAGAGATAAAAATCATTCATATGGCGAACACCTGGTATCCGACATTAACAAGATGCATATAGAACATCCCCATCATTCCGGGACACCCATCGGACATGATAATTTCGAAGTACTAAAGCATTCCAAATTCTAGAATGGGGCTTGTTGGGCCCGATAGATTTATCTTTAGGATCCGCGTCAATTTTGGGGGTCTGTTCCCAAATTCTTAGGCTACCAAGCTAAAAGGGGCATATTCGGCTTCGATCATTCACCCATATAATGTAGTTTCATTTACTTGTGTCTATTTCATAAAACATTTATAAAGTTGCATGTATTCTCATCCCAGAATATTAGATTTTAAAAGTGGGACTATAACTCACTTTCACAGATTTTTACTTCGTCGGGAAGTAAGACTTGGCCACTGGTCGATTCACTTCGTCGGGAAGTAAGACTTGGCCACTGGTCGATTCACGAACCTATAACAAATATGTTCATATATATTAAAGTATGTTCAAAATATATTTACAATATTTTTTAATACGTTTTAATGTTTTAAGCTTACTAAGTCAGCTGTCCTCGTTAATAACCTACAACTAGTTGTCCATAGTTAGATGTATAGAAATAAATAAATATATATTATCTTGGATCAATCCATGACCCAGTGTATACACGTCTCAGGCTAGATCACAACTCAAAGCATATATATTTTTGGAATCAACCTCAACCCTGTATAGCTAACTCCAACATTACTGCATATAGAGTGTCTATGGTTGTTCCAAATAATATATATACATGGGTCGATATGATATGTCAAAACATTTGCATACGTGTCTATGGTATCCCAATATTACATAATATATTAGAATACATGTATAATACAATATAAGTTAGCTAGGATATGATTTGTATAGAATTGTTACAATATTTCCCGTAGCTACAACAATCAAAAAATATCCAATCTTGTTTTACCCATAACTTCTTCGTTTTAAATCTGTTTTGAGTGAATCAAATTGCTATGGTTTCATATTGAACTCTATTTTATGAATTTAAACAGAAAAAGTATAGGTTTATAGTCGGAAATATAAGTTACAAGTTGTTTTTGTAAGAGGTAGTCATTTCAGTCGAAAGAACGACGTCTTGATGACCATCTTGAAAAACATAATTCCACTTTGAGTTTAACCATATTTTTGGATATAGTTTCATGTTCATAAGAAAAATTATTTTCTCAGAAGAGCAACTTTTAAATCAAAGTTTATCATAGTTTTTAATTATCAAACCCAAAACAGCCCACGGTGTTACTACGACGGCGTATGTCCAGTTTTACGGTGTTTTTCGTGTTTTCCGGTTTTAAAACATTAAGTTAGCATATCATATAGATATATAACATGTGTTTAGTTGATTTTAAAAGTCAAGTTAGAAAGATCAACTTTTGTTTGTGAACAAGTTTAGAATTAACTAAACTATGTTCTAGTGATTACAAGTTTAAATCTTCGAATAAGATAGTTTTATATGTATGAATCGAATGATGTTATGAACATCATTACTACCTCAAGTTTAGTAGATACACCTACTGGAAGTGACAAGAAATGATCTAGCTTCAAAGGAGCTTGGATGGCTTGAATGTTCTTGAAGTAGGATCATGACACAAAACAAGTTCAAGTAAGATTTTTACTCGAATTAAGATAGTTTATAGTTATAGAAATTGAATCAAAGTTTGAATATGAATATTACCTTGAATAAGAAATATAACCTACTATAAATAACAAAGGTTTCTTGATCTTAGATGATTACTTGGAATGGATTAGAAAGCATGGAAGTAAACTAGTAAACTTGAAAGGATTTTCGAAGTGTTCTTGAAGTGTTCTTCCTAAGATGATTATAGCTTGATTCTTGAAGTAATTTTTGATGATGATGATGATTAGCTACTGGAAAAATTCATTCATAAGAGTGTGTGTGTGTGTGTGTGTGTGTGTGTGTTGAGAGAGAATTAGAAAGAGAATTGGAAGTGAAATGGAGTGAATGATGAGTAGGAAGTGGTGAGTGGTGAGTGGGGTTAAAAGGAGTTCTAGTTAGTTGACTAGTTCATGGTAGAAGTTAAAATTGATTAGTCAAGCATGACATAATCAAGAGTGGAATTCCATGCTAGTTCCTATTGGTATATACCCATAGTAAGTACGTCTAGTAGCTGTGTGTAATACGGGTATGAATACGACTAGAATTCTTGATGAAAAAAGAATGGGAATGTAACTATAACCATTTTCGTTAAGTATGAGTGTTTTGATATATGCCTTGAAGTCTTCCAAAAGTATATTATTAAATCTAAATACACTACATGTATATACATTTTAACAGAGTCGTTAAGTCATCGTTAGTCGTTACATGTAAGTGTTGTTTTGAAACCTTTAAGTTAACGATCTCATTTAATGTTGTTAACCCGTTGTTTATTATATCTAATGAGATGTTAAATTATTATATTATCATGATATTATGATATATTAATATATATTAATATGATATATATACATTTAAATGTCGTTACAACGATAATCGTTACATATATGCCTCGTTCGAAATCCTTAAGTTAGTAGTTTTGTTTTTACATATGTAATTCATTGTTAATATACTTAATGATATGTTTACTTATCATAATACCATGTTAACTATATATATATATATATATATATATATATATATATATATATATATATATATATATATATATATATATATATATATATATCCATATATATGACATCATATAGTTTTTACAAGTTTTAACGTTCGTGAATCACCGGTCAACTTGGGTGGTCAATTGTCTATATAAAACCTATTTCAATTAATCAAGTCTTAACAATTTTGATTGCTTAATAAGTTGGAAACACTTAATCATATAAATATCAATTTCATTTAATATATATAAACATTGAAAAGTTCGAGTCACTACACATAGTTCCTAACCTGAATAGATACATACGAAGACTTCTCTCTATAAAGAAGCGGATACCAGATTCCAACAAAATTCAACTAAGTGAAGAATGCACAACATTACTAAAAGACTCTCTACCCACGAAAATAGGAGATACGGGGAGATTCACATTCCCGTGTTCTATCTACCAATCTGGAACCATTCACGCTTTAGCTGATTTAGGAGCAAGCATTAATCATATGCCTTACTCTCTTTTTAAGAGATTAGAGCTAGGTGACTTTTTACCAACCAAAGTGACAATCCAACTTGCTGATCATACAATTCATTATCCCAAAGGCATAGTTGAGAATGACTTGGTAAAAGTCGATCGATTCTTGTATCAAACGGATTTCTTAGTGATGGACATCAAGGAAAACCTTGATACCCCTATCATCGTAGGATGACCGTTCATGAATACGGCTAGGACAGTCATCGATGTTTACAATCAAACCTTGGTCTTACGATCACATGGGGAGTGCGTTATGTTCAAAAGTGACCAACCTACCTATTTATTTGAACATGAAGAGATGTTTACTATTTCCAGCAGCCGGATCACTTCCGATGACGAATCTACACCATCAGCCACCGACATAGAGATGAGCACTATGCCACCTGAGCCACAGTCTGATGAAGAAATAGAAGAAGAGGAAGAATCCGAGGAGAAAATGGAAGTAGAAGACATTGGGGAGGAGATCGAAGAAACAGAGGAAGAGACTGATATAGCCTCACTCAGCTCAGCAGCTACTCAAGAGCACCATGAAGAGATTATGCAGCTTGAGAAGTATTGGTACTATTTTCCGTATAGCGGTTGTAAAGTACCAGTACAAGACAATAGCTACTTTGCGTGTGGTGTATAATGTTGATTGATGTTTGCCCTCAAGAAATAATCTCTGCAGACCCGGAACACGGATGAGAGATCTATGGGGTGGCCTTAATCAATCAGGGGATCAATCTGTAATTGATCCGTCTAGCGTATTGCTGCTAAGCGGCTAATGTGCATTTAGAGTGAGAAAAAATAGTGTGAGAGAGAAAGTGTACTTCTCTGTGACTGAAGTTCAGATGTGAAATGTGGTGACCCAGGGGGTCTATTTATAGGCATAGAATGTTCGAAATTCTCTGGATATACGTGTCAATCGCTGATTAATTCTGTTACGCAAAATTTTCGAAAGGTCGGTGGCGTGTGCTGATGTGGCTGCATGCCACTCACGTGCTTAGTAAAAGGGCTTAATCATTGAAGCTGCCTGCAGGGCTTACGCATGACGCTGGCCGGCCTACTAAATGCTGGGCGGGAAACAATGAAAACTGCCAAATTTTGTTATCTTTTGTGATTTTTGATCCATTCTACTGTATAAAAATGGTGCTTTTATGCGTGTATCCCCTAGGATACACTATTAAGTCCCCCTAGTTTAATGTCTCTATTTTTGCAAAAAATAAAGTCATTATACTAAAAAATAAATAATTCCTTTTACCTCGGGAACAGAAAACTGCCACAACCAACCTTTTCTCTGCTATGTCAGCTACTTTTTGGTCATTGTCTGCAAAAAGTACCTTTTTCGAATTTTGAATTTTACTTTCCAATTAATTTTATTTTCCTGCATATTTTCTCATCCGACACGTGGCATCATATTGTCCATAAGATTAACCGCCAACTGTTCATCTTCCACTCTATATTTAGGACGCAGATTTTTCTATTTTGCATTTACTTCTCCTCTAATTAACTTCTCTTCATCTACCTTAAATTCTTTATTAGGAATTTCTTTCTTAAATACATAATCAATGGCTATCTTTAATGTTGAAGGTATTCCGAGCAGAATTTCATCGATCTATCTCGATTGTGTCAGAATCGCCTTCTCCAAATTTTTTGGTGCCGATGACATTCTTCCCGGTCCTCATGATCGTGCATCTCGTCCTCATTCTTAGACAGATATCTGCTTAACTCTGGTGATTCAGCAGAGGACTGGCAAAACACCTTCTTCTTTATTGACAGTGAAGTGATTCCCAATGATTGTTTAAAAGCTCGTTACTGGCGTACATCACTCTATCCCCCCAAAATTACTTATCCTAGGATATTAACTGATGAACGAAAGCTAGTTAATATGATGAAAAATGAGAAGATTCCAAACCGCCGATATCTAGAACATATGCTTTCATTATGCTCATTTAATGCTGAATGAGACGCATAACTCGTGGCTGTGCTATTGTTATGTTAAAAAACAAAGGTATATTTTGATGATAAATTGTAGTTTGTTTATTAAGTTGTATTATCTGCTTAGTGACTGTTATTTTTTGTTCTTTCAGCAATTACTCCGCTCACTGCCTTACGTCATATCAAGTATGACGACCTCCAATTTGCTTCTGAAAAGATGGTTGACGAGGTTCTTGAAAAAAGTCTATGTAAAAATGAGCTTATTGATGATACTGCTTTGACTCGAGCAAATTCGAGAAAATGCTGTGCAGCTGGTAACCTTTCTTTTGAATCAATAGCAGAAGAAAATCTTTTTTGCTTTTTCCATATGCCTAGCAATGGTGGCTATAATAATGTTGATCATGATAAATATCCAATATTGAGTTGTGATTCATGCTATCTGGATTGGAAAAACTTTATGAATAACAACTGTTATTTTAATTTAGCCATGGCATCTGAAGAAACACAGAGAAGGCTTGCTATTCTGCCTCCCGCCCAACATAACAGAATAGGGGAAAGCAGTTCATAAATTAGCCTCCCTAACTTAAATATTGCTGAGTTGACATCTATTTTGGATGGTCCACCTGGTAGTTATGAGGATTTCATGAAATATCTTGAAGCCATGCTGTCTCCCTCACTTATTAATTTCTTTGCGATCTTATCTAATGGTGATGCCCAAAAATGTCAAGCACGGGGCATTATCTGGAATATTGCTGCTGAGTTTAATAAGTTGAAACATTTAGAACGCTCCGATCAAGTTCACCGTGACAAATCTGAAAGAATTGAGAAAGACTCAGAGTCATTGAAAGCTGCAAGGCTTGAGTTGGATGCTGCTATTGCTATAAAGAATGCTGCTGAGGCTCGTTATGTTGAAATGGCAACAAAAGAAAAATGGTATCTTCATAAGATTGAAACATTGACTCTGTTTGAAATGACATTAAAGGAACAACTGGAGTTGAGCAAGGGTGAGACCAAGCGACTTATTGCAGGCGTGCCGAAGATTGTAAAGAATGCTTTTGCCTCTGAGAAATTGACTAATCCTTTTAACGAATTTATAACCATTGCGTTGGACACTGAACGGATAAGGTTTCTGGATACCCTGAATAATGATGTGCCTGATTTCCTAAAATCTTTTCCTGAATCACTCATATCACAATTGAAACCAGATGCAGAAGACGAGCTTAAAGTAATAAGTGATTAAATATAGCATCTATCATTCCCTGAGTTAGAAAATTTGTGTAATAATGCTATTACATCAGTAGATGATGTTTTAAATTTGAAATTGTAATTTGCACTGCTTGCATTAGTTGCAGATGATTAATGTTTATTATATATGTATTTTACTTTGTGTTAATTTTGCCAAAGCTTTATATGTTTGATTTGAAAAATCAAAAATGATGACTAGCCATATACTGTTTGTATTATTTTTACGTCATGACGGTCGTAGATACATTCTATTACCTGGATGCTCAGCGGATTTCTACGTTATCCACTGCCATTTCAATCTTTTGTTTATAATTGAACTTCTACCACCGAGGAAAAACTTCTCTTTTTCGGGCAGGGATGACACAAAGCTTTGTGACATCTAATTAAAATCCTTGGCCGGATAAAAATTATGAACAATATGCTATAAGAAATTTATCTGAATTTTGATTTCTTTAAAGAAATTTCTACATTTATGATTGCATCTGATATTCTAAATAGTTGATCAGGCTATTTGAACATGCAATACTACGCATAAAATTTCTCTAAACTCATTGCGTTCCATGTTCTTTGAATTTCTTCACCGGAGGGCGCTGCAAGGGTATATGATCCGTTAGAATGTGCCTTTACAATTTTGTATGGACCCTCCCAGCGTGGCCCTAACTTCCCTTGTTTTTCCTGTCTGCTTGCTTCATTGTCTCTCAACACTAAATCCCTTTCCTTGAATTGCATGTATATGACTCGCTTGTTGTAATATTTTACCATCGCTGCTTAGCGTCCGCTTGACGGATGGCTGCCATGATTCATCTCTCTTCCAATAGATTTAGGTTTTCACGTAAGATGGATGAATTACTTTTGATGTTATATGCCAAAACCCTTTGTGTTGGAAAACGGATTTTAGCTGGTATTACAGCCTCAATGCCATATACCAAACTGAATGGTGTTTCACCCGTGCTCCGTTTTGGCATTGTGTGGTGAGCCCACAAAACATATGGCACTTCATCTACCCATTTAGTCTAACTCAAACCCAATCTAGCATTTATGCCGGCTACAATTTCCTTATTTGTCACCTCAACTTAGCCGTTGGCATGTGGGTGAGCAACTGAGGTAAATGTTTGTTTAATGTTTAACTCTTCACACCAACTTCTGAACGGATTATCTGCAAACTGCTTACCGTTGTCACTTACAATTTCATTTGGTAACCCATATCTACATACAATATCATTCCACACAAACTTCTTTATATTTTCACCCGTTATCTGTAGCGACCCGTCCTAATCCATCCGGACGAAGTCCACATCGATTACAAACGAATCACAATAGTTGATTACATCGCGAGGTACTTGACCTCTATATAATACATTTTACAAACATTGCATTCATTTTTAAAAGACAAATTTTCATTTCATTGAAAGTTGACGACATTCATACCATTTCATAATAAATCCAACTATAATTGACTTAATAATAATCTTGATGAACACAACGACTCGAATGCAACGTCTTTGAATTATGCCATGAATGACTTCAGGTAATATTTCTAAAATGAGCAAATGCACAGCGGAAGATTTTTTTCGTACCTAAGAATAAACATGCTTTAAAGTGTCAACCAAAAGGTTGGTGAGTTCATTAGTTTAACATAAATAATCATTTCATAATTTTAATAGACCACAAGATTTCATATTTCCATTTCTCATAAACATACGTCTCATGCATAGAGACAAAAATATCATTCATATGGATTAAACACCTGGTAATCGACATTCACAATATGCATATAAGAATATCCCCATCATTCCGGGATCCTCCTTCGGACATGATACAAATTTCAAAGTACTAAAGCATCCGGTACTTTGGATGGGGCTTGTTGGGCCCAATAGATCTATCTTTAGGATTCGCGTCAATTAGGGTGTCTGTTCCCTAATTCTTAGATTACCAGACTAAAAAGGGGCATATTCGGTTTAATAATCCAGCCATAGAATGTAGTTTTAAGTACTTGTGTCTATTTTGTCAAATATTTATAAATCAGTGCATGTATTCTCAGTCCCAAAAATATATATTGCAAAAGCATTTAAAAAGGGGGCAAATGAAACTCACGCATATAAATATTGTAAAACAGTAAATAAAGCATTTGCATGTATTCTCTGCCCAAAAATGTAAAGAGTAAAAAGGGAGCAAATGAAACTCACAATATTGTATTTTGTAGTAAAAATACATATTACGATATTTAACAACTGAACAATGCAGGATTGGCCTCGGATTCACGAACCTATATTAGTATTATATATCAGATAATATCATAAACGTATAAGTATAATAAATCGAATACTAATTATATAATATTTATAAAAGTTTTATGTTAAATTCCAATATGTACTTTATTTATTTATTACATCCTTAAATTTATATGTTAAATAAGTATATTAAATATATTTGTTTTTTTTATATACTATAATATTAAGTTATCATAATATTCAATTATTAATACTAAGATAGAAGTTCTTTGGTAAAATATTTTAATAATTTTATTTATAACTTATAATAATATATTTATGTTTATGTTATTGATACCGTATTATATTTTAATGTTCATGTAAGTTATATAATGTTTTACTTTATCTATAAAATTTTATAATAATGTCTAATTAATATTATATCAATGTTTTATAATAAAATTACAATTTATCTTTTATGAATAAATTTAGTTAATATATAATAATTATATCCATGTTATTAATGATATTATATGCAAATTTAAATAATAATAACATATTAAATATAATAATTTGTAATGTATTTTGAAATCTTTATATGAAAATTTTAATAATAATAATAATAACTATCATAATGATACAAATTTTAGTGATATTTCTATTAGTAATGTTTATAATAATAATAATAATAATAATAATAATAATAATAATAATAATAATAATAATAATAATAGTAATAATAATATAATACTAATAATAATAATAATAATAATAATAATAATAATAATAAATCAATAAATCAATAATAAATAAAGATCTGTACGCGTTGTCTCTGTTCCCAAATCAGATCGATAGAAAGAGAGAAAAAAAAGAAAAAAAAAATACAGAGAAGAGCGATTCACGATTTAGGGTTTTTTGATCCTTCAACAGATCAATTAATCAATAATCATAAATGTTTAATAGGCATCGGTTCATTATCGTCATCGTTCAGTCGTCGTTATCATCAATCCCTAATCATCTTTGTCATCGAAGAACAATCAAAGAAACTGAAATAGTTGTTGGTGTGTAATTGATATTCGTTCAAATTAAGAAGGAAGATTCATCATCGTATCATGTAGTACCAAGGATTGCATCAAATTATCATCCATCGTTCATGAAATCGGTTCTTTAATTGATTAATTAGGTAATTGGTTCCTTATCAATCTGTTAATTCCTTTATTCCTCTATATACATTCTGTATCCTAATTTGATCAAACAAAATCAATCGTCTACAATAACTGTATTTACTAATATAATTGATTTTATAATTTCCCCAATTTGGATTAAAAAAAATAAAAATAAAATAAATAAAATAAAAATTAAATCGTCGGTTAGACTGACATCATCTTTTCTATTTTTGCGAGTTCATCTTCTAGCTTGGTTCATCTAATTCGTTTCACTTATGGCTGCAACAATTCATCTGTATTTATTCTTACATTTATTAATATTTGTTAGGTATGCTTTTTGTATTTAATTTGCAAAACTTTAATTTATAAGTTCTAGTATGTTTTATGTATGTAAATTAGTTTGAACTTTGGAAATCTTTAATTTGGAATCTAAGTTATTAAATTTGAGTTTATTAAAATAATTAGATGATAAAGATTTATAGATTGATAACCTGTTTATGGAGTGAAGGTTGAACAGGAAATGATCAACAGGTAGCAGGTGGTTTTGGTTCTCTTTGCAGATTAAACAGAAAATAGATAACAACAGAAGCTGGGAATGATCGTGCAGCAGTCACACATATGGTGGTGGTTATTTGTGAAAACAGAATACAGAAAATGAATTATACAGCAGTTATAGTTATTAACTTTATCAAGGAGATAATCAAATGATGTTTCATTTGTTTGCAGGTCGACAGAAACAAGAACAAATGGGTATAATAACTTTTATGATGGAGTTATGGTTTGAGTAATCTGAAAGCAGAAAGATGTTGTAGCGGCTGCAGCAGTCCTTTGATGGTGGGTCTTCGATAGAGAAACAGGAAAACAATCGATGAAGGTTGTTTTGAGGGTGAAGGTGATCGGCTAAAATGGTTTAGCCAAAGGCTGGTGGTGATTTGGTTGGTTGTTGAATTCAACAGAACACAGGTCAATAGTATTGAATCGTGCAAGTGAGGGTGATCTAGTGACGATATTAAGGGGGTGTTGTAACGACCCGAAAATTTCCGACCAAATTTAAACTTTAAACTTTATATGTTTCCGACACGATAAGCAAAAACTGTAATTTTGAGTCTAGAAAGTTTGAAATCTATATTTAGGTAATCAGTTACCCTTTGATCATGACTGACGATTCACTAATATTATGTGTATATACGTTATATACTTATTAATTGATAACATTAAAATTATTATAACTAGTATTATTATAAGTATCATTAATAAAATTATTATTGTTGTTATTTCTATTATTATTGATATTAGTAATTTTATTATTATTAATATAATTATTAATTTTTAAAGATATATTAAAATCAATAGAAATCGATATCAGTACACAAGATAACAAGGGTTAGTTTCAAATCATCATCACAAACAGCTTTTATTTATTTATTTTTTTTTCTTTTCTTCTGTACTAAATGATTCCTTGTGTCCATTTCCAATTACTATAATACAAAAATTGTTATCTGTCCACTTCAATTCTTCATTAACCAGCAACAACCTGGATCAATTATTTATGCATATAATGCATTCACATAAATCACACACACACTTCATTCTCCCCTCTTCTTCTATCTTCCATCACTACCAGTCGATCCTCTCTATTTCGTGTTCTACTCAACACATACAATCACACACCACCATCACTTTGTGTTCCCTTCCTACTTCTACCAAGAACCCGTCATAACCGCCACCACCATAGTACACAACAACCTCCACAACCCACCATTTAACCATCTCAATCCATTATCTTCACCCTCACAATCATCCCCTTTGATATTGTTACTGCTGCTATAACTATTTCTGTTTATGCGTTTGTTTCGAACCATCTTGCTTGAGCTTATTCTCCGTTGAACCACCATAACCCTCGCCACCATGATCACCTCCACAAACACCCTATTCCAACGAACACCTTCTTCACCGAAGTCACCCATTATCATGAACCATCACCTTTACAAACCCTACAACTCAAGAACCCCAATCACACATGCTTGATATATTTCTGTGATAATAAACCATCATGAACACCACCACTTACCTGCGGCTACAGCTGCTTTTGTATCCGTTGTTTGTCCAAAACAGTTGACCCAATCCACCACCAAGTCACCATTAAACCTTCACCTTTGTTACTGATATTTGCAGCCGTGGAATAACATTATCACAACCACCATCGAAGACCATTTAATCATCACCTTTGTTCCTGTACTTTCGTGCTAACTCAATTCGAACCATCAACTCCTGCAAACCTACAATCTGATTGTTACTACTGCTGCCGTTCACATTTTTTTTCTTCTGAAACTTTGAACTAACAGAAGTATAAGAAATTCAGGATTTAATAAAGACAATATAGGGATAATGGAAAGGATTAAAAAAATAAATAAGTGGGTCACGGGTCTTATATGTTAACAGCTATAGTTGTCGACAATTTGAAGGGATTAAAGTTTCTTATAATCGATAACTTGACATTATTTTATTGATTAGTGGGTGACTTTGTGTTTTTCTTTTGTGTGGTTATCGATTACCAACCCCACTGCCACGAATTGTGGGATATTAGAAAGGGACGTACGTACCTCTTTTGGCTTATAAAAGTAATAATCGAATTATACAGCAATATATGATTGGGCCGAGGGTTTTAGTTTGCATGTTGGACCGATACAGTTTCATGTTGTTGGGCTGCTGGACTTTGTTACTAGGATGGGCTTGGCATTTAAAACTACATATATTGACGTCTTAAAACAATTAAAAGAGGAATTTAAAACAAAAACAAGCTGACGGTTCACTGGTTAGGAGAGTTGTACTCTAAGCTAGAAGTTGCGGGTTCGAGTCCCGTCGTGGGCGGTTTTGTTCTTTTTAAGACTACTAAGGTATTAATTGAAATCTTAATTATTATTATTATTATTATTATTATTATTATTATTATTATTATTATTATTATTATTATTATTATTATTATTATTATTATTATTATTATTATTATTATTATTATTATTATTATTATTATTATTATTATCATTAAAATTATTAAATTAAGTATAACTATTATTGTTACTATCATTAGTAGAATTATTATTATTATAACTTTTATTATTATTATTCTTTCTTTACATTATTATCATTATTATTATTATGTTTAGAAATAGTATAGTATTAATATTACTAAAAATATTATTATTTTTTTTACTACTTATAATATTAAGAATTATCATCATTTTTTATTATCAACATTAATATTATTAACATTATTAATATAATTAGTATTAAAAATTAACATTTTAAAAAAAAATATTATTATTATAACTATTATTAATATTAATATTAGACTAAACAAATATATATTTTGTATATTAAAAATATATTTATTACATATACTATTATTATATTAATATCACATTTAATTATATGTTATCACAAATAATTATGTCATTTATAAAAACCATGATTCAAATAACAAGTAAAACACTATATGTAAAATTGTTCGATGTCAATTATATGTGTTAATATATATATATAAATGATATAGGTTCGTGAATTCGAGACCAACCTTATAATTGATCATTGGTGTTATATGTATTTTTACTACAAAATACAGTATGGTGAGTATATAGTCCCCTTTTAAACTCTAAATATTTTGGGCTGAGAATACATGCGCTGTTTTTATAAATGATTTACGATATGAACACAAGTGATCAAAAATAAATCTACGTTGATTTGTACCATGGCATATTTCTTTATACTTGGTAGCTAATATTTACGTGAGGAGCGTAAACGCGAATCCTGTTGATAGATCTATCGGGCCTGACAACCCCAACCGGGCTGGACGACCAGTTTTTAACGGTTGCACAGTACTTCATTTCGTTACTACACTTGGTACGGTGTAGGGTTTATTTAAGAATATGCTGCTGTGATTTAAATGTTAAGTATGGTTACCAAGTGCTCAACGACTTTTCATACACAAGGAGTGTATTATGTATAAACATGAAATCTTGTGGTCCATAGTTATAACGCTGCTAGCATCAAACCTATATATCTCACCAACTTTATGTTGATGTTTTAAAGCATGTTTATTCTCAGGTACGAATTAAGTCTTCCGCTGTGCATTTGCTCATATTAAGGACCTTACTTGGAGTCGATCATCGCAATGGAACCAGATGTTGAAGACTTCGTCCGGATGGATAAGGACGGGTCTTTACAGGTGGTATCAGAGCGGTGGTCTTAGCGAACCAGGCCTTGCATTAGTGTGTCTGACTAGTAGATGTTAGGATACATTAGTGAGTCTGGACTTTGACCGTGTCTACATGTCAAAAAGTTTTGCTTATCATTTCTAGTCAGAAACCATCTGTTTATCATCCTTAGGGAATTACCTGCTTATCATTCTTAAGTCTAGACATGTCTTACTGCATTTAGTGCATCGATAGTGTATAGACAAAATTCATATCGTAGCGCATCTGTAGACTTGCCTGACATATGCCGTAGGTTCCTCTGTAGTCTACGAAATCTTTAGTACTATGTATATAGATATTCTATATATCTAGAATATCATCCGATATCCGAAAATCATTTCACATCAAATAACCATTCCATCCACCAAATTGTCCTCTTGGCGATGAACCTGAAGCACTTACCGGCGAACCTATTCGAAACACCATTTTCTCACTCATTTCTAGAGTATCTCGTCACGACTATATACTATCCCATATTTCGAATCTAGTTCATTCGCTCGCTCCAACCGCCAATCATCCCGGTGTACTAGCAGAAATTAACGAACTTCGGGCTCGTGTGACGACGTTGGTGAACAATGTGCGAAGGTTGCAAACACCAGCATCAGCACCAACCGCATAATCTGTATCACCATCATCAACGTCAACAGTACCCTTATCACCCCCAAATCACAACCGCGTCATAAACTTCAAAAATAATCTTTGTTCTACATATCGTTCTATCTACTCTATTTTCATTCTACGTATCATTCTACATCGATTATCTTCGCTTTACGTATCATTCTACCTCATTTATCTCCGTTCAACATGACAATTATGTAATCTCTAATGATTTAGAGATCACGTAATCAAGTGTTAATAATAAATCAAATGAGTTTAATATCTTAATGACTCATTGAATCCATGATTACACTCGATGAAAATATATATGCAAGTATATTTTCATAAAGATTGTAATTAAAAATTCTTTCGTACAAACTTTTAATGATGAAAATATTTTAACGGGTGGGTAGCACCCGAGGAATATTCTAATTTCACATTAATAAGTTACACTGTACATTCTTCGGATCTGATTCAACGGTCATTTACTATCCTACTTATAACCACCGATATTCGTATCTGCTCACCCCAGAATAACTATTTTCATTCAAAATTTCATATTCGGATTTTGACCTATCAGAATCCAACAAGTGGCATAAAGAAGAAAAATTGGACAAAATAAAATTTGTTAGAAACAGACGAATTAACTAAATTAAAAATATTGTTAGGAATTCACGCTAATTGTTCCTAGCTAACTGTTCCCGGTTAACATTTAATTTATCGCAATTTACATTCTCGCAATTTTATTTATTGATATTTAATTTCTGCACTTTACATACCGTCGGGACACATGTACAACAATACGTCGGATTAATTCTGAGACAACACGTTGTATAATGGGTCATGATATATATTTATTTATTTTACGCACTTTAAATAAACGGGACACGTATACAAGGTTTCGACTTATCATATTGACCCATCTATATATATATTTCGGAACAACCATAGACACTCTATATGTGAAGGTGGGAGTTGGCTATACAGGGTCGGACTTGATTCCAAAATATATATATACTTTGAGTTGTGATCGATACTGAGACCGGTACACGGGTAACGATACGTATTAATTAATTTGAATATTATGTATTTAATTTATGAAATTATTGGACCATTGGACAATCGGACTATTAGACTGCTAACTTTGGACAAGTAAAATGAATTAAAATATTGATTATAACATATGAAACTAAACTAATCTTCAAGTTTGCCACTTGATTCTATCTTAAACCTCATTCGTATCTTGACGATTACAATTCGCATTCACAACTTTTCATGATTTTTGAAAACACGTCGATCGGAAAGATGAACCAACCGCACTTCATCTACGGAAAAAAAAGATTCATGCACCTGAAAAACTTTCGAATCCAAATTCATAGTTTAACACATATCGTGTTGAATCCTCTGCCATCTATTAGCAAAAACAACCCTATAATTTCTTTTCAGGAAGCTAATTTTGTCACAGCTCCACTTCGACTTCTCAGTGAGACTACTCCTATTATAATCTCGATATTTATACCTTGTCCTTTCGCCGTCGTTACCGGAGAACCTTTTATATCCCACAACATCATCAGCAAATATACCAGCAGCTCATTATCTCTTCGGCGGAATCCGCAGTTAGTATTTTGAAAATCTCGTAGCACTTCTCCAGTTATACCTACAACATTTATCCTAAGAAATTCATACTCTGAATGTGAAGTTTCTGAAAAACACCCTGAACTATGAAGTAGTTCTTAAAATGCTGATGAAGCAGCAAAAACTGTAAACGAATTTAGTAGTCAAAATTTGACGATAAAGTATAATGTGTTGGTGAAGCTCAGAAAAAGAGGAGATTTGGAACTGGAAAACGGATTGAGCAAAGTATGAAGGAAGGTGTGGATAAATCACAAGAACTGAATCTACTTTCAAAGAATCCCAACGATTCAGTACCTGCTAAAACCGTTAGTAAGAACCCTACTCGATATTCTAAACCTTTTCGGATGATATCCTTCATCATCATCTTATCTTAGATATTATAAGATATCTTCATATCTTCCGTTATACATATTCTCCATATTTCCGGAGATATTTTCACAACTATTCCTATCTGCGATCATATATCTCTCCGTAACATCTACGTTACAACATAAAAGAAACTGTGTTAGTTTCTAAATTCTGAAACCTCCGAGTTTAAAATATGAGTGTTTTGAAGTAGTGTTGGGAACTGATGCATGAATTAGTATAATATAATGAAACTTGATCAACTTCATTATATTACAGTAAGTCATGTTAAGTTTCTAATGGAATGTGATGCTTCACAGTACCATCATCATGTGCCATGTTACACGACTCTTACATTCTACTCAATTTTCAAACATATCGAGAACATATCTTTCTGATAGTTCTATTTTCACTTCTGAATTCTGGTAATTTGATAAATTAAAATCGTGTCATTACCATCTATTTCTGAGAACATTAGCTATGTTCATTCCAAATTTCATACCTACGAATTTCGGATCATTACTCGCTTGACTCAAAGTCGGGAAGAGAAAACGAAAACATGAAGCTTTGAAAAATAATGAAGAATACGAAGGCCGAAAACCACCCAGGATTTACAAACTGTGTATATCAATACGTATTGCAACGTAAAGACATGGGAGAATTAAAAATATTATAATTCCGAGAAAATGATAGAAGTAAATAGATTCTTCTGGCGGTAAATGAAAGAGAAGAATGAAAGATATGAAAGGTAGAAGTATAATAAGAATCAGGATTGGATGGAGCATATTGATGAATGAAGAAAGAATAGAAGATGTGAGGTATGGAAGTAAGGAAGGGAAGGAAGTGGATTTATAGTGAAATATCCGACAGAGAAATCGAAACAGATTGGCGCATTAAATCAAAGAAGATCATAATTTCCTTATTCGCCGAAGAATCAAATCATTTAGATTTTCAAGATTTTCTTTTAAATCCCTTAAATTCCGGAAATTCACTATGACTACGTCAAAAGTTAAATCTCTATCTCAATTTCTTGTGACAGCTTCACTTGTAGGCTTCATACAATCGAATTGTTTTACCACTATTACTAAATGGTGATAAAACTCTAGATATCAATTCATACTCGTCATAAAAACATTTTATTGTTAGTCACGATGATCTCGATCAAATTTCGTGGACGAAATTTCTTTAACGGGTGGGTACTGTAACGACCCGGAAATTTCCGACCAAATTTAAACTTTAAACTTTATATGTTTCCGACACGATAAGCAAAAACTGTAATTTTGAGTCTAGAAAGTTTGAAATCTATATTTAGGTAATCAGTTACCCTTTGATCATGACTGACGATTCACTAATATTTATGTGTATATACGTTATATACTTATTAATTGATAACATTAAAATTATTATAACTAGTATTATTATAAGTATCATTAATAAAATTATTATTGTTATTATTTCTATTATTATTGATATTAGTAATTTTATTATTATTAATATAATTATTAATTTTTAAAGATATATTAAAATCAATAGAAATCGATATCAGTACACAAGATAACAAGGGTTAGTTTCAAATCATCATCACAAACAGCTTTTATTTATTTATTTTTTTTCTTTTCTTCTGTACTAAATGATTCCTTGTGTCCATTTCCAATTACTATAATACAAAAATTGTTATATGTCCACTTCAATTCTTCATTAACCAGCAACAACCTGGATCAATTATTTATGCATATAATGCATTCACATAAATCACACACACACTTCATTCTCCCCTCTTCTTCTATCTTCCATCACTACCAGTCGATCCTCTCTATTTCGTGTTCTACTCAACACATACAATCACACACCACGATCACTTTATGTTCCCTTCCTACTTCTACCAAGAACCCGTCATAACCGCCACCACCATAGTACACAACAACCTCCACAACCCACCATTTAACCATCTCAATCCATTATCTTCACCCTCACAATCATCCCCTTTGATATTGTTACTGCAGCTATAACTATTTCTGTTTATGCGTTTGTTTCGAACCATCTTGCTTGAGCTTATTCTCCGTTGAACCACCATAACCCTCGCCACCATGATCACCTCCACAAACACCCTATTCCAACGAACACCTTCTTCACCGAAGTCACCCATTATCATGAACCATCACCTTTACAAATCCTACAACTCAAGAACCCCAATCACACATGCTTGATATATTTCTGTGATAATAAACCATCATGAACACCACCACTTACCTGCGGCTACAGCTCCTTTTGTATCCGTTGTTTGTCCAAAACAGTCGACCCAATCCACCACCAAGTCACCATTAAACCTTCACCTTTGTTACTGATATTTGCAGCCGTGGAATAACATTATCACAACCACCATCGAAGACCATTTAATCATCACCTTTGTTCCTGTACTTTCGTGCTAACTCAATTCGAACCATCAACTCCTGCAAACCTACAATCTGATTGTTACTACTGCTGCCGTTCACATTTTTTTTCTTCTGAAACTTTGAACTAACAGAAGTATAAGAAATTCAGGATTTAATAAAGACAATATAGGGATAATGGAAAGGATTAAAAAAATAAATAAGTGGGTCACGGTTCTTATATGTTAACAGCTATAGTTGTCGACAATTTGAAGGGATTAAAGTTTCTTATAATCGATAACTTGACATTATTTTATTGATTAGTGGGTGACTTTGTGTTTTTCTTTTGTGTGGTTATCGATTACCAACCCCACTGCCACGAATTGTGGGATATTAGAAAGGGACGTACGAACCTCTTTTGGCTTATAAAAGTAATAATTGAATTATACAGCAATATATGATTGGGCCGAGGGTTTTAGTTTGCATGTTGGACCGATACAGTTTCATGTTGTTGGGCTGCTGGACTTTGTTACTAGGATGGGCTTGGCATTTGAAACTGCATATATTGACGTCTTAAAACAATTAAAAGAGGAATTTAAAACAAAAACAAGCTGATGGTTCACTGGTTAGGAGAGTTGTACTCTAAGCTAGAAGTTGCGGGTTCGAGTCCCGTCGTGGGCGGTTTTGTTCTTTTTAAGACTACTAAGGTATTAATTGAAATCTTAATTATTATTATTATTATTATTATTATTATTATTATTATTATTATTATTATTATTATTATTATTATTATTATTATCATTAAAATTATTAAATTAAGTATAACTATTATTGTTACTATCATTAGTAGAATTATTATTATTATAACTTTTATTATTATTATTATTTCTTTACATTATTATCATTATTATTATTATGTTTAGAAATAGTATAGTATTAATATTACTAAAAATATTATTATTTTTTTTACTACTTATAATATTAAGAATTATCATAATTTTTTATTATCAACATTAATATTATTAACATTATTAATATAATTAGTATTAAAAATTAACATTTTAAAAAAAAATATTATTATTATAACTATTATTAATATTAATATTAGACTAAACAAATATATATTTTGTATATTAAAAATATATTTATTACATATACTATTATTATATTAATATCACATTTAATTATATGTTATCACAAATAATTATGTCATTTATAAAAACCATGATTCAAATAACAAGTAAAACACTATATGTAAAATTGTTCGATGTCAATTATATGTGTTAATATATATATATAAATGATATAGGTTCGTGAATCCGAGACCAACCTTATAATTGATCATTGGTGTTATATGTATTTTTACTACAAAATACAGTATGGTGAGTATATAGTCCCCTTTTAAACTCTAAATATTTTGGGCTGAGAATACATGCGCTGTTTTTATAAATGATTTAAGATATGGACACAAGTGATCAAAAATAAATCTACGTTGAGTTGTACCATGGCATATTTCTTTATACTTGGTAGCTAATATTTACGTAAGGAGCGTAAACGCGAATCTTGTTGATAGATCTATCGGGCCTGACAACCCCAACCGGGCTGGACGACCAGTTTTTAACGGTTGCACAGTACTTCGTTTCGTTACTACACTTGGTACGGTGTAGGGTTTATTTAAGAATATGCTGCTGTGATTTAAATGTTAAGTATGGTTACCAAGTTCTCAACGACTTTTCATACACGAGGAGTGTATTATGTATAAACATGAAATCTTGTGGTCCATAGTTATAACGCTGCTAGCATCAAACCTATATATCTCACCAACTTTATGTTGATGTTTTAAAGCATGTTTATTCTCAGGTACGAATTAAGTCTTCCGCTGTGCATTTGCTCATATTAAGGACCTTACTTGAAGTCGATCATCCAATGGAACCAGATGTTGAAGACTTAGTCCGGATGGATAAGGACGGGTCTTTACAGGTGTTCATGGGTGGTTTATGTTGGACGAAAGGTTGTAAGGGTGTTGGCTGGAAAAGTGGTGCAAGTGTTCACAAAGGGGTTGAAAGACTTAATAATTGCTTGCATTTTCTTCATCACATGTATCGAATACATACAAGAGGTTGTTATTTGGCTTTGTTGTAATTGGCTAATGTCAATTAGTGTGGGGTACTAGATTTTGATGATAGCAACTGATTGAATTAGTATATGTATATATAATAGTAATTAAAACAATGAGTCATGAATCCAGTTGTAAATTTTGTAGGCAAGTCATAGACATTAAATTACAAGTGGAACTCTAATTGATTGGCTTTGCACATATATATATATATATATATATATATATATATATATATATATATATATATATATATATATATATATATATATATATATATATATATATATATATATATATATATATATATATTAATGAGTTAAAGAAATACTACTATGAATGATAGCACTAGTGAATACAAGGTGGTCTTGAAAAGTAGAAATCATATTAGTGTTTTATACCGAAAGTATTATGAATTGCATATCTCCATCTAACTTATATAGTGGCTAAAGAGTTAAATGAGATTGGACTACTAATCAAATCTTGATTGCAGGCAATGGAGGTTAAAATATAAATGGCTCACAATTCCATTTGATCTGTCTGTTGGGATTTAACAAGTTTGAGAAGTCTTAAAACCTTTTAAGAATCTTAATAAACGGAAGCGTGTAATTATCAAATTTTACTTGTTAAACTTTAAGCCAATTAAAGCTAAATCCCAATAGGATCAAGTTGTGAATATATACTTACAAATAACAAGAGAGGATAAGAAATGTACCTCCTCAAATTAATTGCGGGTTTAGATTTCTAACAAGATGATGTTGAAGATGATGAAGAAATTGCTTCTAAGCTTCTAACTTGAAGCCTCAAACAAGTAATACCCCAAGCTTTAGTGCACCAACACCACCCTTAATGTAGTTAGGATTTAGAGACACTTGAATGACCAAAAACCAAGCTTGAAGACCCTTCTTTCTGCCCAAAAATTTTGAACAGCAGCAGCAGTTTTGGACAGAAAATCTCAGCTGTTTTGGCACTTGAAATGTTGTCTCTTTTGAGTCTTTCTTTGGTCTATTAAAACTAGCATGCACTTAGGGAGTTGTGGTCTTTAAAACTCACAAGAATAAGCATGGGTGGACTCTTCTTGGAGCCTACAAAACTGCCCACACTTACACATTTATTTTATACAAGATTCAATTTTATAAAACTTGTATATAAGTTTATAAAACTTATATAAAACAAACATGTATTTGTTACTTGCAACAATTTTATAAACCATTTTATAAAATATAACACAACATAATTATTTAAACCTATAAATAATTACATATAAATTATCCAAATAATTTATCCCAAGTGATGATATTTTAGAAAACCGATTTTCTAAAATCCAAGTGTCGCGTATTTATTTAACGATCCATTCGTTAAGATTAAATACATATAAGGTGTCGGTTAGCTTGTTATTGGGTATGACCCGACTTGGATCATAACATATTAGCCACATTAATTTAATATGTCTCTCGGGCATACGAAATACCTTCAATCTCCCACTTGCACGAGAAACATAAGAAATTAATGCAAGTGATGGATACCACCTAACGACCGTCCATCACCCCCAATATGCTATGACTTTGTGCCATTCAATAACATCATCCCTTTCGAGTTCCCACCTCGAATATGAATAGGTGAATCTTTCATTATATCCTTTCGTCCTAGATATCATGTTAAATCCAAGAGGTATAGAGTGATCACCCTCTTATAGATTTAACTTTATCAGGCCTTAGACATCTGACTCTCAACGAATAAGAGGGACAAATTCCATCTTGACTACATACGTCCTAGACACTACACTTCGTACCATACCTGAAGCCTCCCTTATGAGCTACCTTCTCAGAATAGCGGAGGAAAGAATCAAGGCACGATATTCGGTGAATATCTGAACCCAATATGTATCTCAGGTCAAAGGATACAATGATATTCTCCTTTACACAAGATTACATGTGATCAACCACAAAGGCTCCATTTAGTAAATCTTGAGAGCGGGTCTTCCAATATTTGTATCCCACAAATATCTATGAACCTTGGTTGCAACCTTGCCCCACATTCATCCTGTGAACGTATACCAATCCAAGTTCATAATAGTCTAAACCTCACACTTGTTCCCACAACTGTGATCGACTACGGAATTTAGAATAATTACTTATTCATGGATAAAATATGCAAAATAGGAACATAACTCAAAATAAATTAATACCATAATTATATTAATGAGTTTGAACAATTTCGTTCCGTTACAATACTTATAACAGATCATGACCAATCACTAGAATATCGAAGCCCTAATCCACAAACATGTCCAGTATGTTTTGCTCCATGTAAGAGCTTCGTGAGAGGATCCGCTATATTAAGATCTGTGTGAACTTTGCGAATACATATCTTTCCCTTTTCAACTTCATCCCTTATGTAGTTGAATCTCCGCTCAATGTGACGGGTCTTTTGGTGAGCACGAGGTTCTTTGATTTGAGCAATCGCACCCTTGTTGTCACAAAAGATCTCAAGAGGGTCCTGAATAGAAGGGACTACTCCTAAGTCGTCGATGAATTTCTTCATCCATGCAGCTTCCTGCGCTGCCAATGAGGCGGCAATGTACTCCGACTCTGTAGTGGATAACGCAACAACATCCTGTTTTGAACTCTTCCAAGAGACCGCACCTCCATATAACATGAAGACATAACCGGATTGTGATCGAGAATCATCTCGATCAGTTTGGAAACTCGCATCCACGTAACCTTTTACAGCGAGTTCCTCCTCACCAGACCCATATATTAGAAATATATCCTTAGTTCTCCTAAGGTATTTCAATATACTTTTAACAGCAATCCAATGATTGTTTGCTGGGTTATTCTGGTATCTACTTGTCAAGCTTAGAGCGCATGACACATCCGGTCTAGTACATATCATTGCATACATGATTGACCCAATAGCAGATGCGTATGGGACATTTTTCATCCTCTCTTGTTCATCTTTTGTGGTGGGACACTGAGATGAACTGAGAACGGTTCCTCTTTGAATAGGTACCAAACCTTTCTTAGAGTTTTCCATCTTGAACCTTTTCAATATTTTATCAATGTATGTACTTTGACTTAAACGTATCAATCTCTTGGATCTATTCCTATAGATCCCTATCCCCAATATGTATTGTGCTTCTCCAAGATCCTTAATGGAGAAGCAACTCTTTAGCCAAGTTTTGACTTCTTGCATTGTGGTAATATCATTCCCAAATAATAATATATCATCCACATATAGCACAAGGAACATAACAGAGCTCCCACTAGCTTTCTTGTATACACAAGCTTCATCACCATTTTTAATGAAGCCAAATTTCTTTGCCTCTTCGTTAAAACGATGATTCCACATTCTAGATGATTGTTTCAATCCGTAGATTGATTTCTTTAACTTGCATACCTTTTTAGGATTTTTCGGATCAACAAAACCTTCGGGCTGTACCATATAGACATCTTCCTCAAGATATCCATTTAGGAAAGCGGTTTTGACATCCATTTGCCATATTTTGTAATCATAATGAGCAGCAATGGCAAACAATATCCTAATAGACTTTTGCATTGCCACAGGCGAGAAAGTTTCATCATAGTCAACCCCTTGAGTTTGAGTGAAACCTTTTGCTACAAGTCTAGCTTTGTATGTATCCAAGTTTCCATGTATGTCGGTTTTCTTCTTGAAAAGCCATTTGCAATCAACTAGCTTGGAGCTAGGAGGTTGCACAACAAGTTCCCAAACTTGGTTTTCATACATGGATTGCATCTCGGCGTTCATGGCTTCCTGCCATTTGTCTTTATCAATCCTTGATAAAGCATCTTCATAGTTTGTCGGTTCATCCAAATCAACCGTATAGCAACCATCCACGAGAAAACCATATCTCTCAGGAGGATTACTAATCCTACTAGATATACGAACGCTCTGTATACTTTGATCATCCACATGATTATTTTCAACATCCTCATGTTGAGTGCTAGTGTCAACCATTTGTGTATCATCGGCTTGATCTTGAACCTCTACAAGATCTATTTTCCTTTCACCATCACCTTCCATAAGGAATTTGGTTTCAAGGAATTTCGCCTTTCGAGCAACAAATACATTTTGCTCGGTCGGATCATAGAAATAGTATCCCATATCATCCTTGGGATATCCTATGAAAATACACTTTGTGGATCGAGCATGTAACTTATTAGCAACATGGCGCTTAGGATAAGCTTCACATCCCCATACTTTCAAGTATGATAGAGAAGGAGGTTTTCCAAACCACATCTCATGAGGAGTTCGTTCCACTTTCTTGGTTGGGGCCATATTTAAAATACGAGCCACGGAGCTTAGACAATAACCCCAAAATGATAGAGGTAACGAGCTTCTTGCCATCATAGATCGAACCATATCCATTAGGGTTCGGTTCCTCCTTTCGGAAACTCCATTAAGTTGGGGTGTTCCGGGTGGAGTAAGTTGTGAGATGATTCCACAACTCCTAAGATGATCTTGGAAAGCATCGCTTAGGTATTCACCTCCTCTATCGGTACGAAGTACCTTAATTGTCTTATTGAGTTGATTTTGTACTTCGTTTTGATATTCTTTGAATGCTTCAAACGTTTTGTCCTTGTGTCTTAATAAGTAGACATATTCGAAACGACTAAAGTCATCAATGAATGTAACAAAGTATCTTTCACCATTCCTTGTCATGGGCTTAAAGGGTCCACACACATCCGAATGTATTATTCCCAATAAGTCTTTAGCCCTTTCATAGGTCCCTTTGAAAGGTGCTTTAGTCATCTTGCCTTGTAAACAAGACTCAAATACATCAAACGAATCCATTTCATTTGATTTCAAAAGTCCATTCTTTTGAAGTGTATGCATTCGGTTCTTGTTAATGTGACCAAGGCGACAATGCCATAAGTAGGAATCACTCAAATCCCTTTTGAGTTTCTTGGTGCTTGTATGGTACATTGAGCTACTAGATGATGTGTCATCATGAACCAATTCATAAATTCCATTTGAAGGCGAAGCCTTGAAATAGAATACATTATCTAAATAAACATGGATATCATCATTAACAAAATTAAGATTAAAACCACATTGTTTCAAACGGGAAATGGAAATAATGTTTCGACATAAATCGGGTGCATACAAAACATCTTTCAAAATAAGTTCCAAACCACTTGGAAGCTTTAACACAAAGTCTCCTTGAGCCTTTACTTGCACTTTGGCTCCATTACCCATGTATAGACTTGATGTTCCCGTTTGCTTGCTACTTCCTTTGAACCCCTGCAATGAATTGCAAATGTGAGTTCCACATCCAGTGTCTAATACCCATGTATTAGAAGAAGTAATACTAAGCTCTATATATACCATATATATATTACCTGAGGATTGCCCCGCATCCCTCTTTTCCTTCAACTCCTTAAGGTAGACCGGGCAGTTTCGTTTCCAGTGACCCATTTCACCGCAACCGAAACATGGGTCTTCCTTGGGGTTTGCTTGTCCGGCAACCTTTTGTTTCTTATTCTTGTTTTTGGTTGGGGAAGCCATCTTTCCCTTTCCCTTGCCTTGATGGGCGGGTCCTTTACTCTTAGCCGCCTTAGGCTTAGAGGTGTTGTTACCTTTGGACCCACCATCATTGATCACTAGCACGGGTGAAGTCCTTTTACCCATGTTAGTTTCGGCCGTCCTTAACATGCCATGAAGCTCACCAATGGTTTTATCCATCCCATTCATATTGTAATTAATTACAAATTGGTCAAACCTCTTTGACAAGGAGTTTAGGATAAGATCGGTGGCTAGCTCATTGGATATGTTGAGATTGAGACGGTTAGCGCGATCAATGAGGCTTTTCATTTTGAGAACATAAGATGAGACGGATTGGGTGTCATCCATACGACATGCATGTAGCGCTCGAACCGTTTTGAAGCGCTCGACACGTGCTTGTTGAAGGAACATCTCCTTCAATTGCGTAATCATGTCATATGCACTATGATGTTCGAAATCCTTTTGGAGTTCGGGTATCATAGTCCCAAGCATTAGGCAAGCGACTTGCACCGAATCGGCGCAATACTTGTCATAATAAGCCATGCCCTCTAGATCTTCCTCATCCGGTTGGTCGGGAATAGGGTCCTCCAACACATACGCTTTATCCTCAAGTTTGAGGACAATCCTAAGATTACGGAACCAATCCATAAAGTTCGTATGGTTGAGTTTGTATTTCTCGAGGAGAGACCTTAACGATAGGTTGTTTAGGTTAAGTGGTGCATTTTGCATGTTGTTGTTGTTATTGGCGGCCTCTACAAAATTCAACAAAGTTTTTTTAAGTATCGATTTTAAATTTAATTAACAATACCCTTTTATTTTTAATTGTTTTATTAAATCTTAGAATCCAACGGTAAATCAAATTTCGGTTAGGTGACCTTTATCCCGTCATTTGATTTAGCTAGGTAGTCATTTATGTGACAATTGCAATCCTTTTGCAACTTCTAAGTTATGGGATCATGCAATCCTTTTGCATGGCATATTTATCCCATCAACGCCTATTTGTTCCTCATGCTTCGGTGACCCTAAGTTCATGATTCCTAAATCAAGTCGTCCTACTTGTGCAAACATGTAAAATTAACATACAAGTGGTTAGGTGACCTTTATCCCACAAGCATGCGAATTTTACCTTAAGCATATTAGTTAGTTCATAATAGTTAGGTAACCTTTATCCCATTATGAGTTCCCTACTATGTTCAAGTGTTCCCATAAAAGGATGGCGTTAAACTTGTTTACCTTGTTTTAGTTAAGGGATTTTAAGTTTTCATTAATTATAGTTTGAGAAAACTTTTATGCCATACACTAACATGCATTTAGTGTATGGTTCATTTGAAATCCATTTTCATGTCTATAAACCATTTTATATATATGATCCTAATCATGATCTTAATAACCGTTTATTAATGTCCTTTTAGCCATTTTTAATTTAACCAATTAAATTGCCATTTTGCTTGTTGTTAACTTGTGTGATTAACTTGTAGCATACAACCATACAATAGACAACCATGCATGCAAAACAAATATGTTCACAATCAAGCCATTTTGGTAGACATTTGTTTAGCCGAAAACAAATGCCACCGGATAAGGGGTTATAACACAAAGTAGGAGATTTCAAATCTCCTACTTAACCTTGCATCCAAATGCTTCTTCATGTGTTCTTCAAGTCTTCATCATTCTTCATCATTTTACAAAATATATCCTAATACATTTTGTCTAAAAAATGAAATTACAACCTAATCTATTTTACATACCAAATATAAAATAAATTACATAACCAAATGAATTATTACATGCCAAATGAATAAATATTATTACAAACCAATTGAATAAATATCAATCAACCATGCATGCAACCAAACACAAGGTCAAGGCTTAGATTGTGAACATCATCAACATAAGTGATAGGCAATACAGAATCACAAGTGATTGGAAACACAGAATCACAAGTGATCTGCAACACAGAATCACAAGTGATTGGCAGTACAGAATGCAGAATCACAAGTGATTTTGGCCAAAATGACAAACCACCCAAAACCGAAAATTTTACATTCTACTTCATGCATGTTCATAGAATGCAAAATTATAGTGGGTTTAATAAACATCTCGAAGCATATTTCAACAACTTCAGCTCTGATACCATTGTTGGGATTTAACAAGTTTGAGAAGTCTTAAAACCTTTTAAGAATCTTAATAAACGGAAGCGTGTAATTATCAAATTTTACTTGTTAAACTTTAAGCCAATTAAAGCTAAATCCCAATAGGATCAAGTTGTGAATATATACTTACAAATAACAAGAGAGGATAAGAAATGTACCTCCTCAAATTAATTGAGGGTTTAGATTTCTAACAAGATGATGTTGAAGATGATGAAGAAATTGCTTCTAAGCTTCTAACTTGAAGCCTCAAACAAGTAATACCCCAAGCTTTAGTGCACCAACACCACCCTTAATGTAGTTAGGATTTAGAGACACTTGAATGACCAAAAACCAAGCTTGAAGACCCTTCTTTCTGCCCAAAAATTTCGAACAGCAGCAGCAGTTTTGGACAGAAAATCTCAGCTGTTTTGGCACTTGAAATGTTGTCTCTTTTGAGTCTTTCTTTGGTCTATTAAAACTAGCATGCACTTAGGGAGTTGTGGTCTTTAAAAGTCACAAGAATAAGCATGGGTGGACTCTTCTTGGAGCCTACAAAACTGCCCACACTTACACATTTATTTTATACAAGATTCAATTTTATAAAACTTGTATATAAGTTTATAAAACTTATAAAAAACAAACATGTATTTGTTACTTGCAACAATTTTATAAACCATTTTATAAAATATAACACAACATAATTATTTAAACCTATAAATAATTACATATAAATTATCCAAATAATTTATCCCAAGTGATGATATTTTAGAAAACTGATTTTCTAAAATCCAAGTATCGCGTATTTATTTAACGATCCATTCGTTAAGATTAAATACATATAAGGTGTCGGTTAGCTTGTTATTGGGTATGACTCGACTTGGATCATACCATATTAGCCACATTAATTTAATATGTCTCTCGGGCATACGAAATACCTTCACTGTCTACATAAAAATCTCAAGTTTATGTATAACTTGTTTAATTTTAATCGAAACATCAATCGAATATTACGATGATTTAATATTTAATTTTAATATATTTTATCTATATATATATATATATATATAGATATATCATATTTTTTTTATTATTTTACATATTAAATTTTAATAATTAAATCATATAATATTTTAAATTATTATTATTATTATTTTTTTTCCAATTATTATTATATACCCATATATTTAAATATATGTGCATCTATTTAAAATAGTGGTTCGTGAATCGTCGAGAGTAGTCGAAGGGAAATTGATTACATGAATATAATTCTAAAACTTTCGAGACTCAACAATACAGATTTTGCTTATCGTTTCGGAAACATATAAAGATTAAAGTTTAAATTTGGTTGGAAATTCCCGGGTCATCACAGTACCTACCCGTTAAAAAAATTTCGTCCCGAAATTTGATCGAGGTCGTCATGGGTAACTATAAAAATGTTTTCATGACGAATATGAGTTGATAATTAGAGTTTTATCATCATTGAGTAATATAGATAAAACAATTTGATTTTGTGAAGAGTACGAGTGAAGCTATCACCAAAGAGTGAAATGAGTAGGTATATATTCGTCATATCTTTTGACGTAGATAGAATCGATTTCCAAGTTCAAGAGATTTGGAGACAATCTTCGTAATATGATTTGATTCTTTGGTAATCAAGGGAATTAGGATCCGCTTTAAATGAGATCATCTGTTTTGATTGCTCTGTCGGATATTTTACTATAAATCCACCCCCCTTCGTTTCCTTATAATTCACACCTTCTATTCTTTCTTCTTTAATTCGTACTTTGAATCATTTGTCAATATGCTCCATTCAGTTCTAGTTCTCGATGTACTCCTAACCTTTATATCTGTCATTCTTTTTTTCCACCTTCTACCGGAAGAATCTATTTACTTCTATTATACTCTTGGGTTTATAGTGTTTTTAATTCTCCCGTGTCTTTACGTTGCGATACGTATTGATATACACGGTTTGTAACTTATGTGTTGTTATAGGGCTTTATATTTTCCTTTAAATTTCAAAGTCCCTGCTTCTGTGTTTAATAATCATTGTCATTCATAGTTAATGCTCTCTCCTATTTGCTGTGATTTATACCCCCATTTCTATTTCGGAGATTCATTCTTTTATTTTCTCTTCCCGACTTTAAATCAAGCGAATAATGGTCCAGAATTTGTAGATATAAAGTTTTGAATGATTATAATGTTCTAAGTAGGAAAGAATGTGATAGCACGATTTGATTTTTAAATTTATCAACATCACGGAAGATAGATCCATCAAGAATACATTTTCTTGATATGTTCAGAAGTTCAGTAGAATGGAAGAGTTATGTAACATGACACATGATGACGGTATGATCTACTGTGAACCATCATCACGTTTCATTTGAAACTCAGCATGACTTACTGTAATATAATCACGTTGATCAAGTGTCATTATATTATACTAACTCGTGCATCAGTTCCCAACACTACTTCAAAAACATTCTTATTTTAGATTCAAAAGTTTACAGAATATAGAAAACTAACAGTTTCTATATGATGTAACACTGATAGCACGAAGAGATTAATGATTTCAGATAAGAATAATTATAAAAATATATTCAGAAATATGGAGGATATTTATAATGAAAGGTATGATAATATCTTTGAATATCTAAGATCAGAGAATGATGGAGAATATTGTCTACAAGGGTTTAGAGTAACGAGCAAGATATTCGCTAAAGACTAAAGCAGATATTGAATCATTTAGATTCTTTGAAGTCAAACTTATTCTTTGTGATTTGCCCACGGCTTTCTTCTTAGTTTCGCATAATCTGCTTTTCGATACTAAATTTTCTCTTGAATGTTTCCAATATAATGATACACAGGAAGCACGAAGAGGTCTATAATTTCGGACGAGAATATTTTTGAAAATATTCTCAGAAATATCGAAGATATTGATGATGATATTTTAGAATTTCTAAGTTCGATGGTTGATGGAGAAAGATTTTCAGCAAGATTTTAACATGACTTCAGAGCAAGAT
Source organism: Rutidosis leptorrhynchoides (assembly GCF_046630445.1). Lineage (NCBI taxonomy): Eukaryota > Viridiplantae > Streptophyta > Magnoliopsida > Asterales > Asteraceae > Rutidosis > Rutidosis leptorrhynchoides. The sequence goes on along the minus strand of NC_092336.1, from coordinate 334,414,307 downwards.
GTTCTCTAAAGATTTCATCGGATTCAAAATTACCTGGATTCTTTTAATATAGGGTTTGGTCCTTGTATTTGTCCTTGGTCTCCTTCGTGGTTAGCTCAATCCGTTTTCCAGTTCCAACTTTTCTGAGCTTTTCCAACATACTGTTCTTCATCATCAAACTTCCGATGATTAAGGTCGTTTACGGTTGTCTATGGTTTCTGCTGCTTCATTTAACTTTTTCAACATTCATAGTATTGGTTTGTGACTGAGTGCTTTTCAGAATTTCAGAATGAGAGAACATAATTCTAAGAGATAAATGTCATACATATAACTGTTGATGTAGATATGATGTGAGTTTTCAAAGTACTGATTGTTGATTCCTGGTAATTGGTATGACAGTTCTCGTTACAAGATGCGGATGAGTATATGATAGGGTTTCAATGAATAAATATAATGATTTGTCAGAGAGATCTAAGCCAAGAAGCAACGAGGTTGCTGGTACGTCTGCTGGTAATATGGTGAAATATAAAAGAATTCTCCAGTATCAAAAGGGTAATCGTATATATATCAGGATTATAGTAAGGCTACTTCGATTTGAAAAGTCGAGGTCTGACTTGCTGGAGCTGTGACAAAATTGGCTACTTGAAAAGGGATCGCAAAATTATTTTTGCTAATAAATGCCAAAGGATCTAACGCGGCTACGTGTTAAACTTTTACTCAGTTGCCGAGAGTTTCTCAGGTGCATAACTATATGCATAAATCTTTCCTTCCGTAGATAAAGTGTGATTAATTCATCCTATCGATTGAGGTGTTTTTCAGAATCATGAAAGGTTTGAACACAGATTGTAATCGTCAAGATACAAATGAGATTTAAAATGAAATCAAGTGGCAAACTTGAAGAATTGTTTAGTTTCATATGTTTTAATCAATATTTTAATTCATTTTAATTGTCCAATGTTGATAACCCATAATTCAAAGTTCACAGTTAGCAATTCAATAATTCATATATAGTTTAATATATAATATTCGAATTAATTAATACGTGTCGTGACCCGTATACGTCTCAGACTCGATCACAACTCAAAGTATATATATTATTGTAGAATCAACCTCACCCCTATATAGAGAACTCGATCATTACTGCATATAGAGTGTCTATGGTGATTCCAAATAATATATATAGATGCGTCGATATGATATGTCAAAACCTTGTATACGTGTCCCGATATTTAAAGTGCGTAAAATGGATAACAGAAAATAAATGACGATAAATAAAGTGCGTAAAGTAAATAACAGAAATTAAATGACGATGAATAAAATTGCGAGAATATAAATTGCGATAATTAAATTGCGGAAAATAAAATGTAACCAGTTAGCTAGGAACAGTTAGCGTGGATTCTTAACAATATTTCAATTAGTTAATTCGTCTGTTTCTAGCAAATTTTATTTTGTTCAATGTTTTCTTCATTATGCCACTTGTTGGATTCTGAGAAGTCAAAATCCAAATATGAAATTTAATATAAAAAAATGATTATTCTGTGCTGAATGGATTTGTATATCGATGAATGTAAATAGGATAGTAAATGACTGTTGAATCAGTTTCGTCGAATGTACAGTGTAACTTATTAAAGTGAAATCTAATTATTCCTCGGGTATTATGAAATGTCCCGTTCTTATTGATTAAAAACGTTATTAATTGATTTCGTTGCGAGGTTTTGACCTCTATATGAGACGTTTTTCAAAGACTGCATTCATTTTAAAACAAACCATAACCTTTATTTCATCAATAAAGGTTTAAAAAGTTTTACGTAGATTATTAAATAATGATAATCTAAAATATTCTGTTTACACACGACCATTACATAATGGTTTACAATACAAATATGTTACAACAAAATAAGTTTCTTGAATGCAGTTTTTACACAATATCATACAAGCATGGACTCCAAATCTCGTCCTTATTTAAGTATGCGACAGCGGAAGCTCTTAATAATCACCTGAGAATAAACATGCTTAAAACGTCAACAAAAATGTTGGTGAGCTATAGGTTTAACCTATATATATCAAATCGTAACAATAGACCACAAGATTTCATATTTCAATACATATCCCATACATAGAGATAAAAATCATTCATATGGTGAACACCTGGTAACCGACATTAACAAGATGCATATATAAGAATATCCCCATCATTCTGGGACACCCTTCGGATATGATATAAATTTCGAAGTACTAAAGCATCCGGTACTTTGGATAGGGTTTGTTAGGCCCAATAGATCTATCTTTAGGATTCGCGTCAATTAGGGTGTCTGTTCCCTAATTCTTAGATTACCAGACTTAATAAAAAGGGGCATATTCGATTTCGATAATTCAACCATAGAATATAGTTTCACGTACTTGTGTCTATTTTGTAAATCATTTATAAAACCTGCATGTATTCTCATCCCAAAAATATTAGATTTTAAAAGTGGGACTATAACTCACTTTCACAGATTTTTACTTCGTCGGGAAGTAAGACTTGGCCACTGGTTGATTCACGAACCTATAACAATATATACATATATATCAAAGTATGTTCAAAATATATTTACAACACTTTTAATATATTTTGATGTTTTAAGTTTATTAAGTCAGCTGTCCTCGTTAGTAACCTACAACTAGTTGTCCATAGTTAGATATACAGAAATAAATCGATAAATATTATCTTGAATCAATCCACGACCCAGTGTATACGTATCTCAGTATTGATCACAACTCAAACTATACATATTTTGGAATCAACCTCAACCCTGTATAGCTAACTCCAACATTCACATATAGAGTGTCTATGGTTGTTCCGAAATATATATAGATGTGTCGACATGATAGGTCGAAACATTGTATACGTGTCTATGGTATCTCAAGATTACATAATATACAATACAAGTTGATTAAGTTATGGTTGGAATAGATTTGTTACCAATTTTCACGTAGCTAAAATGAGAAAAATTATCCAATCTTGTTTTACCCATAACTTCTTCATTTTAAATCCGTTTTGAGTGAATCAAATTGCTATGGTTTCATATTGAACTCTATTTTATGAATCTAAACAGAAAAAGTATAGGTTTATAGTCGGAAAAATAAGTTACAAGTCGTTTTTGTAAAGGTAGTCATTTCAGTCGAAAGAACGACGTCTAGATGACCATTTTAGAAAACATACTTCCACTTTGAGTTTAACCATAATTTTTGGATATAGTTTCATGTTCATAATAAAAATCATTTTCTCAGAATAACAACTTTTAAATCAAAGTTTATCATAGTTTTTAATTAACTAACCCAAAACAGCCCGCGGTGTTACTACGACGGTGTAAATCCGGTTTTACGGTGTTTTTCGTGTTTCCAGATTTTAAATCATTAAGTTAGCATATCATATAGATATAGAACATGTGTTTAGTTGATTTTAAAAGTCAAGTTAGAAGGATTAACTTTTGTTTGCGAACAAGTTTAGAATTAACTAAACTATGTTCTAGTGATTACAAGTTTAAACCTTTGAATAAGATAGCTTTATATGTATGAATCGAATGATGTTATGAACATCATTACTACCTTAAGTTCCTTGGATAAACCTACTGGAAAAGAGAAAAATGGATCTAGCTTCAACGGATCCTTGGATGGCTCGAAGTTCTTGAAGCAGAATCATGACACGAAAACAAGTTCAAGTAAGATCATCACTTGAAATAAGATTGTTATAGTTATAGAAATTGAACCAAAGTTTGAATATGATTATTACCTTATATTAGAATGATAACCTACTGTAAGAAACAAAGATTTCTTGAGGTTGGATGATCACCTTACAAGATTGGAAGTGAGCTAGCAAACTTGAAAGTATTCTTGATTTTATGTAACTAGAACTTGTAGAATATATGAAGAACACTTAGAACTTGAAGATAGAACTTGAGAGAGATTAATTAGATGAAGAAAATTGAAGAATGAAAGTGTTTGTAGGTGTTTTTGGTCGTTGGTGTATGGATTAGATATAAAGGATATGTAATTTTGTTTTCATGTAAATAAGTCATGAATGATTACTCATATTTTTGTAATTTTATGAGATATTTCATGCTAGTTGCCAAATGATGGTTCCCACATGTGTTAGGTGACCTACATGGGCTACTAATAGCTGATCATTGGAGTGTATATACCAATAGTACATACATCTAAAAGCTGTGTATTGTACGAGTACGAATACGGGTGCATACGAGTAGAATTGTTGATGAAACTGAACAAGGATGTAATTGTAAGCATTTTTGTTAAGTAGAAGTATTTTGATAAGTGTATTGAAGTCTTTAAAAAGTGTATAAATACATATTAAAACACTACATGTATATACATTTTAACTGAGTCGTTGAGTCATCGTTAGTCGTTACATGTAAGTGTTGTTTTGAAACCTTTAGGTTAACGATCTTTACAACCAATGTTTAAATTATTATATTATCATGATATTATCATGTATGAATATCTCTTAATATGATATATATACATTAAATGTCTTTACAACGATAATCGTTACATATATGTCTCGTTTAAAAATCATTAAGTTAGTAGTCTTGTTTTTACATATGTAGTTCATTGTTAATATACTTAATGATATGTTTACTTATCATATTATCATGTTAACTATATATATATCCATATATATGTCATCATATAGTTTTTACAAGTTTTAACGTTCGTGAATCACCGGTCAACTTGGGTGGTCAATTGTCTATATGAAACATATTTCAATTAATCAAGTCTTAACAAGTTTGATTGCTTAACATGTTGGAAACATTTAATCATGTAAATATCAATCTCAATTAATATATATAAACATGGAAAAGTTCGGGTCACTACAGTACCTACCCGTTAAATAAATTTCGTCTCGAAATTTTAAGCAGTTGGAGGTGTTGACGTATCTTCTGGAAATAAATGCGGGTATTTCTTCTTCATCTGATCTTCACACTCCCAGGTGAACTCGGGTCCTCTACGAGCATTCCATCGAACCTTAACAATTGGTATCTTGTTTTGCTTAAGTTTTTTAACCTCACGATCCATTATTTCGACGGGTTCTTCGATGAATTGAAGTTTTTCGTTGATTTGGATTTCATCTAACGGAATAGTGAGATCTTCTTTAGCAAAACATTTCTTCAAATTCGAGACGTGGAAAGTGTTATGTACAGCCGCGAGTTGTTGAGGTAACTCAAGTCGGTAAGCTACTGGTCCGACACGATCAATAATCTTGAATGGTCCAATATACCTTGGATTTAATTTCCCTCGTTTACCAAATCGAACAACGCCTTTCCAAGGTGCAACTTTAAGCATGACCATATCTCCAATTTCAAATTCTATAACTTTTCTTTTAATGTCAGCGTAGCTCTTTTGTCGACTTTGGGCGGTTTTCAACCGTTGTTGAATTTGGATGATCTTCTCGGTAGTTTCTTGTATAATCTCCGGACCCGTAATCTATCTATCCCCCACTTCACTCCAACAAATCAGAGACCTGCACTTTCTACCATAAAGTGCTTCAAACGGCGCCATCTCAATGCTTGAATGGTAGCTGTTGTTGTAGGAAAATTCTGCTAACGGTAGATGTCGATCCCAACTGTTTCCGAAATCAATAACACATGCTCGTAGCATGTCTTCAAGCGTTTGTATCGTCCTTTCACTCTGCCCATCAGTTTGTGGATGATAGGAAGTACTCATGTCTAGACGAGTTCCTAATGCTTGCTGTAATGTCTGCCAGAATCTTGAAATAAATCTGCCATCCCTATCAGAGATAATAGAGATTGGTATTCCATGTCTGGAGACGACTTCCTTCAAATACAGTCATGCTAACTTCTCCATCTTGTCATCTTCTCTTATTGGTAGGAAGTGTGCTGATTTGGTGAGACGATCAACTATTACCCAAATAGTATCAAAACCACTTGCAGTCCTTGGCAATTTAGTGATGAAATCCATGGTAATGTTTTCCCATTTTCTGTAATAACCCGTCCTAATCCTCCCGGACGAATTCTTCAACAGTTGGTCCCATTGCGATGATCGACTCCAAGTAATATCCTTAGTATGAGCTAATGCACAGCGGAAGACTTAATTCGTACCTGAGAATAACATGTTTTAAAAAAATCAACATAAAGTTGGTGAGATATATAGGTTTGATGCTAGCAGCGTTATAACTATGGACCACAAGATTTCATATACATACATAATACACTCCTCGTGTATGAAAAGTCGTTGAGCACTTGGTAACCATACTTAACATTTAAATCACAGCAGCATATTCTTAAATAAACCCTACACCGTACTAAGTGTAGTAACGAAACGAAGTACTGTGCAACCGTTTAAAACTGGTCGTCCAGCCCGGTTGGGGTTGTCAGGCCCGATAGATCTATCAACAGGATTCGCGTTTACGCTCCTCACGTAAATATTAGCTACCAAGTATAAAGAAATATGCCATGGTACAACTCAACGTAGATTTTATTTTTGATCACTTGTGTCCATATCGTAAATCATTTATAAAAACAGCGCATGTATTCTCATCCCAAAATATTTAAAGTTTAAAAGGGGACTATATACTCACCTAATGTATTTTGTAGTAAAAATACATATAACATCTTTGAACATGTGTAAGGTTGGCCTCGGATTCACGAACCTATATCAATTGTATATCTATTAACACATATACTCGTAATTAAATAAATCTATATTTTTTTTTAAGTTAAGTATGTTAAGTATAACTTTATATATAAATCTTCAATTTTATAATTATTATTTTAACCAAGTCTTTTAAACTTCTATTTTCATATTTTAATATTAATAATATCGATTTTACGGATAATAATGTTTGTTTTTAAGAATTACAAAAGGATATTTGTTGTAAAAAAAAAATAACATTAATGTTAGTTTAATAATGATAATAACGGTACTCTTAAATAAATTGAAAATTTTAATAACAATAATATAAATAGCGATACTTTTGTTATTAATAAAAGTAAAGATTCTAAAATGGTACTAACACTAATTTTAATGATAATAATAATTGTTTGTATTATTTTCATAATAATAATAATAATAATAATAATAATAATAATAATAATATAAATAATAATAATTCTAATCATAATTATTAACAATAATAATTTTATTCATAATAGTTAATAATAATAAAAATGGTATTCAAATTTAAAGAGTATACCCTTTTTAAAACTTTCTCTAAAAAGATTTGCAGATGACAAGGCTCGAACCTCCGACCTCTTGTTACCCGACCCAACAACCAAACCACCTGAACCAATCTGTTTTTCTTGTATAATCCTCGACCCAATACTACTTAAACCGTGTTATTTATTCCCTATTTCTACTTCTCCTTCACAAAACACTGAATCGACAGAAACCCAAAAATTAAACCAAAAATCAAAACAGGTTATGATTTGATTAATCTTTAAAATATTTTCGGCAACAATTTACAAGGGTTGAGTTTTATTAAAACAGTAGAAAAAATACTAATTTGAATTTAAAAATTGTTATGAAGAACACGTATACAACTCAAAATCGAAATCACTTCTAGAGGCTGTTATAGGTTTTGATTATAACATGAAAAGGATGATAAATCATCATTAGAAACTGTATGAATCCTTAATTTAACTTGAAATGTTAGTATAGCTTCAAATTTTCATATGAACACGATAGTTGATTGAACTTTGACCTTGAATTTCTTAATGATTAAAACGAATTGAAATCTAGGAATTTACAGAAAGTTTACAAAAGGGATTCCTAACAACTCTTAAATTATAGATTTTAAAATAAGTTTCGAACTCAAGTTTTGATAAAAATATTCAAGAACAGGGACGAGTTCGGTCTCATTGTTTCTTTCTGTTTTTAATGTTTAATTCACAACGAGTTAGAGGGCAGTTTTTATAGGCAGTAATCGAATAGTTACAGTAATATTTAGATATGATCGATTTTTGTTGGTTACAGCTCATGAGATCGTCATTTAGAGAAATACAGACAGGAGGTATAAAATTTTCACACCGAAGAAAATTAAAACAGATACATACAATTAACTGATTTGTTTTTATGCAAGATATTTGGATCGATTCGATCCCTCAGACAGATTTAACAGCGAAAACAGTAATTTACAACATAAATTGTATTTATCAGTTATTATATTTATTTATTATTTATTTTTATTTTATCTTTAATCATATTATATATTTATATATATACTTGTATATGTATCTGTATAAATATGGATATAAATATATATCTGTATCAGTTATATATATATATATATATTTGTTATATATATGTTTATATATATATATATATATTATATTTTGTAATATCAAATAATATAATTCTGTTTACAAAATAATATTAATACTAATAAGGATAAAAGTAATTACAAAAATAAAAATGATGTCATTAATAATAACCATGTTAATTTGTATTATAAAGTTTCTAACTAAAATAATAATGATAATGATAATAATTATCATAAAGTGTATAACAATAATATTTCTAATAACAATACTACTAAATCTACTAATACTACTAATAATGACCAAAATATTAATGATATTATATCAATTATATATCAAGGTTATATCTGTAGATTATTTATTTAATTAATAATACCAGTTTTGATATAAATAATAAATAATCTGACCAACTATATTTATACTTATATTCATTATAAATATACACATATTTATTTACAATCTTGTGTTCGTGAATCGTCAGGCATGGTCAAAGGGTAACTTGATTATAGATTTCAAACTTTCGAGACTCAAAATCACAAATTTTGCTTATCGTATCGGAATCATATAAAGATTAAGGTTTAAATTTGGTCGGAAATTTCCGGGTCGTTACATTTTCATTCCGGGATTTCGGGTTGTTGAAGTAGACCTGATGGTTTCTGATGCTCAGCTTTGACCTTAGAACACGTCAAACATTCTCCTACGTATTTAGCAACATCGGCTTTCATACCCGGCCACCAAAAATGTTTCTTGAGATCCTTATACATCTTCCCCGTTCCAGGATGTATTGAGTATCTGGTTTTATGAGCTTCTCTAAGTACCATTTCTCTCATATCTCCAAATTTTGGTACCCAAATCCTTTCAGCCCTATACCGGGTTCCGTCTTCCCGAATATTAAGATGCTTCTCCGATCCTTTGGGTATTTCATCCTTTAAATTTCCCTCTTTAAAAACTCCTTGTTGTGCCTCCTTTATTTGAGTAGTAATGTTATTATGAATCATTATATTCATAGATTTTACTCGAATGGGTTCTCTGTCCTTCCTGCTCAAGGCATCGGCTACCACATTTGCCTTCCCCGGGTGGTAACGAATCTCAAAGTCGTAATCATTCAATAATTCAATCCACCTACGCTGCCTCATATTCAGTTGTTTCTGATTAAATATGTGTTGAAGACTTTTGTAGTCGGTATATATAATACTTTTGACCCCATATAAGTAGTGCCTCCAAGTCTTTAATGCAAAAACAACCGCGCCTAATTCCAAATCATGCGTCGTATAATTTTGTTCGTGAATCTTCAATTGTCTAGACGCATAAGCAATCACCTTCGTTCGTTGCATTAATACACAACCGAGACCTTGCTTTGATGCATCACAATAAATCACAAAATCATCATTCCCTTCAGGCAATGACAATATAGGTGCCGTAGTTAGCTTTTTCTTCAATAACTGAAACGCTTTCTCTTGTTCATCATTCCATTCAAATTTCTTCCCTTTATGCGTTAATGCAGTCAAGGGTTTTGCTATTCTGGAAAAGTCTTGGATGAACCTTCTGTAGTAACCAGCTAGTCCTAAAAACTGGCGTGTGTGTTTCGGAGTTTTCGGGGTTTCCCACTTTTCAACAGTTTCTATCTTTGCCGGATCCACCTTAATACCTTCTTTGTTCACTATGTGACCGAGGAATTGAACTTCTTCCAACCAAAATGCACACTTTGAAAACTTAGCGTACAATTCTTCCTTCCTCAATACTTCTAACACCTTTCTCAAATGTTCACCATGTTCTTGGTCATTCTTTGAGTAAATAAGTATGTCATCAATGAAAACAATGACAAACTTGTCAAGGTATGGTCCACACACTCGGTTCATAAGGTCCATGAACACAGCTGGTGCATTAGTTAAACCAAACGGCATGACCATAAACTCGTAATGACCGTAACGTGTTCTGAAAGCAGTCTTTGGAATATCATCTTCTTTCACCCGCATTTGATGATACCCGGAACGTAAGTCAATCTTTGAATAAACAGACGAGCCTTGTAGTTGATCAAATAAGTCGTCGATTCTCGGTAGTGGGTAGCGGTTCTTGATAGTAAGTTTGTTCAACTCTCGGTAGTCGATACACAACCTGAATGTTCCATCTTTCTTCTTGACAAACAAAACAGGAGCTCCCCACGGTGATGTGCTTGGTCGAATGAAACCACGCTCTAAAAGTTCTTGTAATTGGCTTTGCAGTTCTTTCATCTCACTGGGTTCGAGTCTGTAAGGAGCACGAGCTATTGGTGCAGCTCCTGGTACAAGATCTATTTGAAATTCAACGAATCGATGTGGGGGTAATCCCGGTAATTCTTTCGGAAATACATCGGGAAATTCTTTTGCAATGGGAACATCATTGATGCTCTTTTCTTCAGTTTGTACTTTCTCGACGTGCGCTAGAATAGCATAGCAACCTTTTCTTATTAGTTTTTGTGCCTTCAAATTACTAATAAGATGTAGCTTCGTGTTGCCCTTTTCTCCGTACACCATTAAGGGTTTTCCTTTTTCTCGTATAATGCGAATTGCATTTTTGTAACAAACGATCTCTGCTTTCACTTCTTTCAACCAGTCCATACCGATTATCACATCAAAACTCCCTAACTCTACTGGTATCAAATCAATCTTAAATGTTTCGCTAACCAGTTTAATTTCTCGATTCCGACATATATTATCTGCTGAAATTAATTTACCATTTGCTAATTCGAGTAAAAATTTACTATCCAAAAGCGTCAATGGACAACTTAATTTAGCACAAAAATCTCTACTCATATAGCTTCTATCCGCACCCGAATCAAATAAAACGTAAGCAGATTTATTGTCAATAAGAAACGTACCCGTAACAAGCTCCGGGTCTTCCTGTGCCTCTGCTGCATTAATATTGAAAACTCTTCCGCGGCCTTGTCCATTCGTGTTCTCCTGGTTCGGGCAATTTCTAATAATGTGGCCCGGTTTTCCACATTTATAACAAACTACATTGGCATAACTTGCTCCGACACTACTTGCTCCGCCATTACTTGTTCCGACACCATTTGTTCCTTTCGTTCTATTAACCCCTGGTCCGTAGACCTCACACTTCGCCGCGCTATGACCATTTCTTTTACACTTGTTGCAAAATTTGGTGCAGAACCCCAAGTAATACTTTTCACACCTTTGGCATAGCTGCTTCTGATTGTTGTTGTTGTTGTTGTGGTTATTATTGTTGTTGGGATGATTGTTGTAGTTGCTGATGTTGTTTTTGTTGTTGTTGTTGGGCCGTTTGTTGTAGTTGCGATTGATGTTGCGATTGTTGGGATAATTGTTGCGATTATTGTTGTAATTGCTGCTGTTGTTGTATTGGTGATTCTTATCACCGTTTTCCTCCCACTTTCTTTTGACTTGCTTCACATTGGCCTCTTCAGCCGTCTGTTCTTTAATTCTTTCCTCAATCTGGTTCACTAGTTTGTGAGCCATTCTACATGCCTGTTGTATGGAGGCGGGCTCGTGTGAACTTATATCTTCTTGGATTCTTTCCGGTAATCCTTTCACAAACGCGTCGATCTTCTCTTCCTCATCTTCGAATGCTCCCGGACACAATAGGCACAATTCTGTGAATCGTCTTTCGTACGTGGTAATATCAAATCCTTGGGTTCGTAACCCTCTAAGTTCTGTCTTGAGCTTATTGACCTCGGTTCTGGGACGGTACTTCTCGTTCATCAAGTGCTTGAATGCTGACCACGGTAGTGCGTACGCATCGTCTTGTCCCACTTACTCTAGATAGGTATTCCACCATGTTAACGAAGAACCTGTGAAGGTATGCGTAGCGTACTTCACTTTGTCCTCTTTAGTACACTTACTTATGGCAAACACCGATTCGACCTTCTCGGTCCACCATTTCAATCCGATCGGTCCTTCGGTTCCATCAAATTCCAAAGGTTTGCAGGCAGTGAATTCTTTGTAGGTGCATCCTACACGATTTCCTGTACTGCTAGATCCAAGGTTATTATTGGTATGTAGCACAGCCTGTACTGCGGCTAGGTTTGAAGCTAGAAAAGTACGGAATTCCTCTTCATTCATATTCACGGTGTGTCGAGTAGTCGGTGCCATATCCTTCAAAATAGTCAAATGGAACAAGTTAATCATACAGAATATTAAGAGTAGTTAATAGTATTTCGTAGCATAATATGAACTCATTTATAAAAGCTTTTTCTTCATATTAGCGTTTTATAAGTTTAAATTCGGGTAGTACCTACCCGTTAAGTTCATACTTAGTAGCTAATATATAATTCAACTACTACAATTCTATATGAAAAACTGATTATAATAATATTTCGCGTTCAAACTTTTACACAATATTTTACAAACTTACAATACCGCTTATTTTACATATAGCATGAAATATAGCACACAATAAATTTGATACAAGATGGTTGTGAAGATAATTCTAGCTAGTACACAAGTCGTTCAGCAAAGGCAATAAAGACACGTAATTCATACGTCCAGAAACAAGTCATGCATTCTGGTTTTACTAGGATTACTTCCCATCCTTAGTCTTGTGGAACATAACCGTTATGGCCGTTGATAAGACAGCGTGTTGTAACGTCGTCAAAGGGACGAGGGTTACGTAATGTCCAACAGTCCCGTAACAATCTAAAAACCTCATTTCTTACCCCAATTACCGATTCCGTCACTTGTGGGAACGTTTTGTTTAATAGTTGTAGCCCGATGTTCTTGTTCTCACTTTGGTGAGAAGCGAACATTACTAATCCGTAAGCATAACATGCTTCTTTATGTTGCATGTTAGCCACTTTTTCTAAATCACGAAGTCCAATATTCGGATATATTGAGTCAAAATAATTTCTTAACCCATTGCATAAAATAGCATTTGGGTTCCCCGCAATATATGCGTCAAAGTAAACACATCGTAACTTATGGATTTCCCAATGTGATATCCCCCATCTTTCGAACGAAAGCCTTTTATAAACCAAGGCATTCTTGGAACGTTCTTCGAATGTCTTACAAACTGATCTCGCCTTAAATAGTTGTGCCGAAGAATTCTGACCGACTTTAGACAAGATTTCATCAATCATGTCTCCGGGTAGGTCTCTTAAAATATTGGGTTGTCTATCCATTTTGTGTTTTTATACTGTAAAATAGACAAGAGTTAGATTCATAAAAAAATACTTATTAATACAAGCAATTTTTACATATATCATAAAGCATAAGCACACTATATTACTTATATTACACCACACGAATACAACTATCTTATTCCGACTTGCTTGTTTCTTCTTCTTCGGTTTTGGTTCGTTTTGCCAAGTTTCTAGGGATATATGATGTTCCCCTAATACGAGCCGTTGTTATCCACATTGGTTTAGAAAAACCTGGTGGTTTAGAGGTTCCCGGGTCATTGTTACAACTTAAGGACTTCGGGGGTTGACGATACATATAAAGTTCATCGGGGTTGGAATTAGATTTCTCTATTTTTGTGCCCTTTCCCTTATTATTTTCTTTTGCCTTTTTAAATTCAGTAGGGGTAATTTCTATAACATCATCGGAATTCTCGTCGGAATCCGATTCATCGGAGAATTGGTAATCCTCCCAATATTTTGCTTCCTTGGCGGAAACACCATTGACCATAATTAACCTTGGTCGGTTGGTCGAGGATTTTCTTTTACTTAACCGTTTTATTATTTCCCCCACCGGTTCTATTTCTTCATCCGGTTCCGATTCTTCTTCCGGTTCCGATTCTTCTTCCGGTTCCGACTCTTCTTCCGGTTCCTCTTCGGGAACTTGTGAATCAGTCCACGAATCATTCCAATTTACATTTGACTCTTCATTATTATTAGGTGAGTCAATGGGACTTGTTCTAGAGGTAGACATCTATCACATAATATCAAACGCGTTAAGAGATTAATATATCACATAATATTCACATGTTAAAAATATATAGTTTCCAACAAAATTTGGTAAGCAATCATTTTTCAAGTAAACACGGTCGAAGTCCAGACTCACTAATGCATCCTAACAAACTAGATAAGACACAATAATGCAAAATTCTGGTTCTCTAAGACCAACGCTCGGATACCAACTGAAATGTCCCGTTCTTATTGATTAAAAACGTTCCATATTAATTGATTTCGTTGCGAGGTTTTGACCTCTATATGAGACGTTTTTCAAAGACTGCATTCATTTTAAAACAAACCATAACCTTTATTTCATCAATAAAGGTTTAAAAAGCTTTACGTAGATTATTAAATAATGATAATCTAAAATATCCTGTTTACACACGACCATTACATAATGGTTTACAATACAAATATGTTACAACAAAATAAGTTTCTTGAATGCAGTTTTTACACAATATCATACAAGCATGGACTCCAAATCTCGTCCTTATTTAAGTATGCGACAGCGGAAGCTCTTAATAATCACCTGAGAATAAACATGCTTAAAACGTCAACAAAAATGTTGGTGAGCTATAGGTTTAACCTATATATATCAAATCGTAACAATAGACCACAAGATTTCATATTTCAATACACATCCCATACATAGAGATAAAAATCATTCATATGGTGAACACCTGGTAACCGACATTAACAAGATGCATATATAAGAATATCCCCATCATTCCGGGACACCCTTCGGATATGATATAAATTTCGAAGTACTAAAGCATCCGGTACTTTGGATGGGGTTTGTTAGGCCCAATAGATCTATCTTTAGGATTCGCGTCAATTAGGGTGTCTGTTCCCTAATTCTTAGATTACCAGACTTAATAAAAAGGGGCATATTCGATTTCGATAATTCAACCATAGAATATAGTTTCACGTACTTGTGTCTATTTTGTAAATCATTTATAAAACCTGCATGTATTCTCATCCCAAAAATATTAGATTTTAAAAGTGGGACTATAACTCACTTTCACAGATTTTTACTTCGTCGGGAAGTAAGACTTGGCCACTGGTTGATTCACGAACCTATAACAATATATACATATATATTAAAGTATGTTCAAAATATATTTACAAAACTTTTAATATATTTTGATGTTTTAAGTTTATTAAGTCAGCTGTCCTCGTTAGTAACCTACAAGTAGTTGTCCACAGTTAGATATACAGAAATAAATCGATAAATATTATCTTGAATCAATCCACGACCCAGTGTATACGTATCTCAGTATTGATCACAACTTAAACTATACATATTTTGGAATCAACCTCAACCCTGTATAACTAACTCCAACATTCACATATAGAGTGTCTATGGTTGTTCCGAAATATATATAGATGTGTCGACATGATAGGTCGAAACATTGTATACGTGTCTATGGTATCTCAAGATTACATAATATACAATACAAGTTGATTAAGTTATGGTTGGAATAGATTTGTTACCAATTTTCACGTAGCTAAAATGAGAAAAATTATCCAATCTTGTTTTACCCATAACTTCTTCATTTTAAATCCGTTTTGAGTGAATCAAATTGCTATGGTTTCATATTGAACTCTATTTTATGAATCTAAACAGAAAAAGTATAGGTTTATAGTCAGAAAAATAAGTTACAAGTCGTTTTTGTAAAGTAGTCATTTCAGTCGAAAGAACGACGTCTAGATGACTATTTTAGAAAACAAACTTCCACTTTGAGTTTAACCATAATTTTTGGATATAGTTTCATGTTCATAATAAAAATCATTTTCTAAGAATAACAACTTTTAAATCAAAGTTTATCATAGTTTTTAATTAACTAACCCAAAACAGCCGCGGTGTTACTACGACGGCGTAAATCCGGTTTTACGGTGTTTTTCGTGTTTCCAGATTTTAAATCATTAAGTTAGCATATCATATAGATATAGAACATGTGCTTAGTTGATTTTAAAAGTCAAGTTAGAAGGATTAACTTTTGTTTGCGAACAAGTTTAGAATTAACTAAACTATGTTCTAGTGATTACAAGTTTAAACCTTCGAATAAGATAGCTTTATATGTATGAATCGAATGATGTTATGAACATCATTACTACCTTAAGTTCCTTGGATAAACCTACTGGAAAAGAGAAAAATGGATCTAGCTTCAACGGATCCTTGGATGGCTCGAAGTTCTTGAAGCAGAATCATGACACGAAAACAAGTTCAAGTAAGATCATCACTTGAAATAAGATTGTTATAGTTATAGAAATTGAACCAAAGTTTGAATATGATTATTACCTTGTATTAGAATGATAACCTACTGTAAGAAACAAAGATTTCTTGAGGTTAGATGATCACCTTACAAGATTGGAAGTGAGCTAGCAAACTTGAAAGTATTCTTGATTTTATGTAACTAGAACTTGTAGAATATATGAAGAACACTTAGAACTTGAAGATAGAACTTGAGAGAGATTAATTAGATGAAAAAAATTGAAGAATGAAAGTGTTTGTAGGTGTTTTTGGTCGTTGGTGTATGGATTAGATATAAAGGATATGTAATTTTGTTTTCATGTAAATAAGTCATGAATGATTACTCATATTTTTGTAATTTTATGAGATATTTCATGCTAGTTGCCAAATGATGGTTCCCACATATGTTAGGTGAGTCACATGGGCTGCTAAGAGCTGATCATTGGAGTGTATATACCAATAGTACATACATCTAAAAGCTGTGTATTGTACGAGTACGAATACGGGTGCATACGAGTAGAATTGTTGATGAAACTGAACGAGGATGTAATTGTAAGCATTTTTGTTAAGTAGAAGTATTTTGATAAGTGTATTGAAGTCTTTCAAAAGTGTATAAATACATATTAAAACACTACATGTATATACATTTTAACTGAGTCGTTAAGTCATCGTTAGTCGTTACATGTAAGTGTTGTTTTGAAACCTTTAGGTTAATGATCTTGTTAAATGTTGTTAACGCAATGTTTATAATATCAAATGAGATTTTAAATTATTATATTATCATGATATTATCATGTATGAATATCTCTTAATATGATATATATACATTAAATGTCTTTACAACGATAATCGTTACATATATGTCTCGTTTAAAAATCATTAAGTTAGTAGTCTTGTTTTTACATATGTAGTTCATTGTTAATATACTTAATGATATGTTTACTTATCATATTATCATGTTAACTATATATATATCCATATATATGTCATCATATAGTTTTTACAAGTTTTAACGTTCGTGAATCACCGGTCAACTTGGGTGGTCAATTGTCTATATGAAACATATTTCAATTAATCAAGTCTTAACAAGTTTGATTGCTTAACATGTTGGAAACATTTAATCATGTAAATATCAATCTCAATTAATATATATAAACATGGAAAAGTTCGGGTCACTACATATTACCTACCCGTTAAAATATTTTCACCATTAACAATTTGTACGAAAGAATTTTTAATTACAATCTTTATGAAAATGTACTTGTATATATATTTTCTTCAGATGCAATCATGGATTTAATGAGTTAATATGATATTAAACTCATTTGATTTACCGTTAGAATATGAATATATAATCTCTTAAAACATTATAGATTATATAATCGCCATGTCGATCGAAGATAAATAATGTAGAATGATTCGTAGAATGATAATTATGCTCGAGGTACAGAATGAGATGTTGAGGCATGTGATGTTGATACTTGGATTGTTGGTGGTACTGATGTTGGCAGTGCTGTTGCTGAAGCTGGTAGATTTTGAACCACGTTTTTCCAAATTGATTTCTCAAGCGCGAATTGCGTTGACTTCTTCGATTACTCTGGGATGATTGTCGGTAAGAACGAGCGAATGAATAAGGTTTAGAATCTGGCTTGTAATATAGTTGTGGCGAGATACTCCGGAAATAAGAGAAAATGGTATTACGAATAAGTTCGCCGGTAAGTGCTTCAGGTTCTTCGCTAAGAGGTGATTTTGGTTGCTGGAAAGGATCACCTTCTTCTTGTCTCCATTGATTATGTCGACTACGAACTCATCAGATAAATTGGGGACGAATGATTGGTTGATTCATTCTAGTGATGCATGCTTTCAGAGCTCAGGTGGCTATCCATATCGAAATAGCTGTCGGAATAACTATCGGAATAGCTGTCGGAATCTGAGGGACTTGAGCTAGTAGAGGAATTCATTTCATACGATCAAACGAAGGATTTTCGATGAGAAATAGATTATAGGATGTACATTAGTACCCTGCAGTATATAGTTTACATATGCATATATAATACTAAAATCCCATAAGTTACGGTGGAATCTACGGAATATGTAAGGCAAAGTTTACAGTAAGTGATACGCTAAGATATGAATTAGGAGATACGCTAAGATATGAATTTTTGTCTATACACTAATCATGCAATCCAGGCAGTAAGATATGTCTAGATTAAGAATGATAAGCAAGTAATTTCCTAAGGATGATAAGCGGATGATTTTCGACATGAAATGATAAGCAAAACTTTTGACATGCAGACACGGTTCAAGTCCAGACTTATTAATATAACCTAAAAACTACTAGGTCGAAGTCCAGACTCACTAATGCATCCTAACGACTTATCAGTTAGACACACTAATGTAGACCTGGTTCGCTAAGACCACTGCTCTGATACCAACTGTAGCGACCCGTCCTAATCCATCCGGACGAAGTCCACATCGATTACAAACGAATCACAATAGTTGATTACATCGCGAGGTACTTGACCTCTATATGATACATTTTACAAACATTGCATTCATTTTTAAAAGACAAATTTTCATTTCATTGAAAGTTGACGACATTCATACCATTTATAATACATCCAACTATAATTGACTTAATAATAATCTTGATGAACACAACGACTCGAATGCAACGTCTTTGAATTATGCCATGAATGACTTCAAGTAATATTTCTAAAATGAGCAAATGCACAGCGGAAGATTTCTTTCGTACCTGAGAATAAACATGCTTTAAAGTGTCAACCAAAAGGTTGGTGAGTTCATTAGTTTAACATAAATAATCATTTCATAATTTTAATAGACCACAAGATTTCATATTTCCATTTCTCATAAACATACGTCTCATGCATAGAGACAAAAATATCATTCATATGGATTAAACACCTGGTAATCGACATTCACAATATGCATATAAGAATATCCCCATCATTCCGGGATCCTCCTTCGGACCTGATACAAATTTCGAAGTACTAAAGCATCCGGTACTTTAGATGGGGCTTGTTGGGCCCAATAGATCTATCTTTAGGATTCGCGTCAATTAGGGTGTCTGTTCCCTAATTCTTAGATTACCAGACTAAAAAGGGGCATATTCGGTTTAATAATCCAGCCATAGAATGTAGTTTTAAGTACTTGTGTCTATTTCGTCAAACATTTATAAATCAGTGCATGTATTCTCAGTCCCAAAAATATATATTGCAAAAGCATTTAAAAAGGGGGCAAATGAAACTCACGCATATAAATATTGTAAAACAGTAAATAAAGCATTTGCATGTATTCTCAGCCCAAAAATGTAAAGAGTAAAAAGGGAGCAAATGAAACTCACAATATTGTATTTTGTAGTAAAAATACATATTACGATATTTAACAACTGAACAATGCAGGATTGGCCTCGGATTCACGAACCTATATTAGTATTATATATCAGATAATATCATAAACGTATAATTATAATAAATCGAATATTAATTATATAATATTTATAAAAGTTTTATGTTAAATTCCAATATGTACTTTATTTATTTATTACATCCTTAAATTTATATGTTATATAAGTATATTAAATATATTTGTTTTTTTTATATACTATAATATTAAGTTATCATAATATTCAATTATTAATACTAAGATAGAAGTTCTTTGGTAAAATATTTTAATAATTTTATTTATAACTTATAATAATATATTTATGTTTATGTTATTGATACCGTATTATATTTTAATGTTCATGTAAGTTATATAATGTTTTACTTTATCTATAAAATTTTATAATAATGTCTAATTAATATTATATCAATGTTTTATAATAAAATTACAATTTATCTTTTATGAATAAATTTAGTTAATATATAATAATTATATCCATGTTATTAATGATATTATATGCAAATTTAAATAATAATAACATATTAAATATAATAATTTGTAATGTATTTTGAAATCTTTATATGAAAATTTTAATAATAATAATAATAACTATCATAATGATACAAATTTTAGTGATATTTCTATTAGTAATGTTTATAATAATAATAATAATAATAATAATAATAATAATAATAATAATAATAATAATAATAATAATAATAATAATAATAATAATAATAATAATAGTAATAATAATACTAATACTAATAATAATAATAATAATAATAAATCAATAAATCAATAATAAATAAAGATCTGTACGCGTTGTCTATGTTCCCAAATCAGATCGATAGAAAGAGAGAAAAAAAAAGAAAAAAAAAATGCAGAGAAGAGCGATTCACGATTTAGGGTTTTTCGATCCTTCAACAGATCAATTAATCAATAATCATAAATGTTTAATAGGCATCGGTTCATTATCGTCATCGTTCAGTCGTCGTTATCATCAATCCCTAATCATCTTTGTCATCGAAGAACAATCAAAGAAACTGAAATAGTTGTTGGTGTGTAATTGATCTTCGTTCAAATTAAGAAGGAAGATTCATCATCGTATCGTGTAGTACCAAGGATTGCATCAAATTATCATCCATCGTTCATGAAATCGGTTCTTTAATTGATTAATTAGGTAATTGGTTCCTTATCAATCTGTTAATTCCTTTATTCCTCTATATACATTCTGTATCCTAATTTGATCGAACAAAATCAATCGTCTACAATAACTGTATTTACTAATATAATTGATTTTATAATTTCCCCAATTTGGATTAAAAAAATAAAAATAAAAATAAAATAAAATAAATAAAATAAAAATTAAATCGTCGGTTAGACTGACATCATCTTTTCTGTTTTTCCGAGTTCATCTTCTAGCTTGGTTCATCTAATTCGTTTCACTTATGGCTGCAACAATTCATCTGTATTTATTCTTACATTTATTAATATTTGTTAGGTATGCTTTTTGTATTTAATTTGCAAAACTTTAATTTATAAGTTCTAGTATGTTTTCTGTATGTAAATTAGTTTGAACTTTAGAAATCTTTAATTTGGAATCTAAGTTATTAAATTTGAGTTTATTAAAATAATTAGATGATAAAGATTTATAGATTGATAACCTGTTTATGGAGTGAAGGTTGAACAGGAAATGATCAACAGGTAGCAGGTGGTTTTGGTTCTCTTTGCAGATTAAACAGAAAACAGATAACAACAGAAGCTGGGAATGATCGTGCAGCAGTCACACATATGGTGGTGGTTTGTTGTGAAAACAGAATACAGAAAATGAATTATACAGCAGTTATAGTTATTAACTTTATCAAGGAGATGATCAAATGATGTTTGATTTGTTTGCAGGTCGACAGAAACAAGAACAAATGGGTATAATAACTTTTATGATGGAGTTATGGTTTGAGTAATCTGAAAGCAGAAAGATGTTGCAGCGGCTGCAGCAGTCCTTTGATGGTGGGTCTTCGATAGAGAAACAGGAAAACAATCGATGAAGGTTGTTTTGAGGGTGAAGGTGATCGGCTAAAATGGTTTAGCCAAAGGGTGGTGGTGATTTTGTTGGTTGTTGAATTCAACAGAACACAGGTCAATAGTATTGAATCGTGCAAGTGCGGGTGATCTAGTGACGATATTTAGGGGGTGTTCATGGGTGGTTTATGGTGGACGAAAGGTTGTAAGGGTGTTGGCTGGAAAAGTGGTGCAAGTGTTCACAAAGGGGTTGAAAGACTTAATAATTGCTTGCATTTTCTTCATCACATGTATCGAATACATACAAGAGGTTGTTATTTGGTTTTGTTGTAATTGGCTAATGTCAATTAGTGTGGGGTATTAGATTTTGATGATAGCAACTGATTGAATTAGTATATGTATATATAATAGTAATTAAAACAATGAGTCATGAATCCAGTTGTAAATTTTGTAGGCAAGTCATCGACATTAAATTACAAGTGGAACTCTAATTGACTGGCTTTGTATATATATATATATATATATATATATATATATATATATATATATATATATATATATATATATATTAATGAGTTAAAGAAATACTACTATGAATGATAGCACTAGTGGATACAAGGTGGTCTTGAAAAGTAGAAATCATATTAGTGTTTTATACCGAAAGTATTATGAATTGCATATCTCCATCTAACTTATATAGTGGCTAAAGAGTTAAATGAGATTGGACTACTAATCAAATCTTGATTGCAGGCAATGGAGGTTAAAATGTAAATGGCTCACAATTCCATTTGATCTGTCTACTTAAAAATCTCAAGTTTATGTATAACTTGTTTAATTTTAATCGAAACGTCAATCGAATATTACGATGATTTAATATTTAATTTTAATATATTTTATTTATATATATATATAGATATATCATATTTTTTTTATTATTATTTTACATATTAAATTTTAATAATTAAATCATATAATATTTTAAATTATTATTATTATTATTATTTTTTATTTTTTCCAATTATTATTATATACCCATATATTTAAATATATGTGCATCTATTTAAAATAGTGGTTCGTGAATCGTCGAGAGTAGTCGAAGGGAAATTGATTACATGAATATAATTCTAAAACTTCCGAGACTCAACAATACAGATTTTGCTTATCGTTTCGGAAACATATAAAGATTAAAGTTTAAATTTGGTTAGAAATTCTCGGGTCATCACATTATCCGTACCAACACCTTTGCATCAACCCACTTGCTGAAGAAATCAATTGCAATAACTAAGAACTTTGCATTTCCCACACATCTTGGAAATGGCCCTACTATGTCGATTGCCCACTTACAAAATGGCCATGCAGATGATACTGAGATTAAATCATACTTGGGTAAATGCTGGATGGTTCCATGCTGCTGACAGGCATCACCTGTTTTGATTACCTCTGCCGTATCTTTGTAAATTGATTGCCAATAATATTCCCTATCGCATTATCCGTCCAACCACAATTCTATAACCAGAATGTTGTGCACACAAACCTTCATGCATCTCTTTTACGACATCTATTGCTTGTTGTGGTGTTAAACACCTTAAATTTGGACCACTGAAGGATTTTCTATAAAGCACTCCATTTTCCAGGACGTAAAGCGGAGCACTTACTTTTATCCATCTTGCTTCCATGGCATCAGTTGCCAGTGTTCCGTCCTGTTAATATGTAACGACCCAAACCAAACCACGTACAATCCACTTAAAATACCAAAATAAAAAAATTTTGTTCGTTCAGCAACTGGCGCAGCGCTCCATAAGGCCGCGCGGCGCGCCAAACTGGTCTGTCCCAAAAGGTTTGAAATGCGAAAAAGATTGGCCACTTCCCGACCTAATTAGACAAAACGCTTTTAACCACACATTCATATTTGTAAAACTAACACGTTCCATTAATAAAATTAGTTTTACGAAAACCAGGCCCACATTGGCCATTTTACGTCTTTCGTATGAAAATACAAGTTTTCAACCACAAGACTTTTAATACAAATAAAGCCGAGCATGGCAATTGGGGATACGCTACCCAATCCTAATCAATCCAAAAGCAAGCCTTCTAAAGCAACTACGCGAGTCACTAGTTCCCACCCGAGCCACCGTCTCCAAGCAATCTATAAAAATGTAAACAACGATTGGGTAAGCTAACGCTTAGTGAGTGAAAATATACTACATACATATATATGCATAAAATGGACACGCCACACAATAATCAAATAACGCATACCGGAGCATCCAAGTATAAAAGCAAGCTAAGCTAAGCATACCGTACGATCACTAAGCAACAAGCTAAATATGTATCAACAAACATAAGTTCACCAACGACGATGTGAACAACGCCAAGAAGCTACACCCGGAGGGTTAGCTACATCACGACAGTACAACAATACATATATAACAATATAAACAACTAAGGTTAACCCATTAACCCATTACCGAATACAAACACCACAACGAAGATTGGCCGAACTACACGAGCCTTAGTAATCCGAAACCACACGAGATTACTATCTTCACGACATCGAGGTTGGCCGAACTACACGAGCCTTAGTAATCCAAAACCACACGAGATTACTACCTCAATAAGATGACCGAACTACACGAGTCATTGTGAATCCGAACTACACGCGATTCACTTCTTCAATAACAAAACCCACGGTTACGGGATTATAAAGTCCACCACATCGGGGTTATCCAAAACCACATCACAATACATGTGATAACGTACACACAAGTGTACACCTCGCCAAAAAGGAGGTCAACCAAAATGCACAACCGTGCCAATTGGACTCATACAAAAGTCCATCAAATCCACCTATATGTGAAGTGAGCTCTATAACCGAGAACCACTTCACCCGACCCGCACCCATCCTACACATACATATGTACATAGGATATTAACACTCACTTTATCGCCTTAATAAACGCTTCCGAATAATCCGCAACTCGTCTATGGAAAGTACCTATTCCATTATCATAAATACCACAATACAATTAGGATGGATTTACAAACCAACCCAATTCGACACTTAGTGCAATTTCTACCCAATTGCACTTCCAAGCACAAACCGTGCCCAAACTAACCAATAATCACTAACACAAGTGACAGTGGTCCTAATATGCCAATTAAACCCGAACACAAGTGTTAAACACTTATCGTTCTCAAAATCGCCCATAAACCCTAATTTTGACCCATAAAGTCAAAATCTCACCATTTACAAGTTTTGACACCAAAACGTATTTAAATCAGTTTTATACTTCAACTTAATCCATCTTAAGTTTATAAACCTCATCTTCCTTTCCAAAGATGAAAACCCGCTTCTTCCTTTCCAAAAATCCCTTTGAATCAAATGGGTGTTTGAGTTTGTTGAGAGAAAATGGAAAGAAAAGGAAAAGAAAAATAGGGAAATGAAATGGGTGGATGAGGTTAAGTCCTCAAATCTGGCTCAAACGCGAAAAGACCGAAATGCGCTTTTAAAAGTCTTAAAATAACCAAAGGAGTCTGCCAGCGAACATTGGCGCGGCGCGACCAGGTGGCGCGGCGCGCGACCAACCAGAATCAGAATCCAGGTCTTACAACTCTCCCCCACTTAAAATCGATAACGTCCTCGTGATCTTCACCACTTAACCACTCCGGACCCACTTAACGGTCCTCAATCATAAGTCCCAATCCGAACTTTTCTAGACAATTCTTCCCAATGAATCACCTTTAACAACTAAGATCGTCACCCGCGATTTATCAAAACCACAATCCGAGCATTAAAACCTGCTCAATTCCCTCTCATCGGGAAAACTCATCCAATCTCTAACCGAGATATCAAACCCTAGCATACCATTACCAAGTATAATGCTAAAGTAACCACATACCAAACTTAAGGTCAACCATCTAAACTGACGAACACTGAGAAGAAGTAAATCCTTACGGATAACACTTACCACTAAACATCCCTTGTAGTGCACAATACGACCCATACGCAACTACCGTAACATCATAACAGACGGCTAAAACCGATAGCGCTCGAAACGACTATGGCAACTCTAATCCAAAGGTGTACAAAATCGACTATCATCACACCCGTAACAACATGTGAGCGAAACACGGCTATCGCATCACTAAACGTACAACATGGTCCTCGCGACCCCACCATCGGCGTATAAAACAACCGATAGCTCCCACAACATGGTCCTTACGACCCCTCGATTGGTGTATCAAACAACCAATAGATCAAACATCATGGTCCTTACCACCCCACCATCGGTGTATAAAACAACCGACATATCACACAACAAGAAGGCTGGCCGAAAACACACGCGCCTTAGTGAATCCGAACTACAAGCGACTCACTACCTTCACCACAACAACAATCGGGATTGGCCGAACTACACGCGCCTTAGTGAATCCGAACTACACGAGAGTCACTATCTCAGAGGAATGACCGAACTACACGAGTCATTTGTGAATCCGAACTACACGAGACTCACTCCTCAATACAATGACCGAAACCACATGAGTCATTTGTGAATCCGAACTACACGAGATTCACTTCCACAATAAGATGACCGAAACCACACGCGTCATCGTGAATCCAAAACCATACGCGATCTACTACCATGATGAAGTCAGCGGACCCTGAAGGTCATGCTTCACCAATCTCAACACCGGATGAAGTCAGCGGACCCCGAAACTCATGCTTCACCGATACAACACTACCACCATGACGAAGTTAGCGGACCCCGAAGGTCATGCTCCACCAATCGCGTACTCCCATGATGAAGTCTGCGGACTCGAAAGTCATGCTCCACCAATCAATAACCATGATGAAGTCAGCGGACCCCGAAGGTCATGCTTCACCAATCAACGCCCTTTTGGCCTCGAACAACGAGTAGCGTAACATCGCGCTCTGCTATACCATAGTGAATCTTAACGGATACCACTAACCATTTACTATACGAATGCGTACACAACGCCAACACAAATCCCGGAAGAACCACCTATATCAAACATAGGCACAAAACAAAAGTTCTCTAGCAGAGAATCCGATACGCACATCCCTTAACCGAGGGATTTCACCTTGCTTGTCAAACACGTCCATTATCTCTCAACAAGATTTACCACATTACCACATCGGTGATAATTCAAATCCAAAATCATAAGTACAATTTAACCGAAATTGTACTCTACCACAAACCGACCAAAACTAGGTCCCAACACAATTTTCGGACCTACTAAAAACGTCATCCGAAATCTCACCCTAAGGCATCCTCGTGCGGGACTGTAACTCCTCCACTTGGAACTACATTCCATCTCCACAACTCGTACAACCGTATAATGCTACCAAGGGTAGACTTTACAACAATTGGGTTCACACGACCCATCACCATATCTTGCTCCAACCTTGAGCATACTAAGGATCTTAACCTATCCTCAAACACTTCGAACAAAAAGTGTACCACGATTACACAAACTATACCCTCGCAATCATCCAATTGCTTTAGTTTGTCAAATTTCACCCGATCACTCATATACTTAAGGGTTTCACTTCGATACCCTAAGTACAATGTAACCGCAACACAATCGGAGTCGAACACCACGCGAGTAGGTATAAAAGAGTCACCTAATATTGCATCACATAGACTCCTTTACTAATATACATCGAGACTTTAAGCACTCGATCTCTCGGGTTTTATCCCACCCGTCGAACCTCATGGTTCATCAACGTCAACACACAAGCGAACAACGCTTAACAACTGTCACCAAAAACCACACTCATGGTTTGGTGTAAACATTTCCCAAATACTAAGGAATGCTTGGTTGCACCAAGTCTTACGCCCTTCGCCCGACAATCAAATGTCACCATATGGTACTTCCATTAGGAACGTCACCCATAACAATAACATGCACAACACAAATGCATTTAATAAACTCAAATTCAACGGCACTTAATAAATAATCAAAGGACATATTTATTAAAACGAAACGTACCTTAACGTCTCCTTGCCGCACCCGTCCCCGCTAACTTGGGACATTCCGACTTACGATGTCCTTCCTCTTGACAATTGAAACACACCATGCCATCACCCTTTGGTACCGAACATTCCCAAGACTTGTGACCTCTTACGCCACAATTGTAACATCGAGACGTACTAGAATCCGGTATACCCATCCGCGTACCACCCGTGCTCACACTCGGACCCTTAGTCCTCTTACTCGGAGCACCATACGAAATAACCCTTCTCTCACTTGAAGATTCACACCTCTTCGATCGTGAATACGACTCGAAACCTCTAGCCAAGTCAAAAAATTCTGCAAACGATTTCGCTTGACCCCGGCTAATTTTACTCTTCAAGTCATCATTCAAGGTCTGATAGAAATCTTGCATCAACAAATGATCATTCCCCAAATACTCCGGACAAAAACGAGCCTTCGCCATAAAGGTCGTCTTGAGAGTATTCAAATCCATAGAACCCTGTTGCAAATTTCGCAACTCATTACGCATTTTCGACAAATCGGCTGAAGTTCGGAACTCCTTGAAGAATTCCTTCTTAAACTCGTCCCATGATAACGCCATAAACAGTTCGCCACCGACAAGATCAATCTTACCATCCAACCAATCCTTTGCTCTACCCCGCAACAAGCTCGTAGCGAGCCTCGTCTTTTTCTCAGGAGGGCATTCAATAGTACGAAAGCACCCTTCGACATCCGAGATCCAAGTTGTTCTTATCAAAGGATCCAGTTTTCCGTCGTACATCGGGGGTTTAGTCCTCATGAAGCTTTTAAGGCAACTCTCCATCTCACCACTACCTTGAAGTTCGGAATACTTCCTATCCATTTCTTCTCGAAACGCACTCATTTGCTTAGCAATGGGGGCCGCAACTCTAGCGTTAAACTCCACGTCGTTCGTCTCGATCACATTTCCAGTCGCCATTCTAAGGAATGCAAAGCGATTAGATCACGAACGTATAAAGCACACACACAATACCGCCCCCATCTTGCTAAACACTCGTCGTACATCACTTGCTAGACCCGATTTGCACCCGTAATAAGGTTTGCAAGTCCTTATTACGCATACACGCCGTATCAACTCGTTAGTACAATGACCGCCTCGCTCGATGATATAAACAAACACAAACAAAATCCTATGCGATATAAACACACGCGAGAATTTTAATCACACGACAATCATATATTAATAATATCCGCATTACTAATATAAACGTTAGTCGACCTATATAAAAGGCACTAACTAAACCCATTCCCACCCGTAATCCTACAAGTCCCGCAACAAATTAAGCACACACACAAGTCTAAGTCTAGGCACCTATCTCAAGTCACCTAAATCCCTTAGACCATGCTCTGATTCAACTTGTAACGACCCAAACCAAACCACGAACAATCCACTTAAAATACCAAAATAAAAAAAATTTAGTTCGTTCAGCAACTGGCGCGGCGCTCGATAAGTCCGCGCGGCGCGCCAAACAGGTCTGTTCCAAAAAGTTTGAAATGCGAAAAAGATTGGCCACTTCCCGACCTAATTAGACAAAACGCTTTTAACCACACATTTATATTTGTAAAACTAACACGTTCCATTAATAAAATTAGTTTTACGAAGACCGGGCCCACATCAGCCGTTTTACGACTTTCGTAAGAAAATACAAGTTTTCAACCACAAGACTTTTAATACAAATAAAGCTGAGCATGGCGATTAGGGATACGCTACCCAATCCTAATCAATCCAAAAGCAAGCCTTCTAAAGCAACTACGCGAGTCACTAGTTCCTACGCTTACCCGAGCCACCGTCTCCAAGTAATCTATAAAAATGTAAATAACGAGAGGGTAAGCTAACGCTTAGTGAGTGAAAATATACTACATACATATATATATGCATAAAATGGACACACCACACAATAATCAAATACCGCATACCGGAGCATCCAAGCATAAAGGCAAGCTAAGCTAAGCATACCGTACGATCACTAAGCAACAAGCTAAATATGTATCAACAAACATAAGTTCACCAATGACGATGTGAACAACGCCAAGAAGCTACCCCCGGAGGGTTAGCTACATCACGACAGTACAACAATACATATATAACAATATAAACAACTAAGGTTAACCCATTAACCCATTACCGAATACCAAACACCACAACGAAGATTGGCCGAACTACACGAGCCACAGTAATCCTAAACCACATGAGATTACCATCTTCACGACATCGAGGTTGGCCAAACTACACGAGCCTTAGTAATCCGAAATCACACGAGATTACTACCTCAATAAGATGACCGAACTACACGAGTCATCGTGAATCCGAACTACACGCGATTCACTTCTTCAATAACAAAACCCACGGTCACGGGATTATAAATCCACCACATCGGGGTTATCCAAAACCACATCACAATATATGTGATAACGTACACACAAGTGTACACCTCGCCAAAAAGGAGGTCAACCAAAATGCACAATCGTGCCAATTGGACTCATACAAAAGTCCATCAAATCCACCTATATGTGAAGTGATCTCTATAATCGAGAACCACTTCACCCGACCCGCACCCATCCTACACATACATATGTACATAGGATATTAACAGTCACCTTGTCGCCTTGATGAATGCTTCCGAATAATCCACAACTCGTCTATGGAAAGTACCTATTCCATTATCATAAATACCACAACACAATTAGGATGGATTTACAAACCAACCCAATTCGACACTTAGTGAAATTTCGACCCAATTGCACTTCCAAGCACAAACCGTGCCCAAACTAACCAATAATCACTAACACAAGTGATAATGGTCCTAATATGTCAATTAAACCCGAACACAAGTGTTAAACACTTATCGTTCTCAAAATCGCCCATAAACCCTAATTTTGACCCATAAAGTCAAAATCTCACCATTTACAAGTTTTGACACCAAAACGTATTTAACTCGGTTTTATACTTCAACTTAATCCATCTTAAGATTATAAACCTCATCGAATCGACATTCGGGTTAAAATCATCAACAAACCCTAATTTCGACTCTAGTCAAAATTAGTCAACCACAAGAACCCTAAAAGTCTCCAAAACATCAATAATCACTAATACTAGTGATTATACACCATTCTCAAGTCTTAAACATGGTTAAATCATTAACCAATCCAAAACTGCCTCTTAACAATTATAAACCCGAATCTTGGTGTTAATCTTCAATTAACAACTAAATGGGTTCCATCTATGAATCATATAATCAAAAGCCCCAAAATTGAATGATGAACACGAAAATGAAATTCAGAGTTAGAGCTTACCACTAGTATGACCGTGTAGCTAAGAACGAGGAGAACAAACTTGTCTACTACGTCAAAGATCAAAACCCGGTTCTTCCTTTCCAAAAATCCCTTTGAATCAAATGGGTGTTTGAGTTTGTTGAGAGAAAATGGAAAGAAAAGGAAAAGAAAAATACGGAAATGAAATGGGTGGATGAGGTTAAGTCCTCAAATCTGGCTCAAACGCGAAAAGACCGAAATGCACTTTTAAAACTCTTAAAATAACTAAAGGAGTCTGCCAGCGACCATTGGCGCGGCGCGCGACCAGCCAGAATCAGAATCCAGGTCTTACATAATATTTCACATATGGAGTTATCCAACACGGTTTCCCTTCCTTAACTTTCATCAATTGACTTATCCTTCAAGACTTCCACCAAAACCTTCTTGTGCAGATGATCAAATGTTAGTGTTGCTAACTTGCTTAAAACGTCTGCCTTCTTATTCTTATTTCTTGATATTTGTACAATCTCCAAAGTTTCAAAATTTTTTGAAATTTTCTCAACCAGCTGCAAATACTGTTTCATAGAGATATCTTTTGCTTTAAACGCTCCATTTACCTGTTGTGCTACAATCTGAGAGTCTACATGTAGTGACCCGAACTTTTCCATGTTTATATATATATTAAATGAAATTGTTATTTACATGATTAAGTGTTTCCAACATGTTAAGCAATCAAACTTGTTAAAAGTGGATTAATTGAAATAGGTTTCATATAGACAATTGACCACCCAAGTTGACCGGTGATTCACGAACGTTAAAACTTGTAGAAACTATACGATGACATATATATGGTTATATATATAGTTAACATGATTTTGTTATAAGTATGTATCTCATTAGGTATTTTAACAATGAGTTATATACATAAAAATGAGACTATTAATTTAAGAAACTCGAAAACGATATATATAACGATTATCGTTATAACAACGTCTTACTAGGTACATATGAATCATATTAAGATATTGATACACTTGGTTAATTATGTTAAATGATAAGTAAATATATTATTAAGTGTATTAACAATGAAATACATATGTAAAAATAAGACTACTAACTTAATGATTTCGAAACGAGACATATATGTAACGATTATCGTTGTAACGACATTTTACTGTATATATATCATACTAAGATATATTATATATCATAATATCATGATAATATAACAATTTAACATCTCATTTGTTATAATAAACAATGGGTTAACAACATTCAACAAGATCGTTAACCTAAAGGTTTCAAAACAACATTTACATGTAACGACTAACGATGACTTAACGACTCAGTTTTAATATACATGTAGTGTTTTAATATGTATTCATACACTTTTGAAAGACTTAAAGACACTTATCAAAATACTTCTACTTAACAAAAATGCTTACAATTACATCCTCGTTCAGTTTCATCAACAATTCTACTCGTATGCACCCGTATTCGTACTCGTACAATACACAGCTTTTAGATGTATGTACTATTGGTATATACACTCCAATGATCAGCTCTTAGCAGCCCATGTGAGTCACCTAACACATGAGGGAACCATCATTTGGCTACTAGCATGAAATAACTCATAAAATTACAAAAATATGAGTAATCATTCATGACTTATTTACATGAAAAGAAAATTACATATCCTTTATATCGAATCCATACACCAACGACCAAAAACACCTAAAAACACTTTCATTCTTCAATTTTCTTCATCTAATTGATCTCTCTCAAGTTCTATCTTCAAGTTCTAAGTGTTCTTCATAAATTCCAAAAGTTCTAGTTTCATAAAATCAAGAATACTTCCAAGATTGCAAGTTTACTTCCAAGTTTTCTAAATCCATTCCAAGTAATCATCCAAGATCAAGAAACCTTTGTTAGTTACAGTAGGTTATCTTTCTAATACAAGTTAATAATCATATTCAAACTTTAATTCAATTTCTATAACTATAACAATCTTATTTCGAGTGGAAATCTTACTTGAAATTGTTTTCGTGTCATGATTCTGCTTCAAGAACTTTCAAGCCATCCAAGGATCCTTTGAAGCTAGATCTATTTTTCTCATTTCCAGTAGGCTTATCCAAGGAACTTGAGGTAGTAATGATGTTCATAACATCATTCGATTCATACATATAAAGCTATCTTATTCGAAGGTTTAAACTTGTAATCACTAGAACATAGTTTAGTTAATTCTAAACTTGTTCGCAAATAAAAGTTAATCCTTCTAACTTGACTTTTAAAATCAACTAAACAAATGTTCTATATCTATATTATATGCTAACTTAATGATTTAAAACCTGGAAACACGAAAAACACCGTAAAATCGGATTTACGCCGTCGTAGTAACACCGCGGGCTGTTTTGGGTTAGTTAATTAAAAACTATGATAAACTTTGATTTAAAAGTTGTTATTCTGGGAAAATCATTTTTATTATGAACATGAAACTATATCCAAAAATTATAGTTAAACTCAAAGTAGAAGTATGTTTTCTAAAATGGTCATCTAGACGTCGTTCTTTCGACTGAAATGACTACCTTTACAAAAACGACTTGTAACTTATTTTTCTGAATATAAACCTATACTTTTTCTATTTAGATTCATAAAATAGAGTTCAATATGAAACCATAGCAATTTGATTCACTCAAAACGAATTTAAAATGAAGAAGTTATGGGTAAAACAAGATTGGATAATTTTTCTCATTTTAGCTACGTGAAAATTGGTAACAAATCTATTCCAACCATAACTTAATCAACTTGTATTGTATATTATATAATCTTGAGATACCATAGACACGTATACAATGTTTCGACCTATCATGTCGACACATCTATATATATTTCGGAACAACCATAGACACTCTATATGTGAATGTTGGAGTTAGCTATACAGGGTTGAGGTTGATTCCAAAATATATATAGTTTGAGTTGTGATCAATACTGAGATACGAATACACTGGGTCGTGGATTGATTTAAGATAATATTTATCGATTTATTTCTGTACATCTAACTGTGGACAACTACTTGTAGGTTACTAACGAGGACAGCTGACTTAATAAACTTAAAACATCAAAATATATTAAAAGTGTTGTAAATATATTTTGAACATACTTTGATATATATGTATATATTGTTATAGGTTCGTGAATCAACCAGTGGCCAATTCTTACTTCCCGACGAAGTAAAAATCTGTGAAAGTGAGTTATAGTCCCACTTTTAAAATCTAATATTTTTGGGATGAGAATACATGCAGGTTTTATAAATAATTTACAAAATAGACACAAGTACGTGAAACTACATTCTATGATTGAATTATCGAAATCG
Organism: Rutidosis leptorrhynchoides; assembly: GCF_046630445.1. Taxonomy (NCBI): domain Eukaryota; kingdom Viridiplantae; phylum Streptophyta; class Magnoliopsida; order Asterales; family Asteraceae; genus Rutidosis; species Rutidosis leptorrhynchoides. The sequence continues at coordinate 334,379,805 of NC_092336.1, read as the reverse complement.
AATATGCCCCTTTTTATTAAGTCTGGTAATCTAAGAATTAGGGAACAGACACCCTAATTGACGCGAATCATAAAGATAGATCTATTGGGCCTAACAAACCCCATCCAAAGTACCAGATGCTTTAGTACTTCGAAATTTATATCATATCCGAAGGGTGTCCCGGAATGATGGGGATATTCTTATATATGCATCTTGTTAATGTCGGTTACCAGGTGTTCACCATATGAATGATTTTTATCTCTATGTATGGGATGTGTATTGAAATATGAAATCTTGTGGTCTATTGTTACGATTTGATATATATAGGTTAAACCTATAACTCACCAACATTTTTGTTGACGTTTAAAGCATGTTTATTCTCAGGTGAATACTAAGAGCTTCCGATTTTGCATACTAAAATAAGGACAAGATTTGGAGTCCATGTTTGTATGATATTCTGTAAAAACTGCGTTCAAGAAACTGATTTCGATGTAACATATTTGTATTGTAAACCATTATGTAATGGTCGTGTGTAAACAGGATATTTTAGATTATCATTATTTGATAATCTACGTAAAGCTTTTTAAACCTTTATTTATGAAATAAAGGTTATGGTTTGTTTTAAAAATGAATGCAGTCTTTGAAAAACGTCTCATATAGAGGTCAAAATCTCGCAACGAAATCAATTAATATTGAACGTTTTTAATCAATAAGAACGGGACATTTCAGTTGGTATCCGAGCATTGGTCTTAGAGAACTAGAAAATTTGCATTAGTGTGTCTTATCGAGTTTGTTAGGATGCATTAGTGAGTCTGGACTTCGACCGTGTTTTCTTTAAAAATGATTGCTTAACATTTTTGTTGGAAACTATATATTATTAACATGTATATATTATGTGATATATTAATCTCTTAACATGTTTGATATTGTGTGATAGATGTCTACCTCTAGCACAAATCCCATTAACTCACCTAATAATAACGAAGAGTCGAATATATATTGGACTGATTCACAAGTTCCCGAAGAAGAACTGGAAGAAGAATCAGAACCGGAAGAGGAGGAACCGGAGGAGGAAATAGAACCGGTGGGGGAAATAATAAAACGGTTAAGTAAAAGAAAATCCTCAACCAACCAACCAAGGTTAATTATGGTCAATGGTGTTTCCGCTAAGGAAGCAAAATATTGGGAGGATTACCAATTCTCCGATGAATCGGATTCCGACGAGAATTCCGATGATGTTATAGAAATTACCCCAACTGAATTTAAAAAGGCAAAAGAAAATAATAAGGGAAAGGGCATAAAAATAGAGAAATCTAATTCCAACCCCGATGAACTTTATATGTATCGTCAACCCCCGAAGCCCTTAAGTTGTAACAATGACCCGGGAACCTCTAAACCACCAGGTTTTTCTAAACCGTTGTGGAAAACGACAGGTAGTATTAGGGGAACATCATATATCCTTAGAAACTTGGCAAAACGAACCAAAACCGAAGAAGAAGAAACGAGTGAGTCGGAATAAGATAGTTGTATTCGTATGGTGTAATATATATAATATAGTGTGCTTATGCTTTATGATATATGTAAAAATTGCTTGTATTAATAAGTATTTTTTTTTATGAATCTAACTCTTGTCTATTTTACAGTATAAAAACACAAAATGGATAGACAACCCAATATTTTAAGAGACCTACCCGGAGACATGATTGATGAAATCTTGTCTAGAGTCGGTCAGAATTCTTCGGCACAACTATTTACGGCGAAATCAGTTTGTAAGACATTCGAAGAACATTCCAAGAATGTCTTGGTTTATAAGAGACTTTCGTTTGAAAGATGGGGGATATCACATTGGGAAACCCATAAGTTACGATGTGTTTACTTTGACGCATATATTGCAGGGAACCCAAATGCTATTTTACGCAACGGGTTAAGAAATTATTTTGACTCAATGTATCCGAATATAGGACTTCATGATTTAGAAAAACCGGCTAACAAACAACATAAAGAAGCATGCTATGCTTACGGGTTAGTAATGTTCGCTTCTCACCAAAGTGAGAAAAAGAACAACGGGCTACAACTATTAAACAAAACGTTCCCACAAGTGACGGAGTCGGTAATTGGGGTAAGAAATGAGGTTTTTAGGTTATTACGAGACTATTGGTCATTACGTAACCCTCGTCCCTTTGACGACGTTACAACACGCTGTCTTATCAACGGCCATAACGGTTAGGTTCCACAAGACCAAGGATGGGAAGTAGTCCTAGTAAAACCAGAATGCATGACTTGTTTCTGGACGTATGAATTACGTGTCTTTATTGCCTTTGCTGAACGACTTGTGTACTAGCTAGAATTATCTTCACAACTATCTTGTATCAAAGTTATTGTGTGCTATATTTCATGCTTTATGTAAAATAAGCGGTATTGTAAGTTTGTAAAATATTGTATAAAAGTTTGAACGCGAAATATTATTATAATCAGTTTTTCATATAGAATTGTAGTAGTTGAATTGTATATTAGCTACTAAGTATGAACTTAACGGGTAGGTACTACCCGAATTTAAACTTATAAAACGCTAATATGAAGAAAAAGCTTTTATAAATGAGTTCATATTATGCTACGAAATACTATTAACTACTCTTAATATTCTGTATGATTAACTTGTTCCATTTGACTATTTTAAAGGAAATGGCACCGACTACTCGACACACCGTGAATATGAATGAAGAGGAATTCCGTACTTTTCTAGCTTCAAACATAGCCGCAGTACAGGCTGCGCTACATACCAACAATAACCTTGGATCTAGCAGTACAAGAAATCGTATAGGATGCACCTACAAAGAATTCACTGCCTGCAAACCTTTGGAATTTGATGGAACCGAAGGACCGATCGGATTGAAACGGTGGACCGAGAAGGTCGAATCTGTGTTTGCCATAAGTAAGTGTACTGAAGAGGACAAAGTGAAGTACGCTACGCATACCTTCACAGGTTCTGTGTTAACATGGTGGAATACCTATCTAGAGCAATTGGGACAAGATGATGCGTACGCACTACCGTGGTCAGCATTCAAGCACTTGATGAACGAGAAGTACCGTCCCAGAACCGAGGTCAATAAGCTCAAGACAGAACTTAGAGGGTTACGAACCTAAGGATTTGATATTACCACGTACGAAAGACGATTCACAGAATTGTGCCTATTATGTCCGGGAACGTTCGAAGATGAGGAAGAGAAGATCGACGCGTTTGTGAAAGGATTACTAGAAAGAATCCAAGAAGATATAAGTTCACACGAGCCCGCCTCCATACAAAAGGCATGTAAAATGGCTCATAAACTAGTGAACCAGATTGAGGAAAGAATTAAAGAACAGACGGCTGAAGAGGCCAATGTGAAGCAAGTCAAAAGAAAGTGGGAGGAAAACGGTGATAAGAATCACCAATACAACAACAACAGCAATTACAATAATAATCGCAACAATTATCCCAACAATCGCAACATCAATCGCAACTACAACAAACGGCCTAACAACAACAACAACAACAACAGCAACTACAACAATCATCCCAATAACAATAACAACCGCAACAACAACAACAATCAGAAGCAGCTATGCCAAAGGTGTGAAAAGTATCACTCGGGGTTCTGCACCAAATTTTGCAACAAGTGTAAAAGAAATGGTCATAGCGCGGCGAAGTGTGAGGTCTACGGACCAGGGGTTAACAGAACGAAAGGAACAAATGGTGTCGGAACGAGTAATGGCGGAGCAAGTAGTGTCGGAGCAAGTTATGCCAATGTAGTTTATTATAAATGTGGAAAACCGGGCCACGTTATTAGAAATTGCCTGAACCAGGAGAACACGAATGGACAAGGCCGCGGAAGAGTTTTCAATATTAATGCGGCAGAGGCACAGGAAGACCCGGAGCTTGTTACGGGTACATTTCTTATTGACAATAAATCTGCTTACGTTTTATTTGATTCAGGTGCGGATAGAAGCTATATGAGTAGAGATTTTTGTGCTAAATTAAGTTGTCCATTGACACCGTTGGATAGTAAATTTTTACTCGAATTAGCAAACGGTAAATTAATTTCAGCAGATAATATATGCCGGAATCGAGAAATTAAACTGGGTAGTGAAATATTTAAGATTGACTTGATACCAGTAGAGTTAGGGAGTTTTGTTGTGATAATCGGTATGGACTGGTTGAAAGAAGTGAAAGCAGAGATCGTTTGTTACAAAAATGCAATTCGCATTATACGAGAAAAAGGAAAACCCTTAATGGTGTACGGAGAAAAGGGCAACATGAAGCTACATCTTATTAGTAATTTGAAGGCATAAAAACTAATAAGAAAAGGTTGCTATGCTGTTCTAGCACACGTCGAGAAGGTACAAACTGAAGAAAAGAGCATCAATGATGTTCCCGTCGCAAAAGAATTTCCCGATTTATTTCCGAAAGAATTACCGGGACTACCTCCACATCGATCTATTGAATTTCAAATAGATCTTGTACCAGGAGCTGCACCAATAGCTCGTGCTCCTTATAGACTCGCACCCAGCGAGATGAAAGAACTGCAAAGCCAACTGCAAGAACTATTAGAACGTGGTTTCATTCGACCAAGCACATCACCATGGGGAGCTCATGTTTTGTTTGTCAAGAAGAAGGATGGTACATTTAGGTTGTGTATTGACTACAGAGAGTTGAACAAACTTACCATCAAAAACCGTTATCCACTGCCGAGAATTGACGACTTATTTGATCAACTACAAGGCTCGTCGGTTTATTCGAAGATCGATTTACATTCTGGATATCATCAAATGCGAGTAAAGGAGGATGATATTCCAAAAACTGCTTTTAGGACGCGTTATGGTCATTACGAGTTTATGGTTATGCTGTTTGGATTGACTAACTCACCAGCTGTGTTCATGGACCTTATAAACCGAGTATGTGGGCCATATCTTGACAAGTTTGTCATTGTTTTCATCGATGACATACTTATTTACTCAAAGAATGATCAAGAGCACGAAGAACATTTGAGAAAAGTGCTAGAAGTATTGAGGAAAGAAAAACTATACGCTAAGTTTTCAAAGTGTGCATTTTGGTTGGAAGAAGTTCAATTATTCGGTCACATAGTGAACAAAGAAGGTATCCAGGTGGACCCAGCAAAGATCGAAACCGTTGAAAAGTGGGAAACCCCAAAAACTCCGAAGCATATACGTCAATTTTTAGGATTGGCTGGTTACTACAGAAGATTCATCCAAGATTTCTCCAAAATAGCAAAACCCTTGACTGCATTAACGTATAAAGGGAAGAAATTTAAATGGAAGGATGAACAAGAGAAGGCGTTTCAATTATTGAAGAAAAAGCTAACTACGGCACCTATATTGTCATTGCCTGAAGGGAATGATGATTTTGTGATTTATTGTGACGCATCAAAGCAAGGTCTCGGTTGTGTATTAATGCAACGAACGAAGGTGATTGCTTATGCGTCTAGACAATTGAAGATTCACGAGCAAAATTATACGACGCATGATTTGGAATTAGGCGCGGTTGTTTTTGCATTAAAGACTTGGAGGTACTACTTATATGGGGTCAAAAGTATTATATATACCGACCAAAAAAGTCTTCAACACATATTTAATCAGAAACAACTGAATATGAGGCAGAGTAGGTGGATTGAATTGTTGAATGATTACGACTTTGAGATTCGTTACCACCCGGGGAAGGCAAATGTGGTAGCCGACGCCTTGAGCAGAAAGGACAGAGAACCCATTCGAGTAAAATCTATGAATATAATGATTCACACTAACCTTACTACTCAAATAAAGGAGGCGCAACAAGGAGTTTTAAAAGAGGGAAATTTAAAGGATGAAATACCCAAAGGATCGGAGAAGCATCTTAATATTCGGGAAGACGGAACCCGGTATAGGGCTGAAAGAATTTGGGTACCAAAATTTGGAGATATGAGAGAAATGGTACTTAGAAAAGCTCATAAAACCAGATACTCAATACATCCTGGAACGGAGAAGATGTACAAGGATCTTAAGAAACATTTTTGGTGGCCAGGTATGAAATCCGATATTGCTAAATATGTAGGAGAATGTTTGACGTCTTCTAAGGTCAAAGCTGAACATCAGAAACCATCAGGTCTACTACAACAACCTGAAATCCCGGAATGGAAATGGGAAAACATTACCATGGATTTCATTACTAAATTGCCAAGGACTTCAAGTGGTTATGATACTATTTGGGTAATAGTTGATTGTCTCACCAAGTCAGCACACTTCCTGCCAATAAGAGAATATGACAAGATGGAGAAGTTAGCACGACTGTATTTGAAGGAAGTCGTCTCCAGACATGGAATACCAATCTCTATTATCTCTGATAGGGATGGCAGATTTATTTCAAGATTCTGGCAGGCATTACAGCAAGCATTGGGAACTCGTCTAGATATGAGTACTGCCTATCATCCACAAAATGATGGGCAGAGCAAAAGGACGATACAAACGCTTGAAGACATGCTACGAGCTTGTGTTATTGATTTCAGAAACAGTTGGGATCGACATCTACCATTAGCAGAATTTTCCTACAACAACAGCTACCATTCAAGCATTGAGATGGCGCTGTTTGAAGCACTTTATGGTAGAAAGTGCAGGTCTCCGATTTGTTGGAGTGAAGTGGGGGATAGACATATTAAAGGTCCGGAGATAATACAAGAAACTACCGAGAAAATCATCCAAATTCAACAAAGATTGAAAACCGCCCAGAGTCGACAAAAGAACTACACGGACAGTAAAAGAAAAGATATAGAGTTTGAAATTGGAGAAATGGTCATGCTTAAGGTTTCAACTTGGAAAGGCATTGTTCGATTTGGTAAACGGGGGAAACTAAATCCAAGGTACATTGGACCATTCAAGATTATAGATCGTGTCGGACCAGTAGCTTACCAACTGGAGCTATCTCAACAACTTGCGGCTGTACATAACACTTTCCACGTCTCAAATTTGAAGAAATGTTTTGCTAAAGAAGATCTCACTATTCCGTTGGACAAAATCCAAATCAATGAAAAACTTCAATTCATTGAAGAACCCGTCGAAATAATGGATCGTGAGGTTAAGAGACTTAAACAAAACAAGATACCGATTGTTAAGGTTCGATGGAATGCTCGTAGAGGACCCGAGTTCACCTGGGAGCATGAAGATCAGATGAAGAAGAAATACCCGCATTTATTTCCAGAAGATACGTCAACACCTCCAACTGCTTAAAATTGCGGGACGAAATTTATTTAACGGGTAGGTACTGTAGTGACCCGAACTTTTCCATGTTTATATATATATATATTAAATGAAATTGTTATTTACATGATTAAGTGTTTCCAACATGTTAAGCAATCAAACTTGTTAAGACTGGATTAATTGAAATAGGTTTCATATAGACAATTGACCACCCAAGTTGACCAGTGATTCACGAACGTTAAAACTTGTAGAAACTATACGATGACATATATATGGTTATATATATAGTTAACATGATTTTATTATAAGTATGTATCTCATTAGGTATTTTAACAATGAGTTATATACATAAAAATGAGACTATTAATTTAAGAAACTCGAAAACGATATATATAACGATTATCGTTATAACAACGTCTTACTAGGTACATATGAATCATATTAAGATATTGATACACTTGGTTAATTATGTTAAATGATAAGTAAATATATTATTAAGTGTATTAACAATGAAATACATATGTAAAAATAAGACTACTAACTTAATGATTTCGAAACGAGACATATATGTAACGATTATCGTTGTAACGACATTTAACCCTATATATATCATACTAAGATATATTATATATCATAATATAATGATAATATAAAAATTTAACATCTCATTTGTTATAATAAACAATGGGTTAACAACATTCAACAAGATCATTAACCTAAAGGTTTCAAAACAACATTTACATGTAACGACTAACGATGACTTAACGACTCAGCTAAAATGTATATACATGTAGTGTTTTAATATGTATTCATACACTTTTGAAAGACTTAAAGACACTTATCAAAATACTTCTACTTAACAAAAATGCTTACAATTACATCCTCGTTCAGTTTCATCAACAATTCTACTCGTATGCACCCGTATTCGTACTCGTACAATACACAGCTTTTAGATGTATGTACTATTGGTATATACACTCCAATGATCAGCTCTTAGCAGCCCATGTGAGTCACCTAACACATGTGGGAACCATCATTTGGCAACTAGCATGAAATATCTCATAAAATTACAAAAATATGAGTAATCATTCATGACTTATTTACATGAAAATAAAATTACATATCCTTTATATTTAATCCATACACCAACAGGGTTGGGCCTAACACACCCCATCCAAAGTACCGGATGCTTTAGTACTTCAAAATTTATATCATATCCGAAGGGTGTCCCGGAATGATGGGGATATTCTTATATATGCATCTTGTTAATGTCGGTTACCAGGTGTTCACCATATGAATGATTTTTATCTCTATGTATGGGATGTGTATTGAAATATGAAATCTTGTGGTCTATTGTTACGATTTGATATATATAGGTTAAACCTATAACTCACCAACATTTTTGTTGACGTTTAAAGCATGTTTATTCTCAGGTGAATACTAAGAGCTTCCGCTGTTACATACTAAAATAAGTACAAGATTTGGAGTCCATGTTTGTATGATATTGTGTAAAAATTGCATTCAAGAAACTGATTTCTATGTAACATATTTGTATTGTAAACCATTATGTAATGGTCGTGTGTAAACAGGATATTTTAGATTATCATTATTTGATAATCTACGTAAAGCTTTTTAAACCTTTATTTATGAAATAAAGGTTATGGTTTGTTTTAAAAATGAATGCAGTCTTTGAAAAATGTCTCATATAGAGGTCAAAACCTCGCAACGAAATCAATTAATATGGAACGTTTTTAATCAATAAGAACGGGACATTTCACTACATATGCACGCAAATGTTTTATTCCCATCTCAGACACTATGCGGAGGCCGGAAAGTAATGCTTTATATTCTGCTTTGTTATTGGATGCATAAAAACAAAACTTTAGTGCATATCTATGTTCTTCCCCTTCCGGAATGGTAAGCACTAATCCTGCACCTACTCCTTCCTCACTTGATGCACCATAAGTGTGTAATTCCCACATGTAATTACTGCCTTTAATATTTTGCGGATGATCCATCTTTTCTGTTATTTCTAATATAAAATCTGCCCAAATTTGACCTTTAACTACATGTCGTGGTGAGAAATTTATTTCAGAATTTCCCAATTCAATTTCCCATTTTGCTAGATGTCCTCACGACTCTGGATTTTTCAAAATCTGCTTTATTGGCTGATCTGTCAAGACAAGAATTGAATGTGCTTGAAAATAAAGTCTGAGCCTTCTAGCTATGTGTGTTAAAGCATATACCAATTTTTCAATTGGCGGATAGTTAGTTTCACTTAGCTGCAATATGTTACTGATAAAATATATTGGCATTTGTACCCCTTTCCGTTCAACGATTAAAACTGAGCTAATAGCCTCTGCGGACGCTGCTAAATACAAAATTAGCGTCTCCCCTACTATCGGTGCTGTTAAAGTAGGCAATTCTTTTAAAAGCCGCTTAATATCCTGAAAAGCTGTTTCAGCCTCTTTCGTCCACATAAAATCTTTTTTGTCTAGACAACTTTTTAAAACCTTCATAAATGGTAGCGATCGATCTACTGCTCTTGATAAAAATCTTGTCAAAGCTGCTAATCTTCCATTCAAGCTTTGTACTTCTTTCTTTGTTTTTGGAGATACCATATCTTCAATTGCTTGAATCTTTTTCGGATTAGCCATAATTCCCCTCTCTGTAACAATATGTCCTAAAAATGTGCCTTCCTCCACACCGAAAGTGCACTTCTTGGGATTTAACTTCATGTTAACTCTTCTCAGTGATTCAAATGTTTCAAGAGTATCTCTGAACATACTTTCTTTTGTATGCCTCTTAATAACAATATCATCAACATAGGCTTCTACATTCCTGCCTATTTGATCCTTAAATGCTTTATCAATCACACGTTGATAAGTTGCTCCTGCATTCTTTAATCCAAAAGGCATCAGGATGTAGCAAAAAATTCCATCTGGTGTGTGGAATGTTGTTTTATCTTGATCTCGTATTGCCATGGGGATTTGATGTTATCCCTTGAATGCATCCAAAAGGGATTTAAATTGATATCCACTTACAGACTCCACTTTCCAATCGATTTCTGGTAAAGGATAGTTGTCCTTTGGACATGCTTTATTTATATCTGTGAAATATACACACATCCTCCATGAATTATCTGGCTTTCTAACCATAACTGGATTTGCTACCCATGTCTGGTATTTCAATTCCCTCAATACCCAGCATCTACTAATTTTTTAACTTCTTCCCTGAGAAATTTTGTTCGATCCGGAGCCATGCCTCTTTTCTTTTGACATACTAGTGGGATATTAGGATTTACACCAAGCCTATGTTCAGCTACATGATGTGGTACTCTAGTCATATCAGAATCTTGCCACGCAAAAACATCTAAATTGATTGCTAAGATTTTGTAAAGCTTTTCCTTTGTTTCTTTTGCTATTGTGTTTCCAATGATAATTTTCTAATCTGGAAATTCTGGATTTGGCGATACTAAACCATCTTCATGTACAATTGGATTAACAGCTGTTTTGATTATTTGCATACACTCTATTGCTCTTCTTCGTTCAGTGTATATCGTGGCAATACCAGCCGGTGTGGGAAATTTCATCATTTCGTGCACCGTTGACGTCACAGTTCCAAATGTCATCATAGTTGATCGACCTAAAATGACATTATACTGTGAATTTGCTTTGACAACTAAAAACTCAATATGACATGTTCATTTGAATGGTGTTTTTCCCAAGACTACTTCTAGCACTATGCTTCCTTCTGACCATGACGGATCATTAGAAAAACTTGCTAAGGGAACAAACGTGTCTTTCAACTTCTCCTTAACTCTTTCTGGTAATTGTTCAAAACAATGCTAATACATGATATCTGCTCCTGCTCTTGTATCAGTATATATTCCCCCAACAATGCAATGTGCTATTCGGGCTTCAGTTGCTACACGAGCATCAGATGGATTAGTGTTAAACATGGAAGGAAAAGCAATCAATTCCTGTTTCTAGTCTTCTAATGCTTCTGCTTTCCTTCGTTACCCGGCTTGCCATGAGTTTATCATGTTTGCTTCAATAGGTGTTATCTTGCGATTATGCCTTTTGGTGCTCTTGAGAGTTGAGTGATCCTTTAGAACGGATGGCACCATTTGTTGGTACTATTTTCCGTATAGCGGCTGTAAGGTACCCGTACAAGACAATAGCTGCTTAGCGTGTGGTGTATAATGTTGATTGATGTTTGCCCTCGAGAAATAATCTCTGCAGACCTGGAACATGGATGAGAGATCCGTGGGGTGGCCTCAATTACTCTTGGGATCAATCTGTAATTGATCCGTATAGCGTATTGCAGCTAAGCGGCTAATGTGCGTTTAGAGTGAGAAAAAACTGTGTGAGAGAGAAAGTGTACTTCTCTCTGACTGAAGTTCAGATGTGAAATGTGGTGACCCAGGGGGTCTATTTATAGGCGTGGAATGTCCGAAATTCTCGGGATACACGTGTCAATCGCTGATTAATTCTGTTACGCGAAATATCCGAAAGGTTGGTGGCACGTGCTGACGTGGCTGCGTGCCACTCACGCACTTAGTAAAAGGGCTTAAGAATTGAAGCTACCTGTAGGGCTTACGCATGATGCTGGGCGGCCTACTAAACGCTAGGCGCCGAACAATGAAAACTGCCAAATTTTGTTATCTTTTGTGCTTTTTGATCCATTCTTCTGTATAAAAATGCTGCATTTATGCGTGTATCCCCTAGGATACACCATTAAGACGGAAGATCATAGCAAAGGTTTGGTGATTCGTTTCCGTAAAACAAATGAAGAGCCAACCAAAGTAAAAAAATATAGAGATTGATCCTATCAGCAGCGAAGCAAGACCCCAGAACACAGACACACCTCTTTCACCTGCTAGTTTAGTTGAGATCCCATCCTTCAACTCAGCTTCAGATGATGATGAGGATGATCGGCCATGCCTAGATATTCTGGTCGACACTCGCCCTCTCTCGACAGTATCAGCTCAAGAGAAGTCGGACTCTTCTTCAGAACTTTCCGAAGTTCCAATCATATCAACCCATGCCAATATGATGTCATTCATCAATGATAATGATGAAGTCTTTGAACACATTATCGAATCCATCAGAAACTTGATGATCAAATTGACAACTCGGTTAACGGAGCGGATTGAAGCTATCGAAGATGAGTATACCCGATACAAATAGAGAAACAATGATGATACACATTATTGGAAGAGAGACTCCAGGAATTTATCATCACACTTCACGATCATATTCGCCGAGAGGACGGGAAAGGGAGCACAATTCAGTAGTTCGTACCATGCAGGAGACAAGGTTTTTTCTGAGATCAGAAGATCATCTACACCAAAGTGTACAATGCTTTGGTAGGATCAGCACTTCCTTATTCCACTACTCAGAGATTGCTACTATCCCTCATCTGTTGAAACATGGAGCTTTCGACCGGACGTCTGACTTCCCACTCCGATTCACAGATGGTCAAAGACATTAGAAGCCTCTTTGTTCTCTTAGATCAAGATGATTTCGAGAGCACACCAGATAGACATGTGATCTATGTTACTATCGATCACTACACCGATCTGATTTTCAAAGAGTTAGAAGCCACAGTTATGGAAGAAGAGCATCGTAACAATCCTTTCTCCCATTTGGATCCCGGCCGAGTTAACCTTACCACATTTATGACATCCGAGCTCAGACGTATCTTCAATGAGTCAACAGATCCGAGCTTCACATTCAAAGCTGGATGCCATGAGATATACGGGAAAGCAGCCACCTTGCTTCTCGAATCAGGATTTCTATTCACCTCCTTCCAGCTCCAACTGATAACTAATCTGTGTCGAACTGCCAACAGTTATTGCAGAGATCCCCATTCTGAAGATTTTGAGATCATGAAGATACAGTTCTTGGAACTATTTGAGGACCTTAGATATGCGCATTCGAGATAAGAAACTATCACCACTAGTACCGCATCTATGACTGACATACATGGACCGTCAATAGGGCTGTGGAGTACATCCTCGTCGGACTTCAGGACTTATCTAGAGCTATCACTGCCCACTACCTCTTCTTCAGAAGATCGACACGAGATATTCCGGACCTTCTCCACCTTTTGGTCCATCACTTTCTCAGGGTTTACCTTCCGAGATATGTTCACCCTCAGCTTAATGAAGACATCATCAGGCGGGATTTGTCTATTTTACCATAGTAGACAAGGTATTGGTCGAGCCAACGACGTTAAACAAAAGCGCTTCTTGAGAGGCAACCCATGAATAAAGTAAAGTTGAAGACAATAAAGGAATGAAGATGACAAAGAGCCTATTAGAGACCAAGAGCCAAGAGATTGCCGAAGCCTTCTGCCTCTTCAAAGTTAGCCAGCTTCTTAAACCGCTTTCTCAGCAGCCAACAAAGGGTACTCGTTTCTTGTTTTTACCGCATTAGCTCTATTTTAAAAATAAATAAATCGTATCCTTGCTTATTACTAAGTGTGGTATTCCATCCCAAATAACCACTAAGACAATGTTTCCCAAAAATCTTTATTAAAAACCCTAAGTGTGAGATTCCACAGTAGGAACACTAGGGACAATGTTCGTCTAAGTGTGGGATAGCAATGTAATGTTTTATCTTATTAAGTTTGTTATTAAGATTCTGTGTTTTTAATCCAAATTTCAAAAATTTTAATCAAAAATAAAACCTTTACGAAAAAGGACTTTCGAAAAACTAAAACGTTTGTGATGTGGCTGAAACGGGCGGTTTTATTCGTGCTGTGTCGTTAGGCCGCATGACATCAGATTCAGTTGATCAGGGTAGCACACAGTTGTTTTGTTTATTTATATTATGCGGGGCCTAAAATTACGTTTACTTTTTAAGATGTAGAAGGTGTAAGTTAACCTAGTGTCATATTTTTGAACTGATTAAAGAATTGAAAATCAAGTGGATAATTGTCTTTTATTTAAATTACCTAGATAAAAGATAGTAGTTGGTTTAAGCTAAAAGTGCTAAGTGCAGAAAGGTAAATAAGTGGAAGGATATCCGGAGTATGCAGATCAGGAAAATGTTGACCAAGATATTAGTGTTGCGTTAGGGAAAGGTAATTATGCTTATGTTAAAGCTATGCTTGGAATGATGTAGATCTGGTTGGATGAGCCAATTACACAGACCTACTTGTCTCTGAACACTCGGAGTTCTCTTAGAGCGGTGAGAAGTATGTCACTTGGTTGTATAATTGAAAGGTAGCTATACCTTGGAGGTTATCCTCAGTAAAGTACTGGATTTATTAGTGAGTTGAGCTCTAATCCTAACCCTCATTATCAGTTTGGTTAACTGAATAACAACGTGCCGTGTTGATTGAACACTGATCACAACCAGAAGGAGTCCGTCGGTTTAAGTTGGCAAAACCTTAAATGAAAACTAACAAACATATCATCATACTAATGAGATATAATAGATCAAGCATTATACAGCATTACAGTTGATATACTGAAAGTAAAGCAGATAGAAACCTAATAAATATCCAAACAGTTGATTTGACTTAATCCAAAGGCAACAATCAAACAAGAACATGCAATAGGCTTGGGTTATACAATGAAGGCACTAACTAGATCTTAATAGTCCCTAAGAAGTCTCTTCGGAATAGTCAATAGGTATACTAGGTCATTCATGTCTCAATTCCTAAGTTCTGTGTTCTAAAAACGCATTAAATGCCTCTCGGGAACTCTAGCCATACCGAGTTCATAGAATCTTTAGATACAGTATAACCAGGGGTCTTAATCCTATGAAGTAGCTAAATCCATATAGATGGACAAGTCCGGATCACAACCTAGGTTGGTCAATCCTTAAGATGCTAGCATACAAATCTATCAAACTTACTAGTTCAGTATTACGACAGTAATCGTACTAAATTAACTTAATTACGCTAACCCAAACTATCATGGCAACATATAGATTAATTAAGCTATCATGGTAATATCGGAATGCATTATTAAACATAAAAGTAAGAACACATGTTTAATACAAAAGACAAGCGTTTCAGATAAAAACCTGAAAAGGCTGAAGAAATCTGCCCGAGATCGCAGGGACTCGCCGGGATATCCTCCGGAAAATAAAAGCTAAGCTAACTACTACTAACTAAAAGCTTGAAAATATGAAGTGAATTACAAATTGAGTGTGTGTTGAAATGGATGGAGAGAGCCCTTTAAATAGACTTAAAATTTGCCTACAAACGGTTGTCAGGCCGTTTGCAGGGGCCATTTTCCAGACCAGCCCATTTGCAGGGGCCGTTTAACTTGGGCGTGTAGCAGGTCGTTTGCAAGCCAGGCAAGCCATTTGGTAGGCCGTTTGTTTTTCCTGGTCAGCTGAAATTCACTGGATCGTAACTTGATTTCTTGTCTTTCACCGTTTCCGTTCTAGAATCTTCGTTTTAGCTCCATTTTACTTTATTCTTTTTGCATCACCTTCATAATTACTTAATCTACAAAATCAACTAAAAAAGCAATAATTTTTCCGACAAAGTTTGAATCTTTATTATTTTATGGCTTAATATCCGGGGTAAAAATGTGACTTTTTGGCTGATATCAAATACTCCACACTTAGCTTTGCTTGTCCTCAAGCAAAAAGCAGGAATATAAGGTTCTTTATAATAGATTCTCCCTTGTCCACCCGTGTATCTTTTTATTATGCCTTCATAAGAAGTCGTCACATCTTTCGAAAGTATTAGAAAAAGTTTCGATCTTCGATGATTTGGTCGCTAGATTTCAATTGCGTCTATAATGAAAAAGGTGTACTTTCCAACTCTCAGATGTAGAGTGTACATGACCAGGCTCCTCACTAGCGGTCACTCATATCACACAAGTGTTTAGGGTGCCCTAATCTAATTGTATTGTCACTAAGAAGCCTGTCGTGTAACAGTTCTCATCATAGGCTTGGTAAAGCATCGATATCTCCACCGGTTAAGTAAGGACGGAACTGATCTTCTTCCTAGTCATTCTTTCAAGAGAAAGACGGGTTATAGGGTTTGTTGGAAATTTATGAATGGTGAAAGTTATCCAGATCTTTTGATTTAGAGAGAATTGATAGATTTTAATTCTTCAGAGTATCCACTTTTGGATAGAGAGTGGTTTGAAATCCGTAAAAAGTTTCTTCGGAAGAGGTGGATTTTGTTAAGACTTTGTCTAGAATTTTCTTTGGCTCCTCCAGTATTTTTCTTTAGGGCAACTTCTCGGGTTTTTCTTTGCCTTTATTTCTAGAGACTTTGCTCTTTCATCAAATATATTTTATTTTATTTTATTTTATATTTTTTTTATCATGGCATACCCTTTTTTCATAACTTTTGTATTTCGTTCCTGGTGCCCAGAGAGGAAGTGATAATCCACTAAAAATAAGTCTTTGACCAATCAAAAACAATCAGGCGTTCAGAATCTTTTAACAAGTGCTTTTAAGCAAATTTGATCGATCTATCTCTTCATTAATCTCTGGATCTTTTGATAAGTGGAAAGGGAAATGAAGGTGAATGGTAATGTATTTTTTTGGGAGTGAATTTGGAGTGAATTTTTCTGATTCATCAATTCTTTATGTGAGTTGGTCGGTTTAAATTGCGTGGAGTGAAAACGAAAATGGATGTCTTTTTGTCTTCTCTATTCAGAATGATTTCGAAAGAGTATCACACCTGCACCACGTATGGCGCTTACTAACCATTGGCTTTGAAACGTATGTCAGAACCAAGTTCTAATTTGAACCGTACACTGGCACGCTCATCACTTAAAATGAAAAAGTACTGTAGATTTGATGGGTCGTATACTTTGGGTCTAAGAGTCCTCACTTTTTGGGAGTAGGGTTCGTTCTTGGTCATGCGTAGCCTTTTACATATTTTCTTAAAAGAAATCTTTTGACACAAAACATAAGTTTCAGCTTAATCGTTTCGTTCTAATGAATGTTCCGAAAACCGATTTCTAGCAATTTTATTAGATCTTTTGGGCAAAACAAGGTAAGAATTTTTCGAAATCACCCAATATCACCTGCTAATTACTTTTTAGACAAAATATTTTTCAAAACTTGGCGTTTTACGGTTACTTGTCCTTTAAACCTTTACCTAATACCCCACACTTAGAAGAACATTGTCCCTAATGTTCTCTAAAAGATAATATTTTAATACTTTATAAATTAAGGATAGTATCTTCTAAAATTTCTAAGTTGGTTGCGGGGGTGACCCCACACTTAGAGATTTTAGTGCGTAATAATTGAAATAAGTTTGAGGAAGGATTACTTCCCTATGGACAAGTTACTTTCCTAGTGATGGGTCTTCCTACGGTCGGTCTCCTAATTGCTGGAAAGGACCAGTCTCTTTTGACAAAATTTCTACATGAAGAACAAAAAGAGAAAGGCAGCATTTCCACTATATACAACTTTATAGTACAATGCTTTGAAAAGATAAAACTAAAAGTAAATATAGTAAAGTAGTCTACGAAATACTATCCTGGTCAATGTGATGAGTCATGTCTGCGAAGTACCCATGAAGTCCAAAGGGATCATCATCATCCTCTAGTCTCGGTAATGTAGTGACCCGAACTTTTCCATGTTTATATATATTAAATGAAATTGATATTTACATGATTAAATGTTTTCAACATGTTAAGCAATCAAACTTGTTAAGACTTGATTAATTGACATAGGTTTGATATAGACAATTGACCTTCCAAGTTGACCGGTGATTCACGAATGTTAAAACTTGTAAAAACTATATGATGACATATATATGGTTATATATATAGTTAACATAATATTATGATAAGTATGTATCTCATTAAGTATTTTAACAATGGGTTATATACATAAAAATGAGACTATTGAATTAAGAAACTCGAAAACGATATATATAACGATTATCGTTATAACAACGTCTTACTAAATACATATGAATCATATTAAGATATTGTTACATTATGTTTAATCATGTTGAATGATAAGTAAACATGTCATTAAGTGTATTAACAATAAACTACATATGTTAAAACAAGACTACTAACTTAATGAATTCGAAACAAGACATATATGTAACAATTATTGTTGTAACAATATTTAACTGTATATATATATCATACTAAGATATACTAATATATCATAATATCATGATAATGTAATAATTGAACATCTCTTTAGATATAATAAAAAATGGGTTAACAACGTTTAACCAGATCGTTAACCTAAAGGTTTCAAAACAACACTTACATGTAACGACTAACGATGACTTAACGAATCAGTTAAAATGCATATACATGTAGTGTTTTAATATGTATTCATACACTTTTGAAAGACTTCAAGATACTTATCAAAGTACTTCTACTTAACAAAAATGCTTACAATTACATCCTCATTCATTTTCATCAACAATTCTACTCGTATGCACTCGTATTTGTACTCGTACAATACACAGCTTCTAAATGTATTTACTATTGGTATATACACTCCAATGATCAGCTCTTATCAGACCATGTGTGTCACTTAACCATGTGGGAACTATAATTTAACATCTTGCATGAAATATCTCACAAAATTACAAACTAATGGAGCCTATATTGCTACTCCATATTCACGTGAATGATATGTACCACAAACACATTCACTTTGCAATTTTCTTGAATTAAATTACTCTCTCTCAAGTGTTCTTCCTTTGTTCTAAGTGTTCTTCATCATCTTCAATAAAATCTAGCTCAATCTAGTTCATAAATCCGTACATAAACCAAGATACAAAACAACTACTCAAGAACACACCAACAACACTTCCAAGTTTGCTAGCTTACTTCCAATCTTGCAAATCCACTTTGTGTGATCATCCAATCTCAAGAAATATTTCTTATTTACCGTAAGATATCTTTCTAATACAAGTTAATACTCATATTCAAACTTTGGTCAATTTCAATAACTTTAACAATCTTATTTCGAGTGGAAATCTTACTTGAACTTGTTTTCGTGTCATTATTCTACTTCAAGAACTTTCAAGCCATCCAAAGATCCTTTGAAGCTATATCTATTTTTCTCATTTCCAGTAGGTTTATCCACAAAACCGAAGGTAGTAATGATGTTCATAACATCATTCGATTCATATATATAAAACTACCTTATTCGAAGGTTTAAACTTATAATCACTAGAGCATAGTTTAGTTAATTCTAAACTTGTTCGCAAACAAAAGTTAATATTTCTAACTTAACTTTTAAAATAAAGTAAACACATGTTCTATATCTATATGATATGCTAACTTAATGATTTAAAACCTGAAAACACGAAAAACACAGTAGAACCAGATATACGCCGTCGTAGTAACACCGCGGGCTGTTTTGGGTTAGTTAATTAAAAACTATCATAAACTTTGATTTAAAAGTTGTTCTTCTGGGAAAATGATTTTTCTTATGAACATGATAATATATCCAAAAATCATGGTTAAACTCAAAGTGAAAGTATGTTTTCCAAAATGGTCATCTAGACGTCGTTCTTTCGACTAAATGACTACCTTTACAAAAACGACTTGTAATCTATATTTCTGACTATAAACTTATAATTTTTCTGTTTAGGTTTGTAAGACCCAAATATTTATTGTACATAATGTATTTATGGTGTACAATGCATGTATGAAGTGTACGAAGCACGTACGTGTTGCTTGCTCGAACGTCGAAGAAAACTGGATGTTGTCTGAAGTGACAAGGTGTGTACGTATCTTTTCAACCCCAAATAAAGTTTGTGTTGATGTTTCAAAGCCTTACCATTGGAAATGAAATCTTATTACGTTTCCAACGATATTTGATTCATCGAAAACGGAGCTACGGTCAAAAAGTTATGGCCAAAACAAGTTTCTGAAAACTGACCTGCAGGTTGGAGCGGCGCGCCGATTGCTGCTGATGCAATTTTCAGCCTTTTTAAAAGGTTTAAATGAGGGGTACTTTGGTCTTTTCATTTAGGGTCGGTTTAGGGTCACCAAAATTGATCTAGAACTCTATTGGAGCTCATTTCTCACCCACACAAACACTCTCATCCATACCTAGAGAGAGAGGAAGAGTTCTAGAGTGAGAGAGCTTGAATTGGAGAAGAAGGAGTTGGATTCTCACTAAAGCTCGGGTTTTAAAGTTGTTCTACTCGTCAACATCATCGTTTTGGTGGTATTGGTAAGTCCTAACTCCGAATTTCATTTGTTAGATTTGATATTCAAGTTAGGGTTTGAGATTGTTAGTTATAAAACCCATTTGGTTGATGAAGATGGTTTATGAAAACTTGCTATTTTGATATTTGGTGGGTTTTGGGTTGGTTAATGATTTAACCATGTTTAAGACTTGTAAATGGTGTATAATCACTAGTGTTAGTGATTATTGGTGTTTTGAAAACCATTAGGGTTCTTATGGTTGATTAATTTTGACTAGAGTCAAAATTAGGGTTTGTTGATGATTATGACTCAATTGCCGATTTAATAAGGTTTATAAACTTAAAATGGATTAAGTTGAAGTATAAAATCAAGTTAAATATGTTTTGGTGTCAAAACTCGCTAATGGCGCGATGTTGACTCCTTTGGGTCAAAATTAGGGTTTAAGTGTCATTATGGGCAAGATAGGTGTTTAACACCTATGATTGGGTTTAATTGGCATATTAGGACCATTCTCACTTGTGTTAGTGATTATTGGTTAATTTGGGCGTGATTTGTACTTGGAAGTGCATTTGGGTCAAAATTGCACTAAGTGTCAATTGGGTTGGTTTGTAAATCAACCCTAATTGTGTTATTGTATTTGTGATAAATGGAATAGATACATTTCATCGGCAATTTCGGATTTTGGTTTGGCATCCATCAAGACTTCAAGGTGAGTGTTAATATTCTATGTGCATATGTATGTGTAGGATGGGTGCGGGTTGAGTGAAGCGGTTCTCGGTTATCTAGATCACTTCACATATAGGTTCATGATGGCTCGGTTTGCACGATCATCTTATTGTTAAGTTGTGAATTTCAGTTAGAGCGGATTCATGGTGACTCGGTTTATACGGTCATCTTATTGTTAAGGTTAAGTGTTTAGCCTTGGGTTGTAGGTTCGGGGATATTATATTATCTTATGTTTTGATAATTGATGTGTTGTAGCTAGCCCTTCGGGTGTAGCTTGGTAGTGTTCATAACGTTGTGAGTGAACTTGCATTGATGTTGTAGCTAGTGGTATCAAAATTGTACGGTAAGCTTAGTTTTGCTTGCTATATGCTCGGATGATCCGGTATGTGTTATTTGATTTTGTGTGGCGTGTCCATTTTATGCATATATATGTGTGTAGTATATTATCACTCACTAAGCGTTAGCTTACCCCTCTCGTTGTTTACATTCTTATAGATTTGCTTGGATGCGGTGGCTCGGGTAAGTGTGGGAACTAGTGACTCGCGTAGTTGCTTTAGAAGGCTTGCTTTTGGATTGATTAGGATTGGGTAGCGTATCCCCAATCGCCATGCTCGGTCTTTATTTTGTATTACAAATCATGTGATTGAAAACTTGTATTTTCGAATGAAAGTCGTAAAACGGCCGATGTGGGCCCGTCCTCGTAAAACTTATTTTATGAATGGAACGTGTTAGTTTTTCATATATGAATTGGTTGTGAAAAGCGTTTTGTCTAAATACATCGGGAAGTGGTCGAACATTTTCGCATTTCATGACTTTTTGGACAGGCCAGTTTGGCGCGTCGCGCGGCCATATGGCGCGTCGCGCCATATGCTGTTCCAGCAAAAAAAATATATTATTTCGCGTTATTGGTGGGTTAACGGGTTGGGTTGTTACAAGTGGTATCAGAGCATGGTCTAAGGGATTTAGGTGACTTGAGATAGGTGCCTAGACTTAGACTTTTGTGTGTGCTTAATTGTTGCGGGACTTGTAGGATTACGGGTTGGAATGGGTTATAGTTAGTGCCTTATTTGTAAGTGGACTAACGTTTATATTAGTAATGCGGATATTATTAAAATATTATTGTGTTGCGATAATAATTCTAGCGTGTGTTTTTATCGCGTAGAATTTTGTTTGTGTTTGCTTATATCATCGAGCGAGGCGGTCGTTGTACTAACAAGTTGATACGGCGTGTATGCGTAAAAAGGACTTGCAAACCTTATTACGGGTGCAAATCGTGTCTAACAAGTGATGTACGATGAGTGTTTAGCAAGATGGGGCGGTGTTGTGCGTGTGGTCTATACGTTCATGATCTAATCATTTGCATTCCTTAGAATGAAAATGGAAGATGGATGCGGAATGAGTGAGCCTATTCATGAATGGAAGGATGAGTTAACGTTAAAGATTGAGGCCGTGTTTGAACAATATGTCTCGGTTTTCACCGGCAAAGTTAGAGAGGTGACCAAGGAGTTGGTCGAAGGACAAATGACGGAAATGGTCCGAGACCAAGTGACTAATGTAGTAAAGGAAGAGTTTGAAAAGAGGTTTCCCAAACCTCGAGGTAGTGATGATGAAGATGTACTTGCAAGGTTAGGATTACATGGTGCTCATGGTAAGAGGGCACGAAGTACGCCTGAAGGCGTCGGGAATGTGAAAAAGAAGAGTAAGAAGGGTTACAAGCTTACGTGCTTTAAGTGTGGGGAACGGGGTCATTTGGCACAAGATTGTACGGTGGAGCCTTTAGGCTCAATCGGGTGTTTCATTTGCCGAATGGAGGGACACCAGAAGTCAGAGTGTTCCGAATCGCATGACGATCGGGTTAGGAGGTTAGAGCGCGATTACATGATGGGTAGTGGAGCACGGAAGCCCAATAGCGCTACATCAGGTACTTTAGTAAAAATTATATGTTGTTCGTTTGTAATAACATGCGGTATGTGCGTAAGTCTTAGCTAAACTTTATTCTCCATTGGAGATAATTCGTAGCAAGCGGGCGGTTTACGTTTATGGTTCCGGTTTGCTCTCAGTAGAGTGGATTAGTGGTGTGTTGTGCCTTGATCCTATGGTGCAAATCCTTGGGTGCTTAAGCATTTTGGTTGGTATCGGGTCGTTAAGCTCGGTTGAGTGAGACCCTTAAAGTCTCAATGGTTTTGTGCATGTTATTGATATGGGTGACGATCCGAATGGAAGTACCCTATGGTGACGTTTGATTGTCGGGCGAAGGGCGTAAGACTTGGTGCAACCAAGCATTCCTTAGTATTTGGGAAATGTTTCTACCAAACCATGGAAATGGGTTTTGGTGTTCGGTCGTTAAGCGCGTGTTCGCTTTCGTGTTAAAGTTGATGAACCATGAGGTTCGTCGGGTGGATTGAAACTCATGAAATCGAGTGTTGATCTCGATGTATGTTGGTAAAGGAGTCTACGTGATGCTACATTAGGTGCCTTTTTATACCTACTAGCGTGGAGTTCGACTCCGATTGTGTTGCGGTTACATTGTACTTAGGGTACCGAAGTGAAACCCTTAGGTACAAGAGTGATCGGGTGAAATTCGACAAACTAAAGCAATTGGATGATTGCGAGTGTATAGTTCGTGTAATTTGTGGTTCACTTTTTGTTCGAAGTGTTTAAGGATAGGTTAGGATCCTTGGTATGTTCAAAGTTGAAGCAAGACATGGTGATGGGACATGTGAACCCAATTATTGTAAAGTCTACCTTTGGTAGCATTGTACGGGTGTACGAGATGCGGTTATGGAACGTAGTTCCAAGTAGGGGAGTTACACTCCCGCACGCGGAGGTTTTAGTGTGAGATTTCGGACAATGCTTTTGGTAGATCCGAAATTTGTGTCGGGACCTAGATTTGGTCGATTTTTGGATTTGAATTATCACCAAGGTGGTAATGTGGTAAATCTCATTGAGAGATAATGGACGGGTATGGCGAGCAAGGAGAAATCCCTCGGTTAAGGGATGTGCGTATCGGATCCTCTTTTAGAGAATTAATATTTTGTGCCTATGTTTGATATAGGTGGTTCTTGCTCGATTGTGTGAACGGTTAGTGGTATCTGTTAGGATTCACTATGGCGTAGCAGAGCGCGATGTTACGCTACTCGTCGTTCGAGGCCAAAAGGGCGTTGATTGATGAAGCATGACCTTCGGGGTCCGCTGACTTCATCATGGTATTGGTGATTGATGAAACATGACCTTCGGGATCCGCTGACTTCATCATGGGATCGTGGATTGGTGGAGCATGACCTTCGGGGTCCTCTGACTTCATCATGAGATCATTGATTGGTGAAGCATGACCTTCTGGGTCCGCTGACTTCATCATGGGATCGTGGATTGGTGGAGCATGACCTTCGGGGTCCTCTGACTTCATCATGAGATCATTGATTAGTGAAGCATTACCTTCGAGGTCCGCTGACTTCATCATGGGATCGTTGATTGGTGGAAAATGACCTTCGGGGTCCGCTGACTTCATCATGAGATCATTGAATGGTGAAGCATGACCTTCGGGGTCCGCTGACTTCATCATGGGTGTAGTGTTATATCAGTGAAGCATAACCATTGACGGGGTCCGCTGACTTCATCCGGTGTTGAGATTTGGGAAGTGGGTCGCGTGTAGTTTTCTGCCAGCCTTCATGTTGTTGGATGTGTGATCTATTGGTTGTTTTATACGCCAATGGTGGGGTCATAAGGACCACGTTGTGTGATCTATCGGTCGTTTTATACACCGATGGTGGGATCGTGAGGACCATGTTGTGTGATTAAGTGATTGCGATGGCCGTGTTTCGCTCACATGATGTTACGGGTGTGACAATAGTCGATTTTGGACACCTTAGGTTTAGCGTTGCCATAGTCGTTTTAGGCACTTTTGGTTTTAGCCGTTGCTTATGATGTTAGGATAGTCGCGTATTGGTTGTATTGCGCACTACAAAGGATGTTTAGTGGTAAGTGTAATCCGTAAGGATTCATGTGATTCGATCTTCAACGTTCGGATCGTTGACTTTAGGTTGAGACTTGGTCACTTTTAGCGTTGTCCTTAGTAAAGGTACGCTAAGGAATTGATATCTCGGTACGAGATTGGTTGAGTTTTTCCCGATATGGGGAAAAGAGCAGGTTTTAGTGCTCGGATAGTGGTTTTGATAAATCGCGGGTGACGATTTTAGTCGTTAAAGGTGATTCATTGGGAAGAATTGTCCAGGAAAGTTTGGATTGGAACTTAGGATTGAGGGCCGTTGTATAACAACCCTCACTTTTCCATTCTGAATTTACTAAATTACCCTTAGGGTTTCAGTGACTTGTATCATTCGGGTTGTTATTCGGATAATAAATGTCTAAAATTTTAAATGCTCGTATTAAATAAACCTTAACCCTAATTAATAATATAAAACCATATATATTAATCAATATTGTAAACCCTAACACATTTAATAATTATAACTCTAACCCTAATACTATAAACCCTAATTCAAAAAAAAAAAAAAAAAAACTTATATAAGCACATGAAGTATTAATAATATGTATATATATGAAACTTATATTAACTTTGTTAATAATGAAAGTGTCACAAAACTAACGTAGTAAAAAAAAAATTAAGTAAAGGTGTCACAATTATAAATAATAAAAACTATAAGTTAATAATTTAAAAATAAAAGTTTAATATAATTATTATTAAATACAAAAAGTATAGATAAATATACATTAATTTCGTATTTAATAATTAATTGAAAATAAAAATGGAATAAACAAAATTCTAGAATAATCCTAACCTTATCTACATAAAAAAAAAAAATTTATGTATACACCTAATATATTCGGCCGAGAGTAAAAAAAAAGAGATAAATCTTGTTTTTATTTTTTTACTTAGTCCTAATGTATTTAAACTAGAAAAAGACTACATTCCTAATTTAACCAATTCAAAAAAAAAAAAAAAATTGTTCCCAAGATTTTGGCAAAATCCCACAGTTCATTTAAAATTTTATTATCTTCTTTTTATTTAAATTGTCAAATATTATTCTATAAATACTAGTTATCTACACATCTAATTTTTATACTCACTCACACTCAAAAAAAAAAAAAATTATCCTCTCAAGAAATCACGCAGCTTTGAGGTATCTCACCATCGACTATTTTTTTTTCTTATTTCCGTTTCAGTTTTTTTATTTATTTATTTGTCATGTGGCCGATATTTTTTTTTATTTTATATATACATATGAAATACATTAAAATACATGAATATAATATAAAGAACTTAAAGATGATTATTATAATCTAGGAATTTTTTTTTCGAATATAAAACTGGTTATATATTTTTTTTTCTTTGAAACATATTTCGTATGTATATATATGTCCATAAATTGTAATAAATATTAATAAATACCTTAGAGTCATGAATATAATATTTACAGAACCTTAATAACCTAAAAAAAAAATATTCGAATCAAAAAAATGTAATTATTATAATATAAGTACTAATTTAATAGATAATAGTATATATATACGGTTAAAAGTGATAGAAATTGAAATAAATATATATAATTGATAAAAATAATTTTTACAGGTTTATTAAATATTATATGATATAAAAGTGATCATAAATAATTATTGTAGAATTTATAAATATTTAAAATAAATTATTAGGTAATATTGGAATATATATATCGTATAACATGCAAAAATTAAAAGTAATTGTTATAAATACTTATAATTCATTATGATAATTTTTGCAGAAGTTATTAGTCATATAAATATTATTTAATAAGAAAAATTAATTAAAATACCATTTTGTATATTTATCCTATATTTAAATAGTTACCGAATTAGTTTAATGAATAAAACGAATTTAAATTGAATAAAAAAATTCACAACAGTTATTTTTATTTAGAAATTGTTTATAACAGTAGTAACACTTATGAAAATAATTATAACAAGTTTTGGAATATTATTTGTATTTAAATACGAATTAAGTGGTGATTAAACACAAAAACTAGGTGAAATTCGTAATAAATATTAAACATAAATAAAAATAATTATAAATATTTTTATGAGATTATTATAATTGTATAAAGCTACGAAAATTATAAAAAATAAATAAATAGGTCGTTTAGTATTTAATGTATATTTATTTGTGTTTAATTGTTAACCGAGAGGAAAAGAAAAAGAAATACAAAATTGTATTAAATCTGATAATATAAAATTTTTATATAATCATTAGGATGTATAGGTACTGTAAAAATTATAAAAATTTATTTTAAATTAATTTATCTTATTTATTCAATTATAAGCTTAATTTAATGGTTAAATGAGAAGATACTATTAAATAAATAATATTTATATAAAATTCGTATTTATAATTTTTGTAATATATTTTCAGAATATAGCACCTATAAAAAATATAAAAGTTTTTAATTAGGTCGAATTAATAATTAATAACTAATTAACCTTGATTAAAATGAATCGAATATGTATATATAAAGAAAATATGAAAGAAATATAAAAATGAGCTATATTTATATTTATAAAATTTTACACAGTTTATAATACTTAAATAAACTTATAAAAATGTTATTTATATTTATTTGGTAGTTATTGTAATTAAAAATGAATTTAAGGAAATAAATAATAAGGATAATGTTTATAATATAAGTTAATAATAATAATAATACATTATTAATAAATACTTATATTATAACTTATTAAAATACATTAGTTATTATATAATAATTAAAAGTTAATAATAATTAATAATACTAACCATAGTAATACATTAATAATGAATAATTATAATGTAACTATTAATACTTTATTATAAGTATGATTTAAAAATGAATAATAAGTCATTAATAAATAAGTATAATATAACTTATAATATAATAATATGACTTAAACCTAAAGTGAAGGTTAATCAAAAGATAACATACAAGTCATGCGAATTTCACCGCTACTTACGGTCGTAAGTGAATGATGTCTAGATTGCCATTTATGGGTAAGCTTGTGGATCTCGAATGCCATGACTTAGATTCTGGTCAAGAGTCCTGGGCTCTCGGTTACATCTGGTCATTCCTGACTTATTTGATAGCAACGAAGTTTGAGTAAAGTTGTACAACATCTTAAGAAAGATTATAACCCGAACTTCCTAAATTTGGATTACTATAAATGGAAACTTTCCAAAAATAGTAACTTTTCGAAAATAAAACTCTTTTAGAAAACCATTATCATTAGTATAGTTACTATACTTATGTCCATTAGACAATATCTGATCGTGCATTCTATCTCTAGGTTGAGATCTCGATCACGTTCGTCCGTTCAATCCTCTCATTTGTGGAATATCTCTTCTGTGCTATTTAAGGTGATTTCATAGCCCAATTTTCTTTTACTGTTTTTATAAATATTGGGGTGAGACACATGCTATCTTTTAAATGTTTTACATGTTAGACATAAGTACAAAATCTTAAAATGCCATGTTATATGCTTAAGTCATATTAAATTCCCCTTAGAGTAATATCGTTAATTGCTATGTTTAGTGAGCTTACTTATTATGAATAGCACTGTTGAGGGTAACGCCTTTGTCCATTAACTTATGGTTGTGGACACATAATAATGATTTGGGGCCAGAAAGAGCCTTGGGGTTACTGTTTAGTCTCGATATTACAATTCGGCATATATTTTTAAAGATTGATATGATGAATGTCAGTCTATTTTATTGAAATCTTGTGGTCTTAACAATTCATGAATAATTATAAACCTATGATATCACTCAACCTTTGTGTTGACTTTTTAAAGCATGTTTTGTCTTAGGTAATTAAGCTGCTGATAATGTGGATTGCTAGCTTTACATGGAGTCTGCATAATATCATCATTTATTTTAGTTTCATTTAATACATTGTTATTTCAATGTAAAGACAATATTTACTTCCGCTACAAATAAAGAAGTTTACTTTTATAAAACGTCTCATATAGAGTCGTTCTCGTTTATGTACAATACTTGTTTTGATATAATTGGTCACAAATACCCCCGGCCCTATTTGGGGGTGTGACAGATTGGTATCAGAGCCAGACTAGTATAGAGAACCAGGATTGCATTTTATGTGTGCCTTATACAAATAGGTACCTTAGCAATGTAGGACTATACCTCTCCTTGACCTTAGTGCTTTTAATTAACACATTTACGTGTTATCTGCTTATACTTACATCCTTTATTTCTTTCTTAGAATGTCGAGCCAGTCAGGAAACTCAGTTAACTCTCCTAAGTACTCTCCAGCTACTCCACCACACTCTAATGACTCCGCAGACTCTGCTGATTCACCAAAGTATAAGCCAATGAGTACTCCTGAGTGGGAAGCTTACAAAAGTCTCCCAAACTACGATAGTAACTTCTCAGACTATGAGCCTGAAGAAGAGCCCACTCCTAAGGAGGCATCTCTAAAAAGAAAGCAACCAGAAACTGCTACTGGTGATAAAGCCGGTCCACCAAAAAGGGCTAGCTCACCATTCTGTAATAACATTGAGCATGTACTGAACAAATGTGATCTCATAAACCTTCAACGCAGTAATGAAAAGTGTAAGAAAGCTTTACGTCGCCATGTTGCTCGAATTGAAGTGCGTTTAAACAGTTTGGAGAAAGAGAACAAGGTCTTAAAAGAGATCGTAATAGACTCATTTGCCACTCAAACTGAGAGACTAGAGAAGCTTGTTCAAAACAACTTGAAGGGGTTGAGAGAAGAGATCTTGAAGGTAAAGGCTGACGAGGAACGTGGTACACGATGGGGAAAACAGTCCATGGCTTATTTGGAAAAGGACATGGAGGCTAAAATGAAAGTGGAGAGAACCCGTGTCGATAATCGTTTTGCTATGATGGACTACCATCTCAACATGCTCGGAGGCAGGGTTGATAACTTCTAAAAAAACCTTGAGTACCTTGATGATAAGCAGAAGGAAAAGAATGAAAACGTGGAGAAGTTCATGAAAGATGCCCAAAACACTCTCAAGGACAAAAAGAAGAAGGGTCCCGATCCTAAGTAGGAGTCATGTCTACTAGGATATCTATCCATGTTTTTCCATTCCTTAGTTGTTAATTTTAAATTCATAGTTGATTGTAACGGCTTTGCCCACGTATTTCCTTTTTTTCAGTTCAGTGTAATAAAGAGGATTTTCCTCTAGAACTTATTAATAAAAGTTGTTATGTGTTTTAATGACTTGCCTTGAATTTATTACTACAAGTGTTATATGAACTTAATGATCACCTGTCATAAAATGTTTAGACGTTACCACTCTATTCATCTAACTCGATTTGTCTATGTCTCTTGAAGGAAATGGTTCGCCCACGAGCTACAACTACTCCAACTTATACCTTAACTGCAGAACAATTTCAGCAGCTACTCGCTGCAGCTCAAGGCGGTGGTGCTGCTCAAGTGTAACGACCCGGATTTTTCCGATCGTTTTACACTTATAAGATTAATATTTACATAAATTAAACCTTACCAACATGATAAGCAATCTAAATTGTTGAGACTTATGTTTTTGAAAAGAGTTTTACACAACGTTTGACCGTCCAATTTGACCGATGATATCACGAACTATATAACATACGATAATTATACGTTTGTGTATATATATGTATTTTTATATATTTAACATGATCTAAGAATGTTTTAACATCTCATTGTGTACTAATAACAATGAGTTATAAGTATATTTTGAGACTACTAACTTAAGTTTTCAAAACGATAACTATATGTGACGTTCTTCGACTTAATACTTAAAACTTATAATGCTTATACATGTATCGTATATATATGTATTTTATCACTTTTAAAGGATTTATATACATAAAACAATATAAGTATATTTAGAAAAGATAGCTATATTTGAATCCTCGTTCCATTTTCTCAAGATTTTTATACGTATATCTAGGGTATATGTACCCGTATCATACCCAGCTTCTATACGTATTTACTATTGGTATATACACATCACAATCACTTTATTAGCAGCCATGAGTCAGCCAATTTTGGATCTTAGCATGCATGATTAATCAATTTGGCATATTACAAGACTTTTGCACAATATTACAAATTTATACATCTTTTCACCACCATTTATACTCCATTCCATTTTCATTTTTACTACACATTTTCTCTAACCAAAAACACACTCTTAGGAACCTTAAGTGTTCTTCACAATCTCAGAAAATAACCATGAAGATCTAGCTTCAAAAACAAGCCTTAATCATCATAATAAATTCCTTACAAGAAAACTTTAATAATCCTTCCAAAAATACAAGTTTACTTCCAACCTTTTGATCCAACTCCACCACTCTTTTGGTTCTAAGATTTTTCTCATATTTTACAGTAACTTTGTCCAAGTAACTTGAGGTAGTAACCTTGTTCATAACCTTATTCGATTCATATTTATATAGCTATCTTATTTTGTGTTGTAAAATTTTAACAACAAGAACATAGTTTGAATGATTTCAAACTTGTTTGCAAACTAAATAGATCCTTCTAACTTAACTTTTAAAACACTTCAAGACCTATAATATATCATAATGATATGCTAACTTAACAAGATATAACTTGGTTTTACAAAGAACATCTTAAAAACTGAATCTACGTCGTCGGAGTGCAACCGGGGGCTGTTTTGGGTTGGATAATTAAAAACCATCTTAAGCTTTGAATTGGAAGTTAATGTTATGGAAAAATGATATTTATATGTTAACACATAAAAATTTAATGGTTTAACTCAAAGTGTAAGTATTTTTAGAAAAATGATCATTAAATGTTGTTTTTATGATGGAAAATGATCACTTTCATAAGTTTCACCATAGTTTGACCTATAACCTTTGATTTTGAATACAACCTAAGGTATTTTCAGTTCATATTCTTAAAATTTGACTCGATCCAAAGAAGTGGCAAGTTGAACCAACAAAAATGGAGTTGTATTGAAGAAACTACGACTAAAACAAGATCGGGTATCCGAAGCTAGTTTAGCTACGAAAATATTTGGAGAAAAATTAAATTAAACATATATTTTCTAATTAATATGATATTTCATATATATTTACTTATGATTTGATTTTATATATTTCAGGACCACCCGTAAACAACACGAGAAGATTAATCATAAGACCTCATGATTGTACGCAACACGTCATTTGACAACACGGTACTTTATGTACGCAACACGTCACTTGACAACATGGTACCATGGGTCGAGATTAATTCTGATCAATATGAATACGATGGGGTCTTTATTTATTTTATTTAAGCAACTAATTGTGGACCACTAACATCGGACTGCTAACTACGGACTAAGAAAATATTAAAAGTATTAAAAGTATATATATATATATATATATATATATATATATATATATATATATATATATATATATATATATATATATATATATATATATATATATATATATAACGATTACTTGAAAAGAAAATATGTTGATATATTATATATATGGTTAGGTTTGTGATATCTATCGGAGACCAAGTCGTGATAAATATCTTCAAGGCAAAAGTGAGTATATAGTCCCACTTTTAAACTCTAAATATTTTGGGATGAGAATACATGCATTTTATGATTTACGTTATTGACACAAGTGATTAAAAATATATATTCTACGTTGAGTTGTACCACTGGCATACTTTCCTGTAACTTGGTAACTACTATTTACATGAGGTATTGTAAACGCGAATCCTGTTGATAGATCTATCGGGCCTGACACCCCCAACCGGACTGGACGACCAGTATTCAACGGTTGCACAGTACTTCGTTTCGGTGACTACACTTGGTACGGTGTAGTAAGATTTCATAATAAAGGGAATATGCGACGTTGATTAAATGTTAAGTATGGTTATCAAGTGCTCAACAACTTAGAATATTTTTATTAAAACGTTTATATATGAAATCTTGTGGTCTATATTTATAACGCTGCTGAAATGTCCTGTTCTTATTGATTAAAAACGTTCCATATTAATTGATTTCGTTGCGAGGTTTTGACCTCTATATGAGACGTTTTTCAAAGACTGCATTTTATTTTTAAAACAAACCATAACCTTTATTTCATAAATAAACGTTTAAAAAGCTTTACGTAGATTATCAAATAATGATAATCTAAAATATCCTGTTTACACACGACCATTACATAATAGTTTACAATACAAATATGATACATCGAAATCACTTTCTTGAATGCAGTTTTTACACAGTATCATACAAACATGGACTCCAAATCTTTTCCTTATTTTAGTATGTAACAGCGGAAGCTCTTAGTATTCACCTGAGAATAAACATGCTTTAAACGTCAAAAAAAATGTTGGTGAGTTATAGGTTTAACCTATATATATCAAATCGTAACAATTGACCACAAGATTTCATATTTCAATATACATCCCATACATAGAGATAAAAAGCATTCATATGGTGAACACCTGGTAACCGACATTAACAAGATGCATATATAAGAATATCCCCATCATTCCGGGACACCCTTCGGATATGATATAAATTTCGAAGTACTAAAGCATCCGGTACTTTGGATGGGGTTTGTTAGGCCCAATAGATCTATCTTTAGGATTCGCGTCAATTAGGGTGTCTGTTCCCTAATTCTTAGATTACCAGACTTAATAAAAAGGGGCATATTCGATTTTGATAATTCAACCATAGAATGTAGTTTCACGTACTTGTGTCTATTTTGTAAATCATTTATAAAATCTGCATGTATTCTCATCCCAAAAATATTATATTTTAAAAGTGGGACTATAACTCACTTTCACAGATTTTTACTTCGTCGGGAAGTAAGACTTGGCCACTAGTTGATTCATGAACCTATAACAATATATATATATATATATATATATATATATATATATATATATATATATATATATATATATATATATATATATATATATATATATATATATCAAAGTATGTTCAAAATATATTTACAACACTTTTAATATATTTTGATGTTTTAAGTTTATTAAGTCAGCTGTCCTCGTTAGTAACCTACAACTAGTTGTCCATAGTTAGATGTACAGAAATAAATCGATAAATATTATCTTGAATCAATCCACGACCCAGTGTATACGTATCTCAGTATTGATCACAACTCAAACTATATATATTTTGGAATCAACTTCAACCCTGTATAGCTAACTCCAACATTCACATATAGAGTGTCTATGGTTGTTCCGAAATATATATAGATGTGTCGACATGATAGGTCGAAACATTGTATACGAGTCTATGGTATCTCAAGATTACATAATATACAATACAAGTTGATTAAGTTATGGTTGGAATAGATTTGTTACCAATTTTCACGTAGCTAAAATGAGAAAAATTATCCAATCTTGTTTTACCCATAACTTCTTCATTTTAAATCCGTTTTGAGTGAATCAAATTGCTATGGTTTCATATTGAACTCTATTTTACGAATCTAAACAGAAAAAGTATAGGTTTATAGTCGAAAAAATAAGTTACAAGTTATTTTTGTAAAGGTAGTCATTTCAGTCAAAAGAACGACGTCTAGATGACCATTTTAGAAAACATACTTCCACTTTGAGTTTAACCATAATTTTTGGATATAGTTTCATGTTCATGATAAAAATCATTTTCCCAGAATAAAAACTTTTAAATCAAAGTTTATCATAGTTTTTAATTAACTAACCCAAAACAGCCCGCGGTGTTACTACGACGGCGTAAATCCGGTTTTACGGTGTTTTTCGTGTTTCCAGGTTTTAAATCATTAAGTTAGCATATCATATAGATATAGAACATGTATTTAGTTGATTTTAAAAGTCAATTTAGAAGGATTAACTTTTATTTGCGAACAAGTTTAGAATTAACTAAACTATGTTCTAGTGATTACAAGTTTAAACCTTCGAATACGATAGCTTTATATGTATGAATCGAATGATGTTATGAACATCATTACTACCTTAAGTTCCTTGGATAAACCTACTGGAAAAGAGAAAAGTGGATCTAGCTTCAATGGATCCTTGGATGGCTCGAAGTTCTTGAAGCAGAATCATGACACGAAAACAAGTTCAAGTAAGATCATCACTTGAAATAAGATTGTTATAGTATAGAAATTGAACCAAAGTTTGAATATGATTATTACCTTGTATTAGAATGATAACCTACTGTAAGAAATAAAGATTTCTTGAGGTTGGATGATCAACTTACAAGATTGGAAGTGAGCTAGCAAACTTGAAAGTATTCTTGATTTTATGAAACTAGAACTTTTGGAATTTATGAAGAACACTTAGAACTTGAAGATAGAACTTGAGAGAGATCAATTAGATAAATAAAATTGAAGAATGAAAGTGTTTGTAGGTGTTTTTGGTCGTTGGTGTATGGATTAGATATAAAGGATATGTAATTTTGTTTTCATGTAAATAAGTCATGAATGATTACTCATATTTTTGTAATTTTATGAGATATTTCATGCTAGTTGCCAAATTATGGTTCCCACATGTGTTAGGTGACTCACATGGGCTGCTAAGAGCTGATCATTGGAGTGTATATACTAATAGTAAATACATCTAAAAGCTGTGTATTGTACGAGTACGAATACAGATGCGTACGAGTAGAATTGTTGATGAAACTGAACGAGGATGTAATTGTAAGCATTTTTGTTAAGTAGAAGTATTTTGATAAGTGTCTTGAAGTCTTTCAAAAGTGTATGAATACATATTAAAACACTACATGTATATACATTTTAACTGAGTCGTTAAGTCATCGTTAGCCGTTACATGTAAGTGTTGTTTTGAAACCTTTAGGTTAACGATCTTGTTAAATGTTGTTAACCCAATGTTTATAATATCAAATGAGATTTTAAATTATTATATTATCATGATATTATTATGTACGAATATCTCTTAATATGATATATACATTAAATGTCGTTACAACGATAATCGTTACATATATGTCTCGTTTCAAAATCATTAAGTTAGTAGTCTTGTTTTTACATATGCAGTTCATTATTAATATACTTAATGATATGTTTACTTATCATAATATCATGTTAACTATATATATATATAACCATATATATGTCATCATATAGTTTTTACAAGTTTTAACGTTCGTGAATCACCTGGTCAACTTGGGTGGTCAATTGTCTATATGAAACCTATTTCAATTAATCAAGTCTTAACAAGTTTGATTGCTTAATATGTTGGAAACACTTAATCATGTAAATAACAATTTCATTTAATATATATATAAACATGGAAAAGTTCGGCTCACTACAGTACCTACCAGTTAAATAAATTTCGTCCCGAAATTTTAAGCAGTTGGAGGTGTTGACGTATCTTCTGGAAATAAATGCGAGTATTTCTTATTCATCTGATCTTCTCGTTCCCAGGTGAACTCAGGTCCTCTACGAGCATTCCATCGAACCTTAACAATTGGTATCTTGTTTTGCTTAAGTCTTTTAACCTCACGATCCATTATTTCGACGGGTTCTTCGATGAATTGAAGTTTTTCGTTGATTTGGATTTCATCTAATGGAATAGTGAGATCTTCTTTAGCAAAACATTTCTTCAAATTCGAGACGTGGAAAGTGTTATGTACAGCCGCGAGTTGTTGAGGTAACTCAAGTCGGTAAGCTACTGGTCCGACACGATCAATAATCTTGAATGGTCCAATATACCTTGGATTTAATTTCCCTCGTTTACCAAATCGAACAACGCCTTTCCAAGGTGCAACTTTAAGCATGACCATCTCTCCAATTTCAAATTCTATATCTTTTCTTTTAATGTCAGCGTAGCTCTTTTGTCGACTTTGGGCGGTTTTCAACCGTTGTTGAATTTGGATGATCTTCTCGGTAGTTTCTTGTATTATCTCCGGACCCGTAATCTGTCTATCCCCAACTTCACTCCAACAAATCGGAGACCTGCACTTTCTACCATAAAGTGCTTTAAACGGCGCCATCTCAATTCTTGAATGGTAGCTGTTGTTGTAGGAAAATTCTGCTAACGGTAGATGTCGATCCCAACTGTTTCCGAAATCAATAACACATGCTCGTAGCATGTATTCAAGCGTTTTTATCGTCCTTTCACTCTGCCCATCAGTTTGTGGATGATAGGCAGTACTCATGTCTAGACGAGTTCCTAATGCTTGCTGTAATGTCTGCCAGAATCTTGAAATAAAT
Organism: Rutidosis leptorrhynchoides; assembly: GCF_046630445.1. Lineage (NCBI taxonomy): Eukaryota > Viridiplantae > Streptophyta > Magnoliopsida > Asterales > Asteraceae > Rutidosis > Rutidosis leptorrhynchoides. Next base: position 334,342,537 of record NC_092336.1, on the reverse strand, counting down.
CTGCCATCCCTATCAGAGATAATAGAGATTGGTATTCCATGTCTGGAGACGACTTCCTTTAAATACAGTCGTGCTAACTTCTCCATCTTGTCATCTTCTCTTATTGGCAGGAAGTGTGCTGATTTGGTGAGACGATCAACTATTACCCAAATAGTATCAAAACCACTTGCAGTCCTTGGCAATTTAGTGATGAAATCCATGGTAATGTTTTCCCATTTCCATTCCGGGATTTCGGGTTGTTGAAGTAGACCTGATGGTTTTTGATGCTCAGCTTTGACCTTAGAACACGTCAAACATTCTCCTACGTATTTAGCAACATCGGCTTTCATACCCGGCCACCAAAAATGGTTCTTGAGATCCTTGTACATCTTCCCCTTTCCAGGATGTATTGAGTATCTGGTTTTATGAGCTTCTCTAAGTACCATTTCTCTCATATCTCCAAATTTTGGTACCCAAATTCTTTCAGCCCTATACCGGGTTCCGTCTTCCCGAATATTAAGATGCTTCTCCGATCCTTTAGGTATTTCATCCTTTAAATTTCCCTCTTTCAAAACTCCTTGTTGCGCCTCCTTTATTTGAGTAGTAAGGTTAGTGTGAATCATTATATTCATAGATTTTACTCGAATGGGTTCTCTATCCTTTCTGCTCAAGGTGTCGGCTACCACATTTGCCTTCCCCGGGTGGTAACAAATCTCAAAGTCGTAATCATTCAACAATTCAATCCACCTACGCTGCCTCATATTTAGTTGTTTCTGATTAAATATGTGTTGAAGACTTTTGTGGTCGGTATATATAATACTTTTGACCCCATATAAGTAGTGCCTCCAAGTCTTTAATGCAAAAACAACCGCGCCTAATTCCAAATCATGCATCGTATAATTTTGTTCGTGAATCTTCAATTGTCTAGACGCATAAGCAATCACCTTCGTTCGTTGCATTAATACACAACCGAGACCTTGCTTTGATGCATTACAATACATCACAAAATCATCATTCCCTTCAGGCAATGACAATATAGGTGCCGTAGTTAGCTTTTTCTTCAATAACTGAAACGCTTTCTCTTGTTCATCATTCCATTCAAATTTTTTCCCTTTATGCTTTAATGCAGTCAAGGGTTTTGCTATTCTGGAAAAGTCTTGGATGAACCTTCTGTAGTAACCAGCTAGTCCTAAAAACTGGCGTATGTGTTTCGGAGTTTTCGGGGTTTCCCACTTTTTAACAGTTTCTATCTTTGCTGGATCCACCTTAATACCTTCTTTGTTCACTATGTGACCGAGAAATTGAACTTCTTCCCACCAAAATGCACACTTTGAAAACTTAGCGTACAATTCTTCCTTCCTCAATACTTCTAACACCTTTCTCAAATGTTCACCGTGTTCTTGGTCATTCTTTGAGTAAATAAGTATGTCATCAATGAAAACAATGACAAACTTGTCAAGGTATGGTCCACACACTCGGTTCATAAGGTCCATGAACACAGCTGGTGCATTAGTTAAACCAAACGGCATGACCATAAACTCGTAATGACAGTAACGTGTTCTGAATGCAGTCTTTGGAATATCATCTTCTTTCACCCGCATTTGATGATACCCGGAACGTAAGTCAATCTTTGAATAAATAGACAAGCCTTGTAGTTGATCAAATAAGTCGTCGATTCTTGGTAGTGGGTAGAGGTTCTTGATGGTAAGTTTGTTCAACTCTTGGTAGTCGATACACAACCTGAATGTACCATCTTTCTTCTTGACAAACAAAACAGGAGCTCCCCACGGTGATGTGCTTGGTCGAATGAAACCACGCTCTAAAAGTTCTTGTAATTGGCTTTGCAGTTCTTTCATCTCGCTGGGTGCGATTCTGTAAGGAGCACGAGCTATTGGTGCAGCTCCTGGTACAAGATCTATTTGAAATTCTATGGATAGATGTGGGGGTAATCCCGGTAATTCTTTCGGAAATACATCGGGAAATTCTTTTGCAACGGGAACATCATTGATGCTCTTTTCTTCAGTTTGTACTTTCTCGACGTGTGCTAGAACAGCACAGCAACCTTTTCTTATTAGTTTTTGTACCTTCAAATTACTAATAAGATGTAGCTTCGTGTTGCCCTTTTCTCCGTACACCATTAAGGGTTTTCCTTTTTCTCGTATAATGCGAATTGCATTTTTGTAACAAACGATCTCAGCTTTCACTTCTTTCAACCAGTCCATACCGATTATCACATCAAAACTCCCTAACTCTACTGGTATCAAATCAATCTTAAATGTGTCGCTAACTAGTTTAATTTCTCGATTCCGACATATATTATCTGCTGAAATTAATTTATCATTTGCTAATTCGAGTAAAAATTTACTATCCAAAGGCGTCAATGGACAACTTAATTTAGCACAAAAATCTCTACTCATATAGCTTCTATCCGCACCCGAATCAAATAAAACGTAAGCAGATTTATTGTCAATAAGAAACATACCCGTAACAAGCTCCGGGTCTTCCTGTGCCTCTGCCGCATTAATATTGAAAACTCTTCCGCGGCCTTTTCCATTCGTGTTCTCCTGGTTCGGGCAATTTCTAATAATGTGGCCCGATTTTCCACATTTATAACAAACTACATTGGCATAACTTGCTCCGACACTACTTGCTCCACCATTACTCGTTCCGACACCATTTGTTCCTTTCGTTCTATTAACCCCTTGTCCATAGACCTCACACTTCACCGCGCTATGACCATTTCTTTTACACTTGTTGCAAAATTTGGTGCAGAACCCCGAGTGATACTTTTCACACCTTTGGCATAGTTGCTTCTGATTGTTGTTGTTGTTGTGGTTATTATTGTTGTTGGGATGATTGTTGTAGTTGCTGTTGTTGTTGTTGTTGTTGTTGTTGGGCTGTTTGTTGTAGTTGCGATTGATGTTGCGATTGTTGGGATAATTGTTGCGATTATTGTTGTAATTGCTGTTGTTGTTGTATTGGTGATTCTTATCACCGTTTTCCTCCCATTTTCTTTTAACTTGCTTCACATTGGCCTCTTCAGCAGTCTGTTCTTTAATTCTTTCTTCAATCTGGTTCACTAGTTTGTGAGCCATTCTACATGCCTGTTGTATGGAGGCGGGCTCGTGTGAACTTATATCTTCTTGGATTCTTTCCGGTAATCCTTTCACAAATGCGTCGATCTTCTCTTCCTCATCTTCGAACGCTCTCGGACACAATAGGCACAATTCTGTGAATCGTCTTTCGTATGTGGTAATATCAAATCCTTGGGTTCGTAACCCTCTAAGTTCTGTCTTGAGCTTATTGACCTCGGTTCTGGGACGGTACTTCTCGTTCATCAAGTGCTTGAATGCTGACCACGGTAGTGCGTACGCATCGTCTTGTCCTACTTGCTCTAGATAGGTATTCCACCATGTTAACGCAGAACCTGTGAAGGTATGCATAGCGTACTTCACTTTGTACTCTTCAGTACACTTACTTATGGCAAACACCAATTCGACCTTCTCGGTCCACCGTTTCAATCCGATCGGTCCTTCGGTTCCATCAAATTCCAAAGGTTTGCAGGCAATGAATTCTTTCTAGGTGCATCCTACACGATTTCCTGTACTGCTAGATCCAAGGTTATTGTTGGTATGTAGCGTAGCCTGTACTGCGGCTATGTTTGAAGCTAGAAAAGTACGGAATCCCTCTTCATTCATATTCACGGTGTGTCGAGTAGTCGGTGCCATTTCCTACAAAATAGTCAAATGGAACAAGTTAATCATACAGAATATTAAGAGTAGTTAATAGTATTTCGTAGCATAATATGAACTCATTTATAAAAGCTTTTTCTTCATATTAGCGTTTTATAAGTTTAAATTCGAGTAGTACCTACCCATTAAGTTCATACTTAGTAGCTAATATACAATTCAACTACTACAATTCTATATGAAAAACTGATTATAATAATATTTCGCGTTCAAACTTTTACACAATATTTTACAAACTTACAATACCGCTTATTTTACATATAGCATGAAATATAGCACACAATAAATTTGATACAAGATGGTTGTGAAGATAATTATAGCTAGTACACAAGTCGTTCAGCAAAGGCAATAAAGACACGTAATTCATACGTCCAGAAACAAGTCATGCATTCTGGTTTTACTAGGACTACTTCCCATCCTTGGTCTTGTGGAACATAACCGTTATGGCCGTTGATAAGACAACGTGTTGTAACGTCGTCAAAGGGACGAGGGTTACGTAATGTCCAACAGTCCCGTAATAATCTAAAAATCTCATTTCTTACCCCAATTACTGACTCCGTCACTTGTGGGAACGTTTTGTTTAATAGTTGTAGCCCGATGTTCTTGTTCTCACTTTGGTGAGAAGCGAACATTACTAATCCGTAAGCATAACATGCTTCTTTATGTTGCATGTTAGCCGCTTTTTCTAAATCACGAAGTCCCATATTCGGATATATTGAGTCAAAATAATTTCTTAACCCATTGCGTAAAATAGCATTTGGGTTCCCCGCAATATATGCGTCAAAGTAAACACATCGTAACTTATGGATTTCCCAATGTGATATCCCCCATCTTTCGAACGAAAGCCTTTTATAAACCAAGGCATTCTTGGAACGTTCTTTGAATGTCTTACAAACTGATCTCGCCTTAAATAGTTGTGTCGAAGAATTCTGACCGACTCTAGACAAGATTTCATCAATCATGTCTCCGGGTAGGTCTCTTAAAATATTGGGTTGTCTATCCATTTTGTGTTTTTATACTGTAAAATAGACAAGAGTTAGATTCATAAAAAAAATACTTATTAATACAAGCAATTTTTTTTACATATATCATAAAGCATAAGTACACTATATTACACCACACGAATACAACTATCTTATTCCGACTCGCTCGTTTCTTCTTCTTCGGTTTTGGTTCGTTTTGCCAAGTTTCTAGGGATATATGATGTTCCCCTAATACGAGCTGTCGTTTTCCACATTGGTTTAGAAAAACCTGGTGGTTTAGAGGTTCCCGGGTCATTGTTACAACTTAAGGACTTCGAGGGTTGACGATACATATAAAGTTCATCGGGGTTGGAATTAGATTTCTCTATTTTTATGCCCTTTCCCTTATTATTTTATTTTGCCTTTTTAAATTCAGTTGGGGTAATTTCTATAACATCATCGGAATTCTCGTCGAAATCCGATTCATCAGAGAATTGGTAATCCTCCCAATATTTTGCTTCCTTGGCGGAAACACCATTGACCATAATTAACCTTGGTCGGTTGGTTGAGGATTTTCTTTTACTTAACCGTTTTATTATTTCCCCCACCGGTTCTATTTCTTCATCCGGTTCCGATTCTTCTTTCGGTTCCGACTCTTCTTCCGGTTCCTCTTCGGGAACTTGTGAATCAGTCCATGAATCATTCCAATTTACATTTGACTCTTCATTATTATTAGGTGAGTCAATGGGACTTGTTCTAGAGGTAGACATCTATCACATAATATCAAACGCGTTAAGAGATTAATATATCACATAATATTCACATGTTAAAAATATATAGTTTCCAACAAAATTTGTTAAGCAATCATTTTTCAAGTAAACACGGTCGAAGTCCAGACTCACTAATGCATCCTAACAAACTCGATAAGACACACTAATGAAAAATTCTGGTTCTCTAAGACCAACACTCGGATACCAACTGAAATGTCCCGTTCTTATTGATTAAAAACGTTCCATATTAATTGATTTCGTTGCGAGGTTTTGACCTCTATATGAGACGTTTTTCAAAGACTGCATTCATTTTTAAAACAAACCATAACCTTTATTTTATAAATAAAGGTTTAAAAAGCTTTACGTAGATTATCAAACAATGATAATCAAAAATATCCTGTTTACACACGACCATTACATAATGGTTTACAATACAAATATGTTACATCGAAATCATTTTCTTGAATGCAGTTTTTACACAGTATCATACAAACATGGACTCCAAATCTTTTCCTTATTTTAGTATGTAACAGCAGAAGCTCTTAGTATTCACCTGAGAATAAACATGCTTTAAACGTCAACAAAAATGTTGGTGAGTTATAGGTTTAACCTATATATATCAAATCGTAACAATAGACCACAAGATTTCATATTTCAATATACATCCCATACATAGAGATAAAAATCATTCATATGGTGAACACCTGGTAACCGAGATTAACAAAATGCATATATAAGAATATCCCCATCATTCCGGGACACCCTTCGGATATGATATAAATTTCGAAGTACTAAAGCATCCGGTACTTTGGATGGGGTTTGTTAGGCCCAATAGATCTATCTTTAGGATTCGCGTCAATTAGGGTGTCTGTTCCCTAATTCTTAGATTACCAGACTTAATAAAAAGGGGCATATTTGATTTCGATAATTAAACCATAGAATGTAGTTTCACGTACTTGTGTCTATTTTGTAAATCATTTATAAAATCTGCATGTATTCTCATCCCAAAAATATTAGATTTTAAAAGTGAGACTATAACTCACTTTCACAGATTTTTACTTCGTCGGGAAGTAAGACTTGGCCACTGGTTGATTCACGAACCTATAAAAATATATATATATATATATATATATATATATATATATATATCAAAGTATGTTCAAAATATATTTACAACACTTTTAATATATTTTGATGTTTTAAGTTTATTAAGTCAGCTGTCCTCGTTAGTAACCTACAACTAGTTGTCCACAGTTAGATGTACAGAAATAAATCGATAAATATTATCTTGAATCAATCCACGACCCAGTGTATACGTATCTCAGTATTGATCACAACTCAAACTATATATATTTTGGAATCAACCTCAACCCTGTATAGCTAACTCCAACATTCACATATAGAGTGTCTATGGTTGTTCCGAAATATATATAGATGTGTCGACATGATAGGTCGAAACATTGTATACCTGTCTATGGTATCTAAAGATTACATAATATACAATACAAGTTGATTAAGTTATGGTTGGAATAGATTTGTTACCAATTTTCACGTAGCTAAAATGAGTAAAATTATCCAATCTTGTTTTACCCATAACTTCTTCATTTTAAATCCGTTTTGAGTGAATCAAATTGCTATGGTTTCATATTGAACTCTATTTTATGAATCTAAACAGAAAAAGTATAGGTTTATTGTCGGAAAAATAAGTTACAAGTCGTTTTTATAAAGGTAGTCATTTCAGTCGAAAGAACGACGTCTAGATGACCATTTTAGAAAACATACTTCCACTTTGAGTTTAACCATAATTTTCGGATATAGTTTCACGTTCATGATAAAAATCATTTTCCCAGAATAACAACTTTTAAATCAAAGTTTATCATAGTTTTTAATTAACTAGCCCAAAACAGCCCGCGGTGTTACTACGACGGCGTAAATCCGGTTTTACGGTGTTTTTTGTGTTTCCAGGTTTTAAATCATTAAGTTAGCATATCATATAGATATAGAACATGTGTTTAGTTAATTTTAAAAGTCAAGTTAGAAGGATTAACTTTTATTTGCGAACAAGTTTAGAATTAACTAAACTATATTCTAGTAATTACAAGTTTAAACCTTCGAATAAGATAGATTTATATGTATGAATCGAATGATGTTATGAACATCATTACTACCTTAAGTTCCTTGGATAAACCTACTGGAAAAGAGAAAATTGGATCTAGCTTCAATGGATCCTTGGACGGCTCGAAGTTCTTGAAGCAGAATCATGACACGAAAACAAGTTCAAGTAAGATCATCACTTGAAATAAGATTGTTATAGTTATAGAAATTGAACCAAAGTTTGAATATGATTATTTCCTTGTATTAGAATGATAACCTACTGTAAGAAACAAAGATTTCTTGAGGTTGGATGATCACCTTACAAGATTGGAAGTGAGCTAGCAAACTTGAAAGTATTCTTGATTTTATGAAACTAGAACTTTTGGAATTTATGAAGAACACTTAGAACTTGAAGATAGAAATTGAGAGAGATCAATTAGATGAAGAAAATTGAAGAATGAAAGTGTTTGTAGGTGTTTTTTGTCGTTGGTGTATGGATTAGATATAAAGGATATGTAATTTTGTTTTCATGTAAATAAGTCATGAATGATTACTCATATTTTTGTAATTTTATGAGATATTTCATGCTAGTTGCCAAATGATAGTTCCCACATGTGTTAGGTGACTCACATGTGCTGCTAAGAGCTGATCATTGGAGTGTATATACCAATTGTACATACATCTAAAATCTGTGTATTGTACGAGTACAAATACGGATGCATACGAGTAGAATTGTTGATGAAACTAAACGAGGATGTAATTGTAAGCATTTTTGTTAAGTAGAAGTATTTTGATAAGTGTCTTGAAGTCTTTCAAAAGTGTATGAATACATATTAAAACACTACATGTATATACATTTTAACTGAGTCGTTAAGTCATCGTTAGCCGTTACATGTAAGTGTTGTTTTGAAACCTTTAGGTTAACGATCTTGTTAAATGTTGTTAACCCAATGTTTATAATATCAAATGAGATTTTAAATTATTATATTATCATGATATTATGATGTATGAATATCTCTTAATATGATATATATACATTAAATGTCGTTACAACGATAATCGTTACATATATGTCTCGTTTCAAAATCATTAAGTTAGTAGTCTTGTTTTTACATATGTAGTTCATTATTAATATACTTAATGATATGTTTACTTATCATAATATCATGTTAACTATATATATAACCATATATATGTCATCATATAGTTTTTACAAGTTTTAACGTTCGTGAATCACCTGGTCAACTTGGGTGGTCAATTGTCTATATGAAACCTATTTCAATTAATCAAGTCTTAACAAGTTTGATTGCTTAATATGTTGGAAATACTTAATCATGTAAATAACAATTTCATTTAATATATATATAAACATGGAAAAGTTCGGGTCACTACAGCTGCCGGCATTAAACGTATATCTCACCAACTTTATGTTGACGTTTTAAGCATGTTTATTCTCCGGTGATAACTAAAAGCTTCCGCTGCAACATGTTGAATTTAAGCAAGATCTTGAGTATGCATATTTGTGTCAAAAATAAAACTGCATATCGGAGGATTTGTAATGTAAAATATGTTGGAAGTCGTATTGTTATTATCACATGTAAAGTTTGTAAGTCTAAGATTATCGCTAAATGATAATCATTATTAAGTTGTTTAAACCTTGTACTTGTAATAAAAGCTATGGTTTGTATTGTAAAAACGAATGCAGTTTTTGAAAAATGTCGCATATAGAGGTCAATATCTCGCGATGAAATCATATGTTATTGTAATCATCCTTATGGTTAAGGTCGGGTTATGACATGTGGTATCAGAGCGTTGGTCTTAGAGAACCAGAAAATTTGCATTAGTGTGTCTTATCGAGTTTGTTAGGATGCATTAGTGAGTCTGGACTTTGACCGTGTTTGATTTAGAAAACTATTGCTTATCCCTGTTGGTTAAAAAAATTAATATGTAAATATTATGTGATACTAACATGCAAGTTGTTATGTGATAGATGTCTAGCTTAGAACTTGTTATCACATTCAGCGACTCCGAACCAGAATCTTCAGATGGTATTCCAGTCATTAACCTATCCGATGATGAAAACGACACCTTTGGGGAAGACTCACAAGTTCTGGATGAATCAATTGAAGAGGAACCGGAAAGTGATCCTGAGGAGGAAGAAATACAGGAAATTACGAAAGACAAGTTCGAACGAGGAAAGAAACGAAAGGCTACTGAAATGGAAAATCTAAATCCCGAGTCTAGAGAGGATGTTGTGGCACCAACTCCACCAGATACTTCCACACCTATTCCCGCTATTCCTATTAGTTCTATCCCGACATCCAGTTCTTCGGTTCCTCAGCCAAAACGCAGGGAGACAACCAGGATAACCTTTAAGCGATTTCTTTGAACACAAACGCTTTGGGTTAAATGATGCACTGTTGTTTTAAACCATGGGATCATATAATGTTTTGTATAATATTACTAGTGTGGTTTGTTTAATGTTTGATGTAAGATAAGCATATGTAAAATAGTGAAGTGTGAAATGCAATAATTTTCCATGGTTGAGTATTATTTGGGTGATAGTAATTGATTTTCGTACTAAGCTATTAAGTATGAACTTTAACGGGTAGGTACTACCCTAGGTATAATTATAAAATGCTAATAAGAAGAAAAGGCTTTTATAATAATAACTGGTTCATATTATTAATAAGCTACGATGTACTGTAAATACATACTACATCTATAATATTCCATGTGAATAATTATTTTTTTTTCCATTTTTATTGAAGATTATGGCGCGATTGAACCGAATGACGGAACAAGAAATCCAGGAACTCATCAATCAGCGAGTGAATGACAGAATGTTATGGGTCGAGGCTGCAAGAGGTGCTGCAGTTAACCCAAATCCTAGTGTGGGATGCACTTACAAAACTTTTCAAGGTTGCAAGCCCTCATCATTCAGTGGAACAGAAGGACCGGTCGGTTTAACCCGGTGGATCGAAAAGATTGAGTCTGTGTTTAAAATCAGTGGTTGTATTGAGAAAGACATGACCAAGTATGCATCGTGCACCTTACAAGATAGTGCACTCACGTGGTGGAAAAACTATGTGAAGGCCGTAGGAGGAGATTTAGCTTATGATACTCCCAGGGAAGAATTCAAAAGAATGCTAATCAACGAGTATTGTCCAAGGAACGAGGTTAGGAAGTTGGAAGCTGAATTACGAAGCCTGAAAGTTGTTGGTACTGAACTCACCAACTACAATCAGCGATTCATGGAATTAGCTTTGCTATGTCCCGAATTAGTACCAACCGAAGAACAGAAGATTGAACTGTACAAAGACGGTTTGCCTAAAAAGGTCAAGGCAAATGTTACACCATCCAAACCCAAGACTATTCATGAAGCTATCACCATGGCGAATGAGTTGATGGACCAGATTATTCTAGATAAGAACACCGATGTCAAGACATCGGGAAACAAAAGAAAGTGGGAAGGTAATCATCAACAATCCAACAAGAAACAAGAAACCACGCAAGGTGCGGGTAGCGGTTCGAACTCAGGTTACAAGGGACGAAATCCTTTATGTAACAGATGCCACAAACATCACTCTGGTTATTGTAATGTGGTGTGCAACAATTGTAATCAAAAAGGTCATCTTGCTGAAGATTGTAGGGTTCCCGCTACAAATACAAACGGTACCAAGACTCCTGCCACCAATGCAAATAGAACTGCCTTGGCCAATGTTATTTGTTATGGGTGTGGGAAACAGGGTCATTATAAGAGTCAGTGCCCGAATCCAGAGAAGAATAACGGATCTGCACGTGGAAGAGCATTTGTTATTAATGCTAGAGAGGCGTGCGAAGACCCGGAGCTTGTTACGGGTACGTTTACCATTAATAACTTATCCACATCTATTATATTTGATACTGGTGCCGATAGAAGTTACGTGTGTAGAGACTTTCACGCTAAATTGAATTGTTCATCATTACCTCTAGATGCTAAGTATATGATTGAGTTAGCTAATGGTAAACTAATTAAAGCCGATAAAATTTGCCGTGACTGTAAAATAAATTTAGCCGGAGAAACATTTAAGATTGATTTGATACCCGTAGAATTAGGAAGTTTTGATGTAATAGTTGGCATGGACTGGATGTCCAAAATAGGAGCTGAAGTTGTGTGCGCCAAGAAGGCAATTCGCATTCCTCGTAAGGATAAAACGCCAGTAATGATTTATGGAGAGAAGGGTAACTCAAAGCTAAAACTCATTAGTTATTTGAAAGATCAAAAGTTCTTGAAGAAAGGGTGCTATGCTATCTTAGCACATGTTAATAAAGTCAAAACGAAGGAAAAAGTGAGGACTATCAACGACGTGCCTGTGGCAAGAGATTTTCCCGATGTTTTTCCGGAAGAATTACCGGGATTACCTCCATTTAGATCTGTAGAATTTCAAATAGATCTAGTACCAGGAGCTGCACCAGTGGCTCGTGCTCCATATAGACTTGCACCGTCCGAGTTAAAAGAACTTCAGAGTCAGTTAAAAGAATTACTGGACCGTGGATTCATACGACCAAGTACTTCACCGTGGGGAGCTCCAATTTTATTCGTCAAGAAGAAAGACGGATCTTTCCGAATGTGTATAGATTATCGTGAATTAAATAAGTTAACTATCAAGAATCAGTATCCACTACCGAGAATTGATGACTTATTTGATCAATTGCAAGGATCATGTGTTTACTCGAAAATTGACCTAAGGTCGGGTTATCATCAACTACGCGTCAAAGAAGAAGATATTCCGAAAACTGCTTTTCGGACACGCTACGGTCATTATGAATTTTTGGTCATGCCGTTTGGATTAACGAATGCGCCAGCTGTATTCATGGACCTCATGAATCGAGTTTGTAGTCCGTATTTAGATAAGTTTGTTATCGTTTTCATTGACGATATTCTTATCTATTCCAAGAGTGAGCAAGAGCATGAACAACATTTAAGATTGGTATTAGAATTGTTAAGAAAAGAACAATTATACGCCAAATTTTCTAAGTGTGCGTTTTGGTTGAAAGAAGTGCAATTTCTTGGCCATGTTGTTAGTAGCAAAGGAATTCAGGTTGACCCAGCTAAAATTGAGGCCATTGAAAAATGGGAGACTCCTAAGACACCAACGCAGATACACCAATTTTTGGGTTTAGCTGGTTATTATAGAAGGTTTATTCAAGATTTTTCCCGAATAGCTAAACCATTAACAGCGTTAACACAAAAAGGGAAGAAGTACGAATGGACTTCTGAGCAGGAGAGTGCATTTCAATTACTGAAGAAGAAGTTGACTACAGCACCTATTTTATCGTTACCCGAAGGGAACGATGATTTTGAGATATATTGTGACGCTTCGCGACAAGGTTTTGGTTGCGTCCTTATGCACCGGAAGAAAGTTATAGCATACGCATCCCGACAATTGAAGATTCATGAGCGGAATTATACGACGCATGATTTAGAATTGGGAGCAGTAGTGTTTGCATTGAAGATATGGAGACACTACTTATATGGGGTTAAATGGACTGTGTTTACCGATCATAAAAGCCTTCAACATATCTTCGATCAGAAACAGCTGAACATGAGGCAACGTAGGTGGGTCGAGCTGAAAAAACGACTATGATTGTGAGATTCGCTATCATCCCGGGAAAGCGAATGTAGTGGCTGACGCTCTAAGCAGAAAGGAACGGGAAACAATTCGAGTACGAGCGATGAACATAAAAATTCGCATGAATCTCAACTCACAAATCAAAGAGGCTCAACGAGAAGCTCTTACTAAAGAAAACATAGGAAATGAAATAATCAAGAAGTATGGGAAACAACTCGTTATACGGGAAGACGAAATTTGATATTTTGCAAACCGTATTTGGGTACCAAAGTTGGGTGGATTAAGGAAGTTGATATTGAATGAGGCACATAAGACAAGATACTCAATACATTCTGGAGTTGGAAAGATGTATCAAGATCTTAAGACGCATTATTGGTGGCCTAATTTGAAGACAGATGTTGCAACATATGTTGGGGAATGTTTAACTTGTTCCAAAGTCAAAGCAGAACACCAGAAGCCATCAGGGTTACTTCAACAACCAAAAATCCCAGAATGGAAATGGGACGGTATTACCATGGATTTCTTCACAAAGTTACCTAAGACTGCCTGGGGTTATGACACCATTTGGGTAATAGTTGATCGTCTCACCAAATCAGCACATTTCTTGCCTATAAAGGAAATAGATAGAATGGAGAAACTATTACGATTATACATAAAGGAAATTGTTTCAAGGCATGGAATACCTATTTCCATTATATCCGATCGTGATAGTAGATTTACATCAAAGTTTTGGCAATCACTACAGGAGGCCCTGGGAACTCGTTTGGATATGAGCACCGCATATCATCCACAAACTGACGGGCAGAGTGAAAGAACAATTCAGACTCTTGAAGACATGCTCAGGGCATGTGTGATCGATTTTGGAAACGGATGGGATAAATATCTACCATTAGCAGAATTCTTGTATAATAACAGTTATCATGCGAGCATTAAAGCTGCACCATTCGAAGCACTGTATGGAAGGAAGTGTAGATCCCCTATCTGTTGGAATAAAGTAGGAGATCGACAATTAACTGGTCCCGAGATCATACACGAAATGACTGAGAAGATAGTACAAATCAAGGAGAGATTGAAAACAGTCCGTAGTCGCCAAAAGAGCTACGCCGATGTCCGAAGGAAACCATTAGAGTTTCAGATCGGTGACATGGTTATGTTAAAGGTGTCACCTTGGAAAGGTGTAATACGTTTCGGTAAAAGGGGTAAACTGAACCCAAGGTATGTAGGCCCGTTCAAGATCATCGAACGCATTGGACCGGTAGCTTATCGACTCGAGTTACCGCAACAACTCGCCGGAGTACATAATACATTTCACCTATCAAACCTTAAGAAATGTCTTGCAAAGGAAGATCTCACCATTCCTCTTGAAGAAATCCAAGTCGACGAGAAACTAAAATTCATAGAAGAACCAGTCGAAATCATGGACCGTGAAGTTAAACAACTCAAGCAGAGCAACATACCGATCGTTAAGGTTCGTTGGAATGCTCGAAGGGGTCCCGAGTTTACTTGGTAATGAGAGGATCATATGAAATGAAAGTACCCACATTTGTTTCCCGAGAACGCAAAATAGGTACAATTTTAAAATTTCGGGACGAAATTTATTTAACGGGTAGGTACTGTAACGACCCGAATTTTTCCGATCATTTTACACTTATAAGATTAATATTTACATAAATTAAACCTTACCAACATGATAAGAAATCTAAATTGTTGAGACTTATGTTTTTTGAAAAGAGTTTTACACAACGTTTGACCGTCCAATTTGACCGATGATATCACGAACTATATAAAATACGATAATTATACGTTTGTGTATATATATGTATTTTTATATATTTAACATGATCTAAGAATTTTTTAACATCTCATTGTGTACTAATAACAATGAGTTATAAGTATATTTTGAGACTACTAACTTAAGTTTTCAAAACGATAACTATATGTGACGTTCTTCGACTTAAATACTTAAAACTTATAATGCTTATACATGTATCGTATAGATATGTATTTTATCACTTTTAAAGGATTTATATACATAAAACAATATAAGTATATTTACAAAAGATAGCTATATTTGAATCCTCGTTCCGTTTTCTCAAGATTTTTATACGTATATCTAGGGTATATGTACCCGTATCATACCCAGCTTCTATACGTATTTACTATTGGTATATACACATCACAATCACTTTATTAGCAGCCATGAGTTAGACAATTTTGGATCTTAGCATGCATGATTAATCAATTTGGCATATTACAAGACTTTTGCACAATATTACAAATTTATACATCTTTTCAACACCATTTATACTCCATTCCATTTTCATTTTTACTACACATTTTCTCTAACCAAAAACACACTCTTAGGAAACTTAAGTGTTCTTCACAATCTCAGCAAATAACCATGAAGATCTAGCTTAAAAAACAAGGCTTAATCATCATAATAAATTCCTTACAAGAAAACTTCAATAATCCTTCCAAAAATACAAGTTTACTTCCAACTTTTTGATCCAACTCCACCACTCTTTTGGTTCTAAGATTTTTCTCATCTTTTACAGTATCTTTGTCCAAGTAACTTGAGGTAGTAACCTTGTTCATAACCTTATTCGATTCATATTTATATAGCTATCTTATTTTGTGTTGTAAAATTTTAACAACAAGAACATAGTTTGAATGATTTCAAACTTGTTTGCAAACTAAATAGATCCTTCTAACTTAAATTTTAAAGCACTTCAAGACCTGTAATATATCATAATGATATGCTAACTTAACAAGATATAACTTGGTTTTACAAAGAACATCTTAAAAACTGAATCTACGTCGTCGGAGTGCAACCCGGGGCTGTTTTGGGTTGGATAATTAAAAACCATCTTAAGCTTTGAATTAGAAGTTCATGTTCTGGAAAAATGATATTTCTTATGAATATGTTAACACATAAAAATTTCATGGTTTAACTCAAAGTGTAAGTATTTTTAAAAAAATGATCATTAAATGTTGTTTTTATGATGGAAAATGATCACTTTCATAAGTTTCACCAAAGTTTGACCTATAACCTGTGATTTCGAATACAACCTAAGGTATTTTCAGTTCATATTCTTAAAATATGACTCGATCCAAGGAAGTGGCAAGTTGAACCAACAAAAACGGAGTTGTAATGAAGAAACTACGACTAAAACAAGATCGGGTATCCGAAGCTAGTTTAGCTACGAAAATATTTGGAGAAAAATTAAATTAATCATATATTTTCTAATTAATATGATATTTCATATATATTTACTTATGATTTGATTTTATATATTTCAGGACCACCCGTAAACAACACGAGAAGATTAATCATAAGACCTCATGATTGTACGCAACACGTCATTTGACAACACACGTCACTTGACAACATGGTACCATGGGTCGAGATTAATTCTGATCAATACGAATACGATGGGGTCTTTATTTATTTTATTTAAGCAACTAATTGTGGACCACTAACATCGGACTGCTAACTACGGACTAAGAAAATATTAAAAGTATTAAAAGTATATATATATATATATATATATATATATATATATATATATATATATATATATATATATATATAACGATTACTTGAAAAGAAAATATGTTGATATATTATATATATGGTTAGGTTTGTGATATCTATCGGAGACCAAGTCGTGATAAATACCTTTAAGGCAAAAGTGAGTATATAGTCCCACTTTTAAACTCTAAATATTTCGGGATGAGAATACATGCATTTTATGATTTACGTTATGGACACAAGTGATTAAAAATATATATTCTACGTTGAGTTGTACCACTGGCATACTTCCCTGTAACTTGGTAACTACTATTTACATGAGGTATTGTAAACGCGAATCCTGTTGATAGATCTATCGGGCCTGACAACCCCAACCGGACTGGACGACCAGTATTCAACGGTTGCACAGTACTTCGTTTCGGTGACTACACTTGGTACGGTGTAGTAAGATTTCATAATAAAGGGAATATGCGACGTTGATTAAATGTTAAGTATGGTTATCAAGTGCTCAACAACTTAGAATATTTTTATTAAAAAGTTTATATATGAAATCTTGTGGTCTATATTTATAACGCTGCCGGCATTAAACCTATATCTCACCAACTTTATGTTGACGTTTTAAGCATGTTTATTCTCAGGTGATAACTAAAAGCTTCCGCTGCAACATGTTGAATTTAAGCAAGATCTTGAGTATGCATATTTGTGTCAAAAATAAAACTGCATATCGGAGGATTTGTAATGTAAAATATGTTGGAAGTCGTATTGTTATTATCACATGTAAAGTTTGTAAGTCTAAGATTATCGCTAAACGATAATCATTATTAAGTTGTTTAAACCTTGTATTTGTAATAAAAGCTATGGTTTGTATTGTAAAAACGAATGCAGTTTTTGAAAAATGTCGCATATAGAGGTCAATACCTCGCGATGAAATCATATGTTATTGTAATAGTCCTTATGGTTAAGGTCGGGTTATGACATCAAGCTCCGCCACACAATGTTACTTGCTCCTACAAAAAATTTTATGGATTGCAAGCCTACATCTTACAACGGAACTGAAGGACCAATTGAATTGATTCGTTGGTTCGAGAAACTTGAATCAGTGTTTCGCATCAGCAACTGTTTAGAAGCTGATCGTGTTAAGTATGCCACCCACACCCTTTCTGGGAGTGCTCTGACCTGGTGGAATGCCCATTGCCAAACTGTGGGGATTGATGTTGCTAACGCTACTCCATGGGATACCGTCAAAAGAATGATGACTGATAAGTACTGTCCTAGGAATTAGGTCCAGAAATTGGAGGCCGAATTCTATGGACACGTTGTAAAGAATGACGACATAGAGTCATATAATCATCGTTTTCTAGAACTAACATCCTTGTGTCCATCTATGGTCAACCCTTATACAAGATGATAGAAAAGTATGTTGAGGGTCTACCTTCTGACATCCAGGGGAATGTTATATCTGCTGGTAAGGAAACTATTGAGGGTGCTATGCTGTTAGCCCAAGATTTAGTTATGGCTGCTAGAAGAAAGAAGGCAATTAGTAAACCAGCTGAGGTAAGGACGGGGGATAACAAAAGAAAGTTTGAGAATCAGAGTAATAGTCCCAGCCAGAACTCAGGTAAGAAGCCAGCTGATGGGAAACCTAGATGTAACTGATGTGAGAAAAACCACTATGGGAGATGTATGGTACCGTGCACCAACTGCAAGAAAATAGGTCATCTTGCCAAAAACTGTAGACTTCCTGCTGCTACAGCTTCTGCCGCAAAGTCCTATGTCCCTACCTGCTATGGTTGTGGGGAAAAAGGTCATATCAAGCCTAACTGTCCAAAGAAGAAAACTGATGATGGAAATGCTAAAGGCAGGGCTTTTTTCATGACTACTGAAGAAGCCCGTGATGATGATGAAGTGATAACGGGTACATTCCTTGTTAACAACTTCTACGCTACTGTTCTATTTGATTCTGGTGCTGATAGAAGTTATGTGTCTACTGAATTTTGTGCCTTATTCACTGAAAAACCGGAAGCCTTAGAAGTTAAGCGTCTTGTAGAAGTAGCAAATGGTAAACTTATGAAAGTAGACAGTGTTTATAAAAATTGTAACCTGATTCTAGCCGACAAACACTTTAAGATAGACTTGTTGCCAGTCGAGTTGGGAAGCTTTGATGTAGTTGTAGGGATGGATTGGTTATCCCCAATAAAGGCGGGAATTATGTGCTTCGATAAAACCATTAACATTCCCCTTGAGAATGATGAAACCTTAATCATTCAAGGAGAAAAGAGTGGTTCGAAACTTAACCTCATTTCATGCATCAAAACCCGCAAGTACCTAATGAAAGGGTACCAAGCCATTCTAGCTCATGTAAAGGAAGTCAAACCGGATGAGAAACGAGTTGAAGATGTACCGATAGTTAGAGACTTTCCTGAAGTTTTTCCTGAGGAACTCCCTGGTCTTCCACCCCAAAGACAAGTTGAGTTTCAGATTGACTTGACTCCCGGTGCTGCACCTATTGCAAAGGCACCATACCGATTAGCTCCATCAGAGATGAAGGAATTATCCAACCAACTCCAGGAACTCTTAGACAAGGGTTTCATTCGTCCTAGTTCGTCTCCGTGGGGAGCACCCGTTCTCTTTGTTAAAAAGAAAGATGGTACGTTGAGAATGTTTATCGATTACCGTGAACTCAACAAGCTGACCATTAAGAACCGTTACCCACTTCCACGTATTGATGATCTGTTTGACCAATTACAGTGTTCAAGTGTCTATTCGAAGATTGATCTTAGGTCAGGTTATCATCAATTGAGGGGCAAGGAAGCTGATGTTTCTAAGACTGCTTTTCGAACTCGTTATGGACACTATGAGTTTCTTGTCATGCCTTTTGGATTAACCAATGCTCCTGCTGTATTAATGGATCTTATGAACCGTGTATGCAAACCTTATCTTAACAAATTCGTGATCGTTTTCATCGATGATATCTTAATCTATTCCAAGAGCAAGAAAGAGCATGAGCAACATCTGCGATTAATTTTAGAACTCTTAAAGAAGGAACAGCTATACGCCAAATTCTCCAAGTGTGAATTTTGGTTGAGAATCGTACAATTCCTCGGGCATGTAGTTGATAGTAATGGAATACATGTCGATCCTGCAAAAATCACCGCTATCCAGAACTGGGAAGTACCTAGAAGTGCGAAGCATATTCGTTAATTTTTGGGACTTGCTGGTTATTAGCGAAGGTTTATCAAAGACTTTTCTCTTATAGCCAAACCTCTCACCAAGCTAACTCACAAGGGGAAGAAATTTAAAGTGGTCTGAGGAACAGGAATCTACTTTCAAGATTCTAAAGGATAAATTAACCACAACCCCGATTCTATCATTACCTGAGGGCACTGACGATTTTGTAGTCTATTGCGATGCCTCGAATCAAGGTTTCGGATGTGTTCTGATGCAACGTAAAAAGGTTATCGCCTATGCATCTAGACAGTTGAAGAAACATGAGAAGAACTATACCACACACGACTTGGAGTTAGGAGCTGTGGTATTTGCATTGAAGATGTGGAGACATTACCTCTATGGGGTTAGAATCACGGTGTTTACCGATCATAAAAGTCTTCAACATATTTTTGACCAGAAGCAGCTAAACATGAGGCAAAGGCGTTGGATCGAGTTGTTAAATGACTACGACTGTGAGCTTAAATATCATCCTGGAAAGGCAAATGTAGTAGCCGATGCCCTTAGTAGAAAGGATCGTGCCAAACCAATCCGATTCCGAGCTTTGAATGTGCGTATTCGTACTAATCTTACATCTCAAATCCATGAGGCACAACTTGAGACATTGAAGGAGGGGAATGTTCACCTCGAGGGACTTAAAGGTCTCGAAAAGAAATTTGAAACCAAGGGAAATGGAACACGTTATTTCAATGGCCGAATTTGGGTCCCAGTTTTTGGAAACATACGAGAACTAGTCTTGGATGAAGCACATAAGACTAGATATTCTATTCACCCAGGCTCTAGTAAAATGTATCATGATGTGAAAGAGTTTTATTGGTGGCCTAACCTGAAATCAGACTTTGCTACGTATGTTTGTAAGTGTCTGACTAGTTTGAAAGTCAAAGCTGAGCATCAAAAGCCGTCTGGTTTACTTCAACAACTGGATATTCCGCAGTGGAAGTGGGAATGCATCACTATGGATTTTATCACTAAGTTGCCCAAGACTTCTAGTGGTAATGATACTATTTGGGTCATAGTGGATCGTCTTACTAAATCTGCACATTTCTTACCGATGAAGAAAACTGTCAAGATGGAGAGATTCTCACAACTATACATTAAAGAGGTCGTCTCCCGTCATGGAGTACATATCTCTATCATTTCTGACCGCGACAGTCGATTCATTTCTAGATTTTGGAAATCTCTACAATCTGCACTTGGAACTCAACTCGACATGAGTACTGCTTATCATCCGCAAACCTACGGTCAAAGTGAACGAAGCATCCAAACGTTGGAAGATATGCTACGTGCTTGTGTTATCGATTTTGGCAAAGGATGGGATAGACATTTGCCTTTGGCTGAATTTTCTTACAATAACAGCTATCACTCAAGTATTAAAGCTGCACCATTTGAGGCTTTATACGGGCGAAAATGTAGATCTCCACTGTGCTGGGATGAACTTGAGGATAGACAGTTAACTGGTCCTGAAATCATACATGAAACTACAGAAAAGATCTTTCAGATTAAGAAACGATTAGAAACTGCCCGTAGCCGACAGAAAAGCTATGCTAATATTCATCAGAAAGATATAGAATTCTAAGTCGGTGATAAAGTCATGTTGAAAGTATCTCCTTGGAAGGGCGTTGTCCGTTTTGGCAAGAGAAGTAAACTTAGCCCACGATTTGTTGGACCTTTCAAGATTACTGAAAGAATTGGTCCAGTGGCGTATCGATTAGAATTACCCTCTGAGCTTAATAATGTACATGATGTATTTCATGTCTCGAATCTTAAAAAGTGTCTTGCTGATGACACACTCGTTATTCCATTGGATGATATCTGCATTGATGATAAAATACATTTCGTTGAAGAACCGATAGAGGTTATAGATCGTGAGGTTAAAGGCTTGAAACAAAGTACTATTCCTATTGTTAAGATCTGCTGGAATTCACAAAGAGGCCCCGAGTATACCTGGGAACGTGAAGACCAGATGAAGCGGAAATATCCTCATCTTTTTCCAACCGCTGATGCATCGGAGGAGTCTTCCTGAAACTTCGGGAAGAAGTCTAAATTAACGGGGAGGTACTATAACAACCCTCACTTTTTCATTCTGAATTTACTAAATTACCCTTAGGGTTTCAGTGTCTTGTATCATTAGGGTTGTTATCCGGATACAAGACACTGAATTTACATAATCGTTACATATATGTCTCGTTTAAAAATCATTAAGTTAGTAGTCTTGTTTTTACATATGTAGTTCATTGTTAATATACTTAATGATATGTTTACTTATCATAGTATCATGTTAACTATATATATATATCCATATATATGTCATCATATAGTTTTTACAAGTTTTAACGTTCGTGAATCACCGGTCAACTTGGGTGGTCAATTGTCTATATGAAACATATTTCAATTAATCAAGTCTTAACAAGTTTGATTGCTTAACATGTTGGAAACATTTAATCATGTAAATATCAATCTCAATTAATATTTATAAACATGGAAAAGTTCGGGTCACTACAGTACCTACCCGTTAAATAAATTTCGTCCCGAAATTTTAAGCTGTTGAAGGTGTTGACGAATCTTCTGGAAATAGATGCGGGTATTTCTTCTTCATCTGATCTTCATGCTCCCAGGTGAACTCGGGTCCTCTACGAGCATTCCATCGAACCTTAACAATTGGTATCTCATTTTTCTTAAGTCTTTTAACCTCACGATCCATTATTTCGACGGGTTCTTCGATGAATTGGAGTTTTTCGTTGATTTGGATTTCATCTAACGGAATAGTGAGATCTTCTTTAGCAAAACATTTCTTCAAATTCGAGATGTGGAAAGTGTTATGTACAGCCGCAAGATGTTGAGGTAACTCAAGTCGGTAAGCTACTGGTCCGACACGATCAATAATCTTGAATGGTCTAATATACCTTGGATTTAATTTCCCTCGTTTACCAAATCGAACAAAGCCTTTCCAAGGTGCAACTTTAAGCATGACCATCTCTCCAATTTCAAATTCTATATCTTTTCTTTTAATGTCAGCGTAGCTCTTTTGTCGACTTTGGGTGGTTTTCAACCGTTGTTGAATTTGGATGATCTTCTAAGTAGTTTCTTGTATAATCTCCGGACCCGTAATCTGTCTATCCCCCACTTCACTCCAACAAATCGGAGACCTGCACTTTCTACCATAAAGTGCTTCAAACGGCGCCATCTCAATGCTTGAATGGTAGCTGTTGTTGTAGGAAAAATCTGCTAACGGTAGATGTCGATCCCAACTGTTTCCAAAATCAATAACACATGCTCGTAGCATGTCTTCAAGCGTTTGTATCGTCCTTTCGCTCTGCCCATCATTTTGTGGATGATAGGCAGTACTCATGTCTAGACGAGTTCCTAATGCTTGCTGTAATGTCTGTCAGAATCTGGAAATAAATCTGCCATCCCTATCAGAGATAATAGAGATTGGTATTCCATGTCTGGAGATGACTTCCTTCAAATACAGTCGTGCTAACTTCTCCATCTTGTCATCTTCTCTTATTGGCAGGAAGTGTGCTGATTTGGTGAGACGATCAACTATTACCCAAATAGTATCAAAACCACTTGCAGTCCTTGGCAATTTAGTGATGAAATCCATGGTAATGTTTTCCCATTTCCATTCCGGGATTTCGGGTTATTGAAGTAGACCTGATGGTTTCTGATGCTCAGCTTTGACCTTAGAACACGTCAAACATTCTCCTACGTATTTAGCAACATCGGCTTTCATACCCGGCCACCAAAAATGTTTCTTGAGATCCTTGTACATCTTCCCCGTTCCAGGATGTATTGAGTATCTGGTTTTATGAGCTTCTCTAAGTACCATTTCTCTCATATCTCCAAATTTTGGTACCCAAATCCTTTCAGCCCTATACCGGGTTCCGTCTTCCCGAATATTAAGATGCTTCTCCGATCCTTTGGGTATTTCATCCTTTAAATTTCGATCTTTTAAAACTCCTTGTTGCGCCTCCTTTATTTGAGTAGTAAGGTTATTATGAATCATTATATTCATAGATTTTACTCGAATGGGTTCTCTGTCCTTCCTGCTCAAGGCATTGGCTACCACATTTGCCTTCCCCGGGTGGTAACGAATCTCAAAGTCGTAATCATTCAACAATTCAATCCACCTACGCTGCCTCATATTCAGTTGTTTCTGATTAAATATGTGTTGAAGACTTTTGTGGTCGGTATATATAATACTTTTGACCCCATATAAGTAGTGCCTCCAAGTCTTTAATGCAAAAACAACCGCGCCTAATTCCAAATCATGCATCGTATAATTTTGTTCGTGAATCTTCAATTGTCTAGACGCATAAGCAATCACCTTCGTTCGTTGCATTAATACACAACCGAGACCTTGCTTTGATGCGTCACAATAAATCACAAAATCATCATTCCCTTCAGGCAATGACAATATAGGTGCCGTAGTTAGCTTTTTCTTCAATAACTGAAACGCTTTCTCTTGTTCATCATTCCATTCAAATTTCTTCCCTTTATGCGATAATGCAGTCAAGGGTTTTGCTATTCTGGAAAAGTCTTGGATGAACCTTCTGTAGTAACCAGCTAGTCCTAAAAACTGGCGTATGTGTTTCGGAGTTTTCGGGGTTTCCCACTTTTTAACAGTTTCTATCTTTGCCGGATCCACCTTAATACCTTCTTTGTTCACTATGTGACCGAGGAATTGAACTTCTTCCAACCAAAATGCACACTTTTAGAACTTAGCATACAATTCTTCCTTCCTCAATACTTCTAACACCTTTCTCAAATGTTCACCGTGTTCTTGGTCATTCTTTGAGTAAATAAGTATGTCATCAATGAAAACAATGACAAACTTGTCAAGGTATGCTCCACACACTCGGTTTATAAGGTCCATGAACACAGCTGGTGCATTAGTTAAACCAAACGGCATGACCATAAACTCATAATGACCGTAACGTGTTCTGAAAGCAGTCTTTGGAATATCAGCTTCTTTCACCCGCATTTGATGATACCCGGAACGTAAGTCAATCTTTGAATAAACAGACAAGCCTTGTAGTTGATCAAATAAGTCGTCGATTCTCGGTAGTGGGTAGCGGTTCTTGATGGTAAGTTTGTTCAACTCTCGGTAGTCGATACACAACCTGAATGTACCATCTTTCTTCTTGACAAACAAAACAGGAGCTCCCCACGGTGATGTGCTTGGTCGAATGAATCCACGCTCTAAAAGTTCTTGTAATTGGCTTTGCAGTTCTTTCATCTCGCTGGGTGCGAGTCTGTAAGGAGCACGAGCTATTGGTGCAGCTCCTGGTATAAGATCTATTTGAAATTCAACGGATCGATGTGGGGGTAATCCCGGTAATTCTTTCAGAAATACATCGGAAAATTCTTTTGCAATGGGAACATCATTGATGCTCTTTTCTTCAGTTTGTACTTTCTCGACGTGTGCTAGAACAGCATAGCAACCTTTTCTTATTAATTTTTTTGCCTTCAAATTACTAATAAGATGTAGCTTCGTGTTGCCCTTTTCTCCGTACACCATTAAGGGTTTTCCTTTTTCTATTATAATGCGAATTGCATTTTTGTAAAAAACGATCTCTGCTTTCACTCCTTTCAACCAGTCCATACCGATTATCACATCAAAACTCCCTAACTCTACTGGTATCAAATCAATCTTAAATGTTTCGCTAACCAGTTTAATTTCTCGATTCCGACATATATTATCTGCTGAAATTAATTTACCATTTGCTAATTCGAGTAAAAATTTACTATCCAAAGGCGTCAATGGACAACTTAATTTAGCACAAAAATCTCTACTCATATAGCTTCTATCCACACCCGAATCAAATAAAACGTAAGCAGATTTATTGTCAATAAGAAACGTACCCGTAACAAGCTCCGAGTCTTCCTGTGCCTCTTCCGCATTAATATTGAAAACTCTTCTGCGGCCTTGTCCATTCGTGTTCTCCTGGTTCTGGCAATTTCTAATAATGTGGCCCGGTTTTCCACATTTATAACAAACTACATTGGCATAACTTGCTCCGACACTACCTGCTCCGCCATTACTCATTCCGACACCATTTGTTCCTTTCGTTCTATTAACCCCTGATCCGTAGACCTCACACTTCGCCACGCTATGACCATTTCTTTTACACTTGTTGCAAAATTTGGTGCAGAATCCCGAGTGATACTTTTCACACCTTTGGCATAGCTGCTTCTGATTGTTGTTGTTGTTGCGACTATTATCGTTGTTGGGATGATTGTTGTAGTTGTTGTTGTTGTTGGGCCGTTTGTTGTAGTTGCGATTGATGTTGCGATTGTTGGGATAATTGTTGCGATTATTGTTGTAATTGCTGTTGTTGTTGTATTGGTGATTCTTATCACCGTTTTCCTCCCACTTTCTTTTGACTTGCTTCACATTGGCCTCTTCAGCATTCTGTTCTTTAATTCTTTCTTCAATCTGGTTCACTAGTTTGTGAGCCATTCTACATGCCTGTTGTATGGAGGCGGGCTCGTGTGAACTTATATCTTCTTGGATTCTTTCCGGTAATCCTTTCACAAACGCGTCGATCTTCTCTTCCTCATCTTCGAATGCTCCCGGACACAATAGGCACAATTCTGTGAATCGTATTTCGTACGTGGTAATATCAAATCCTTGGGTTCGTAACCCTCTAAGTTCTATCTTGAGCTTATTGACCTCGGTTCTAGGACGGTACTTCTCGTTCATCAAGTGCTTGAATGCTGACCACGGTAGTGCGTACGCATCGTCTTGTCCCACTTGCTCTAGATAGGTATTCCACCATGTTAACGCAGAACCTGTGAAGGTATGCGTAGCGTACTTCACTTTGTCCTCTTCAGTACACTTACTTATCGCAAATACCGATTCGACCTTCTCGGTCCACCGTTTCAATCTGATCGGTCCTTCGATTCCATCAAATTCCAAAGGTTTGCAGGCAGTGAATTCTTTGTAGTGCATCCTACACGATTTCCTGTACTGCTAGATCCAAGGTTATTGTTGGTATGTAGTGCAGCCTGTACTGCGGCTATGTTTGAAGCTAGAAAAGTACGGAATTCCTCTTCATTCATATTCACGGTGTGTCGAGTAGTCGGTGCCATTTCCTTCAAAATAGTCAAATGGAACAAGTTAATCATACAGAATATTAAGAGTAGTTAATAGTATTTCGTAGTACCTACCCGTTAAGTTCATACTTAGTAGCTAATATACAATTCAACTACTACAATTCTATATGAAAAACTTATTATAATAATATTTCGCGTTCAAACTTTTACACAATATATTACAAACTTACAATACCGCTTATTTTACATATAGCATGAAATATAGCACACGATAAATTTGATACAAGATGGTTGTGAAGATAATTCTAGCTAGTACACAAGTCATTCAGCAAAGGCAATAAAGACACATAATTCATACGTCCAGAAACAAGTCATGCATTCTGGTTTTACTAGGATTACTTCCCATCCTTGGTCTTGTGGAACATAACCGTTATGGCTGTTGATAAGACAGCGTGTTGTAACATCGTCAAAGGGACGAGGGTTACGTAATGTCCAACAGTCCCGTAACAATCTAAAAACCTCATTTCTTACCCCAATTACCGACTCCGTCACTTGTGGGAACGTTTTGTTTAATAGTTGTAGCCCGATGTTCTTGTTCTCACTTTGGTGAGAAGCGAACATTACTAATCTGTAAGCATAACATGCTTCTTTATGTTGCATGTTAGCCACTTTTTCTAAATCACGAAGTCCAATATTCGGATATATTGAGTCAAAATAATTTCTTAACCCATTGCGTAAAATAGCATTTGGGTTCCCGCAATATATGCGTCAAAGTAAACACATCGTAACTTATGGATTTCCCAATGTGATATCCCCCATCTTTCGAACGAAAGCCTTTTATAAACCAAGGCATTCTTGGAACGTTCTTCGAATGTCTTACAAACTGATCTCGCCTTAAATAGTTGTGCCGAAGAATTCTGACCGACTCTAGACAAGATTTCATCAATCATGTCTCCGGGTAGGTCTCTTAAAATATTGGGTTGTCTATCCATTTTGTGTTTTTATACTGTAAAATAGACAAGAGTTAGATTCATAAAAAAAATACTTATTAATACAAGCAATTTTTACATATATCATAAAGTATAAGCACACTATATTACATATATTACACCACACGAATACAACTATATTATTCTGACTCGCTTGTTTTTTCTTCTTCGGTTTTGGTTCGTTTTGCCAAGTTTCTAGGGATATATGATGTTCCCCTAATACGAGCCGTCGTTTTCCACATTGGTTTAGAAAAACCTGGTGGTTTAGAGGTTCCCGGGTCATTGTTACAACTTAAGGACTTCGGGGGTTGACGATACATATAAAGTTCATCGGGGTTGGAATTAGATTTCTCTATTTTTATGCCCTTTCCCTTATTATTTTCTTTTGCCTTTTTAAATTCAGTTGGGGTAATTTCTATAACATCATCGGAATTCTCGTCGGAATCCGATTCATCGGAGAATTGGTAATCCTCCCAATATTTTGCTTCCTTGGCGGAAACACCATTGACCATAATTAACCTTGGTCGGTTGGTTGAGGATTTTCTTTTACTTAACCGTTTTATTATTTCCCCCACCGGTTCTATTTCTTCATCCGGTTCCGATTCTTCTTCCGGTTCCGATTCTTCTTCCGGTTCCGACTCTTCTTCCGGTTCCTCTTCGGGAACTTGTGAATCAGTCCACGAATCATTCCAATTTACATTTGACTCTTCATTATTATTAGGTGAGTCAATGGGACTTGTTCTAGAGGTAGACATCTATCACATAATATCAAACGCGTTAAGAGATTAATATATCACATAATATTCACATGTGAAAAATATATAGTTTCCAACAAAATTTGTTAAGCAATCATTTTTCAAGTAAACACGGTCGAAGTTCAGACTCACTAATGCATCCTAACAAACTCGATAAGACACACTAATGCAAAATTCTGGTTCTCTAAGACCAACGCTCGGATACCAACTGAAATGTCCCGTTCTTATTGATTAAAAACGTTCCATATTAATTGATTTCGTTGCGAGGTTTTGACCTCTATATGAGACGTTTTTCAAAGACTGCATTCATTTTAAAACAAACCATAACCTTTATTTCATCAATAAAGGTTTAAAAAACTTTACGTAGATTATCAAATAATGATAATCTAAAATATCCTGTTTACACACGACCATTACATAATGGTTTACAATACAAATATGTTACAACAAAATAAGTTTCTTGAATGCAGTTTTTACACAATATCATACAAGCATGGACTCCAAATCTCGTCCTTATTTAAGTATGTGACAGCGGAAGCTCTTAATAATCACCTGAGAATAAACAGGCTTAAAACGTCAACAAAAATGTTGGTGAGTTATAGGTTTAACCTACATATATCAAATCATAATAATAGACCACAAGATTTCATATTTCAATACACATCCCATACATAGAGATAAAAATCATTCATATGGTGAACACCTGGTAACCGACATTAACAAGATGCATATATAAGAATATCCCCATCATTCCTGGACACCCTTCGGATATGATATAAATTTCGAAGTACTAAAGCATCCGGTACTTTGGATGGGGTTTGTTAGGCCCAATAGATCTATCTTTAGGATTCGCGTCAATTAGGGTGTCTGTTCCGTAATTCTTAGATTACCAGACTTAATAAAAAGGGGCATATTCGATTTCGTTAATTCAACCATAGAATGTAGTTTCACGTACTTGTGTCTATTTTGTAAATCATTTATAAAACCTGCATGTATTCTCATCCCAAAAATATTAGATTTTAAAAGTGGGACTATAACTCACTTTCACAGATTTTTACTTGGTCGGGAAGTAAAACTTGGCCACTGGTTGATTCACGAACCTATAACAATATATACATATATATCAAAGTATGTTCAAAATATATTTACAACACTTTTAATATATTTTGATGTTTTAAGTTTATTAAGTCAGCTGTCCTCGTTAGTAACCTACAACTAGTTGTCCACAGTTAGATGTACAGAAATAAATCGATAAATATTATCTTGAATCAATCCACAACCCAGTGTACACGTATCTCAGTATTGATCACAACTCAAACTATATATATTTTGGAATCAACCTCGACCCTGTATAGCTAACTCCAACATTCACATATAGAGTGTCTATGGTTGTTCCGAAATATATATAGATGTGTCGACATGATAGGTCGAAACATTGTATACGTGTCTATGGTATCTCAAGATTACATAATATACAATACAAGTTGATTAAGTTATGGTTGGAATAGATTTGTTACCAATTTTCACATAGCTAAAATGAGAAAAATTATCCAATCTTGTTTTACCCATAACTTCTTCATTTTAAATCCGTTTTGAGTGAATCAAATTGCTATGGTTTCATATTGAATTATATTTTATGAATATAAACATAAAAAGTATAGGTTTATAATCAGAAAAATAAGTTACAAGTCATTTTTGTAAAGGTAGTCATTTCAGTCGAAAGAACGACGTCTAGATGACCATTTTAGAAAACATACTTCCACTTTGAGTTTAACCATAATTTTTGGATATAGTTTCATGTTCATAATAAAAATCATTTTCTCAGAATAACAACTTTTAAATCAAAGTTCATCATAGTTTTTAATTAACTAACCAAAAACAGCCCGCGGTGTTACTACGACGGCGTAAATCCGATTTTACGGTGTTTTTCGTGTTTCCAGGTTTTAAATCATTAAGTTAGCATATCATATAGATATAGAACATGTGTTTAGTTGATTTTAAAAGTCAAGTTAGAAGGATTAACTTTTGTTTGTGAACAAGTTTAGAATTAACTAAACTATGTTCTAGTGATTACAAGTTTAAACCTTCGAATAAGATAGCTTTATATGTATGAATCGAATGATGTTATGAACATAATTACTACCTTAAGTTCCTTGGATAAACCTACTAAAAAATAGAAAAATGTATCTAGCTTCAACGGATCCTTGGATGGCTCGAAGTTCTTGAAGCAGAATCATGACACGAAAACAAGTTCAAGTAAGATCATCACTTGAAATAAGATTGTTATAGTTATAGAAATTGAACCAATGTTTGAATATGATTATTACCTTATATTAGAATGATAACCTACTGTAAGAAACAAAGATTTCTTGAGGTTGGATGATCATCTTACAAGATTGGAAGTGAGCTAGCAAACTTGAAAGTATTCTTGATTTTATGTAACTAGAACTTGTAGAATTTATGAAGAACACTTAGAACTTGAAGATAGAAATTGAGAGAGATCAATTAGATGAAGAAAATTGAAGATTGAAAGTGTTTGTAGGTGTTTTTGGTCGTTGGTGTATGGATTACATATAAAGGATATGTAGTTTTGTTTTCATGTAAATAAGTCATGAATGATTATTCATATTTTTGTAATTTTATGGGATATTTCATACTAGTTGCCAAATGATGGTTCCCACATGTATTAGGTGACTCACATGGGCTGCTAAGAGCTGATCATTGGAGTGTATATACCAATAGTACATACATCTAAAAGCTGTGTATTGTACGAGTACGAATACGGGTGCATACGAGTAGAATTGTTGATGAAACTGAACGAGGATGTAATTGTAAGCATTTTTGTTAAGTAGAAGTATTTTGATAAGTGTATTGAAGTCTTTCAAAAGTGTATAAATATATATTAAAACAATACATGTATATACATTTTAACTGAGTCGTTAAGTCATCGTTAGTCGTTACATGTAAGTGTTGTTTTGAAACCTTTAGGTTAACGATCTTGTTAAATGTTGTTACCCCAATGTTTATAATATCAAATGAGATTTTAAATTATTATATTATCATGATATTATCATGTATGAATATCTCTTAATATGATATATATACATTAAATGTCTTTACAACGATAATCGTTACATATATGTCTCGTTTAAAAATCATTAAGTTTGTAGTCTTGTTTTTACATATATAGTTCATTGTTAATATACTTAATGATATGTTTACTTATAATAGTATCATGTTAACTATATATATATATCCATATATATGTCATCATATAGTTTTTACAAGTTTTAACGTTCGTGAATCACCGGTCAACTTGGGTGGCCAATTGTCTATATGAAACATATTTCAATTAATCAAGTCTTAACAAGTTTGATTGCTTAACATGTTGGAAACATTTAATCATGTAAATATCAATCTCAATTAATATATATAAACATGGAAAAGTTCGGGTCACTACAAATTAAAAGTTAATAATAATTAATAATACTAACCATAGTAATACATTAATAATGAATAATTATAATGTAACTATTAATACTTTATTATAAGTATGATTTAAAAATGAATAATAAGTCATTAATAAATAAGTATAATATAACTTATAATATAATAATATGACTTAAACCTAAAGTGAAGGTTAATAAAAATATAACGTACAAGTTATGCGAATTTCACCGCTACTTACGGTCGTAAGTGAATGATGTCTAGATTGTCATTTATGGGTAAGCTTGTGAATCTCGAATGGCATGACTTAGATTCTGGTCAAGAGTCCTGGGCTCCCGGTTACATCTGGTCATTCCTGACTTATTTGATAGCAACGAAGTTTGAGTAAAGTTGTACAACATCTTAAGAAAGATTATAACCCGAACTTCCTAAATTTGGATTACTATAAATGGAAACTTTCCAAAAATAGTAACTTTTCGAAAATAAAACTCTTTTAGAAAACCATTATCATTAGTATAGTTACTACACTTATGTCCATTAGACAATATCTGATCGTGCATTCTATCTCTAGGTTGAGATCTCGATCACGTTCGTCCGTTCAATCCTCTCATTTGTGGAATATCTCTTCTGTGATATTTAAGGTGATTTCATAGCCCCATTTTCTATTATTGTTTTTATATATATTGGGGTGAGACACATGCTATCTTTTAAATGTTTTACATGTTAGACACAAGTACAAAATCTTAAAATGCCATGTTATATGCTTAAGTCATATTAAATTCCGCTTAGAGTAATATCGTTAATTGCTATGTTTAGTGAGCTTACTTATTATGAATAGCGCTGTTGAGGGTAACGCCTCTGTCCATTAACTTATGGTTGTGGACACATAATAATGATTTGGGGCCAGAAAGAGCCTTGGGGTTACCGTTTAGTTTCGATATTACAATTCGGCATATATTTTTAAAGATTGATATGATGAATGTCAGTCTATTTTATTGAAATCTTGTGGTCTTAACAATTCATGAATAATTATAAACCTATTATATCACTCAACCTTTGTGTTTACTTTTTAAAGCATGTTTTGTCTCAGGTAATTAAGCTGCTGATAATGTGGATTGCTAGCTTTACATGGAGTCTGCATAATATCATCATTTATTTTAGTTTCATTTAATACATTGTTATTTCAATGTAAAGACAATATTTACTTCCGCTGCAAATAAAGAAGTTTAATTTTATAAAACATCTCATATAGAGTCATTCTCGTTTATGTACAATACTTGTTTTGATATAATTGGTCACAAATACCCCCGGCCCTATTTGGGGGTGTGACACGTTGAGTAGTTCTGGATTGGTTAAGTGGAGAAGATCACGAGGATGTGATTGAGTTTAAGTGGGGGAGAGTTGTAAGACCCAAATATTTATTGTACATAATGTATTTATGGTGTACGATGCATGTATGAAGTGTACGAAGCACGTACGTGTTGCTTGCTCGAACGTCGAAGGAAACTGGACGTTGTCTGAAGTGACAAGGTGTGTACGTATCTTTTCAACCCCAAATAAAGTTTGTGTTGATGTTTAAAAGCCTTACCATTGGAAAGGAAATCTTATTACATTTCCAACGATATTTGATTCATCGAAAACGGAGCTACGGTCAAAAAGTTATGGCCAAAACAAGTTTCTGAAAACTGACCTGCAGGTTGGAGCGGCGCTCTATCATTTGGAGAGGCGCGCCGATTGTTGCTAATGTAATTTTCAGCCTTTTTAAAAGGTTTAAATGAGGGTACTTTGGTCTTTTCATTTAGGGTCGGTTTAGGGTCACCAAAACTGATCTAGAACTCCATTAGAGCTCATTTCTCACCCACACAAACACTCTCATCCATAACTAGAGAGAGAGGAAGAGTTCTAGAGTGAGAGAGCTTGAATTGGAGAAGAAGGAGTTGGATTCTCACCAAAGCTGGGGTTTTAAAGTTATTCTACTCGTTAAAGGCATCGTTTTGGTGGTATTGGTAAGTCCTAACTCCGAATTTCATTTGTTAGATTTGATATTCAAGTTAGGGTTTGAGATTGTTAGTTGTAAAACCCATTTGGTTGATGATGAGGGTTTATGGAAACTTGCTATTTTGATATTTGGCGGGTTTTGGGTTGGTTAATGATTTAACCATGTTTAAGACTTGTAAATGGTGTATAATCACTAGTGTTAGTGATTAATGGTGTTTTGGAAACCATTAGGGTTCTTATGGTTGACTAATTTTGACTAGAGTCAAAATTAGGGTTTGTTGATGATTATGACTCAATTGCCGATTTAATAAGGTTTATAAACTTAAAATGGATTAAGTTGAAGTATAAAACCAAGTTAAATATGTTTTGGTGTCAAAACTCGCTAATGGCGCGATGTTGACTCCTTTGGGTTAAAATTAGGGTTTAAGTGTCATTATGGGCAGGATAGGTGTTTAACACCAATGATTATGTTTAATTGGCTTATTAGGACCATTCTCACTTGTGTTAGTGATTATTGGTTAATTTGGGCGTGATTTGTACTTGGAAGTTCATTTGGGTCAAAATTGCACTAAGTGTCAATTGGGTTGGTTTGTAAGTCAACCCTAATTATGTTATTGTATTTGTGATAAATGGAATAGGTACATTCCATCGGCGATTTCGGATTTTGGTTTGGCATCCATCAAGACTTCAAGGCGAGTGTTAATATCCTATGTGCATATGTATGTGTAGGATGGGTGCTGGTTGTAGTGACCCGAACTTTTTCATGTTTATAATTATATTAAATGAAATTGTTATTTACATGATTAAGTATTTCCAACATGTTAAGCAATCAAACTTGTTAAGACTTGATTAATTGAAATAGGTTTCATATAGACAATTGACCACCCAAGTTGACCGGTGATTCACGAACGTTAAAACTTGTAAAAAAACTATATGATGAAATATATATGGTTATTTATATAGTTAACATGATATTATGATAAGTAAACATATCATTAAGTATATTAACAATGAACTACATATGTAAAAGCAAGACTACTAACTTAATGATTTTGAAACGAGACATATACGTAACAATTATCGTTGTAACGACATTTAATGTATATATATCATATTAATAGATATTCATACATCATAATATTATGATAATATAATAATTTAAAATCTCATTTGATATTATAAACATTGGGTTAACAACATTTAACAAGATCGTTAACCTAAAGGTTTCAAAACAACATTTACATGTAACGACTAACGATGACTTAACGACTCAGTTAAAATGTATATACATGTAGTGTTTTAATATGTATTCATAAACTTTTGAAAGACTTCAAGACACTTATCAAAATACTTCTACTTAACAAAAATTCTTACAATTACATCCTCGTTCGGTTTCATCAACAATTCTACTCGTATGCACCCGTATTCGTACTCGTACAATACATAGCTTTTAGATGTATGTACTATTGGTATATACACTCCAATGATCAGCTCTTAGCAGCCCATGTGAGTCACCTAACACATGTGGGAACCATCATTTGGCAACTAGCATGAAATATCTCATAAAATTACAAAAATATGAGTAATCATTCATGACTTATTTACATGAAAACAAAATTACATATCCTTTATATCTAATCCATACACCAACGACCAAAAACACCTACAAACACTTTCATTCTTCAATTTTCTTCATCTAATTGATCTCTCTCAATTTCTATCTTCAAGTTCTAAGTGTTCTTCATAAATTCCAAAAGTTCTAGTTTCATAAAATCAAGAATACTTCCAAGATTGCAAGTTACTCCCAAGTTTTCTAAATCCATTCCAAGTAATCATTCAAGATCAAGAAACCTTTGTAACTTACAGTAGGTTATCTTTCTAATAGAAGGTAATAATCATATTCAAACTTTAATTCAATTTCTATGACTATAACAATCTTATTTCGAGTGGAAATCTTACTTGAAATTATTTTCGTGTCATGATTCTGCTTCAAGAACTTTCAAGCCATCCAAGGATCTTTTGATGCTAGATCCATTTTTCTCATTTCCAGTAGGTTTATCCAAGGATCTTGAGGTAGTAATGATGTTCATAACATCATTCGATTCATACATATAAAGCTATCTTATTTGAAGGTTTAAACTTGTAATCACTAGAACATAGTTTAGTTAATTCAAAACTTGTTCGCAAATAAAAGTTAATCCTTCTAACTTGACTTTTAAAATCAACTAAACTCATGTTCTATATCTATATGATATGCTAACTTAATGATTTAAAACCTGGAAACACGAAAAACACCGTAAAACCGGATTTACGCCGTCGTAGTAACACGCGGGCTGTTTTGGGTTAGTTAATTAAAAACTATGATAAACTTTGATTTAAAAGTTGTTATTCTGGGAAAATGATTTTTATTATGAACATGAAACTATATCCAAAAATCATGGTTAAACTCAAAGTGGAAGTATGTTTTCTAAAATGGTCATCTAGACGTCGTTCTGTCGACTGAAATGACTACCTTTACAAAAACGACTTGTAACTTATTTTTCTGACTATAAATGTATACTTTTTTAGTTTAGATTCATAAAATAGAGTTCAATATGAAACCATAGCAATTTGATTCACTCAAAACGGATTTAAAATGAAGAAGTTATGGGTAAAACAAGATTGGATAATTTTTCTCATTTTAGCTACGTGAAAATTGGTAACAAATCTATTCCAACCATAACTTAATCAACTTGTATTGTATATTATATAATCTTGAGATACCATAGACACGTATACAATGTTTCGACCTATCATGTCGACACATCTATATATATTTCGGAACAACCATAGACACTCTATATGTGAATGTTGGAGTTAGCTATACAGGGTTGAGGTTGATTCCAAAATATATATAGTTTGAGTTGTGATCAATACTGAGATACGTATACACTGGGTCGTGGATTGATTCAAGATAATATTTATCGATTTATTTCTGTACATCTAACTGTGGACAACTAGTTGTAGGTTACTAACGAGGACAGCTGACTTAATAAACTTAAAACATCAAAATGTATTAAAAGTGTTGTAAATATATTTTGAACATACTTTGATATATATGTATATATTGTTATAGGTTCGTGAATCAACCAGTGGCCAAGTCTTACTTCCCGACGAAGTAAAAATCTGTGAAAGTGAGTTATAGTCCCACTTTTAAAATCTAATATTTTTGGGATGAGAATACATGCAGGTTTTATAAATGATTTAAAAAATAGACACAAGTACGTGAAACTACATTCTATGGTTGAATTATCGAAATCGAATATGCCCCTTTTTATTAAGTCTAGTTATCTAAGAATTAGGGAACAGACACCCTAATTGACGCGAATCCTAAAGATAGATCTATTGGGCCTAACAAACCCCATCCAAAGTACCGGATGCTTTAGTACTTCGAAATTTATATCATATCCGAAGGGTGTCTCGGAATGATGGGGATATTCTTAAATATGCATCTTGTTAATGTCGGTTACCAGGTGTTCACCATATGAATAATTTTTATCTCTATGTATGGGATGTGTATTGAAATATGAAATCTTGTGTCTATTATTATGATTTGATAATATATAGGTTAAACCTATAACTCACCAACATTTTTGTTGACATTTTAAGCATGTTTATTCTCAG
Organism: Rutidosis leptorrhynchoides; assembly: GCF_046630445.1. Classification (NCBI taxonomy): domain Eukaryota; kingdom Viridiplantae; phylum Streptophyta; class Magnoliopsida; order Asterales; family Asteraceae; genus Rutidosis; species Rutidosis leptorrhynchoides. Next base: position 334,304,700 of record NC_092336.1, on the reverse strand, counting down.
GAGATTATTAAGAGCTTCCGCTGTCGCATACTTAAATAAGGACGAGATTTGGAGTTCATGCTTGTATGATATTGTGTAAAAACTGCATTCAAGAAACTTATTTCATTGTAACATATTTGTATTGTAAACCATTATGTAATGGTCGTGTGTAAACAGGATATTTTAGATTATCACTATTTGATAATCTACGTAAAGCTTTTTAAACCTTTATTGATGAAATAAAGGTTATGGTTTGTTTTAAAATGAATGCAGTCTTTGAAAAACGTCTCATATAGAGGTCAAAACCTCGCAAAGAAATCAATTAATATGGAACGTTTTTAATCAATAAGAACGGGACATTTCACGGGTTGCGTGAAGCGGTTCTCGGTTATCTAGATCACTTCACATATAGGTTCATGATGGCTCGGTTTGCACGATCATCTTATTGTTAAGTTGTGAATTTCGGTTAGAGCGGATTCATGGTGACTTGATTTATACGGTCATCTTATTGTTAAGGTTAAGTGTTTAGCCTTGGGTTGTAGGTTCGGGGATATTATATTATCTTATGTTTTGATAATTGATGTGTTGTAGCTAGCCCTTCGGGTGTAGCTTGGTAGTGTTCATAAAGTTGTGAGTGAACTTGCATTGATGTTGTAGCTAGTGGTATCACAATTGTACAGTAAGCTTAGTTTTGCTTGCTATATGCTCGGATGATCCGGTATGTGTTATTTGATTTTGTGTGGCGTGTCCATTTTATGCATATATATGTATGTAGTATATTATCACTCACTAAGCGTTAGCTTACCCTTTCGTTGTTTACATTTTTATAGATTTGCTTGGATGCGGTGGCTCGGGTAAGCGTGGGAACTAGTGACTCCCATAGTTTCTTTAGAAGGCTTGCTTTTGGATTGATTAGGATTGGGTAGCGTATCCCCAATCGCCATGCTCGGTCTTTATTTTGTATCATAAATCATGTGATTGAAAACTTGTATTTTCGTATGAAAGTCGTAAAACGGCCGATGTGGGCCTGGCCTCGTAAAACTTATTTTATGAATGGAACGTGTTAGTTTTTCATATATGAATAGGTTGTGAAAAGAGTTTTTTCTAAATACATCGGGAAGTGGTCAAACATTTTCGCATTTTATGACTTTTTGGATAGGCCAGTTTGGCGCGCCGCGCGGCCATATGGCGCGCCGCGCCATATGCTGTTCCAGCAAAAAAAAAATTATTCCGAGTTATTGGTTGGTTAACGGGTTGGTTTGTTACAAGATTCATAAACTTAAGTTCAATATAAAACCATAGCAACTTGAATCACTCAAAACGGATTTAAAACGAAGAAGTTATGGGTAAAACAAGATTTGATAATTTTTCTTGTTGTAGCTACGTGAAAATTGGTACCAAATCTATATTAATCATATCCTAGCTAACTCATATTGTATTATACATGTATTCTAATATATTATGTAATCTTGGGATACCATAGACACGAATACAATATTTTGACATATCATATCGACCCATATATATATATATATTTTGGAACAACCATAGACACTCTATATGCAGTAATGTTGGAGTTAGCTATACAGGGTTGAGGTTGATTCCAAAATATTATATATACTTTGAGTTGTGATCTAGCCTAAGGCTTGTATACACGAGGTCATGGATTGATTCAAGATAATATATATTGCTTTATTTTCTGTATATCTAACTGTGGACAACTAGTTATAGGTTACTAACGAGGACAGCTGACTTAATAAACTTAAAACAGCAAAACGTATTAAAAATGTTGTAAATATATTTTGAACATACTTTGATATATATGTACATATTTGTTATAGGTTTGTGAATCGACCAGTGGCCAAGTCTTACTTCCCGACGAAGTAAAAATCTGTGAAAGTGAGTTATAGTCCCACTTTTAAAATCTAATATTTTGGGATGAGAATACATGCAGTTTTATAAATATTTTACAAAATAGACACAAGTAAATGAAACTACATTCTATGGCTGGATTATTAAACCGAATATGCCCCTTTTTAGTGTGGTAATCTAAGAATTAGGGAACAGACACCCTAATTGACGCGAATCCTAAAGATAGATCAATTGGGCCCAACGAGCCCCATCCAAAGTACCGGATGCTTTAGTACTTTGAATTCATCATGTCCGAAGGGAGTCCCAGAATGATAGGGGATATTCTATATGCATCTTGTTAAGGTCGGTTACCAGGTGTTCACTATATGAATGATTTTTATCTCTATGTATGGGATGTATATTAAAATTTGAAATCTTGTAGTCTATTATTACGATTTGATAAATATATAGGTTAAACCTATAACTCACCAACATTTTTGTTGATGTTTAAAGCATGTTTATTTTCAGGTGATTATTAAGAGCTTCTGCTGTTACATGCTAAAATATGGACAAGATTTGGTGTCAGCATGCTTGTATAATATTGTTTAAAAATGCATTCGAGATTTACTTTGTTGTAACATATTAATATTGTAAACCAATATATATTGGTAGTGTGTAAGTGTGATATTTTAGATTATCATTTCTGGATAATCTACGTAAAGCTTTTTAAACCTTTATTTATGAAATAAAGGTTATGGTTTGTTTTAAAAATGAATGCAGTCTTTGAAAAACGTCTCATATAGAGGTCAAAACCTCGCTGATTAAAAACGTTCCATATTAATTGATTTCGTTGCGAGGTTTTGACCTCTATATGAGACGTTTTTCAAAGACTGCATTCATTTTTAAAACAAACCATAACCTTTATTTCATAAATAAAGGTTTAAAAAGCTTTACGTAGATTATCAAATAATGATAATCTAAAATATCCTGTTTACACACGACCATTACATAATGGTTTACAATGCAAATATGTTACATCGAAATCAGTTTCTTGAATGCAGTTTTTACAAAATATCATACAAACATGGACTCCAAATCTTGTCCTTATTTTAGTATGCAACAGCGGAAGCTCTTAGTATTCACCTGAGAATAAACATGCTTTAAACGTCAACAAAAATGTTGGTGAGTTATAGGTTTAACCTATATATATCAAATCGTAACAATAGACCACAAGATTTCATATTTCAATACACATCCCATACATAGAGATAAAAATCATTCATATGGTGAACACCTGGTAAGCGACATTAACAAGATGCATATATAAGAATATCCCGATCATTCCGGGACTCCCTTCAGATATGATATAAATTTCGAAGTACTAAAGCATCCGGTACTTTGGATGGGGTTTGTTAGGCCCAATAGATCTATCTTTAGGATTCGCATCAATTAGGGTGTCTGTTCCCTAATTCTTAGATTACCAGACTTAATAAAAAGGGGCATATTCGATTTCGATAATTCAACCATAGAATGTAGTTTCACGTACTTGTGTCTATTTTGTAAATCATTTATAAAACCTGCAAGTATTCTCATCCCAAAAATATTAGATTTTAAAAGTGGGACTATAACTCACTTTCACAAATTTTTACTTCGTCGGGAAGTAAGACTTGGCCACTGGTTTATTCACGAACCTATAACAATATATACATATATATCAAAGTATGTTCAAAATATATTTACAACACTTTTAATATATTTTGATGTTTTAAGTTTATTAAGTCAGCTGTCCTCGTTAGTAACCTACAACTAGTTGTCCACAGTTAGATGTACAGAAATAAATCGATAAATATTATCTTGAATCAATCCACGACCCAGTGTATACGTATCTCAGTATTGATCACAACTCAAACTATATATATTTTGGAATCAACCTCAACCCTGTATAGCTAACTCCAACATTCACATATAGAGTGTCTATGGTTGTTCCGAAATATATATAGATGTGTCGACATGATAGGTCGAAACATTGTATACGTGTCTATGGTATCTCAAGATTACATAATATAAATGCAAGTTGATTAAGTTATGGTTGGAATAGATTTGTTACCAATTTTCACGTAGCTAAAAGGAGAAAAATTATCCAATCTTGTTTTACCCATAACTTCTTCATTTTAAATCCGTTTTGAGTGAATCAAATTGCTATGGTTTCATATTGAACTCTATTTTATGAATCTAAACATAAAAATTATAGGTTTATAGTCGGAAAAATAAGTTACAAGTCATTTTTGTAAAGGTAGTCATTTCAGTCGAAAGAACGACGTCTAGATGACCATTTTAGAAAACATACTTCCACTTTGAGTTTAACCATAATTTTTGGATATAGTTTCATGTTCATAATAAAAATCATTTTCCCAGAATAAGAACTTTTAAATCAAAGTTTATCATAGTTTTTAATTAACTAACCCAAAACAGCCCGCGGTGTTACTACGACGGCGTAAATCCAGTTTTACGGTGTTTTTCATGTTTCCAGGTTTTAAATCATTAAGTTAGCATATCATATAGATATAGAACATATGTTTAGTTGATTTTAAAAGTCAAGTTAGAAGGATTATGAAAGGACCCGTTCATATACATTATAAACGATTCACAATAGTTGATTACATCGCGAGGTATTTGACCTCTATATGATACATTTTACAAACATTGCATTCGTTTTTAAAAGACAAACTTTATTTACAACGAAAGTTGACGGCATGCACGCCATTTCATAATACATCCAACTATAATTGGCTTAATAATAATCTTGATGAACTCAATGACTCGAATGCAATGTCTTTCAAAATATGTCATGAATGACTCCAAGTAATATCCTTAAAATGAGCTAATGCACAGCGGAAGATTTTTTTAATACCTGAGAATAAACATGCTTTAAAGTGTCAACCCAAAGGTTGGTGAGTTCATAGGTTTATCATAACAATCATTTCAATATATTAATAGACCACAAGATTTCCGTTTATAAATATATGTACACTCGCAAGTGTATAAAAGTATTCTATAAGTTGTAGGCACCCGGTAACAAGCCTTAACATTCATGTTTTACCCTCTGAAGTACACCAAATCTGGTGTGTTTAAAATAACCTCGAAGTACTAAAGCATCCCATAGTCAGGATGGGGTTTGTCAGGCCCAATAGATCTATCTTTAGGATTTGCGCCTACCGTACGTAGACAAGTAGTTTAATGTTACCAAGCTAAGGGTATATTTCTGGTTTAAACCCACGTAGAATTAGTTTTAGTACTTGTGCCTATTTCATAAAACATTTATAAAAACAGCGCATGTATTCTCAGTCCCAAAAATATATATAAAAGGAAGCAAATGAAACTCACCATACTGTATTTCATAGTAAAAATACATATAACGTCATTTAACAAGTGCAAGGTTGGCCTCAGATTTACGAACGTATCAATATTGAGATTCAATATTGCAGGAAAGTACGTAGATGCAACGGAGATGATAAACACTAGATTGACCTCACGAGCATACCCATGAACCATACTCATCACTTCCATAGCTATAACCCATAATTTCCTTAGCTTCGACTCATTCAAAAAAACTATTTTGAAATCACTCGGACAGCACTCCGTCGTAATATTTTATATATACTAATAATATCTTGAAATAATACAGAGCAAATATATATATATATATATATATATATATATATATATATATATATATATATATATATATATATATATATATATATATAAATCGATTGAGAGAGTTTAGAGAAATATATTTTCAAGTTTCTATGAAATAATGAAACCTATTGAATTCTATTTATAATAGATTTTTGAATTATTAAAGTGAATTATTAAAGTATGAATTATTAAAGTGAATTATTAAAGCATGAATTATTAAAGTGAATTATTAAAGTATGAATTATTAAAGTGAATTATTAAAGTATGAATTATTAAAGTTAAAGTAAAGTAAAAGTAAAGTAAAGGTAAAGTTAAAGTATAGTAAAAGTATAAAAACTATGTATGAATAATACGCGTATAAGTATATATAATATTAATTTAAATCGTTATATATGTTTAATGAAATAAAATATAAATATCGTTATATTTATTATACTAGTTAAGTAATGAGTTGTCAAAAGTGATTCTAGATATTTATAAAAGTTATATACGTTTTAATAATAAAGTTCTTTTTAAACTGAAAACGTCTTTGTACGTTTGAAAATAGATTAATAGAATATTATGGAAACCAATTCTCCACTAAATTTTGTCTAACTTTCGTAAATGACACTTTTTGTTTTTATTTATAAATAGCTTTACAAATTATTCTGAATATCGTTAAGAAGAATAGATTTTCTCAAATCATAGTGGACCTCTCAACAGAGACTTGTAATCATAATTCAATGTTTCTGATAATTCAATCATTTAATATATTTTTTTTAATTTCGTCAAAAATCATATTGAAACAAATACGTTCGTGTAAAGTATTATACGTTTAATACTTTATTAATATTCTCAAGTGATAATATATATATATATATATATTCATATAAATATCTATTTATATATAACGGTTCGTGAATCGTCGGAATTTGGTCGAGGTTATAATGAATGTATGAACACAGTTTAAAATTCTTGAGATTTAACTTAACAAACTTTGCTTATCGTGTCGGAATAATATAAAGATTAAAGTTTAAATTTGGTCAGAAATTTCCGGGTCGTCACAGATTAACTTTTATTTGCGAACAAGTTTAGAATTAACTAAACTATGTTCTAGTGATTACAAGTTTAAACCTTCGAATAAGATAGCTTTATATGTATGAATCGAATGATGTTATGAACATCATTACTAACTTAAGTTCCTTGGATAAACCTACTGGAAATGAGAAAAATAGATCTAGCTTCAAAGAATCCTTGGATGGCTTGAAAGTTTTTGAAGCAGAATCATGACACGAAAACAATTTCATGTAAGATTTCCACTCGAAATAAGATTGTTATAGTTATAGAAATTGAATTAAAGTTTGAATATGATTATTACCTTGTATTAGAAAGATAATCTACTGTAAGTAACAAAGGTTTCTTGATCTTGGATGATTACTTGGAATGGATTTAGAAAACTTGGAAGTAAACTTACAATCTTGGAAGTATTCTTGATTTTATGAAACTAGAACTTTTGGAATTTATGAAGAACACTTAGAACTTGAAGATAGAACTTGAGAGAGATCAATTAGATGAAGAAAATTGAAGAATGAAAGTGTTTTTAGGTGTTTTTGGTCGTTGGTGTATGGATTAGATATAAAGGATATGTAATTTTGTTTTCATGCAAATAAGTCATGAATGATTACTCATATTTTTATAATTTTATGAGATATTTCATGCTAGTTGCCAAATGATGGTTCCCACATGTGTTAGGTGACTCACATGGGCTGCTAAGAGCTGATCATTGGAGTGTATATACCAATAGTACATGCATCTAAAAGCTGTGTATTGTACGAGTACGAATACGGGTGCATACGAGTAGAATTGTTGATGAAACTGAACGAGGATGTAATTGTAAGCATTTTTGTTAAGTAGAAGTATTTTGATAAATGTCTTGAAGTATTTCAAAAGTGTATGAATACATATTAAAACACTACATGTATATACATTTTAACTGAGTCGTTAAGTCATCGTTAGTCGTTACATGTAAATGTTGTTTTGAAACCTTTAGGTTAACGATCTTGTTGAATGTTGTTAACCCATTGTTTATTATAACAAATGAGATGTTAAATTGTTATATTATCATGATATTATGATATATAATATATCTTAATATGATATATATACAGTTAAATGTCGTTACAACGATAATCGTTACATATATGTCTCGTTTCGAAATCATTAAGTTAATAGTCTTATTTTTACATATGTATTTCATTGTTAATACACTTAATAATATATTTACTTATAATTTAATATAATTAACCAAATGTATCAATATCTTAATATGATTCATATGTACCTAGTAAGACGTTGTTATAACGATAATCGTTATATATATCGTTTTCGAGTTTCTTAAATTAATAGTCTCATTTTTATGTATATAACTCATTGTTAAAATACCTAATGAGATACATACTTATAATAAAATCATGTTAACTATATATATAACCATATATATGTCATTGTATAGTTTTTACAAGTTTTAACGTTCGTGAATCACCGGTCAACTTGGGTGGTCATTTGTCTATATGAAACCTATTCCAATTAATCAAGTCTTAATAAGTTTGATTGCTTAACATGTTAGAAACACTTAATCATGTAAATATCAATTTCATTTAATATATATAAACATGGAAAAGTTCGGGTCACTACACCATAGACATGAATACAATGTTTTGACATATCATATCGACCCATCTATATATATATTTCGGAACAACCATAGACACTCTATATGCAGTAATGTTGGAGTTAGCTATACATGGTTGAGGTTGATTCCAAAATATTATATATACTTTGAGTTGTGATTTAGCCTAAGGCTTGTATATACGAGGTCGTGGATTGATTCGAGATAATATATATTGCTTTATTTTCTGTACATCTAACTGTGGACAACTAGTTGTAGGTTACTAACGAGGACAGCTGACTTAATAAACTTAAAACAGCAAAACGTATTAAAAATGTTGTAAATATATTTTGAACATACTTTGATATATATGTACATATTTAATCGACCAGTGGCCAAGTCTTACTTCCCGAAGAAGTAAAAATCTGTGAAAGTGAGTTATAGTCCCACTTTTAAAATCTAATATTTTGGGATGAGAATACATGCAGTTTTATAAATGTTTTACAAAATAGACACAAGTAAATTAAACTACATTCTATGGCTGGATTATTAAACCGAATATGCCCCCTTTTTAGTCTGTTAATCTAAGAATTAGGGAACAGACACCCTAATTGACGCGAATCCTAAAGATAGATCTATTGGGCCCAACGAGCCCCATCCAAAGTACCGGATGCTTTAGTACTTTGAATTCATCATGTCTGAAGGGAGTCCCAGAATGATAGGGGATATTCCATATGCATCTTGTTAAGGTCGGTTATCAGGTGTTCACCATATGAATGATTTTTATCTCTATGTATTGGATGTATATTAAAATATGAAATCTTGTGGTCTATTATTACGATTTGATAAATATATAGGTTAAACCTATAACTCACCAACATTTTTGTTGACGTTTAAAGCATGTTTATTCTCATGTGATTATTAAGAGCTTCCGCTGTTGCATGCTAAAATATGGGCAAGATTTGGTGTCAGCATGCTTGTATAATATTGTTTAAAACTGCATTCGAGATTTACTTTGTTGTAACATATTAATATTGTAAACCAATATATATTGGTAGTGTGTAAGTGTGATATTTTAGATTATCATTTCTGGAAAATCTAGGTGATGACTTTTTAACCTTGTCGATAAAATAAAGGTTATGGTTTGTTTTAAAAACGAATGCAGTCTTTGAAAAACGTCTCATATAGAGGTCAAAACCTCGCAACAAAATCAATTAATATGGAACGTTTATAATCAATATGAACGGGTGAATCCAGACAAAGGTTTGATGGTTACTCCAGGTGTGATAGGCTCGGTAAAGGCTCCTCATCAGGGATGTTCCTAGTAATCTTAAAGGCCTGGGCCGTGGGTGGCTCAACTGATATGGGAATCGTGACTAGGTGATAACCCTCTGGTAGCTCAGTGACTGGGACTGCATCAGTGACTGGAGCAGGTGAAACGGCTAAGACATGTGGTGTGATGGGAGCGGGAGTAGCATGTGCTGGGATGGCAGCTGAAGCGACTGAGTAAACTGAGACTGGTGTGGAATGCCTGGGGGTAGCTTGTCGTGTTAGCTGAACACAGCGCGCTAGCCTGAATGATGACGGGCCCAGAGTACTGCGTGGCAACCGCTCGCACTGAAGCTATTCTCTAAGAGCTCGATAAAGTCTCTGCTGGTGTCTGAGTAATGCCCATGCAACATCTGGATCATTCAAGGTGGCTCCATAGTGTATCACCATATGTGATTCATGTGTCTCTAGTGGCTATGTATGATCAACAGGTCTCTTAGGTAAACGTCTGGATCATCAAACAGGAGGAGCTGACGGTGCTATACAAATATCCTCCTCAACACTCTCCAATATCAATCTCCTTGGGCCTAATTGCCCTGTTGATGGCCTGTTCTGATCAGCGCTACTTTTCGATAAATAAACTCTAGGAGTCCTCCTCCTACGAACTGGGATGTAAACTGAAGCTTCTGAACTTGGCATTTTTCCTAAACGCATTCAATAAAGTCATAAGTACTAAGCGCAAGTATGGCGCTTAGTTGTTAGTACACAGAGATAATATTTTTGTAGACTAAAAATAATAATAAGTTAAAGAAAATAAAAGGATAAGCAAGGGGTGCCTCCCAAGAGCACTTTGTTTATCAAGTAATTACAGCTCAACTTTTCTTTGCCAGATCTTCAGAATGGATCAAAAGAGAAGAGGTGCTCCTCCTTATCGTGGTCTTCTAGATAAGCTTTTAGCTGTTGGCCGTTGACTTTAAAGTTGCCAGTAGGTCCTTCTAGTTCCACGGCTCCGTGTGAAAAAGCATGTATAACTTTGTATGGCCCACTCCATCTTGATCTAAATTCTTCAGCGAACTTCTTGAATCGAAAATTAAAGAGCAGAACTTTATCTCCAGGAGCGAACTTTGTAGGAATAAATTTTGCATCATGTATCAGCTTCGTCCGTTCCTTGTAGATGTATGACGTCTCGTATGCTTGGTCTCTTAATTCAGCGAGTTCATTCATTTGCATCTTCCGATGCTTAGCGTTTACTGAGGGGTTGAGGTTGCAGGTCTTCAGTACCCAGAGAGCTTTATATTAGAGTTCTAGCAGAAGGTGACAGGCTTTTCCATAGATCATGCGGTAGGGTGTAGTTCCTAGAGGATTCTTGGAAGTAGTCCGGAATACCCACAGAGCATCGTCTAGTTTCTCGGCCCATTTATTTCCATGATGGCTGACGGTGCATTCTAGAATTCTCTTGAGTGCTTTGTTGGTGGCCTCTGCTTGTCCGTTAGTCTGCGGATGATAGGCAGTGGAAATTTTGTGGGTAACTCCGTATTGTTGCATCACCTTCATAAATTGGGTATTGCAGAAGTGTGTGCCTCTATCACTTATTATAGCACGAGGAGCTCCAAATTGGCAGAAGAGTCTCTTCAGGAAGTTGGTGATGACCTTGGCATCATTTGTTGTAAATGCTTGGGCTTCGACCCATCTGGAGACATAATCTACTGCTACGAGGACATATTCTTTCCCATTAGACTTTGGGAATGGCACCATAAATTCTAATCCCCATCTATCGAAGTTCTCGCAAGCTTGGATATTAGTCCGAGGCATCTCATTCTTTATAGAGATAATACCTTGCCTTTGGCATGCGTCGCAATGCTTTAAAAGCTCTTGCGCATCTCGGAATATAGACGGCCAATAAAATCCTAATTCGTAGACTTCTCTTGCAGTTAAGTTTGCTCCATGATGACCTCCAGTTGGTCCGTGGTGACATTGGTGAAGAATCCCTGCTACTTGTTTCTCAGCTATGCACCTCCTGATTATCTGATCAGGGGAAATTTTAAACAGGTATGGGTCTTCCCAGTAGTAGTACTTGTCATCCCTGAAGAACTTCCTTCTTCGAGATGTGCTCATTCCCTTTTGCTCTACTCCAGCAACTAGGTAGTTGGCTATGTCGGCATACCAAGGAGTATCAGTGAGTTGTGATCCTATGTGAGCTTGTCCTAAACTCATAGGCTATTCTTCTAAAAATTTATCTCTGATATCTTGTTCAGCATGTTGTTCCATCCTGGGTTCTCCAAACGACTAAGATGGTCTGTTGCGACGTTCTCTGCTCCTTTCATATCTTTGATTTCAATATCGAATTCCTGAAGGAGTAAGATCTATCGTAGGAGTCTTGGTTTAGCGTCTTTCTTAGTGAATAGATATTTAAGGTCTGTGCTTAGTGAATAGATATTTAAGGTCTGAATGATCTGTATAAACCGTAGTTTTGGACAGGATGAGATAGGAACGGAATTTGTTGAAGGCGAATACTACAGCTAGCAGCTCCTTTTCCATGGTAGTTTAATTCTCTTGAGCTCCAGTTAAGTTTTTGCTGGTGTAATAGATTAGATGAAAGTGCTTATCTGTCAGTTGTCCGAGTACAGCTCCAACTGCGAAGTCACTCGCATCACACATGATTTCGAATGGTAAACTCTAATCAGTCGCATCACACATGATGGGTGCATGTGTTAGCTGTTGTTCCTTCAGATAGTTGGATGCTTTAATACATTCTTCATTAAAGACAAACGTAACTTCCTTTCTGAGGAGATGAGTGATAAGTCACGTGACCTTTGAGAAATCTTTGATGAAGTGTAACAACCCTCACTTTTTGACTTCTTAATTTACTGAATTAACCCTAGGGTTATCTGCCTGACTATATGTATTAAGGGTTGTTATATACAATTAAATATTGACCAAATAGTAATTTTTAGTCAACAATGTACGCTTAAATAAATATTATATTATTAATTTATATAATTTGACATAATTTAACTAAGTATATAAACTTTGTATCACTTTTATTATTTAGTTAATGTATTATATATTTAACTATATAATAAATCCAATTATATATAAATGTAATAATATTTACAAACTTACTAAAACTATAGTTTAATAATTAAAATCATAATTATTATTAAAAATACAAAATACCAAATTATTTATTATTTTTATGCAATATTTGTATTTATTAATTAAATAAAAAAAATATTGACAAATATTCTTGGAAAAATACTAAATCAAGTTGTTTATTTATATAAAAAAATCCTTAAATAAATGAATTTAAAAAAATAAATAAATAAATAAATTACTTTTTAATTAAACATTATAATGGAAAAACTACTTTTATTATTTTATTTTGTGCATTATATCATGTCCTAACATTTAATACTTTTGAATTTTAAAATCCCATTAAAAATTAAAATATTTCTTTTTCTTTTAATTATTTTATTCTTTTTACCTAATTTTTTCAAGTATAAATACCCCTCATTTCTCATTTAAACTCACACCAAAATTTCTCTCATTCTCTCTTTGAAGAATTACTACTAGTAAGTATTCTTTTCTTACTTTTTACTTTTTACTTTTACTTCGGTTTATTATTTTATTTTTTTACCAAAACATGTAAATGATGTTATAAATTATATGCAATTAAAAATAAAATAAATAACATGTTATAATTAGTAATATATGTTACTAAAAATTATAAAAGTATTTTTATGAATTTATATATAGGAATTATAATTAAAATCGAATTAATGAATATATATGTATATACGCACCTCACGTGAAGGTTATAATTAAAAATAGCGTACAAAGACTACAAACATCACCGCTACTTGTGGCCTAGGGTGATCCTTGTTACCATTATGGGACGCTTGTGGATCTCGAATGCCAAGACTTAGATTCTGGTCAAGAGATCCTGGGCCACTCGGTAACAATAGATCATTCGAGTGACTTGCATGTTAGCAACGAAGTTTGGGCGAGATTATACAACATCTTTCTTAAGAATTATAACCCGAACATTTTTAAACTAGAAGCTTACTATAAGTGGAAGCTTTCCATAAATAGTAAGTTTCCAAAAATAGAAACTTTTGAGAAATAGGAACTTTTCTCGAAAACCGTCACTGTCAATATAGTTGCTATATTAATAAACATACTTTATGTCAGTTAGACATTAACTAATCAATCGTTATACCTCTAGGTTGATATCCAGATCACTTACTTGTTTTACTTTCCTTCTTGCGTGGAATATTTCAACTGCTATTTAAGGTGAATTCATAGCCCCTCTTTATTGCTAGCAAACTTACTTACTTTACTTGGGGTGAGACACATGTTGTTTTTACTTTTTACAATTTAGACACAAGTACCAAACTGTTAAACTATGCTATACCCGACTATGTTCGACTAAGTCCCTACAGTGATATTTTTAAGTGCTGTTGCATGCTTAATTATTGGGGGTAGGCCTATCGGGAGTAATGTCCCTGATACATTTGACTAAGTCTTTGTATTACTTGATAATGAAATTAAACCGACAAGGACAGACACAACATGTCATGGGGCAAATATTGAACGTTTAGTCTAAATATCACGCTTTGGCATAACTTTTTGATCCTGCGGGAGATCAACTTTACAAACTAAATCTTGTGGTCTAAAACAATGGTCAAACTTTTGTTAAACCTATGAACTTCACTCAACCTTTTGGTTGACACTTTAGCATATTTTGTCTCAGGTGCTGTTTGATTCAAGCTTACTTATCTACTGCTTATATGATGCTACTTGGACATAGGATCAAGAGCTTATCGCATTTATTACTATTTCATTTAAACCTTTACTTTACTCCTTTGTAACGACATTTCATTTTCCGCTGCGTACTCCATAAAGTGTAACTTTCTCATTTAGTATTGTTTTCGTTATTATAATATGTTGGTATATTTTGATATTAAGTCACATTTCGCCCAGGCTCTAACTGGGGCGTGATAGATTGGTATCAGAGCGTAAACAGGCTATTATAGAGAACCAGGATTGCATTTTTGTATGTGCCTTATGTGTTAGCTAGGGTGCCTTAGCAATCTAGGAAACTATAACCTTTCCTGCCATAGACTTTAATGCACTTAGGATTGCCCTATAATCTTAACATTTATGCTTTCCAAAACTTGACTAAAAGATTCTAATCAAAGTCTCTTTTCTAATGATAGGATGTCAAGCCCAAGCGTTAACAAGCCTAACAAGGCAACTCACAACCCTACTACCGAAGTAGGTGTTGGACACTCTAAAACATCAAGACTTGTTCGAAGTCCTTCTTACAGTCCTGCTTCACCAAACTATAGTCCAAATACTCTACGAAATTCACAAAGGTCTCCTCAATATTATCCAACTCTGAGAATCGAAGATAAAGGAAAACGTCATGAAGAAGCCGGTCCATTAAGGAAAAGTGTCCGATCTTCTTCTTATAATGATGCTGCTAAGTATGAGGGTTTGCTTCGCCACATGACGAGAGTGGAGGTCCGTATGGATGAGAAGGACCGCAAAATTAAGAAGTTGGTGGAGGAAAATGTTAAACTAAGAAAAGAATTAAGGCTCCTAAAGTACGAGGAAGAACGCAACACTCGTTGGGGAAAGCAATCACTTGCTCATCTCCAGGAGGATGTTAACTTCTGAATGAAAATGGAGAGAAGCTGAGTCGACAAACAACTTGCCTTAAGGGAATACAACATCAATGCCGTTAGCATTCGTGTTACCAACCTTTACGACAATCTCGAGTACCTCTACGAAAAACAAAAAGGAAAGAACGAGCGATATGATAAGTTTATCAAAGAATCTCTCGAATCTCAAACCGAAAGGCTAGAGAAACTTGTGAAGGATAACATGAAAAAAGTGATGAAGCAGTTTGAGGAAGAGAAGAAGAGACTTGAAGACTACTTCAATCTTAATATTCTTTAGTTATTTTTCCATTTTCTATTTATGTAAAGGCTATGCCTTAAAAATATTTCTATTTCCGAATCGTGCACTAAAAGGCTTATTTAATGCCTCGTTCCTTAATAATATAAAGTGTTTTATATATATCATGTGTTACAATAAAACTGTTAATGTTCCATTGGGAAATAGAGAGACTCTCATCATCCAAGGTGAAAAGAGTGGTTCCAATCTCAACA
Source organism: Rutidosis leptorrhynchoides (assembly GCF_046630445.1). NCBI lineage: Eukaryota > Viridiplantae > Streptophyta > Magnoliopsida > Asterales > Asteraceae > Rutidosis > Rutidosis leptorrhynchoides. The sequence continues at coordinate 334,289,079 of NC_092336.1, read as the reverse complement.
TCATCTCCTGTATTAAAACTTGCAAATACCTTAAGAAAGGTTATCCAGCTATTCTAGCTCACGTTAAGATGATTGAATCGAAAGAGAAGCGTATTGAAGAGGTACCAGTGGTTAAAGACTTTCCCGATGTGTTTCCCGAAGATCTTCCTAGTCTTCCACCTCCTCGACAAGTTGAATTTCAAATTGATTTAACTCCCGGCGCTGCTCCTATTACTAAAGCGCCGTATCATTTAGCACCCTCCGAGATGAAGGAATTATCCAACCAGCTCCAAGAACTATTGGATAAAGGTTTCATTCGTCCAAGCTCGTCCTCATGGGGAGCTCCTATTCTATTTGTTAAAAAGAAAGATGGTACGTTAAGGATGTACATTGATTACCACGAACTTAACAAGCTTACTATCAAGAACCGTTATCCGCTGCCACGTATTGATGATCTATTCGACCAACTTCAGGGGTCAAGTGTTTATTCAAAGATTGATTTGAGGTCCGGATATCACCAACTTAGAGTCAAGGAATCCGATATTCCTAAGAATGCTTTTCGCACTTGTTATGGGCACTATGAATTCTGTGTCATTCCTTTTGGTTTGACCAATGCTCCTGCTGTGTTCATGGATCTTATGAACCGTGTTTGCAAACCCTATCTCGATAAATTCGTCATTGTATTCATTGATGACATCTTGATTTATTCCAAGAGTGAGAAAGAACATGAGCAACATTTGCTTATGATTCTTGAACTCTTACGAAAGGAACAACACTTTATGCTAAATTCTCTAAGTGCGAGTTTTGGCTCAAAACCGTACAATTCCTTGGACATGTTGTTGATAGAAGAGGAATACATGTTGATCCTGCTAAAATCACAGCTATTCAGAACTGGGAGATACCAAAGACTGCGAAGCATATTCGCCAATTTTTGGGACTTGCCGGTTACTATCGGAGATTTATAAAGGATTTTTCACTTCTTACTAAACCTCTTACGAAGCTAACACAAAAAGGGGAGAAATTTGAGTGGTCCGAAGAACAGGAATCTGCTTTCAAGATTCTGAAGGAGAAGTTGACCAAAGCCCCGATTCTATCTTTACCTGAAGGTACTGACGATTTTGTTATTTACAGCGATGCCTCAAAGCAAGGCTTTGGTTGTGTTTTAATACAACGTGAAAAGGTTATTGCCTACGCAATCTAGACAGTTGAAGAAACATGAAGAGAACTACACCACACAAGACCTTGAGTTAGGTGCCGTGGTATTTGCATTAAAGATATGGAGACATTATTTGTATGGTACCCATTTTACGGTGTACACTGATCATAAAAGTCTTCGACACATCTTTGATCAAAAACAGCTGAACATGAGGCAAAGCCGATGGCTCGAGTATTGAACGATTATCACTGTGAGCTAAAATATCATCCTGGCAAGGCGAATGTAGTTGCGGATGCCCTTAGTCGAAAAGACGATGTTAAACGTGTTCATGCTCTAAACCTGAAAATCAAATCAAATCTTATCTCACGAATCTGTGAAGCTCAATTGGAAGCCATTAAACCGACACTTATCGAAGGTGAAGGACCCATTGGTTTTGAGAACCAACTTCAAGTGAAAGCTAATGGTACACGGTACTTTGGCAACAGAATTTGGGTTCCTCGTTTCGGTAATCTCCGTGAACTAGTCTTGGATGAAGCTCATAAGACTAGATATTCTATTTAACCCGGTTCCAGTAAAATGTATCATGATGTGAAGCAATTCTACTGGTGGCCTAATATGAAAGCCGACATTGCTACTTATGTTAGTAAGGGTCTTACTTGCTTGAAGGTTAAGGCCGAACATCAAAAGCCTTCTGGTCTATTGACACAACCCGATATTCCGCAGTGGAAGTGGGAGTGCATCCCTATGGACTTTGTTACTAAGTTACCTAAGACTTCGAACGGTAACAATACTATTTGGGTCGTAGTTGATCGTCTTACTAAATCTGCGCATTTTATACCGATCAAGGAAACCGACAAGATGGAGAGATTAGCACAGCTTTATATTAAAGAAATAGTCTCGCGTCATGGTGTTCCTATCTCGATTATTTCTGATCGCGACAGTCGATTTGTTTCTAGATTCTGGAAAACTTTACAATCTGCTCTTGGAACTCAACTCGACATGAGTACAGCCTATCATCCTCAAACTGATGGTTAAAGTGAACGAACCATTCAAACATTGGAAGATATGCTTCGCGCTTGTGTTATCGACTTCGGTAAAGGCTGAATAGACATCTGCCTTTGGTTGAATTTTCTTATAACAACAGTTATCACTCTAGCATTAAAGCTGCACCTTTCGAATCTCTATATGGACGGAAGTGTAGATCCCCTCTGTGTTGGGATGAACTTGAGAACAGACATTTAACTGGTCCTAAAATTATTCACGAAACTACCAAAAAGATCGTTCAAATCAAGCAACGTTTAGAAATTGCCCGTAGCCGACAGAAGAGTTATGCCGATAAGAAACGAAAGGACATCGAATACCAAGTTGGAGATAAAGTCATGTTGAAAGTATCCCCTTGGAAAGGTGTTATCCGTTTCAGTAAACGAAGTAAACTCAGTCCACGATATGTTGGACCTTTCACAATCACTGAAAGAATTGGTCTCGTGGCATATCAATTAGAACTACCAACCGAACTCAGTCAAGTACATGATGTGTTTCATGTCTTAAATCTTAAACGATGTATTGCTGATGACACTCTCGTTATTCCTTTAGATGACATTCGCATTGATGATAAAATGCACTTCATAGAGGAACCCGTAGAAGTCATGGACCGATCTGCTAAATGCTTAAAACAAAGCATCATACCTATTGTTAAGATCCGTTGGAATTCACGACGTGGCCCCGAGTATACCTGGGAACATGAAGACCAAATAAAACAGAAATATCCCCATCTCTTCTCAACCGCTGATGCATCCGAGAAGTCTACCTAAAACTTCTGGACGAAGTTTTTATTAACGGGGAGGTACTGTAACAATCCTCAGTTTTCGACTTCTAAATTTACTGAATTAACCCTAGGGTTATCTACCTGACTATATCTATTAAGGGTTGTTATATACAATTAAATATTGACCAAATAGTAATTTTTAGTCAACAATGTACGCTTAAATAAATAATATATTATTAATTTATATAATTTGACATAATTTAACTAAGTATATAAACTTTGTATCACTTTTATTATTTAGTTAATGTATTATATATTTAACTATATAATAAATCCAATTATATATAAATGTAATAATATTTACAAACTTACTAAAACTATAGTTTAATAATTAAAATCATAATTATTATTAAAAATATAAAATACCGAATTATTTATTATTTTTATGCAATATTTGTATTTATTAATTAAATAAAAAAAATATTGACAAATATTCTTGGAAAAACACTAAATCAATTTGCTTATTTATATCAAAAAATCCTTAAAATAAATGAATTTAAAAAAATAAATAAATAAATAAAATACTTTTTAATTAAAAATTATAATGGAAAAAATATTTTTATTATTTTATTTTGTGCATTATATCATGTCCTAACATTTAATACTTTTGATTTTTAAAATCCCATTAAAATTTAAAATATTTCTTTTTCTTTTAATTATTTTATTCTTTTTACCTAATTTTTTCAAGTATAAATACCCCTCATTTCTCATTCAAACTCACACCAAAATTTCTCTCATTCTCTCTTTGAAAAAATTACTACTAGTAAGTATTCTTTTCTTACTTTTTACTTTTTACTTTTTACTTCGGTTTATTATTTTATTTTTTTACCAAAACATGTAAATGATGTTATAAATTATATGCAATTAAAAATAAAATAAATAACATGTTATAATTAGTAATATATGTTACTAAAAATTATAAAAGTATTTTTATGAATTAATATATATGAATTATAATTAAAATCGAATTAATGAATATATATGAATATACGCACCTAACGTGAAGGTTATAATTAAAGATAGCGTACAAAGACTACAAACATCACTGCTACTTGTGGCCTAGGGTGATCCTTGTTACCATTATGGGACGCTTGTGGATCTCGAATGCCAAGACTTAGATTCTGGTCAAGAGATCCTGGGCCACTCGGTAACAATAGATCATTCGAGTGACTTGCATGTTAGCAACGAAGTTTGGGCGAGATTGTACAATATCTTTGTTAAGAATTATAACCCGAACATTTTTAAACTAGAAGCTTACTATAAGTGGAAGCTTTCCATAAATAGTAAGTTTCTAAAAATAGAAACTTTTGAGAAATAGGAACTTTTCTCGAAAACCGTCACTGTCAATATAGTTTCTATATTAATAAACATACTTTATGTCAGTTAGACATTAACTAATCAATCGTTATACCTCTAGGTTGATATCCAGATCACTTACTTGTTTTACTTTCCTTCTTGCGTGGAATATTTCAACTGCTATTTAAGGTGAATTCATAGCCCCTCTTTATTGCTAGCAAACTTACTTACTTTACTTGGGGTGAGACACATGCTGTTTTTACTTTTTACAATTTAGACACAAGTACCAAACTGTTAAACTATGCTATACCCGGCTATGTCCGACTAAGTCCCTACAGTGATATTTTTAAGTGCTGCTGCATGCTTAATTATTGGGGGTAGGCCTATCGGGAGTAACGTCCCTGATACATTTGACTAAGTCTTTGTATTACTTGATAATGAAATTAAACCGACAAGGACAGACACAACTTGTCATGGGGCAAACTTGAACGTTTAGTCTAAATATCACGCTTTGGCATAACTTTTTGATCCTGTGGGAAATCAACTTTACAAACTAAATCTTGTGGTCTAAAACAATGGTCAAACTTTTATTAAACCTATGACCTTCACTCAAACTTTTGGTTAACACTTTAGCATGTTTTGTCTCAGGTGCTGTTTGATTCAAGCTTACTTATCTACTGCTTATGTGATGCTACTTGGACATAGGATCAAGAGCTTATGGCATTTATTACTATTGCATTTAAACCTTTACTTTACTCCTTTGTAACGACATTTCATTTCTCGCTGTGTACTCCATAAAGTTTAATTTTCTCATTTAGTATTGTTCTCGTTATTATAATATGTTGGTATATTTTGATATTAAGTCACATTTTGCCCAGGCTCTAACTGGGGTGTGATATGAAGCGTCGATAAAAACTGGCATGTCCAAGGAAACTCCTTACCGCTTTTACTGTGGTAGGTTCTGAAAGTTTAGTTATGGTCTCAATCTTAGCCTTATCAACTTCTATTCCTGCTTTTGAAATCTTATGTCCTAAAACTATCCCTTCTTTAACCATGAAGTGACATTTTTCCCAAATCAGAACTAAATTTGAATCTTCACACCGGGTGAGCATCATGTCAAGGTTAGAAAGGCACGAATCAAATGTACTACCAAAGACTGAGAAGTCGTCCATGAAGACTTCATTACAACGTTCAATCATGTCGTGGAATATTGCTACCATGCATCGCTGGTGCATTGCAAAACCCAAAGGGCATGCGTCGATAGGCAAATGGTCCATAAGGACAGGTGAAGGTTGTCTTCTCTTGGTCCCTTGGATCGAGGAGAATCTGAAAGTAGCCAGAAAAACCGTCAAGGAAACAATAGTACTCATTTCCTGATACACGTTCTAACATTTGATCAATGAAAGGTAATGAAAAATGATCTTTTCGGGTTGCATCATTTAGTTTATGATAATCTATGCAGACCCTCTAACTGGTGACCTCCCGTGTTGGAATAACCTCATTATTCTCATTTTGAATTACGGTTGTCCCTCCCTACTTGGGTACTACTTGAATAGGACTGACCCATGGTGAATCAGAAATGGGATAGATCAGACCGGCATCCAGAAGTTTCTTTCTTGACTACTTCTTGAATTATATTGTTGACCCTTCTTTGCCTCTGAACTGATGGTTTGAAATCATCTTCCATGAAGATCTTGTGGGTGCAATAGTTGGGGCTGATTCCTTTTATGTCGGAGATCTTCCAAGCAATTGCCTTCTTATTTGATTTCAAAACTTGAATTAATTTTGCCTTCTCTTGTCGTGTAAGGTCTTTTGAGATGATTACGGGAAGTTACGATTCTCCTTCTAAGAATGCATACTCTAGATTGTCGGGTAACTTCTTTAATTCCAATTCCGGAGGTTCTTCGATAGATGGCTTCATTCTAGCTATCTCCTTCTGGGCTAACGAGTCATATCTCTCTTGGAATTCTCATTCTTCAGTAGCGGTCACTGATGCTATCTGTTCTTCATTTTTGGAATTTTTCCTTCTTAATGCTTCCTCTTCAGAAACGTCTTCCCTAGTTTCGAAGGTTGGTTCAGCAATTTCAACACAATCCTCTTTTGACTTGAGTTCCTGAAATATCGGAATGAAATCTATTTCTTCATTCGGTCTTCTCCTTAACAGAGGTAGGGGAATGCCTTGTCCTAGCGATGCTATTCGGATAGTCTTGCCAAGGAAATTACTTTCGGAGAGGGGATATTTGTGTTGACTAAGGTTTTTGGCTGAATGGATGTCGAGATTGTAGCGACCTGACAAAATCGTCATTGACGGCGTCGTCTACTTAGGTCCTGTTACGTGGTCATAAGTCTTTAAAACAACGTTTGACCAAAATATGTCGCATTAATTTCATACGTAAAGATGTTTCAAAGTTTACAAAGTAGTTCAATGACTAATACGATACAACGTTTTTAAGTAAACAAATGAAACCTATGAGACACTATTTAATGTAAAGTCAAAAGACGCTCCATGTATGCAGGTATACTCGACATTCAAGCAAGTATCAAAAATAGAGTGCGGAAGCATGTAACACATATCGTTCAAGGACCTGAGAAAAACATAGAAAATCTGTCAACGAAAACGTTGGTGAAATCATAGGTTTATTAAGTGAGTACGTAAGTAAGTAAGTAAGTTGACCTACAAGATTTAAAACGTTGAAGTAATAATAAAATCATTCTAAAAATTGTTATCACGAGCACCCAATTATCAAGGCTTAACTAACGTTACCCCATTACATAGTGTTAGAACCTACACTTTATTCTCAAAAATATATTTCATCCGAATAACGGTAGCGAACCGTCTGAATGAGGGTTTGTCAAACCCATATGGCCATACAACATAAGTTCTGGCTTACACCCGGCAAGTGTAATTAATGATAATCGAGTTGAAGATTTTTGTTCTAACTCGTACGTAGAATGTTTGTTTTCGTACTTGTGTTCACCTTGTAAAATGAAACGTTCATGTTTTCTCATCCCAAATGTAAGTTCAAAAGAGTAAAAGTGGGACTATGATCTCACCTTGAGTGCACGGTTTAAAAGGTACTTCACAAAGTAAACGTGTGCAAAGAACAATGCTAGTCTTGACCTAAACAAATAGGTTGTATCAATAACGGTAATCACGGTCGGTCAAAGTCTTTCAATTAGTCATATGGCTCGCTACGACTCGATTATATATAGCATGTGAATCACGTTGTCAAGTTTCATGCAAGGTATAAGTATAAAAGCATGTTAGAACGGTTGCATAAGTATTCGGTTAAGTTTGAATAAAAGTCAACTTTGGTCAAGTCAAAGTCAACGAAAAAGTCAACACATTCGGGTCGGGTCTCGGACAAATTTTCTGAGTTATATAATCATATATGGCCATGTTAGAACAAGTTACATGTTAATCGGAGGTGCGTAGCATAGTTAGAATTAAATGAAAAATGACCAAGTTGGATAACCCCTGGTAGTTCATTTGGACGGCGTCCAAATGGTCTAGATGGCATCCAGAAATGAAAGCCTAGATGGCGTCCAAGGTTTTGGACGGCGTCTAAACACCTGGACAGTTGAGATTGCTGAAATTTCACAAGTCTCGAACCAAATCTCAAACAAACATAAAATGTGATCCGAAAACACTTAAAACATGTATCTTATATCGTTGGAAAGGTATTTTGACGAGAAAGAAAACTAAGCACATTTCATCAATTAATCCAACATTTACAACAACCAAAACCACATTAAATGTTCATCATTTATACATCCAAGATCATAAATGCAATTTGATGATTCGGGAACTTACTACCTACATATAATACGCCGTTTTGTAGGTAATTACACATACAATACACTAAACACTTACCATTAACATTTCATAGCATTCAATGCATCATGTAACGACCCGAGAATTTCCGACCAAATTTAAACTTGATCTTTATATGTTTCCGACACGATAAGCAAAGTCTATAAGGTTGAGTCTCAAAAATTTTGGAACGATGTTCATATATTCAATTGACCTTCGACCATTCCCGACGATTCACAAACAATTATTTATAAAGATATATATATATATATATATATATATATATATATATATATATATTAGTTATATAAATGATAATAATAATAATTTGAAATATTATTTTAAATAATATATGATTTAATTGTTGAAAATGAATATGTAAAATATTATGCGATGTAATGAAAACTATTATCATAAATGTATGTATATATATATATATATATATATATATATATATATATATATATATATATATATATATATAAATATGTACATAAATATTACTTGTAAATATATAAAATTATACTAAATCTATTTGTTTAAAAGTATATAACATATATTAATATGGTAAACTTGTTATTTAAAAACTAATTATATATATGTAGATAAAGAAAATGAAATACGAATGATATCGAGCTTAAATAGTAAACGTCTGTAACACTCGGTTGACATTTTGTTAGTGTTCATACAAATATAACATATGTATACGAAGGATCAAAATAAAAGTTGGACTGTAAATTGATTACGAAGATTTTAGTTTTGTTAAAAATATTTTTACCTTTTTAAGTTTAACACAGTCCGTGAAAACTGTCGGTAGATAAATACAAAAGAGGCTACTGTACTGTTGAGTTTATTGTTTCTCCTGCGCATTCTTATCATTCAAATGATTAGATTATTATTTTTATTATATTATTATTATTAATATTATAATTATTATAATACAATATATGTTTCTACATATAGAGGAACATGAAGAATCATCTCCAAATTACCATCTCAATCTCTCTATTTCTCTTATTTCGGCACCCTCAACCTCTCAACTAACTGCAACCATCTCACCTCCACCACCACCTTTAAAGGTTCAAACCATGAACCACACCATCTCCGCAACACCATCTCACTCTCTCTCTAAGATATTCTCCATTGTGAATCTTGAAAACCGCTAACCATAAATCATCTTCATCATCTATCTTTACTACCATTTGGTTCACCACCATCACTCACCATCAAACCCATTTAACCACCCAACATCATCAAACTAATGTTACTACCGCTGCTACAAATATGTTTCTGTTTCAACCTCAAACCGTCACCTGAAGCTACATATTTTTTTTTTGTTGTCGTGAACTACAGCTACATTTTTATGTTTTAGTAAACTATTGTAGTCCCTTTTTTTCATATGAATTTTTGTTTTTCTAAACGTATTGAACCCACACCATATCAGTTACTGCTACTATTTCTATTCGTTTTATTTTTATTTTACATCCGATGTTAAACATCAAAGTACCACCATTAGTTGCAGCTATTATCTCCTCTATTCCTGTTTTCTTCCTAATATAACAACACGCACACGCATACCTACAACCATAAATAACCACACACCACCATCACTTATTACCGTAGAACCACCACAAATCAACCACTACATATGCTACCACCATGAACCCATTTAAACAACCACCATTAACCACCTGCAACTCCTGTTGTTAATCGATATATGTTACTGTTTTGGCCGGCTGTTAAGAACAAGAACAACCAATCACCACTGCCACTTTGAGCTGCTATTTAAAGTTTCTGTTTCTATAAATAATGATGATGAAGAATGTGTGAGGCAAAGATGATGGCTGGAATCCTAAACCCACTTAAATTTTACGGTAGTATTACTGTTATTTTTTTATTTTTTTTATCAACATTATTAGAGAAAGGGAACCAAATTTTTTTTTTTATATACTGGACTCTTGATTTTTTCTTTGGGCCGAAATCCATATTTTATGTTGATGGGCCGTTATAAGTTAATTGGGTCGTAACTTGAATTGAGTCTAATAAATGGCTGCAATCTTTTGGGATGTTATTATTATCGATTAAGCTTGGAAAAAGAGATGAGAACGAGTTAAATAAATATCGAGTTCATACAGTAACATAAAAATAAAAATGGTGCCATAGTTTGAGAGTGTTTTGGGTGAACGGGAGGTTGGAGGTTCGAGCCCGGTCCTGGGCATTTCTTTTTACAAAAAGCTTATGAATGGGTATACACTTTTATTATTATTATTATTATTATTATTATTATTATTATTATTATTATTATTATTATTATTATTATTATTATTATTATTATTATTATTATTATTATTATTATTATTATTATTATTATTATTATTAAAAACTATCATTTTTTATTATTATTAGAATCATTATTATTTTTATCATTATTATTATGATCAACATTAGTATTATCATTAGTATTATCATTATTATTACTTTTAAACATTTTTTTATTATTAACATTATTATTATCTTTAATCAATATTATTATTTTTATCAAAATTATTATTACTTTATTATTATTTTAACAAACGAATGATATCTATATAAAAATATATTACAAGTAAAGTAATAATACAAAATAATATGTTTTAAAATACTAACTAATATATTAGTATTCATATTAATATAACATAAATTATATATCATATATATATATATATATATATATATATATATATATATATATATATATATATATATATATATATATATATATATATATATATATTATGACAAATTATAAGCAATAATGTAATTAAAAATATATAAAAAGATAGTAATCTTAACACATTATAAAATATAAATAAATTTAGTTGATTAAATATGATATGTGTTAATATAGGTTCGTGAATCTGAGACCAACCCTACACTTGTTTAATGACGTCATATGTATTTTTACTACAAAATACAGTATGGTGAGTTCATTTGATTCCCTTTTACTCTTTACATTTTAGGGACTGAGAATACATGCGCAGTTTTTACAACTGCTTTATTAAATGCTTTTGAAATATATTTTTGAACTGCAAATACATGAAATGCTTTTATAAATGTTTGACGAGATAGACACAAGCAAAACATTCCTCGAATGAATTATTATGCAGACAGAAGTTCTGTGGATTATTATTGAATTATGTGGACTTGATAATTGCCACTAATTGTTGTGAATATTTTTCCACTGATTATTATTGTTTGGTAACCTAAGAATTAGAATCGGGTATGGCCCTAATTCACGCGAATCCTAAAGGTAGCTGCCGGGTTTAACACCCCCACCCAGAATGTTCACTAGACGGAAGGGCTAGTGGGCGTGGTGTTTAGTACTTCGAAGTTTATATGATTATTATACAGACGAGATGTTCTGTTTTGGGGATATTATTATGCGCATTATATGTTAAGGTCGATTACCAAACCAAGTTATGAAAGCAATGAAAAGTGAATGTTATGTATCGAGAGAATGATTTTATACACAGGTTATGTGTATGTTATTTTTTTGTGCACAAGATATGTATACAGTTACTAAGATTTATGAAAGATGATTTCGTACACGAGAAAGGTGTAATGTATTTAAAAGATATCGCATGTACATTATAGGTGCGTATAGGATTCAGGCTCATTTGTACCATGCATCATTTAACTCTTGTGGTCTATCAAAATGATGAATTTTATTGTTTTATGATAAACTTATGAACTCACCAACCTTTTGGTTGACACTTTAAAGCATGTTTATTCTTAGGTATGAAAGAAATCTTTCGCTGTACATTTACTCATTCTAGAGACATTACATGGAATCGTTCATGGCATATAGACGTTAGTTCATCGTGATGGTACCAGATGTTATTGTATTCGTTCAGGAAGATTTTGGACGGGGTATGACACATCAAAGGTTCATATTTAAGTGTAACAAACCCTAACCAAAGTCACAAAATCAATAACCATGTTAGTGAAGTTTTCTTAATCAACCTACACATCAAAATGAAGATAGTGATGCTAGTAACACATTTAATACATAAACTTTAACATTACAACAACATTTAATCATCCAAAACTCAAGATTAAACACACACTTTTCAAGTTCAAGCTAGTTACACTAAAATAACAAGATCGAGCATACAAATCATATATTCATGTTAGACTTGAGTCATAGACACTAATTAACACACTTTTAAGTTTTAAAGATCAAGAACAAGAAAATTTATGTTTTTAGAAAGTTACCCAAACGAGATGAAGTTGGTATGGATTCGAAGAGGAAGATGCAAGGATTTCGAATATGTAATTTCTTTTGTAGCACACTTCCTAGAAATGATTTTGATGATGATTTAGTGATGAAGATGAAAATGGGGTTTTGGTAGCTAGAGAGAAAAAGGGGGGTTGAAGATGAAATGAATGAGTGGTGGAAGGTGGGGTTTGACTAGTTGACCTAGTCAACTAGTTAGGCCCCTTGGCAATGTTGTCCCTCGGGTTTAAAGCGGGTGCGTGAATTAAACAAACGAATTATTTTAAAATGCTAGAGTAAACAAGAGATGTTATAATTAAATAACAAAAATATTAAGAACGCTAGCTAACAGATGATACGAATCTAGATACGAAGAGTATTATATAAAGTCAAAAGATGGATGTTAAAATAATTTAACGAAAAAATGCGGGATGTTACATTACCCACACCTTAAAAGAAATTTCGTCCCAAAATTTAGTTGGAAGTAGTAGTCGATGTCTCTTCCTCGAGACCTTGTGTGGTCAATTCTACGAATAAGTGAAGGTAGTTCCTTGGGCATTCAGACGAACTTTGACAGTCGGGATTTTACGTTGTCTTAAGGTTTGGTTTTATGATCTATAATTTCAACCGGTTCTCCTATGAAGTGGAGTTTGTTATCAATAGTAAGCTCATCTAAAAGAGTAACAAGTTCCTGTTCTACAGGACACTTCTCTAAGTTTGATATCTGGAATGTAGGATAAACGGAAACATAATTGAGTCAGAAGATCTAAACGGTATGTAGCGGGTCCAATACGCCCTAAGCTTTCAAAAGGATCGATATTACGCGGATTTAGCTTTCTACGTTTCCCAGAACGGATTACACCTTTCCAAGGTGCGACTCTTAACATTTTACGGTTACCCACTTGGGATTTGGGAGGTTTACATCTAACATCGTCATAGCTCTTTGTCGACTACGGGCCGTCTTGAGCCTTTCTTGGGTTTGAGCGATCTTAACGGTTATTTCATGAATGAGTTCGAGTCCGGTGATTTGCTAGTTGCCTACTTCGGCCCAACAATTAGGAGAACGACATTTGCGGCCATATAAGTTTCGAAAGGTGCGGCGCTAATACTCGAGTGATAACTATTGTAGTAAGAGAATACGGCTAAAGGCAAATACTTTTCCCAAGTACGTTTGAAATTGATAACACAACTCGTATTATGGCTTCCGAGGTTTGAATCGTATGTTCGCTTGATCTGTCAGTTTGGATGATACGCGGTACTCATGTCTAAACTTGTTCCCAAGGCTTCTTGTAAATCTAGAAGTGAAACGAGCATCTCGATCCGAGATAATTGACGATTGCACACCATGTTGGAATAGAATTTCTTCGATGAATGGTTGTGTAAGATTTTCCCATCCCTTCGGTTTCTGAATACGTTAGATAAAATTATTCCCCCTTCGTGGTGAATACTGGTATAGTGTGTGGGGTCTCTCTCCATTGAAAGATTTGATGATAAGTTTCCTTATACGGAAGTATGAGCGTAATGTTAGGAGGAGTTTTCATTTCGATACAGTCGCATCGCGCACTTTGTAGTCAAATGTTGAGACTTGGTGGAGACGAGATAGTACACATAGTTATATATGTTTTGGAGTTGAATAGTAGTTGGCCATTTATCAGAAGCATAAGAACGATGAGTCAATGAAGAAAGAGGTATCCCTGGATTGTGTGTTGTCTTGGGTCCCGGTAATATCAGACGGCAACAGTGAATTAACAGAGTTATGTGACGTGGTACATGGCGATGAGAAGGTCGATCGAGCCCCATAATTAAGTATCCAAATTCTTCTGGCAAAACAATGAATTTCAGTCTCTTTGATCTCGAGTCGAGAGAGAAGTTCTTTCAGGTGTTCACTTAGAAATATTTTCATATTTGAGTTCCATTTTGTGCTACACGAATCTGGCTAGCAAGGTTGGTGGATAATCACGTTCAAGGTTCGGACACGGAGATGTTTAATTCCTTCCTTTTGGCTCAAGGCATTTGCTACAACATTTGTCTTGCCCGAATGGTAACGAAGTTCATAATCTTAATCATTTAATATTTCGGTCCACCGTCATTGTCTCGTGTTGAGTTGTTTTTGATCGAAAATGTGTTGGAGGCTTTTTGGTGGTTGGTGAGCATGGTACCTTTGGTCGCATAAAAATAGTGTCTCCACATCTTAAGTGCAAATACATCGGTTCTTAATTCAAGCTCGTGTGTCAAATAGTTTCGTTCGTGAGATTTCAGTTGTCGAGGAGAGTAGGCAATAACTTCCCTTTGTGGTATTAACACACACCCAAAACCTTGTTTGGAGGCGTCACAACATGCAACAAAATCATTAGTGCCTTCGGGAAGAGATAAGATAGGTGAGGTGGTTAACTTCTTCTTAAAGATGCGAAATGTCAATTCCTGTTCGACGGACCAAATGAATTTCCTTCATTCGTGAGTTAACGAGGTTGAAGGACGTGTAATACGGGAAAAGTCGGAAATGAATCTTCGGTAATAACCAGCGAGATCCACAAATTTACGAATATGAGTCGGAGTCGTGGGGTTTCCCAATTACGTATGGCTTTGATTTCTGCGGGATCGACTTTAATACCTTGACTACTAATAACATGGTCTAAAATTTGGACTTCGTTAACCAAAATTCACACTTGGAGAATTTGGCATAGAGTTATTCCTTCTCTAGAGTTCAAGCGTAAGACAGAGATGTTGTTCGTTTTCTTCCTCGCTTGAATAGTTTAAGACATCATCTATGAATATGATAACGGATTGGAGGTCAATTTTGAAATATACACAAGATCCCTGTAATTGATCAAGAGGTTATTGATACGAGGAAAAGGATGTCGATTCTTAACCGGAAATTTATTTAGTTCACGATAATCAATACGCATGTAGGAAGTCATTTTCTTTTTATGTGATAGGATTGGAGCTCCTTAGTTCTATAGTTATCAAGTCAAATTCAAACTCTTTACCTAATAAGTTTAACGTATATCCCCGATAAAATTTGTCGGCACGTAATAGTTTTTCGTTGGTCACTTGAATAGTATGAGTAGTATCTAGGAGGAGTGGTGAAACGCAAAAGGCATGAGTTAAAGCCTTGGATACAAAACTCTTATCGGCACCCGAATCGAATAAACAAGAAACATAAGAGTTGTTGAGGAGAAACGTACCCGTGACTAGTTCATTGTCATCTCGGGTACCCCTTGGTGTCGATGTTGAGAGCTCGACCACATGCATTGGGGTTGACTTTCTTCTTTGGGCACGCATTCTTAAAATGACCCGGTTGGCCACATTCGAAACAAACACCCGTTCGGTGTGCATTGGGCACCTTTGGAGCGACGGGGGCGGTACTTTTGCAATATTTGGCCAAATGGCCACTTCTTCGACACTTGCTGCAAAAAGGTTTACCACACTCACCAAAGTGATGCTTGTGGCACTTGTCACAAAAAGGTAGATTTCTGGCATAACTCTTCTTGCCGTCGGAGGTCAAAGGCTTCTTGGTGAAGTTGTTGTTGTAGTTGCTTGATGGGGAGGCTTCCCATTTTCTTTTGTTGCCACCCGATTGATCCTTGACCGTTGGTGCCGGCGCTTCAATTTCATCCACCGTTTCTATAAATTTGCGGGCCATCGTTAAAGCCTCATGTAGGTTAGCATGTCTGGATGACATTTGAAATGTCCCGTTCATATTGATTATAAACGTTCCATATTAATTGATTTCGTTGCGAGGTTTTGACCTCTATATGAGACGTTTTTCAAAGACTGCATTCATTTTTAAAACAACCATAACCTTTATTTTATCCATAAAGGTTTTAAAAAAAAAAATTACGTAGATTATCAAAAAAAGATAATCTAAAATATACTGTTTACACACGACCATTACATAATGGTTTACAATAGAAATATATTACATCGACATATGTTTCTTGAATGCAGTTTTTAAACAATATCATACAAACATGGACTCCAATTCTTGTCCTTATTCTAGTATGCAACAGCGGAAGCTCTTAGTATTCACCTGAGAATAAACATGCTTTAAACGTCAACAAAAATGTTGGTGAGTTATAGGTTTAACCTATATATATATCAAATCGTAACAATAGACCACAAGATTTCATAATTCAATACATATCCCATACATAGAGATAAAAATCATTCATATGGTGAACACCTGGTAACTGACATTAACAAGATGCATATATAAGAATATCCCCATCATTTCGGGACACCCTTTGGATATGATATAAATTTCGAAGTACTAAAGCATCCGGTACTTTGGATGGGGTTTGTTAGGCCCAATAGATCTATCTTTAGGATTCGCGTCAATTAGGGTGTCTGTTCCCTAATTCTTAGATTACCAGACTTAATAAAAAGGGGCATATTCGATTTCGATAATTCAACCATAGAATGTAGTTTCACGTACTTGTGTCTATTTTGTAAATCATTTATAAAACCTGCATGTATTCTCATCCCAAAAATATTAGATTTTAAAAGTGGGACTATAACTCACTTTCACAGATATTTCCTTCCTCGAAAATAAGACTTGGCCACGGATCGATTCACGAACCTATACAAATATGTACATATATATCAAAGTATAATCAAAATATAATTACAGCCATTTTTATTATGTTTTAAAGATTTGAGTGTATTAAGTTAGCGGTGCTAGTTAGTAACCTACAACTAGTTGTCCACAGTTAGATGTACAGAAATAAATCGATATATATTATCTTGAATCAATCCACGACCCATTGTATACACATCTCAGGCTAGATGACAACTCAAAGTATATATATTTTTGCAATCAACCTCAACCCTGTATAGCTAACTCCAACATTACTGCATATAGAGTGTCTATGGTTGTTCCAAATAATATATATACATGGGTCGATATGATATGTCAAAACATTTGCATACGTGTCTATGGTATCCCAAGATTACATAATATATTAGAATACATGTATAATACAATATAAGTTAGCTAGGATATGATTTGTATAGATTTGTTAAACATTTCCCGTAGCTAAAATAATCAAAAAATATCCAATCTTGTTTTACCCATAACTTCTTCATTTTAAATGCGTTTTGAGTGAATCCAATTGCTATGGTTTCATATTGAACTTAAGTTTATGAATCTATACAGAAAAAGTATAAGTTTATAGTCGGAATTACAGGTTACAAGTCGTTTTTCTAAAGGTAGTCATTTCAGTCGAAAGAACGACGTCTAGATGACCATTTTGGAAAACATACTTCCACTTTGAGTTTAACCATGATTTTTGGATATAGTTTCTTGTTCATAAGAAAAATCATTTTCCCAGAAGAACAACTTTTAAATTAAAGTTTATCATAGTTTTTAATTAACTAAGCCAAAACAGCCCGCGGTGTTACTACAACGGCGTATATCCGGTTTTACGGTGTTTTTCGTGTTTTCCGGTTTTAAATCATTAAGTTAGCAAATCATATAGATATATAACATGTGTTTAGTTGATTTTAAAAATAAAGTTAGAAGGATTAACTTTTGTTTGCGAACAAGTTTAGAATTAACTAAACTATGTTCTAGTGATTACAAGTTTAAACCTTCGAATAGGATAGCTTTATATGTATGAATCGAATGATGTTATGAACATCATCACTATCTCAAGTTTTCTGAATAAAGCTAATGGAAATGAAAAAAATGGATCTAGCTTCAAAGGATCCTTGGATGGCTTGAAAGTTCTTGAAGCAAAATCATGACACGAAAACAAGTTCAAGTAAGATTTTCACTCGAAATAAGATTGTTATAGTTGTATAAATTGAATCAAAGTTTGAATATGAATATTACCTTGAATTAGAAAGATAACCTACTGTAAATAACAAAGGTTCCTTGATCTTAGATGATTACTTGGAATGGATTAGAAAGCTTGGAAGTAGACTTGCAAACTTGGAAGTATTCTTGATTTTTATGAAACTATACTTATGGAATGTATGAAGAACACTTAGAACTTGAAGATGGAACTTGAGAGAGATCATTTAGATGAAGAAAATTGAAGAATGAAAGTGTTTGTAGGTGTTTTTGGTCGTTGGTATATGGATTAGATATAAAGGATATGTAATTTTGTTTTCATGTAAATAAGTCATGAATGATTACTAATATTTTTGTAATTTTATGAGATATTTCATGCTAGTTGCCAATTCATGGTTCCCACATGTATTAGGTGACTCACATGGGCTGCTAAGAGTTGATCATTGGAGTGTATATACTAAGAGTACATACATCTAAAAGTTGTGTATTGTACGAGTACGAATACGAGTGCATACGAGTAGAATTGTTGATGAAACTGAACGAGGATGTAATTTTAAGCATTTTTGTTAAGTAGAAGTACTTTGATATGTGTCTTGATGTCTTTCAAAAGTGTATGAATACATATTAAAACACTACATGTATATACATTTTAACTGAGTCGTTAAGTCATCGTTAGTCGTTACATGTAAATGTTGATTTGAAACCTTTAAGTTAACGATCTTGTTAAATGTTGTTAACCCAATGTTTATTATATCTAATGAGATGTTAAATTATTATATTATCATGAAATTATGATATATTAATATATCTTAATATGATATATATACATTTAAATGTCGTTACAACGATAATCGTTACATATAAGTCTCGTTTCGTAATTATTGAGTTAGTAGTCTTGTTTTTACATATGTAGTTCATTGTTAACACACTTAAGGATATATTTAAATATCATTTTATCATGTTAAATATAGTGTATCATTATCTTAATATGGTACATATGTATTTAGTAGACGTTATCATAACGATAATCGTTATATATATCATTTCGAGTTTCTTAACTTAGTAATCTCATTTCTTATGTATATCACACATTGTTAATAAACTTAGTGAGATACTTACTCATCATAATCTTATGTCAACCATATATATATATGTCTATATATATACCACAACATGTAGTTTTTACAATTTTGTAACGTTCGTGAATCGCCGGTCAACTTGGGTGATCAATTGTCTATATGAAACTTATTTCATTTAATCAAGTCTTAACAAGTTTGAGTGCTTAACATGTTGGAAAGATTTAATCATGTAGATAACAATTTCATTTAATATATATAAACATGGAAAAGTTCGGGTCACTACAGTACCTACCCGTTAAATAAATTTCGTCCCGAAATTTTAAGGAGTTGGAGGTGTTGACGAATCTTCTGGAAATAGATGTGGGTATTTCTTCTTCATCTAATCTTCTCATTCCCAGGTGAACTCGGGTCCTCTACGAGCATTCCATCAAACCTTAACAATTGGTATCTTGTTTTGCTTAAGTCTTTTAACCTCACGATCCATTATTTCGACGGGTTCTTCGATGAATTGAAGTTTTTCGTTGATTTGGATTTCATCTAACGGAATAGTGAGATCTTCTTTAGCAAAATATTTCTTCAAATTCGAGATGTGGAAAGTGTTATGTACAGCCGCGAGTTGTTGAGGTAGCTCCAGTTGGTAAGCTACTGGTCCGACACGATCTATAATCTTGAATGGTCTAATGTACCTTGGATTTAGTTTTCCCCGTTTACCAAATCGAACAACGCCTTTCCAAGGTGAAACCTTAAGCATGACCATTTCTCTAATTTCAAACTCTATATCTTTTCTTTTACTGTCCGCGTAGCTCTTTTTTCGACTCTGGGCGATTTTCAATCGTTGTTGAATTTGGATGATTTTCTCGGTAGTTTCTTGTATTATCTCCGTACCCGTAATCTGTCTATCCCCCACTTCATTCCAACAAATTGGAGACCTACACTTTCTACTATAAATTGCCTCAAACGGCGCCATCTCAATACTAGAATGATAACTATTGTTGTAGGAAAATTCTGCTAACGGTAGGTGTCGATCCCAACTGTTTCTGAAATCAATAACACATGCTCGTAGCATGTCTTCAAGTGTTTGTATCGTCCTTTCACTCTGCCCATCAGTTTGTGGATGATAGGCAGTACTCATGTCTAGACGAGTCCCCAATGCTTGTTGTAACGTCTGCCAGAACCTTGAAACAAATCTACCATCCCTATCAGAGATAATAGAGATGGGTATTCCATGTCTGGAGACAACCTCCTTTAAATACAATCATGCCAACTTCTCCATTTTGTCATCTTCTCTCATTGGCAGGAAGTGTGCTGACTTGGTGAGACGATCAACTATTACCCAAATAGTATCATAACCACTTGCAGTCCTTGGCAATTTAGTAATGAAATCCATGGTAATGTTTTCCCATTTCCATTCCGGGATTTCAGGTTGTTGAAGTAGACCTGATGGTTTCTGATGTTCAGCTTTGACCTTAGAACACGTCAAACATTCTCCTACATATTTAGCAATATAGGCTTTCATACCCAGCCACCAAAAGTGTTTCTTGAGATCTTTATACATCTTCCCCGCTCCGGGATGTATTGAATATCTGGTTTTATGTGCTTCTTTAAGTACCATTTCTCTCACATCTCCAAACCTTGGTACCCAAATTCTATCAGCCCTATATCGGGTTCCGTCTTCTCGAATATTAAGATGTTTCTCTGATCCTTTGGGTATTTCATCCTTTAAATTTCCTTCTTTTAAAACTCCTTGTTACGCCTCCTTTATTTGAGTAGTAAGGTTATTGTGAATCATTATATTCATAGATTTTACTCGAATGGGTTCTCTGTCCTTTCTGCTCAAGGCGTCGGCTACCACATTTGCCTTCCCCGGGTGGTAACGAATCTCAAAGTCGTAATCATTCAACAATTCAATCCACCTACACTGCCTCATATTCAGTTGTTTCTGATTAAATATGTGTTGAAGACTTTTGTGGTCGGTATATATAATACTTTCGACCCCATATAAGTAGTGCCTCCAAGTCTTTAATGCAAAAACAACCGCGCCTAATTCCAAATCATACGTCGTATAATTCTGTTCGTGAATCTTCAATTGTCTAGACGCATAAGCAATTACTTTCGTTCATTGCATTAATACACAACCGGGACCTTGCTTTGAGGTGTCACAATATATCACAAAATCATCATTCCCTTCAGGCAATGACAATATAGATGTCGTAGTTAGCTTTTTCTTCAATAACTGAAACGCCTTCTCTTGTTCATCCTTCCATTTAAATTTCTTCCCTTTATGCGTTAATGCAGTCAAGGGTTTTGCTATTTTGGAGAAATCTTGGATGAATCTTCTGTAGTAACCAGCCAATCCTAAAAATTGACGTATATGCTTCGGAGTTTTCGGGGTTTCCCACTTTTCAACGGTTTCGATCTTTGCTGGGTCCACCTGGATACCTTCTTTGTTCATTATGTGACTGAGGAATTGAACTTCTTCCAACCAAAATGCACACTTTGAAAACTTAGCCTACAGTTTTTCTTTCCTCAATACTTCTAGCACTTTTCTCAAATGTTCTTCGTGCTCTTGATCATTCTTTGAGTAAATAAGTATGTCATCGATGAAAACAATGACAAACTTATCAAGATATGGCCCACAAACTCGGTTCATAAGGTCCTTGAACACAGCTGGTGCATTAGTCAATCCAAACGGCATAACCATAAACTCGTAATGACCATAACGCGTCCTAAAAGCAGTTTTTGGAATATCATCCTCCTTTACTCGCATTTGATGATATCCAGAACGTAAATCGATTTTTTAATAAACCGACGAGCCTTGTAGTTGATCAAATAAGTCGTCAATTCTCGGCAGTGGATAACGGTTTTTGATGGTAAGTTTATTCAACTCTCTGTAGTTAATACACAACCTAAATGTACCATCCTCTTTCTTGACAAACAAAACAGGAGCTCCCCATGGTGATGTGCTTGGTCGAATGAAACCACGTTCTAATAGTTCTTGCAGTTGGCTTTGCAGTTCTTTTATCTCGCTGGGTGCGACTCTGTAAGAAGCACGAGCTATTGGTGCAGCTCCTGGTACAAGATATATTTGAAATTCAATAGATCGATGTGGAGGTAGTCCCGGTAATTCTTTCGGAAATACATCGGGAAATTCTTTTGTGAGGGAAACATCATTGATGCTCTTTTCTTCAGTTTGTACTTTCTCGACGTGTGCTAGAACAACATAGCAACCTTTTCTTATTAGTTTTTGTGCCTTCAAATTACTAATAAGATGTAGCTTCGTGTTGCCCTTTTCTCCGTACACCATTAAGGGTTTTCCTTTTTCTCGTATAATGTGAATTGCATTTTTGTAACAAACGATCTCTGCTTTCACTTCTTTCAACCAGTCCATACCGATTATCACATCAAAACTCCCTAACTCTACTGTTATCAAGTCAATCTTAAATGTTTCGCTACCCAGTTTAATTTCTCGATTCCGGCATATATAATCTGCTGAAACTAATTTACCGTTTGCTAATTCGAGTAAAAATTTAATATCCAACGGCGTCAATGGACAACTTAATTTAGCACAAAAATCTCTACTCATATAGCTTCTTTCCGCACCCGAATCAAATAAAACGTAAGCAGATTTATTGTCAATAAGAAACGTACCCGTAACAAGCTCCGGGTCTTCCTGTGCCTCTGCCGCATTAATATTGAAAACTCTTCCGCGGCCTTGTCCATTCGTGTTCTCCTGGTTCGGGTAATTTCTAATAATGTGGCCCAGTTTTCCACATTTATAACAAACTACATTGGCATAACTTGCTCTGACACTACTTGCTCCACCATTACTCGTTCCGACACCATTTGTTCCTTTCGTTCTGTTAACCCCTGGTCCGTAGACCTCACACTTCGCTGCGCTATGACCATTTCTTTTACACTTGTTGCAAAATTTGGTGCAGAACCCCGAGTGATACTTTTCACACCTTTGGCATAGCTGCTTCTGATTGTTGTTGTTGTTGTTGCGGTTGTTATTGTTATTGGGATGATTGTTGTAGTTGTTGTTGTTGTTGTTGTTGTGCCGTTTGTTGTAGTTGCGATTTATGTTGCGATTGTTGGGACAGTTGTTGTTGTTTTGGTGACTCTTATCACCATTTTCCTCCCACTTTCTTTTGACTAACTTCACGTTGGCCTCTTCAGCCACCTGTTCTTTAATTCTTCCCTCAATCTGGTTCACTAGTTTGTGAGCCATTCTACATGCCTTTTGTATGGAGGCAGGCTCATGTGAACTTATATCTTCTTGGATTCTCTCCGGTAACCCTTTCACAAATGCGTCGATCTTCTCTTCCTCATCTTCGAACGCTCTCAGACACAATATACACAATTCTGTGAATCATCTTTCGTACGAAGTAATATCGAATCCCTATGTTCGTAACCCTCTAAGTTCTGACTTGAGCTTATTGACCTCGGTTCTGGGACGGTACTTCTCGTTCATTAAATGCTTGAATGCTGATCACGGTAGCGCGTAAGCATCATCTTGTCCCACTTGCTCTAGATAGGTATTCCACCATGTTAATGCAATACCTGTGAAGGTATGCATAACGTACTTAACTTTGTCCTCTTCAGTACACTTACTTATGGCAAACACCGATTCGACTTTCTCGGTCCACCGTTTCAATCCAATTGGTCCTTCGGTTCTATCAAATTCCAAAGGTTTGCAGGCAGTGAATTCTTTGTAGGAGCATCCTACACGATTTCTAGTGCCGTTAGCTGTATTGCTAGATTCAGAGTTATTGTTGGTATGTAGCGCGGCCTGTACTGCAGCTATGTTTGAAGCAAGAAAGGCACGCAATTCCTCTTCACTCATATTCAAGGTGTGTCAAGTAGTCGGTGCCATTTCCTTCAAAATAGTCAAATGAATTAATTTAATCATACAGAATATTAAGAGTAGTCAACAGTATCTCGTAGCATAATATGAACTCATTTATAAAAGTTTTTTCTTCATATTAGCGTTTTATAAGTTTAAATTCGGGTACTACCTACCCATTAAGTTCATACTTAGTAGCTAATATACAATTCAACTACTACAATTCTATATGAAAAACTGATTATAATAATATATCACATATAAATATTCTTCAAACTTACAACTTCGCTATATTACATATAACATGAAATATAGTACACTATGATACAGGACAGTTTTGAAGATAAATCTAGTTAATACGCAAGTTGTTCAGCAAAGGAAATAAAGACACGTAATTCATAAGTCCAGAAACAAGTCATGCATTCTGGTTTTACTAAGACGACTTCCCATCCTTGGTCTTGGGGAAAATAACCGTTATGACCATTAGCTAGGCAGCATGTTGTAATGTCGTCAAAAGGACGAGGGTTTCGTAATGTCCAACAGCCCCGTAATAATCTAAAAACCTTGTTTCTCACCACAACTGCTGAATCCGTCACTTGTGGGAAAGTTTTATTTAAAAGCTACAATCCGATGTTCTTTTTCTCACTTTGGTAAGAAGCGAACATCACTAACCCGTAAGCATAACACGCTTCTTTGTGTTGCATGTTAGAAGCTCTTTCTAATTCACAAAATCCTATGTTGGGATATGTTGAGTCAAAATAGGAAAGCCTTTTATACCTTTTATAAACGGCGTAACTTAAAGTCTCCCCAATGTGATATACCCCACCTATCAAAGGAAAGCCTTTTATAAACTAAGACATTTCTGGAAAGTCTTTCAAATGTTTGATAAGTTAATTTCGCCATAACTAAATGTGCTGATGAATTCTGACCGACTCTAGACAAGATTTCCTCAATCATATCCTCTGGTAGGTCTTCTAAAATATTCAATTGTCTACCCTTAACGTCTATTTTGTTTTTATACTGTAAAATAGACAAGGATTAGATTCGTAATAACAAACAATACAAGAAATTTTTACATAGAACATAAAACTACAAGCACACTACAATACATTTATTACACAACATGCTCACACCCCTCTAATCTGAATCACTGGTTTCTTCTTCTTCGGACTTGGTTCTTTTTCCTAATCTTTTAGGGATATATGATGTTCCTCTAATACGAGTCGTCGTTTTCCACATTGGTTTAGAAAAACCTGGTGGTTTAGAGGTTCCCGGGTTATTGTCATGATATTGAAAATAAGGGTGTTGACGGTACATATAAAGTTCATCGAGGTCGGAATCAGATTTCTCTATTTTGATGCCTTTTCCCTTATTATTTTCTGTTTCCTCATTAAATTGGGTCGGGGTAATTTCTATAACATCATCGGAATCCTCATCAGGATCCGATTCATCGGAAAATTGGTAATTTTCACAATATTTTGCTTCCTTATCGGAAACACCATTGACCATTATCAACTTTGGTCCATTGGTTGAGGATTTTCTTTTATTTGACCGGTTTTCTGTGGTTACTACTATTCCCCCCTCCGGAACCTCTTCTTCTTCCGGTTCCTCTTCTTCTGATTCCTCTTCTTCTAGTTCCGTTTCTTCTTTCAGTTCTTCGGGAACTTGTGAATCTTGCCAATATATATTCGACTCTTCGTTATTGATAGTTAAAGCTAAGGGGTATAAAATACTATTAAATTTTACAAGGAAATACTATTAAATACGATACAATTTTACTCAAGATATTTATTTATTTATTGAATGAATATACTTAAACCTTGCTACAACACTTATAGGCAGTGTACCTAGTCGTACAGTAGTGTAGTTTTTAGTAACTCCGGTTCGTTCCACAGGGAAAAATCTTTTAATCAAAGCTTAAGGCTATATTAGTTTAATTTATAAAAATACGAATATATATATAAGTAATATTATTATTTTAAAGCGGGGTTTTTACCGTTTAATGACCGGTTTGTCGATTTTAAAACTTTAGTCGCAGTTAAAACCAATTGTAAAATATTAAATAAATAAAAGACTTAATTTAAAGCGTAAAGTAAATAACGATAATGAAATTGCGATAAATAAGAGTGCGATAAAATAAACTTGCGATAATTAAAAAGTACGATAATTAGATGTGCAATTAAATACAATAACAATAAATAAAAGTGCTATAATTAGAAGTGCAATTAAATATAAAATAAAGGAAATTAAATATGAAATAAAAGAATTATGCTTATTTAAACTTCTGTAATCATGATGTTTGACGTGTTGATTTTGGTTTTATGCCCATGGGTTAATTGTCCTTTGTCCTGGATTATTTAATATATCCGTCTGGTTTTTGTCCATAACATTCCATCAGTTATAAATATAAAGTGCGAGTGTCCTCGTCAAATTATCCTTATACCTGAAGTTAAATATTTCAACTAATTGGGGACTTAAACTTTAACAAGATTTTAATACTTTGTTTAATAATTACACCAGGATGTCGACTGAGTGTAACCCAAGGTTTTAATACTTTGTTATCAATTATGCCAAGTGTCCTTGTACATAATTTCACCCCTGTTTTAATAATTCTAGTGGCTATTAATCCATTCCCGTGTCCGGTTAAATGAACGATTATTCATACATATAAATACCCCGCCCATCGTGTCCGATCGAGTGTAAATGGTTATTTATAGGGACGCCCAATTGTAAATCTTTATATTAACATTAACAAACTATCATTTAGTTAAACAAATATAAAGCCCATTAATAGCCCATAGTCTAATTTCCACAAGTGTCGTTCTTTTGTCCAAACCCCAATTATAGTACAAAGCCCAATTACCCAATTTTAATATTTTTAGTCCAACATCATGATTACTTCGTTTTAAATAAGCATAATAATAACTTAGCTACGAGACATTAATGTAAAAAGGTTGAACATAACTTACAATGATTAAAAATAGCGTAGCGTTACACGGACAGAATTTTGACTTACACCCTTACAACATTCGCTAACATACCCTTATTATTAGAATTAAAATTAAAATTAAAATTAAAATATAAATATAAATATATACTACGTATGAATGAGGAGAAGAAAAAGATGTGTTTTGTGTCCAAAACTCGCGAACTTTATAGGACAGGCCTGGAAAAAGGGCTCATGCGATCGCATGGGCTTTGCCCTTCAAGGCCATGCGATCGCATGGCCAGCTGGGGAGGCTCAAAATTCTTTGTTTTTTTATGCCGACGGTTTTATAATATAATATAATATATATATTAATTTTAAGAATTAATTATATATTATATTATATTCATGTGCATAGTTGACTTGTAATTTTTAGTCCGTTGCGTTGAGGGCTGAGAGTTGACTCTGGTCCCGGTTTCGGATTTTCAAACGTCCTTGCGTACAATATAATATCTTGTACTTTGCGTTTTGAATCTTGTACTCTTGTAATTATGAGACGTTTCTTATCAATAATTGGAACCTCTTTGATTGTATTTTGTACTTTTGAGCTTTTTGGTCGTTTGCATCTTCAATTCGTCGAATCTGTCTTTTGTCTTCACCTTTTATTATTTAAACGAATATCACTTGTAAATAGAACAATCGAAACTAAAAGCTTGTCTTTCTTGAGGGATAATGCTATAAAATATATGTTCGTTTTTAGCATTATCAAATATTCCCACACTTGAGCGTTGCTTGTCCTCATGCAATATCGTCTTAAAATACTAGAATCACTTCTTTATTCTTCACACTTTGTATATCAGTGATTTCAATACGGCGGTATAAACAATGGTAGTAACGATGTGGTTTACAGTCTCACATGACTTATGAAAATTTAGATCCTTTAGGAAATTGGATCTTTATGAAAACATTTGATTTTTTTAAAAAATTAAATCTAGCTTTTACCCTAGATAAGTTTTCCGGAATAACCCTTCACCGGTGTTTGCAAAATATTTTTGTGGGTTTGGTGGGTTTCAGATTTGAAAATTTTAGCTCAAAACTTGCGGTTTTGTGTCACCCACTTGCTAACCTTGTATTGGAAAAGCAACACGTCCAGTTTACTTGCTCCGTATATTACCTTTCGATAAACTACCGTCCGGTTGTAAAGGAAAGCGTTGAACAAGCAACTGTTAAGGCAATGTCCCCTGACATGCTTTTAATTATGGTCTATAACGTGTCGGACGCAATTACTATCCTTGGTAGGAGCAATAGTAAAGCTTACCCTTATGATTTTTTCGGTCTGGCACAAGGTCCTGTCTTTGACCATGCTATGCAACCACCGTTCTTACGGTTGACACCCGATTTGGTTCAGGTGACCTAATGAATTCCAGGTGAATTCCTAGGATTTTTCGTTCAATGGTAATGAACGCATTGAAAATGGGTTTTCAGAAAACAAATCGGTTTGTAATTTTATCAAAATATTTTCTCGTTCAAGCTCGAGTTTAGATATCATTGAATTCCATGAGTTTGTAATTCTCAATCTTTAAGGTCAATCTCTAGGATTGAGTAATATCAGTCTTAAAAGCTGATTTTTGATCTTTAAAGGAGATTATCCTTTCTGGGGATCTGATTTATTAGTCTAATCAAGCTAATTTGCACGGTGCCCCCCATTGTACGAGACAGATCCTCTCATGGTTAGGATAAGTCTGACCACTTGGCGACCCTGTTTTATGCTGAGGTCCGTGGATTTCCTGCTGATTTTAGAGATGACTTTTCTAGATTTTTCATCAACCTACAGCTGGTCTGGACGACAACTTCATAACCTAAATCAAGAAGCGCGTGTCTTTTTCGGAAGACTTTACTTCCTTTAAATGATGGAATTGATTCATCGTGTAGATCCATCTTTCTTTCAAATATATTACAGTAAATCGGGTAAAACTGTTTAGTTTAGTCCAAAGCAAAAGTATCTTCAATTTATTTGTTACAGAAATATGTGATATATGTTTAAGATAACTTGGTAATTTTTCCCACACTTGGCTTTTATTTTTCTTTTTATTGTCCTCTATTCCATTTTAAATGAATTCTAACATTTTGGTTTGTTTCTCAATTTATGTCCTTTCCGAGGTAACAATAATTTCGGTGTTAACACCTAGTTTTATCGTTCATAAATATGTATAAACATGATTTTGAGTTCATTTAATTGAAAATTTTGAAAATTTTTACTAGAATTGGGTAGTCAGTATATAAGACTAGGGCTGTTCTTTATTATCAGAGAGCACTAGATTCTAATACAACTACTACGTTACTAGTATTTCTAATGGTAACCAAGTGTATAAAGTAAAAATTTTAAAATCCGAAAGAATTTAACCCCTTCCCACACTTAAGATCTTGCAATGCCCTCATTTACAAGAAATCAGTAACAATTTAAATTATTGAGGGTGATTAGCGTAGAAAAATGATTAAATTTTACCAAAGTTTCCAAACATATTGGCGTTTGTTTGCTGAATGATAAATGGTGCATATCATTTGTTCATTCCGTCTGTTGTTACATCACATTTATCTTGTCGTCAAAATTAGTAGCTTTTGCTGAACTTAATGCCAGTCTTTGAAAATGCGCTGCTTTACCCTGTTTTGTATAATTTACAATATACATACATATAAATATAAACATGCATGGAAATTTGAAATGGGACTTAATATCCCACTTTCAAATCCTAAATGTGAAATATTAGTACACAATAATAATAAAAATGATAAAGATTACATAAGTATATTCAATAACATAAGTTTAAACATGAATAAGTAAAAAGATAAAAACATAAAAATCATATAAATAACCAAATGGAACCAAATCAGTCTGGATAGGGGTTTCAGTTCATCTCATCAGGTGGGTTCCATTGTTGGTTATAGGTGTTCTGATAGGCTTGGTTATAGTCATACCAGTTAAAGGGTGGTCGGATATCGGGGCTGTGTGGCGGAAAATGAGCAGGTCCAGTAGGTACATAGTTATTTGGTACATGATATGATAGCTGGCTCATAATTTGGTGCTAATGAACTACCCAGCTATCGTGTTGGCGTCGCCTATAATCCTCGTATACTCGCTCGGAGTTCCACTGCTCATACATACTATGTCTGGCTGCATTCGTCATTGCTTCCTCATCTATACGAACGTGGACGTCAAGAGTAGCATCTCGAAAGACATCCCTAATGTCTTCCGCCTCCTCCATTTCCTCGTCTGAGCCTCTCTCTACCTGAGGATCAGATCCCTCATAGGGTACTGCCTGGTTACGTCTACTTTTCAATACCTTAGCACCCACATAAACTTTCAATCCTAAGGAATGTGGGTGCAGAGTGTGCTCAGGAATCGTTGGGAATTCTACTGGCGGCCTCATTGGGAATACTATGAATTCATCAACAAACTGTACCAGACCATAATAAGGTATGTGCTGATCAGGCTGTTGTTGTGGTTCTTGTTGTGGTTCTTGTTCGTGTTGCATTTCTGGTTCTGGTTCTGGTGCTGGTGCTGGTCGTCTAGATGATGATGCTCCTGAACCTCCAGTATCGGCTTTCTGCAAAACACATTAAACACAAAATTTGTGCATCCAAATATGCATTAGTGTTAGCAAAATAACAACTTAAAACAATCACTATAACATGTTAAATCAATATTAAACTTATACATATTTTCACAATTCTACACTTTTCAAATAAGCACATATGAAAATGTATACAAAATTCATAAGCATTTAACTCAAATATCATGTCAAAATAGTCATTACTTATAATTAAACAAGTCTCAAATGGCAAATATATCAAATTAATCAAGTTCATGAATTTTGGACTTAAAAAGTCCACTTTAATCTCCAAAAATCATGTTTAGGATCAATGTTTGGATCATTTAACTATCTAAACATGTTACACTACTCAATTTAGCAATAATTCATGACAAAAATCGGCCATAACCTGTTTATATCAAAAAGCCCCAAATTGCTCAAGAACACAAACCCTAGATTTCTAAAAATTTTGAAGTTTTTGGCTTCAAATCATGTTAAATAGCATCAATCTAGGTTATACATGCATAAAATACTAACAATTTAACACTAATTACACTAGAAATTAACAAAATTGCATTAGGTAAAAAATTGGAATTATCACAAAAACTAGCAAATTTATGAGTTTAGGGGTGTAATTTTTACCATTTTGCTGAAGAATGAGAATCTAGGCATGATTAGAGCAAGAAAAATGACGAATTACGGTGGAAAATTGCGAATTTTAGAGGTGATTTTGGGGTTGGTTCGTATATGTGTGTGTGTTTTGTGTTGAGACAGAACCACTGAGCTGCTTGTATCAGGCCTAAAATACAGGTCCATGCGATCGCATGGCTTCAAAGGCCTAACTTCATGCGATCGCATGGAGTCCCGGGTACAGTGTTCTGGGTTTTTTTTTTTTTTTTTTTTTTTTTAAATCCTTATAGTTTATAAAACTTATAATTAATTAAATTTTAAAAATTTGTTTTCCTTTAGGAGCGAGGGCATTTCGGATCGTTGTCCTAGTCTGTCCCTTGACAAAATTTTTAAAATTCGTCAACTCAAAGCGCGGTTTTAAAAGAAAAGATTTTTGGTTTTTTTTTTTTTGGCATACTTTAATTCAATAAGATTAAAAATAATGATAATAAAAGTTCTCGTCTCTCCCTCGGGTAAAGCAATTTCGGTTCAACGACCTACTCTTCAACTCACGACGAATTTTAAAAATCATAATTTTTAACTTAGCGAAATAAAGTACATTTTTGTTTTTAAATTCACACAACTTAAATTTAAAATATGCATAAAATTAAAAATTCACATTTTTTTAAAAATTAAAAATTCACACCAAACTTATATTATATTTTTATTTTTATACATACAAACTTATATTAAAAAGATTAATTTTTCAAATATTTACAAACTTAAATATATTGATTTTACAAAGTTCAAAATATTAATTTAATATTTATATATTAATTTTAAAAACATGGTAAAAAATAAAATTAAAAATCTTTTTGGCTTTTATCCCACTTTAATCAATCAAAGATTATCAAAAATATGCGCCCCTCTTTTTGGTAAAGTAATTTCGGTTCCATGACCTAATTTAACTCATGACGAATTTTTAAAATATTTTGGGTTGATTGATTAAAGATATTTATACCTTAAGAATAAACGTTAAATTTCGCAGTGATGTAATAAATTTTTGTATGATATCAATAATTTCGCTCGCCAAACCTAATTTCATTCAGTACCAATTTAATACTTTATAGCGAACAAATTATTCAAAAGGTTAAAAATAAAAATAAAAAAAAATTAAAAACTGTACAGACTTACCTGTGAGATAGTATTCTTAGTTATATGATCTATCCCATTCATAAGATAGTCGGTTTAATTGGTTTTCCATAGCTACATAGGCGTAACCTCGAGCATTCAGTGTTTTTTCTTCTAAACATATGAACGGTCCGTCTCTGCATAAAGTAACAAATTCGGTATTTGAATAGGTTTGATTATTTGAACATTTACCTCCATGTGACCATTTTCCGCATTTGTGACATCTTTCAAGGTGTCGTGCTCTTCTTTTCGCTGCGGATTTTGATTTTCCTTTACCAAATTGTAACTTATTATCTTCGCATCTGGATTCTTTTCTTACTCCGTCCAATCTTTCTCTGATTACTGATACTATTTCACTCGGAAGTGTGTCATTATTACGTTTAGTGATCAAAGCGTGTAGCATTAGACCATGGTTTAGTTCACAGGCAGTCTTCAATTCGCAAAAACCTAAAAAAAATAAAAATTCAAAATGGGGGGAGAAGACTAGTTCTTTAGGGTCTGCTAGGGAAAGACCATTCGAGTTCCATTTTTGAGAACTACACAAAAACAGAAAATCTAACTCTAACAGAAATACATATTATCCTTTAAAGACTTGATTCTCCCCACACTTAGTTAGCTGTGGTATCGAAATTGTGATTAACTTCATTGTCAACTTCCATCGGACTATCTATGTAATGTTTAACTCTGTGACCATTAACTTTAAATTCAATTCCATTTGAATTTATTAATTCTACTATTCCGTATGGGAAAACTCTTTTGACTATGAATGGTCCAGACCATCTTGATTTCAATTTTCCAGGAAATAGCTTGAATCGTGAATTGAAAAGAAGAACTCTGTCTCCTTCTTTAAATTCTTTTGAACTTCTGATTCTTTTATCATGCCATTTCTTCATTCTTTCCTTATAGATTAACGAATTTTCATATGCTTCATGTCTTAATTCTTCTAATTCATTTAGTTGACTTAACCGTAGACGTCCGGCTTCATGTAAATCAAGATTACATGTCTTCAAAGCCCAAAATGCTTTGTGTTCAATTTCTACTGGAAGATGACATGCTTTTCCATAAACGAGTCTAAAAGGTGTGGTTCCAATTGGAGTTTTGTAGCCTGTTCTAAAAGCCCAGAGTGCATCCTCCAATTTAATCGACCATTCCTTCGGATTTGATCCTACGATTTTCTCTAGAATACGTTTTAAAGCTCGGTTGGTATTTTTAACTTGTCCACTTGTTTGTGGATGATATGCGGTGGAGATTTTATGAGTTACTCCATATCTTTTAAGAACTTTCTCAAGTTGATTATTACAGAAATGAGTTCCCCGATCACTTATTAAAGCTTTCGGTGTTCCAAACCTTGCAAAAAGACGTTTTAAAAAGTTGACTACAACTCGTGCATCGTTAGTTGGGAGAGCTTGTGCTTCTGCCCATTTAGATACATAATCAATGGCTACGAGAATGTAGAGATTATTATGAGATTTTGGAAATGGACCCATAAAGTCAATACCCCAAATTTCAAATACTTCGCATACTTGAATGACATTTTGTGGCATTTCATCACATTGACTTATTTTTACGGCCCTTTGACAAGCATCACAGGATTTGCAAAGAAGGTGTGCGTCTTTGTAAATTGTAGGCCAATAGAATCCAGCATCATAAACTTTTCTTGCTGTTAGTTGAGGCCCATAGTGCCCTCCTATTGGTCCTGTGTGATAATGGTTTAAAATTTTACTAGCTTCATCTCCAAATACACATCGGCGTATTATTCCATCGGGACAACTTTTAAACAAATGTGGATCTTCCCAGAAATAGTGTTTTATATCACTGAAGAATTTCTTTCGTTTTTGGTACGATAATCCTTTTTCAAGGAATCCACATACTAAGTAGTTTGCATAGTCTGCAAACCATGGAATTTCAGTATAATCTATCTTCAATAGATATTCATCAGGAAAGTTGTCTTGTATGGCCGATTCATTTAGAACTTCTAATTCGGGATTTTCAAGACGAGAAAGATGATCAGCGGCGAGATTTTATGCTCCTTTTTTATCTCGGATTTCAATATCAAACTCTTGTAAGAGTAAGATCCAACGGACTAATCTTGGTTTGGCATCTTGTTTCGAAAATAGGTATCTAAGAGCAGAATGGTCGGTATAGACCACCGTTTTTACTAGAACGAGATATGAACGAAATTTGTCAAAAGCAAAGACAATAGCAAGGAGTTATTTTTCAGTAGTTGTATAGTTCATTTGTGCTCCTTGTAACGTCTTACTAGCATAATATATAGGTTGAAATCGTTTTTCAATCTTTTGTCCTAAAACGGCTCCCATTGCAAAATCACTTGCATCACACATAAGTTCAAACGGCAAATTCCAATTCGGTGTTATCATGATCGGCGCATAAGTGAGTTTCTCTTTAAGAATATTAAAAGATTTGATGCATTCATCTGAAAAGATGAATGCAGCATCCTTTTCTAGGAGTTTATTCATAGGAGTGGCAATTTTAGAAAAATCTTTTATGAAACGTCGTTAAAAACCGGCATGCCCTAGAAAACTCCTAACTCCTCTAACATTGGTGGGATGTGGAAGTTTAGCAATTACATCTACTTTAGCTCTATCCACTTCAATTCCTTCTTTTGAAATTTTATGTCCAAGAACGATGCCTTCTTTAACCATGAAATGGCATTTCTCCCAATTAAGAACTAGATTTGATTGTTCGCATCTAATAAGCATTCATTCCAGATTAACTAGACATGATTCAAATGTATCACCGAAGACTATAAAGTCATCCATGAAAACTTCCATGCATTCTTCTATCATGTCGTGAAAAATCGCCATCATGCACATTTGAAAGGTTGCAGGGGCGTTGCAAAGTCCAAATGGCATGCGTTTGTAAGCAAAAGTACCATAAGGGCACATGAATGTGGAATTTGAAAATATCCGGAAAAACCATCAAGAAAACAATAGTAACTATTTCCGGCTAATCTTTTCAACATTTGATCAATAAAAGGTAAGGGAAAGTGATCTTTTCTGGTGGCGTCATTTAATTTTATATAATCAATACAAACACGCCATCCTGTTACAGTCCTAGTAAGAATAAGCTCATTTTTTTCATTTGTAATGACAGTCATGCCACCCTTCTTAGGCACGCATTGAACTGGGCTTACCCATGGACTATCAGAGATTGGATAAATTAAACCTGCATCTAGCAGTTTAATAATTTCTTTTTTAACTACATCGTGCATATTAAGATTTAGTCTTCGTTGGCGTTGCACATACGTTTTATGATCTTCTTCCATAAGGATTTTATGTGTGCAATACGAAGGACTTATTCCTTTAATATCATGAATCTTCCATGCAATGGCTGGTTTATGAGCTTTCAACACAGAAATGAGTTGAGATTTTTCATTTTCAGTAAGAGAAGACGATATTATTACAGGTAATTCAGATTCACCATGTAAATAAGTGTATTCCAAATGGTTTGGAAGTGGCTTTAATTCTAATTTCGGTGGTTCTTCTATCGATGATTTATATCGATATCTGTCTTCTTCTTTTAGCATTTGAATTTCTTCTGTTGTTGGTTCATATCCATTTGCTATTAGTGTAGCTAACATTTCAGCTTCATCAATTGGTTCATTTCCTTCTCCTAAAGAACATTCTCCTGTTCCTTGTAATTCCGAAAATTCCTCCAACAATTCTGCATGTGAATCTATAGTTTGAATATAATAACATGTATCATCTGCAGATTGCGGTTGTTGCATTGCTCTATCAAATGAAAAGATAACACTCTCGTCCTCTATACTTAGGGTTAATTTTTTACCAAACACGTCTATCATTGCTTTAGCCGTGCTTAAGAATGGTCTTCCTAATATGGGAGGAACTTGAGAATCTTCTTCCATGTCCAGAACAACAAAATCTACTGGAAATACTAAAGTACCAACTTTAACTAGCATATTCTCCATTATCCCTCTAGGATATTTTATTGATCGATCGGCTAGTTATATGCTTATTCTTGTTGGTTTCAATTCTCCAAGGTCTAGTTTAGTGTATAGTGAATACGGCATTAAATTTATACTAGCACCTAAGTCTGCCAATGCTTCTATTGAACTAAGACTACCCAGAAAACATGGAATTGTGAAACTTTCTGGATCAGATAGTTTTTCTGGTATCTTATTCAACAGCACTGCTGAACAATTAGCATTCATAGTAACAGCCGAGAGTTCTTCCATTTTCTTTCTATTTGAGATTAGATCTTTCAAGAATTTAGCATATCTAGGCATTCCTGAAATCACATCAATGAAAGGAAGATTTACATTTATCTGTTTAAACATATCCAAGAATTTGGATTGCTCGGCTTAAAGTTTCTCTTTTTTCATTTTACTCGGGTAAGGAAGTGGTGGTTGGTATGGTTTAACATAAGGTTTATCCTTAACTGTGTTATCTTCATTAACCTTTTCAACTACCGGTTCTTTTTTCTTATCTTGTTCAGGTTGTGGTTCTTGTGAAGTAGGAATAGCTTCAGCAGAAGTTACAGGTATTTTAGGTGGTTTAAGTGTTGTACCACTTCTTATGGTAATGGCTTTAGCTGTCTCATTCCGGGGGTTTGCATTTGTATCACCAGGTAAACTTCCCGGTTTTCTTTCACCTATTAACCTTGCTAGGTTACTTACTTCTTATTCCAAGTTTTGAATAGAAGCTTGTTGATTTCTAAATGCTTGAGCATTTTGTTCATTAGTTTGTTTTTGAGATGTGAAAAACTCCGTTTGAGTTTCAACTAGCTTCGTCATCATATCTTCTAAATTCGGCTTTTTATCATCGGTTTGTGGTGGTTTGTTTTGAAAATTAGGTCTTTGCTGATTGTAAGTATTATTGGATACTTGTTGATTACTAGGACCTTGTTGGTTGTTGTATGGAATATTTCGATTATAATTCTGGTTTTGATTGTAAATTGGTCTTGGCGGTTGATAATTATTCTGATAATTATTTCCAGGCCTTTGGTTTAGATATGAAACATTCTCTCTTTGTTCCATTGTTAATTCAATACTGAGACAATCTTTTGTCAAATGTGGTCCTCCACACTGCTCACAACTAATTCGTATTGAGTGGATATCTTTAGTCATCTTTTCCATTCGTCTCTCGACAGCATCTATCTTTGTGGAAATGGAATCTAAGTCATGGCTAGAATCGGCTCTAGCTGCTTTAGATGATCTGACGATATCTTTTTCTTGGTGCCACTCATGTGAGTGGGAAGCAGTGTTATCAATAATTTTGTAAGCATCAGTTTCAGTTTTCTTCATAATGGAACCACCAGCTGCTATATCTATGTCTTTTCTTGTAGTGATATCGCATCCTTGGTAGAATTTTTGTACTATTTGACAGGTGTCTAAACCATGTTGCGGACATCCTCTTAATAACTTTCCAAATCTTGTCCACGCCTCATATAGAGTTTCATTCGGTTTCTGTGTGAACGTAACAATTTCTCCTTGAAGTCTTACGGCTTTAGATGCCGGAAAGAATTGTTTAAGAAAATTTTCAACTAAAACGTCCCATGTATCGATCGCCCCTTCAGGTAACGATTCCAACCAATCTTTGGCTTCTCCCTTTAAAGTCCAGGGAAATAACATGAGATATATCTGTTCATCCTCCACTTCTCGGATTTTAAATAGAGTGCAGATCCTATTAAAGGTACGAAGATGTTCATTTGGATCTTCCTTCGGCGCACCACTAATTGGCATTGATTAGTCACCATGTGTAGAATTTGTCCTTTGATTTCATAATCTGGCGCATTAATGGCTGGATGAGTAATTGCGTGACCTTGGCCAGTGCGTTTAGCTCTCATTCGGTCTTCCATACTTAAAGGTTCCAGATTCTCCATAATTGAATTTGTTGAATCGGAATCACTAGAGGATTCTGATTTAATGGTTCGTTCCTCTACAATCTCTATTTGAATGATTGGTGGTTCCGGAGGAAAATTTAATGGTTCGGGATCTATGAATTGTCCCTGAATATTCTCCGAATTCTCAATTGTGAGGTCGGGTTCAAAAAATGGATTATCGAAAATTTGAACTGGAGTACTTGGTCGACTGGATGACGATTCTAAAGAAAAATCAACGGCGGTAATATTTGCTAGATGTCTTGATCTAGTTATAGGTGGTGAACGTACAAAAGGTGGTGAACGTCTTGCTCGGTGCATTCACTGAATATCCTATTAGTTTTTAAAAGGAAAGAAAAATTATATAAGTTATCCAATTAATAGACTTTTCTGATATTGCTCACGTTTCGAATAGCCAAAAGATGCAGCAGAGGGGCAGGATTCGTTTGGTCTCAATATAATTGAGGACTGTTTGGCTCCAATAACCCGGTCCACGTACAAATCCAACTATTACTACAAACCAGAAAATTTTGATGTCTATCAATTTAACCACTTAAAATAAATTTTCGTAATTTTAAGAAGTATAGATAAGAAGTAGAAAAAAAAAAATCTATGTCCTAAAACTAGAATAGCGAGAAATAAGAAAGAAAAAGAGCGCGTCGAAAAAGGTCGAAAAAGAAAAGATTGAAAAATAAAAGGCGTCGAAAAATAAGAAAGAAAAAAAAATGACTATAAAAAAAAAACTCGACTAACTCAACCTTATTACTATCACTAACTTAAAATTATAATCACAAATTGAGATTACTAATTGGAATGATAATTGATACATAGGTAAAAGGCGTCGAAAAATAAGAAAGTAGCGTGTTGAAACTTAAAAACGCACTAAAAACTAAAAACTAAAAATTGCGTCTAAAAATATTAAATCTTACAAGTAAAACTATATCCCAAATGGCAATATCTTAAAAAGGAACTAAAACTTAAAAAGGCGTCGCAAAATTCTAAAACACTTAAATCTTAGTCTAAAGAAAAAAGCACTTAACGGATTTTACGGCAGAGCCTAAAAATCTAGAAATAAAAATAACTATAGCAAAAAAAACTATGTCTTAAAACTAAATACGATCGAAAAATACAAAAGTTACGCTAAAAACAATTAAAAAATAAAATATAAAAATATACTAAAAGTTGTAAAAATTACAATTTTTATAAAAATATTATTTTTATATTATTTATTTTATAAAACTATTAATTTTAAAATTTAATTAAACTAATTAAACTAAATATATAAATTAAATCTAAAAACTAATAACTAATTAAATAATAAAACCTAATTAGGGTTTATTAAATAATAATAATAATACCCCGTAATAAATGCAGTTTTAGGGTTGCAGTTGGCGTGTCAGACACTCTCATGCGATCGCATGAGTTTATGCCTTCGGTCTCATGCGATCGCATGAGCTGAGGTTTTGGGCCAGGTTACGGGCTGCTACAGTAGCAGGCCCGAGAGTTTATTTATTTATTTTTTCTGTTTTGAATTTTTCTGTTTTATATATTTATGTAATATATTTATATAAATTAAATAAAACTTATATTTTTATAAAATAAAGATAAATAAACTTTTATAGAACTTAAATATTTAACAAACTCTTAAAAATATTTATATTTTTGTTTTCTTTTTATATTTTTGAATATATTAAAACGTATTTTTTTTACAAAAGCGTATTTTAATAAAAGTAAACTAAAAATAATTTTTTTTATATATATTAGCGTTGCGCTTCCGGCTTTTAAGCTAGATTGTCCCCGGCAGCGGCGCCAAAAATACTTGATAGTTAAAGCTAAGGGGTATAAAATACTATTAAATTTTACAAGGAAATACTATTAAATACGATACAATTTTACTCAAGATATTTATTTATTTATTGAATGGATATACTTAAACCTTGCTACAACACTTATAGGCAGTGTACCTAATCGTACAGTAGTGTAGTTTTTAGTAAGTCCGGTTCGTTCCACAGGGAAAATCTTTTAATCAAAGCTTAACGCTATATTAGTTTAATTTATAAAAATACGAATATATATATATATATATATATATATATATATATATATATATATATATATATATATATATATATATATAAGTAATATTATTATTTTAAAGGGCGGTTTTACTGTTTAATGACCGGTTTGTCGATTTTAAAACTTTAGTCGCAGTTAAAACCAATTGTAAAATATTAAATAAATAAAAGACTTAATTTAAAGCGTAAAGTAAATAACGATAATGAAATTGCGATAAATAAGAGTGCGATAAAATAAACTTGCGATAATTAAAAAGTATGATAATTAAAAGTGCAATTAAATACAATAACAATAAATAAAAGTGCTATAATTAGAAGTGCAATTAAATATAAAATAAAGGAAATTAAATATGAAATAAAAGAATTATGCTTATTTAAACTTCCGTAATCATGATGTTTGACGTGTTGATTTTAGTTTTATGCCCATGGGTTAATTGTCCTTTGTCCTGGATTATTTAATATGTCCGTCTGGTTTTTGTCCATAACAGTCCATCAGTCATAAATATAAAGTGCGAGTGTCCTCGTCAAATTATCCTTATACCCGAAGTTAAATATTCCAACTAATTGGGGACTTAAATTGTAACAAGATTTTAATACTTTGTTTAATAATTACACCAGGATGTCGACTGAGTGTAACCCAAGGTTTTAATACTTTGTTATCAATTATGCCAAGTGTCCTTGTACATAATTTCACCCCTGTTTTAATAATTCTAGTGGCTATTAATCCATTCCCGTGTCCGGTTAAATGAATGATTATTCGTACATATAAATACCCCGCCCATCGTGTCCGATCGAGTGTAAATGATTATTTATAGGGACGCCCAATTGTAAATCTTTATATTAACATTAACAAACTATCATTTAGTTAAACAAATATAAAGCCCATTAATAGCCCATAGTCTAATTTCCACAAGTGTCGTTCTTTTGTCCAAACCCCAATTATGGACAAAGCCCAATTACCCAATTTTAATATTTTTAGTCCAACATCATGATTACTTCGTTTTAAATAAGCATAATAATAACTTAGCTACGAGACATTAATGTAAAAAGGTTGAACATAACTTACAATGATTAAAAATAGCGTAGCGTTACATGGACAGAATTTCGACTTACACCCTTACAACATTCGCTAACATACCCTTATTATTAGAATTAAAATTAAAATTAAAATTAAAATATAAATATAAATATATACTACGTATGAATGAGGAGAAGAAAAAGATGTGTTTTGTGTCCAAAACTCGCGAACTTTATAGGACAGACCTGGAAAAAGGGCACATGCGATCGCATGGGCTTTGCCCTTCAAGGCCATGCGATCGCATGGCCAGCTGGGGAGGCTCAAAAGTCTTTGTTTTTTTATGCCGACGGCTTTATAATATAATATAATATATATATTAATTTTAAGAATTAATTATATATTATATTATATTCATGTGCATAGTTGACTTGTAATTTTTAGTCCGTTGCGTCGAGCGTTGAGAGTTGACTCTGGTCCCAGTTCCGGATTTTCAAACGTCCTTGCGTACAATTTAATATCTTGTACTTTGCGTTTTAAATCTTGTACTCTTGTAATTCTGAGACGTTTCTTATCAATAATTGGAACCACTTTGATTGTATTTTGTACTTTTGAGCTTTTTGGTCGTTTGCGTCTTCATTTCGTCGAATCTGTCTTTTGTCTTCACCTTTTATTATTTAAACGAATATCACTTGTAAATAGAACAATCGCAACTAAAAGCTTGTCTTTCTTGAGGGATAATGCTATGAAATATATGTTCGTTTTTAGCATTATCAGTTATTATTAGGTGAGTCAATGAGATTTGTGCTAGAGGTAGATATCTAT
The DNA here is from genome assembly GCF_046630445.1 of Rutidosis leptorrhynchoides. Classification (NCBI taxonomy): domain Eukaryota; kingdom Viridiplantae; phylum Streptophyta; class Magnoliopsida; order Asterales; family Asteraceae; genus Rutidosis; species Rutidosis leptorrhynchoides. The sequence continues at coordinate 334,246,948 of NC_092336.1, read as the reverse complement.
CACACAATATCAAACATGTTAAGAGATTAATATATCACATAATATTTACATGTTAATAATATATATAGTTTCCAACAAAAATGTTAAGCAATCATTTTTAAAGAAAATACGGTCGAAGTCCAGACTCACTAATGCATCCTAACAAACTCGATAAGACACACTAATGCAAATTTTCTGGTTCTCTAAGACCAACGCTCTGATACCAACTGAAATGTCCCGTTCATATTGATTATAAACGTTCCATATTAATTGATTTCGTTGCGAGGTATTGACCTCTATATGAGACGTTTTTCAAAGACTGCATTCATTTTTAAAACAACCATAACCTTTATTTTATCAATAAAGGTTTTAAAAAAATATTACGTAGATTATCAAATAATGATAATCTAAAATATACTGTTTACACACGACCATTACATAATGGTTTAAAATAGAAATATATTACATCGACATATGTTTCTTGAATGCAGTTTTTAAACAATATCATACAAACATGGACTCCAATTCTTGTCCTTATTTTAGTATACAACAGCGGAAGCTCTTAGTATTCACCTGAGAATAAACATCCTTTAAACGTCAACAAAAATGTTGGTGCGTTATAGGTTTAACCTATATATATCAAATCATAACAATATACTACAAGATTTCATATTTCAATACACATCCTATACATAGATATAAAAATCATTCATATGGTGAACACCTGGTAACCGACATTAACAAGACGCATATATAAGAATATCCCCATCATTCCGGGACACCCTTCGGATATGATATAAATTTTGAAGTACTAAAGCATCCGGTACTTTGGATGGGGTTTGTTAGGCCCAATAGATCTATCTTTAGGATTCGCGTCAATTAGGGTGTCTGTTCCCTAATTCTTAGATTACCAGACTTAATAAAAAGGGGCATATTTGATTTCGATAATTCAACCATAGAATGTAGTTTCACGTACTTGTGTTTATTTTGTAAATCATTTATAAAACCTGCATGTATTCTCATCCCAAAAATATTAGATTTTAAAAGTGGGACTATAACTCACTTTCACATATATTTCTTTCCTCGAAAATAAGACTTGGCCACGGATCGATTCACGAACCTATACAAATATGTACATATATATCAAAGTATGATCAAAATATAATTACCACCATTTTTATTATGTTTTAAAGATTTGAGTGTATTAAGTCAGCTGTCCTCGTTAGTAACCTACAACTAGTTATCCACAGTTAGATGTACAGAAATAAATCGATATATATTATCTTGAATCAATCCACGACCCAGTGTATACACATCTCAGGCTAGATCACAACTCAAAGTATATATATTTTTGGAATCAACCTCAACCCTGTATAGCTAACTCCAACATTACGGCATATAGAGTGTCTATGGTTGTTCCAAATAATATATATACATGGGTCGATATGATATGTCAAAATATTTGCATACGTGTCTATGGTATCCCAGGAATACATAATATATTAGAATACATGTATAATACAATATAAGTTAGCTAGGATATGATTTGTATCGATTTGTTAAACATTTCCCGTAGCTAAAATAATCAAAAAATATCCAATCTTGTTTTACCCATAACTTCTTCATTTTAAATCCGTTTTGAGTGAATCCAATTGCTATGGTTTCATATTAAACTTAAGTTTATGAATCTATACAGAAAAAGTATAAGTTTATAGTCGGAATTACAGGTTATACCAATAGTATATACATTGAAGTGATCATTGAAGTGTATATTGTAGTGACCCGAACTTTTCCATGTTTATATATATATTAAATGAAATTGTTATTTTATATGATTAAGTGTTTCCAACATGTTAAGCAATCAAACTTGTTAAGACTTGATTAATTGAAATAGGTTTCATATAGACAATTGACCACCCAAGTTGACCGGTGATTCACGAACGTTAAAACTTGTAAAAACTATATGATGACATATATATGGTTATATATATAGTTAACATGATATTATGATAAGAAAACATATCATTAAGTATATTAACAATGAACTACATATGTAAAAACAAGACTACTAACTTAATGATTTTGAAACAAGACATATATGTAACGATTATCGTTGTAACGACATTTAATGTATATATACCATATTAAGAGATATTCGTACATCATAATATCATGATAATAAAATAATTTAAAATCCCTTTTTATATTATAAACATTGGGTTAACAACATTTAACAAGATCGTTAACCTAAAGGTTTCAAAACAACACTTACATGTAACGACTAACGATGACTAAACGACTCAGTTAAAAGGTATATACATGTAGTGTTTTAATATGTATTCATACACTTTTGAAAGACTTCAAGACACTTATCAAAATACTCTTACTTAACAAAAATGCTTACAATTACATCCTCGTTCAGTTTCATCAACAATTCTACTCGTATGCACCTGTATTCGTACTCGTACAATACATAGCTTTTAGATGTATGTACTATTGGTATATACACTCCAATGATCAGCTCTTAGCAGCCCATGTGAGTCACCTAACATATGTGGGAACCATCATTTGGCAACTAGCATGAAATATCTCATAAAATTACAAAAATATGAGTAATCATTCATGACTTATTTACATGAAAACAAAATTACATATCCTTTATATCTAATCCATACACCAACGACCAAAAACACCTACAAACACATTCATTCTTCAATTTTCTTCATATAATTGATCTGTCTCAATTTCTATCTTCAAGTTCTAAGTGTTCTTCATAAATTTCAAAAGTTCTAGTTTCATAAAATCAAGAATACTTCCAAGATTGCAAGTTTACTTCCAAGTTTTATAAATCTATTCCAAGTAATCATCCAAGATCAAGAAACCTTTGTTACTTACAGTAGGTTATCTTTCTAATACAAGGTAATAATCATATTCAAACTTTAATTCAATTTCTATAACTATAACAATCTTATTTCGAGTGGAAATCTTACTTGAAATTGTTTTCGTGTCATGATTCTGCTTCAAGAACTTTCAAGCCATCCAAGGATCCTTTGAAGCTAGATCCATTTTTCTCATTTCCAGTTAGTTTATCCAAGGAACTTGAGGTAGTAATGATGTTCATAATATCATTCGATTCATACATAAAAAGCTGTCTTATTCAACGTTATAAACTTGTAATCACTAGAACATAGTTTAGTTAATTCTAAACTTGTTCGCAAATAAAGTTAATTCTTCTAACTAGACTTTTAAAATCAACTAAACACATGTTCTATATCTATATGATATGCTAACTTAATGATTTAAAATCCGAAAACACGATAAACACCATAAAACTGGATATACTCCATCGTAGTAAAACCGGGAGCTGTTTTGGTTGGGATAATTAAAAGCTAAGAAGAACTTTGATTTAAAAGCTATACTTCTGGAAAAATGATTTTTCTTATGAACATGAAACTATATCTAAAAATCATGGTTAAACTCAAAGTGAAAGTATGTTTTTCAAAATGGTCATCAAGATGTCGTTCTTTCGACAGAAATGACTACCTCTTTCAAAAACGACTTGTATCTTGTATTTTTGACTATAAACTTATACTTTTTCTGTTTAGATTCATAAATTTAAGTTCAATACGAAACCGTGGCCACTGGAATAACTCAAAACGGATTAGAAACGAAGAAATGGCGAGTAAAACAAGATTGATAAAAACTACTCATTTTTTCTACGTGAAAGTTAGTAATAAATCTATTCCAACCATAACCTAATCAACTTATATCGTATATTATGTAATCTTGAGATACCATAGACACGTATACAATGTTTCGACCTATCATGTCGACCCATCTATATATATATATATTGCGGAACAACCATAGACACTCTATATGCGAATGATGGAGTTAGCTATATAGGGTTGAGGTTGATTCCAAAATATATATATAGTTTGAGTTGTGATCAATACTGAGATACGTATACACTGGGTCGTGGATTGATTCAAGATAATATTTATCGATTTATTTATGTACATCTAACTGTGGACAACTAGTTGTAGGTTACTAACGAGGACAGCTGACTTAATAAACTTAAAACATCAAAATGTATTAAAAGTTTTGTAAATATATTTTGAACATACTTTGATATATATACGTATATATTGTTATAGGTTTGTGAATCAACCAGTGGCCAAGTCTCACTTCCCGACGAAGTAAAAATATGTGAAAGTGAGTTATAGTCCCACTTTTAAAATCTAATATTTTTGGGATGAGAATACATGCAGGTTTTATAAATGATTTACAAAATAGACACAAGTACGTGAAACTACATTCTATGGTTGAATTATCAAAATTGAATATACCCCTTTTTATTAAGTCTGGTAATCTAAGAATTAGGGAACAGACACCCTAATTGAAGCGAATCCTAAAGATAGATCTATTTAGCCCAACAATCCCCATCCAAAGTACCGGATGCTTTAGTACTTCGAAATTTATATCATATCCGAAGGGTGTCCCGGAATGATGGGGATATTCTTATATATGCATCTTGTTAATGTTGGTTACCAGGTGTTCACCATATGAATGATTTTTTATCTCTATGTATGGGATGTGTATTGAAATATGAAATCTTGTGGTCTATTGTTACGATTTGATATATATAGGTTAAACCTATAACTCACCAACATTTTTGTTGACATTTAAAGCATGTTTATTCTCAGGTGAATACTAAGAGCTTCCGCTGTTGCATACTAAAATAAGGACAAGATTTGGAGTCCATGTTTGTATGATATTGTGTAAAAACTGCATTCAAGAAACTGATTTCGATGTAACATATTTGTATTGTAAACCATTATGTAATGGTCGTGTGTAAACAGGATATTTTAGATTATCATTATTTGATAATCTACGTAAAGGTTTTTAAACCTTTATTTATGAAATATAGGTTATGGTTTGTTTTTAAAATGAATGCAGTCTTTGAAAAAGTCTCATATAGAGGTCAAAACCTCGCAACAAAATCAATTAATATGGAACGTTTTTAATCAATAAGAACGGGACATTTCAGTTGGTATCCGAGCGTTGGTCTTAGAGAACCAGAAAAATTTGCATTAGTGTGTCTTATCGAGTTTGTTAGGATGCATTAGTGGGTCTGGACTTCGACCGCGTTTTCTTTAAAAATGATTGCTTAACATTTTTGTTGGAAACTATATATTATTAACATGTAAATATTATGTGATATATTAATCTCTTAACGTGTTTGATATTATGTGATAGATGTCTACCTCTAGAACAAGTCCCATTGACTCACCTAATAATAATGAAGAGTCAAATGTAAATTGGAATAATTTGTGGACTGATTCACAAGTTCCCGAAGAGGAACCGAAAAAAGAGTCGGAACCGGAAGAAGAATCGAAACTGGAAGAAGAATCGGAATCGGAACCGGAAGAAGAAATAGAACCAGTGGGGGAAATAATAAAACGGTTAAGTAGAAGAAAATCCTCTACCAACCGACCAAAGTTAATTATGGTCAATGGTGTTTCCGCCAAGGAAGCAAAGTATTGGGAGGATTACCAAGTCTTCGATGAATCGGATCCCGACAAGGAATCCGATGATGTTATAGAAATTACCCCAACACAATTTAATAAGGCAAAAGAGAACAATAAGGGAAAGGGCATAAAAATAGAGAAATTTGATTCCAAACCCGATGAACTTTATATATATCGTCAACACCCGTATTTCTTAAGTTGTGACAATAACCCAGGAACCTCTAAACCACCAGGTTTTTCTAATCCAATGTGGAAAACGACGGCTCGTATTAGGGGAACATCATATATCCCTAGAAACTTGTCAAAACGAACCAAAATCGAAGAAGAAAAACGAGCGAATCGGAATAAGATAGTTGTATTCGTGTGGTGTAATATATGTAATATAGTGTGCTTATGCTTTATGATATATGTAAAAATTGCTTGTATTAATAAGTATTATTTTTTTTAATGAATCTAACTCTTGTCTATTTTACAGTATAAAAACACAAAATGGATAGACAGCCCAATATTTTAAGAGACCTACCCGGAGACATGATTGATGAAATCTTGTCTAGAGTCGGTCAGAATTCCTCGGCACAACTATTTAAGGCGAGATCAGTTTGTAAGACAATCGAAGAACGTTCCAAGAATTCCTTGGTTTATAAAAGGCTTTCGTTCGAAAGATGGGGGATATCACATTGGGAAATCCATAAGTTACGATGTGTTTACTTTGACGCATATATTGCGGGGAACCCAAATGCTATTTTACGCAACGGGTTAAGAAATTATTTTGACTCAATATATCCGAATATAGGACTTCGTGATTTAGAAAAAGCGGCTAACATGCAACATAAAGAAGCATGTTATGCTTACGGCTTAGTAATGTTCGCTTCTCACCAAAGTGAGAACAAGAACATCGGGCTACAACTATTAAACAAAACGTTCCCACAAGTGACGGAGTCGGTAATTGGGGTAAGAAATGAGGTTTTTAGATTGTTAAGGGACTGTTAGATATTACGTAACCCTCGTCCCTTTGACGACGTTACAACACGCTGTCTTATCAACGGCCATAACGGTTATGTTCCACAAGACCAAGGATGGGAAGTAGTCCTAGTAAAACCAGAATGCATGACTTGTTTCTGGACGTATGAATTACGTGTCTTTATTGCCTTTACTGAACGACTTGTGTACTAGCTAGAATTATCTTCACAACTATCCTGTATCAAAGTTATTGTGTGCTATATTTCATGCTATATGTAAAATAAGCGGTATTGTAAGTTTGTAAAATATTGTGTAAAAGTTTGAACGCGAAATATTATTATAATCAGTTTTTCATATAGAATTGTAGTAGTTGAATTGTATATTAGCTACTAAGTATGAACTTAACGGGTAGGTACTACTCGAATTTAAACTTATAAAACGCTAATATGAAGAAAAAGCTTTTATAAATGAGTTCATATTATGCTACGAGATACTATTGACTACTCTTAATATTCTGTATGATTAACTTGTTTCATTGGACTATTTGAAGGAAATGGCACCGACTACTCGACAAACCTTGAATATTAGCGAAGAGGAATTTCGTGCCTTTCTTGCTTCAAACATAGCCGCAGTACAGGCTGCACTACATACCAACAATAACCTTGGATCTAGCAGTACAGGAAATCGTGTAGGATGCACCTACAAAGAATTCACTGCCTGCAAACCTTTAGAATTTGATGGAACCAAGGGACTGATCGGATTGAAAAGGTGGACAGAGAAGGTCGAATCGGTGTTTGCCATAAGTAAGTGTACTGAAGAGGACAAAGTGAAGTACGCTACGCATACCTTCACAGGTTCTGCGTTAACATGGTGGAATACCTATCTAGAGCAAGTGGGACAAGATGATGCTTACGCACTACCGTGGTCAGCATTCAAGCACTTGATGAACGAGAAGTACCGTCCCAGAACTGAGGTTAATAAGCTCAAGACAGAACTTAGAGGGTTATGAACCCAAGGATTTGATATTACCACGTATGAAAGACGATTCACAGAATTGTGTCTATTGTGTCCGGGAGCGTTCGAAGATGAGGAAGAGAAGATCGACGCATTTGTGAAAGGATTACCGGAAAGAATCCAAGAAGATATAAGTTCACACCAGCCCGCCTCCATACAACAGGCATGTAGAATGGCTCACAAACTAGTGAACCAGATTGAAGAAAGAATTAAAGAACAGACTGCTGAAGAGGCCAATGTGAAACAAGTCAAAAGAAAGTGGGAGGAAAATGGTGATAAGAATCACCAATACAACAACAACAGCTGTGACGACCCGGAAATTTTTGACGAAATTTAAACTTTAATCTTTATATTATTCCGACACGATAAGCAAAGTTTGTTAAGTTAAATCTCAAGAATTTTAAACTGTGTTCATACATTCATTATAACCTCGACCAAATTCCGACGAGTCACGAACCGTTATATATAAATAGATATGTATATGTATATATATATTATAATTTGAGAATATTAATAAAGTATTAAACGTATAATACTTTACACGAACGTATTTGTTTCAATATGATTTTCGACGAAATTAAAAAATATATTAAATGATTGAATTATCAGAAACATTGAATTATGATTATAAGTCTCTGTTGAGAGGTCCACTATAATTTGAGAAAATTTATTCCTCTTAACGATATTCAGAATAATTTGTAAAGCTATTTATAAATAAAAACAAAAAGTGTCATTTACGAAAGTTATAAAAAAGTTAGTGGAGAATTGGTTTCCATAATATTCTATTAATCTATTTTCAAACGTACAAAGACGTTTTCAGTTTAAAAAGAACTTTATTATTAAAACGTATATAACTTTTATAAATATCTAGAATCACTTTTGACAACTCATTACTTAACCAGTATAATAAATATAATGATATTTATATTTTATTTCATTAAATATATATAACGATTTAAATTAATATTATATATATTTATACGCGTATTATACATACATAATTTTTATAATTTTACTATACTTTAACTTACTTTTACTTTACTTTTACTTTACTTTAACTTTAATAATTCACTTTAATAATTCATACTTTAACAATTCACTTTAATAAATCATACTTTAATAATTCACTTTAATAATTCATACTTTAATAATTCACTTTAATAATTCATACTTTAATAATTCACTTTAATAATTCATACTTTAATAATTTACTTTAATAATTCATACTTTAATAATTCACTTTAATAATTCATACTTTAATAATTCATACTTTAATAATTCACTTTAATAATTCATACTTTAATAATTCACTTTAATAATTCATACTTTAATAATTTACTTTAATAATTCATATTTTAATAATTCACTTTAATAATTCATACTTTAATAATTTACTTTAATAATTCATACTTTAATAATTCACTTTAATAATTCATACTTTAATAATTCATACTTTAATAATTCACTTTAATAATTCATACTTTAATAATTCACTTTAATAATTCATACTTTAATAATTCACTTTAATAATTCATACTTTAATAATTCACTTTAATAATTCATACTTTAATAATTCACTTTAATAATTCATACTTTAATAATTCACTTTAATAATTCATACTTTAATAATTCACTTTAATAATTCATACTTTAATAATTCACTTTAATAATTCAAAAATCTATTATAAATAGAATTCAATAGGTTTCATTATTGGATAGAAACTTGAAAATATTTTCTCTAAACTCTCTCAATCGATTTACATATATATATTTACTCCGTATTATTTCAAGATATTATCAGTATACATAAAATATTACGACGGAATGCTGTCCGAGTGATTTCGAAATTGTTTTTCTAGCGGGATAGAGCTAAGGAAATTATGGGTTAAAGCTATGGAGGTTATGGGTATGGTTCAGGAGTATTGCTCGTGAGTCAAACTAGTGTTTATCATCTCCGTTGCATCTACGTACTTTTCCTGCAATATTGAATCTCAATATTGATACGTTCGTGAATCCAAGGCCAACATTGCACTTGGTCAATGACGTCATATGTATTTTTACTACAAAATACAGTATTGTGAGTTTCATTTGCTCCCTTTTATATATATTTTTGGGACTGAGAATACATGCGCTGTTTTTATAAATGTTTTACGAAATAGGCACAGGTACTAAAACTAATTCTACGTGGGTTTAAACAAGAAATATACCCTTAGCTTGGTAACATTAAACTACCTGTCTATGTACGGTAGGCGCGAATCCTAAAGATAGATCTATTGGGCCTGAAAAACCCCATCCTGACTATGGGATGCTTTAGTACTTCGAGGTTATTTTAAACACACCTGATCTGGTGTACTTCAGAGGGTAAAACATGAACGTTAAGGCTTGTTACCGAGTGCCTACAACGTATAGAATACTTTTATACACTTGCGAGTGTACATATATTTATAAACGGAAATCTTGTGGTCTATTAATATATTGAAATGATTGTTATGATAAACCTATGAACTCACCAACCTTTTGGTTGACACTTTAAAGCATGTTTATTCTCAGGTATTAAAGAAATCTTCCGCTGTGCATTAGCTCATTTTAATGATATTACTTGGAGTCATTCATGGCATATTTTGAAAGACGTTGCATTCAAGTCATTGAGTTCATCAAGATTATTATTAAGTCAATTATAGTTGGATGTATTATGAAATGGTGTGCATACCGTCAATTTTTGTTGTAAAGAAAGTTTGTCTTTTAAAAACGAATGCAATGTTTGTAAAATGTATCATATAGAGGTCAAATACCTCGCGATGTAATCAACTATTGTGAATCGTTTATAATGTATATGAACGGGTCCTTTCAACAGCAATTACAACAATAATCGCAACAACTATCCCAATAATCGCAACATCAATCGTAACTACAACAAACGGCCCAACAACAACAACAACAACAACAACAACAACAACAACAACAACAGCAGCAGCAACTACAACAATCATCCCAACAACAATAATAACCGCAACAACAACAATCAGAAGCAGCTATGCCAAAGGTGTGAAAAGTATCACTCGGGGTTCTGCACCAAATTTTGCAACAAGTGTAAAAAAAATGGTCATAGCGCGGCGAAGTGTGAGGTCTACGAACCAGGGGTTAACAGAACGAAAGGAACAAATGGTGTCGGAACGAGTAATGGCGGAGCAAGTAGTGTCAGAGCAAGTTATGCCAATGTAGTTTGTTATAAATGTGGAAAACCGGGCCACATTATTAGAAATTGCCCGAACCAGGAGAACACGTATGGACAATTCCGTGGAAGAGTTTTCAATATTAATGCGGCAGAGGCACAGGAAGACCCGGAGCTTGTTACGGGTATGTTTCTTATTGACAATAAATCTGCTTACGTTTTATTTGATTCGGGTGCGGATAGAAGCTATATGAGTAGAGATTTTTGTGCTAAATTAAGTTGTCCATTGACGCCTTTGGATAGTAAATTTTTACTCGAATTAGCAAATGGTAAATTAATTTCAGCAGATAATATATGTCGGAATCGAGAAATTAAACTGGTTAGCGAAACATTTAAGATTGACTTGATACCAGTAGAGTTAGGGAGTTTTGATGTAATAATCGTTATGGACTGGTTGAAAGAAGTGAAAGCAGAGATCGTTTGTTACAAAAATGCAATTCGCATTATACGAGAAAAAGGAAAACCCTTAATGGTGTACGGAGAAAAGGGCAACACGAAGCTACATCTTATTAGTAATATGAAGGTACACAAACTAATAAGAAAAGGTTGCTATGCTGTTCTAGCTCACATCGAGAAAGTACAAACTGAAGAAAAGAGCATCAATGATGTTCCCGTCGCAAAAGAATTTCCCGATGTATTTCCGAAAGAATTACCAGGATTACCCCCACATCGATCCGTTGAATTTCAAATAGATCTTATACCAGGAGCTGCACCAATAGCTCGTGCTCCTTACAGACTCGCACCCAGCGAGATGAAAGAACTGCAAAGCCAATTACAAGAACTTTTAAAGCGTGGTTTCATTCGACCAAGCACATCACCGTGGGGAGCTCCTATTTTGTTTGTCAAGAAGAAAGATGGTACATTCAGGTTGTGTATCGACTACCGAGAGTTGAACAAACTTACCATCAAGAACCGCTACCCACTACCGAGAATCGACAACTTATTTGATCAACTACAAGGCTCGTCTATTTATTCAAAGATTGACTTACGTTCCGGGTATCATCAAATGTGGGTGAAAGAAGATGATATTCCAAAGACTGCTTTGAGAACACGTTACAATCATTACGAGTTTATGGTCATGCCGTTTGGTTTAACTAATGCACCAGCTGTGTTCATGGACCTTATGAACCGAGTGTGTGGACCATACCTTGACAAGTTTGACATTGTTTTCATTGATGACATACTTATTTACTCAAAGAATGACCAAGAACACGGTGAACATTTGAGAAAGGTGTTAGAAGTATTGAGGAAGGAAGAATTGTACGCTAAGTTTTCAAAGTGTGCATTTTGGTTGGAAGAAGTTCAATTCCTCGGTCACATAGTGAACAAAGAAGGTATTAAGGTGGATCCGGCAAAGATAGAAACTGTTGAAAAGTGGGAAACCCCGAAAACTCCGAAACACATACGCCAGTTTTTAGGACTAGCTGGTTACTACAGAAGGTTCATCCAAGACTTTTCCAGAATAGCAAAACCCTTGACTGCATTAACACATAAAGGGAAAAAATTTGAATGGAAGGATGAACAAGAGAAAGTGTTCCAGTTATTGAAGAAAAAACTAACTACGGCACCTATATTGTCATTGCCTGAAGGAAATGATGATTTTGTGATTTATTGTAATGCATCAAAGCAAGGTCTCGGTTGTGTATTAATGCAACGAATGAAGGTGATTGCTTATGCGTCTAGACAATTGAAGATTCACGAACAAAATTATACGACGCATGATTTGGAATTAGGCGCGATTGTTTTTGCATTAAAGACTTAGAGGCACTACTTATATGGAGTCAAAAGTATTATATATACCGACCACAAAAGTCTTCAACACATATTTAATCAGAAACAACTGAAGATGAGGCAGCGTAGGTGGATTGAATTGTTAAATGATTACGACTTTGAGATTCATTACCACCCGGGGAAGGCAAATGTGGTAGCCGACGCCTTGAGCAGGAACGACAGAGAACCCATTCGAGTAAAATCTATGAATATAATGATTCACAATAACCTTACTACTCAAATAAAGGAGGCGCAACAAGGAGTTTTAAAAGAGGGAAATTTAAAGGATGAAATACCCAAAGGATCGGAGAAGCATCTTAATATTCAGGACGGAACCCGGTATAGGGCTGAAAGGATTTGGGTACCAAAATTTGGAGATATGAGAGAAATGGTACTTAGAGAAGCTCATAAAACCAGATACTCAATACATCCTGGAACGGGGAAGATGTACAAAGATCTCAAGAAACATTTTTGGTGGCCGGGTATGAAAGCCGATGTTGCTAAATACGTAGGAGAATGTTTGAAGTGTTCTAAGGTCAAAGCTGAGCATCCATCAGGTCTACTTCAACAACCCGAAATCCCGGAATGGAAATGGGAAAACATTACCATGGATTTCATCACTAAATTGCCAAGGACTGCAAGTAGTTTTGATACTATTTGGGTAATAGTTGATCGTCTCACCAAATCAGCACACTTCCTGCCAATAAGAGAAGATGACAAGATGGAGAAGTTAGCACGACTGTATTTGAAGGAAGTCGTCTCCAGACATGGAATACCAATCTCTTTTATCTCTGATAGGGATGGCAGATTTATTTTAAGATTCTGGCAGACATTACCGCAAGCATTAGGAACTCGTCTAGACATGAGTACTGCCTATCACCTACAAACTGATGGGCAGAGCGAAAGGACGATACAAACGCTTGACGACATGCTATGAGCATGTGTTATTGATTTCAGAAACAGTTGGGATCGACATCTACCGTTAGCAGAATTTTCCTACAACAACAGCTACAATTCAAGCATTGAGATGATGCCGTTTGAAGCACTTAATGGTAGAAAGTGCAGGTCTCCAATTTGTTGGAGTGAAGTGGGGGATAGACAGATTACGGGTCAGAGGATAATACAAGAAACTACCGAGAAGATCATCCAAATTCAACAACGGTTGAAAACCGCCCAAAGTCGACAAAAGAGCTACGCTGACATTAAAAGAAAAGATATAGAATTTGAAATTGGAGAGATGGTCATGCTTAAAGTTGCACCTTGGAAAGGCGTTGTTCGATTTGGTAAACGAGGGAAATTAAATCCAAGGTATATTGGACCATTCAAGATTATTGATCGTGTCGGACCAATAGCTTACCGACTTGAGTTACCTCAACAACTCGCCGCTGTACATAATACTTTCCACGTCTCAAATTTGAAGAAATGTTTTGCTAAAGAAGATCTCACTATTCCGTTAGATGAAATCCAAATCAACGAAAAACTTCAATTTATCGAAGAACCCGTCGAAATATTGGATCGTGAGGTTAAAAGACTTAAGCAAAACAAGATACCAATTGTTAAGGTTCGATGGAATACTCGTAGAGGACCCGAGTTCACCTGGGAATGAGAAGATCAGATGAAGAAGAAATACCCGCATTTATTTCCAGAAGATACGTCAACACCTCCAACTGCTTAAAATTTTGGGACGAAATTTATTTAACGGTTAGGTACTGTAGTGACCCGAACTTTTCCATTTTTATATATATATTAAATGAAATTGTTATTTTACATGATTAAGTGTTTCCAACATGTTAAGCAATCAAACTTGTTAAGACTTGATTAATTGAAATAGGTTTCATATAGACAATTGACCACCCAAGTTGACCGGTGATTCACGAACGTTAAAACTTGTAAAAACTATATGATGACATATATATGGTTATATATGTGATGACCCGGAGATTTCCAACCAAATTTAAACTTAATCTTATATGATTTAGACACGATAAGCAAAGTCTGTAACATTGAAGTCTCAGAAACTTTAAACTGTGTTCATGTATACATTTGACCTTTGACTAATTCCGACGATTCACGAACAATTGTTTGTAAATAAACATATGTATATATATATATAAATGTATGTGTTAAAAAATAATAAAAGATAATTGAATTGTTAAAAGTAAAAAAATGTAAAATAATATATACAAATAAGAAGAGTATTTATAGATATATATGAATCCTATACATAACTTTTATTATATGTAGATTGTAATACATATTAATGTATAAAAATTCAGCACTCAATATAAGTTATCATATAATATATATGTTATTAAATATTACATAATCAATAATGTGAAATGCTAATATATTAATTTTAATTACAATATAGTTACAATAATAATAATATTATTTATTGATTATTATTGTCAATAATAATTATTAATATCATTATGAATATTATTATTATTATTATTTTCTTTTTTTACCATTATTATTAAACATCATTATTATTATTAGTTATTATTATTATCATATTTTTTTTTCTTCCTAAAAGATAATTATTATTATCATTAATATTATTATTATTAAGAATAATATTATTACTATTATATTTATATTTACTTGTTATTAAATTTTATGTATAAAAACAAGTTAATTAAATGGATTAGATATACATCACTGTCTTTGTTATTTTTTTTTCCTTGCCTCCTGTGATCATATGTCGACTAAACAAACACTAGATAACAATTGAGATTACTGCTTCAAATGTTGAAATAAGATCCTAATTATTGCTACATACACAACATTCAAGACACACATATATTAACACACATATAACACCACTACTGCAAAACTATGTTCTATTTTCATTCATTACCCTACACCCTTCGACACTACTCGAGCCATTACCATCTTTGTTGTTTGTTTGAACCATTAAACGCCCTCTTCATTAAAATACCAGGACGACCATCATATCATCACCAAGAACCATCATAACCGACCACCACACTTTCATCATCATTAATCACCATCATTCGAAGCCACCTCCTAAACTTGCTCATGACTTAATTCATATTAGATAAACACGTAACCTGCTTCTGTTTTAATGATAAAACCGAGACCCAAACAACCACATAGATCATTGATGCATATAAGTAAGTACCTTGATATCTTTCTTCTATTTTTCTTGTCTACGATCACCATCACTACAAACCACTGTTATTCGAAACCCACCTCACATCAAAACCACCTTTATCATAAAACAAACTGCCAATTATTTCTGTTTTAAACTCAGCGAAGGCCCATCTAATACTCGATTTTTTTTTATTTTATTTATGTTTTACGCTGCAACTGCAGCAACAATAATTCTGTTTCAAATATTATATAGTGAATAAAGTAGTGGCATGGTTACAAGATGTAGAGTGTTGATATTCTTAAAGTAATAGCAAGTTGGACAGTAGGTTACCTAATGCAATTATGTTAAGAAATAATGGATGATGAAGTGGTCATGATGGAAGCATGATTAATGCATACGAATATAATTGTATAGCTGTCAATCGAAAAATTATGATAAAGGCCAAGGTGATTTCACGCTTTTGCTTATGGGACAACCTTAGTGGGAGACATAAGGGGTTGGTTTGAATTTTATGAAGTAATAAAAAGTTTATGGCCACCGAATAATTTTGTCTGTGGGTAGGTGGTATTAATTTTTCTTCTCAATCGTACAGCTAGTGTAACACTTCTAATTTTTTTTTAAACATGGCAACGATGAGAAGGATTTTATACTAAGTGACATCATAATGGGTGCAACTAGGTAATTAAATATAATACCCAAAGTAGGCAATGTTACAAGTGTATAACTTTAATAATTTAGCAGGTGGTTTGATTGATAAACATGTGTACTCTGTTAGATGCATGCGTGCACGTAAAAAAAAAAAAACAAAACTCTCTTAATAAGCCGATTAATTCAAATGGATCATTAAAAACTGATTTATTGTTTGGGCCGTGGGATAAATAAGGTGGGCTTCAGTTTAATTAAATGGACTAAATACTTGGGTTGATGATTGTATATGATATTTAGTTGGGTTACAAGGTTTAGTAGGCTTGTAATTTGTTGTTGGGCCTGAGTGAATTGTTATTGGACCTTGATATGGGTGATAGCGTGATAATTGTTACGATAATGATAATCGATGATAAATCGTGTTGCACGATATCATGATGTTAGGATCATGATAATTATGACATTGATTCGGCGAGGTTAATAATTATGATGATAAACGTGATGCTAGATTGATGGTGGTAGTGTTAAAAGATTATAATGATAAACGGGTTAGAAGACGATACACACATGTATCAACGATGGTGATGACGAAAAGTTTATGATGTTATAATTATATGATCAAAATGATGATGATGGAAATATGGTCAAGATGATACCCGTTTCGTACGGGTTAAATAACTGAAAATGCGAGCTAGTACATTGATATAACTGACGGATCAAAGGTTTAGGTTGTTATCGGGGTTAGCGGGACATCGTGAGTTCAAACCCGGACTTGGGCAATATTTTTTAGGACTACTTCTTTGAGGTAGTTTACTTATTACTCTTTATTATTATTATTATTATTATTATTATTATTATTATTATTATTATTATTATTATTATTATTATTATTATTATTGACAGATTATTTATTATTATGAAAAAAAAATTAAATCATAACTATTAGTATTATCATTAAACGTTATTAGTATTAACATTACAAACATTATTATTATTAGTACTATCTTTATCATTAATAATAAAATTATCATTATTATTATTATTAGAATTACCATAATTTTTATCATCATAATTAGTATTATATTTACCATTATTATTAATATTACTATTAATATATCAAATGTAAATTTTCTATTTAAAAATATATTTATGACATAAAACCTAACCATATTAATACTTTTGTAATAAATGTTAATTATCGATACAGAGATAAATATATCTAATTAAGTTATTAATAAAACACATGATATAAAATGACAAATAAAATCACTAATAATATATATATATATATATATATATATATATATATATATATATATATATATATATATATATATATATATATATATATATATATATATATATATATATATATATATATATATATATATATATATATTTGTTCGATTACCATTACATGTATTAATATACATGATTGAATAATAGGTTCGTGAATCCAAGGCCAACCCTGCATTGTTCTGTTGTTCAATATAGTCATATGTATTTTTACTACAAAATACATTAGGTGAGTTCATTTAATCCCTTTTTACTCTTTACATTTTTGGGCTGAGAATATATGCAAATGCTTTAATAACTGTTTTACAATATTTATATGCGTGAGTTTCATTTGTTCCCTTTTTAAATGCTTTTGCAATATATATTTTTGGGACTAAGAATACATGCGCTGCTTTTATAAATGTTTTACGAAATGGACACAAGTAATCGAAACTACATTCTATGGTTGGATTATTAAACCGAATATGTCCCTTTTTATTAAGTCTGGTAATCTAAGAATTAGGGAACAGACACCCTAATTGACGCGAATCCTAAAGATAGATCTATCGGGCCCAACAAGCCCCATCCAAAGTACCGGATGCTTTAGTACTTCGAAATTTATATCATGTCCGAAGGAGGATCCCGGAATGATGGGGATATTCTTATATGCATATTGTGAATGTCGGTTACCAGGTGTTCAATCCATATGAATGATTTTTGTCTCTATGCATGGGACGTATATTTATGAGAACTGAAAATGAAAATCTTGTGGTCTATTAAATTGATGGAAATGATTATTTATGTTAAACTAATGAACTCACCAACCTTTTGGTTGACACTTTAAAGCATGTTTATTTTCAGGTACGAAAGAAATCTTCCGCTGTGCATTTGCTCATTTTAAAGATATTACTTGGAGTCATTCATGACATATTTCAAAAGACGTTGCATTCGAGTCGTTGAGTTCATCAAGATTATTATTAAGTCAATTATAATTAGATATATTATGAAATGGTATGCATGCCGTCAACTTTTGATGTAATGAAAGATTGTCTTTTCAAAAACGAATGCAATGTTTGTAAAATGTATCATATAGAGGTCAAGTACCTCGCGATGTAATCAACTGTTGTGAATCGTTTATAATCGATATGGACTTTGTCTGGATGGATTAGGACGGGTCTCTACAGTTGGTATCAGAGCGGTGGTCTTAGCGAACCAGGTCTTGCATTAGTGTGTCTAACTGATAGTTGTTTAGATGCTTTAGTGAGTCTGGACTTCGACCGTGTCTGCATGTCAAATGTTTTGCTTATCATTTCTAGTCAGAAATCATCTGCTTATCATCCTTAGGAAATTACCTGCTTATCATTCTTAGTCTAGACACATATTACTGCAATGATTGCATGAATAGTGTATAGACAAAATTCGTATCTTAGTGTGTCTACTAATTCATATCTTAGCATATCTGTTACTGTAGACTTTGCCTGACAACTTCCGTAGATTCCTCTGTAACTTATGGGATTTTAGTATTATATATACATATGTAAATTATGTATTGCAGGGTACTAATCTATATCCTATAATCTATTTCTTATCGAAAATTCTTCATCTGATCGTACGAGATGAATCCCTCAACAAGTTCAAGTCCCTCAGATTCCGATAGCCATTCCGATAGTTATTCCGACAGCTATTCCGACATAGATGTTCACCTAAGCTTCGAAAACAGCGTCATTGGCATGAATCAACCAATCAGCCATTATCAATTCATCTGATGGGTTCGTAGTCGACTTAATTAATGGAAACGCGCAGAAGGCAATCCCTTCCACCAACCGAATTCACCTCTTGACAATGAACCTGAAGCGTTTACCAGCGAACCTGTTCGAGACACCATTTTCAGTCTCATTTCTAGGGTAACTCGACAAGATTATATGCTATCCATAATTCTGAACCTTATTCATCCGCTCGTTCCGACCGACAATCATCCTGAAGTAATAAGTCAACGAACTTCGCGCTCGAATAATCAATTCGGAGAACATGGTGCAAAATGTACCAGCTTCAGCAACATCACCGACACCAACAGTACCATCAACAATCCATGCTTCAATATCATCATCTATACTTTGAGTATGATCTTTGTTCTACGTATCGTTCTACCTCATTTATCTTCGTTCGACATGACGAATATGTAATCTCTAAAGTTTTAGAGATTATTTATTCTAGTTCCAACCGAAAAGAAAATGAGTTTAATATCATATTAACTCATTAAATCCATGAATACATCTGAAGAAAATATATATGTATACATGTTTTCATAAAGATTGTAATTAAAAATTCTCTTGTACAAACTGTTAATGGTGAAAATATTTTAACGGATAGGTAATACCCGAGGAATATTTAAATTTCACATTAATAAGTTACATTGTACGTTCTTCGAATTTGATTCAACAGTCATTGACTATCCTACTTGCAACCACAGCTATACGAATCCGTTCATCACAGAATAACCATTTTCATTCAATTTTATATTTGGATTTTGACCTATCAGAATCCGACAAGTGGCATAATGAAGAAAACATTGGACAAAATAAAATTTGTTAGAAACAAACAAATTAACTATGAGAAATTTTGTCAAGAATCCACGCTAACGAAATCCTAGCTAACTGTTCCTAGCTAACTGATCACATTTTGTTTATCGCAATTTATTTTATCGCAAATTACATTCTCGCAATTTTATTTATTGTCATTAAATTTCTGTTATTTACTTTACGCACTTTATTTATCGTTATTTAATTTTCTGTTATTTATTTTACGCACTTTAAATATCGGGACACGTATACAAGGTTTTGACATATCATATCGACGCATCTATATATATTATTTGGAATCACCATAGACACTCTATATGCAGTAATGATCGAGTTCTCTATACAGGGTTGATGTTGATTCTACAATAATATATATAGTTTGAGTTGTGATCAAGTCTGAGACGTATACGGGTCACGACATGTATTAATTAATTCGAATATTATATATTTAACTATATATGAACGATTGCATTGTCAACTGTGGACTATCGACTGTGGACTAATAACATTGGACAATTAAAATGAATTAAAATATTGATTATAACATATGAAACTAAACAATTCTTCAAGTTGCCACTTGATTTCATCTTAAACCTTACTTGTATCTTGACGATTACAATCTGCGTTCAAACCTTTCCTGATTCTTGAAAACACCTCGATCAAGAGGATGAAACAACCGCACTTCATCTACGGAAGAAAAGATTGATGCATGTAGATATACACCTAAAAATACTCGGAACCTCAGTAAATGTTTAACACGTATCTGTGCTAGCTCCTTTAGCGTTGTTATTACCAAAAATAGCTTTACAATCCCTTTTCAAAGTAGCAAATTTTGTCACAGCTCCAGCAAGTCAACTTTGACTTTTCGTTCTAAACAACCTTATTATAACCTTTATATAAATGCGTGCTCTTTTATTGTTACCAGGGAACCTTTTATATTCCACCATATTACCAGCAGACGTACCAGTAACCTTGTTACTTCTTGGCTTAAATCTCTCTGATAAATCATTATATTCATTCATTGAAACCCTATCATATACTCATCCGCATCATGTAACGAGAACTGCCATACCAATTACCCGGAATCAGCAATCAGTACTTTGAAGACTCACAGCATATCTACATCAACAGTTATATGTATAACATTTATCTATTAGAATTATGATCTTTCATTCTGAAATTCTGAAAAGCACTCAGTCTACAAATCAATACTCTGAATGTTGAAAAAGCTGAATGAAGCAGCAAAAACCGTAGACAACCGTAAACGACCTTAATCATCGGAAGTTTGATGATAAAGAATAGTATGTTAGTAAAGCTCAGAAAAGTTGGAACTGAAAAACGGATTGAGCTAACCACGAAGGAGACCAAGGACAAATGCAAGGACCATACCCTATATTCAAAGAATCCAGGTAATTCTGGATTTGTTGAAATCTTTAGAGAATATCTTACTCCGAAGTCATGTTAAAATCTTGCGAAAAATTTTTCTTCATCAACCTTCGAACTTAGAAATCCCAAAATATCATCATAAATATCTTCGATATTTCTGAAGATATTTTCATAAATATTCTTGTTCGAAATTATCTACCTCTTCGTGTTTTCTATATTCCATTATATAGGAAACTTCTGTAAAATCTAAGTGTACAATTATGAATGAATTGTGAGAAGTGTTGGAAATTGAAGCATGGATTAGTATAATATAATGACGCCCGGCCAACGTGATTATATTACAGTAAGTCATGCTGAGTTTCTAATGAAACATGATGATGGTTCACAGTAGATAATAACATCATCATGTGCCATGTTACATAGCTCTTTCATTCTGCTTAACTTCTGGACATATTAAGAAAGTATATTCTTGATAGTTCTATTCTCAGTGAATCTGGTAGTTTGAAAAATCAACTCGTGCTATTACTTTCTTTCTTACTTAGAAAATTATGATTATTCAAAACTCCATACCTACGAATTTTGGACCATTATTCGCTTAACTTGAAGTCAGGAAGAGAAAACAAAAGCATAGAGCTTCGAAATATAAGGGAGAATATAAAGCCCGATAACAACACATAAATTACAAACCGTGTATATCAACGTTTATCGCAACATAAAGACATGGGAGAATTAAAAACACTATAACCCCAAGGGTGAAGTAGAAGAAAGCAGATTCCTCTGGTGGAAGTTGGAAAAGGAGAATGATTGTTGCGATAGTAAGGATGAGGACAAGGATCAGAACTGGATTAAGCATTTTCACAATCGTTTGGATGTATGAACTAAGAAAGAAAAAAAAAGGAATGATGAAAATAATGGAACGGAAGAAGTTCATTTATAGCAAAAAATACCAGACAAAGCAATCGAGACAGATCATCTCATTAAATTGAAGAGATCTTAATTTCCTTATTCGCCGAAGAATCAAATCTTTTAGATTTCAAAAATTTTCTTTAAATCCCTTGAATTCCGGAATTCAACAATGACGAGATCAAAAGTCAAGATGAATCTTTATATCTCATTTCACTCTTTTGTGATAGCTTCACTCGTACACTTCACGTAATCGAATTGCTTTATCCATATTTCGCAATAATGATAAAACCCTATGTATCAACTCATATGTGGCATGAAAACATTTTTATTGTTAGCCATGACCACCTCACTCAAATTTCGGGACGAAATTTCTTTAACGGGTAGGTACTGTGATGACCCGGAGATTTCCAACCAAATTTAAACTTAATCTTATATGATTTAGACACGATAAGCAAAGTCTGTAACATTGAAGTCTCAAAAAATTTAAACTATGTTCATGTATACATTTGACCTTTGACTAATTCCGACGATTCACGAACAATTGTTTGTAAATAAACATATGTATATATATATATATATATATATATATATATATATATATATATATATATATATATATATATATATATATATATATATATATATATAAATGTATGTGTTAAAAAATAATAAAAGATAATTGAATTGTTAAAAGTAAAAAAATGTAAAATAATATATACAAATAAGAAGAGTATTTATAGATATATATGAATCCTATACATAACTTTTATTATATGTAGATTGTAATACATATTAATGTATAAAAATTCAGCACTCAATATAAGTTATCATATAATATATATGTTATTAAATATTACATAATCAATAATGTGAAATGCTAATATATTAATTTTAATTACAATATAGTTACTATAATAATAATATTATTTATTGATTATTATTGTCAATAATAATTATTAATATCATTATGAATATTATTATTATTATTTTCTTTTTTTACCATTATTATTAAATATCATTATTATTATTAGTTATTATTATTATCATATTTTTTTCTTCCTAAAAGATAATTATTATTATCATTAATATTATTATTATTAAGAATAATATTATTACTATTATATTTATATTTACTTGTTATTAAATTTTATGTATAAAAACAAGTTAATTAAATGGATTAGATATACATCACCGTATTTGTTATTTTTTTTTCCTTGCCTCCTGTGATCATATGTCGACTAAACAAACACTAGATAACAATTGAGATTACTGCTTCAAATGTTGAAATAAGATCTTAATTATTGCTACATACACAACATGCAAGACACACATATATTAACACACATATAACACCACTACTGCAAAACTATGTTCTATTTTCATTCATACCCTACACCCTTTGACACTACTCGAGCCATTACCATCTTTGTTGTTTGTTTGAACCATTAAACGCCCTTTTCATTAAAATACTAGGACGACCATCATATCAACACCAAGAACCATCATAACCGACCACCACACTTTCATCATCATTAATCACCATCATTCGAAGCCACCTCCTAAACTTGCTCATGACTTAATTCATATTAGATAAACACGTAACCTGCTTCTGTTTTAATGATAAAACCGAGACCCAAACAACCACATAGATCATTGATGCATATAAGTAAGTACCTTCATATCTTTCTTCTATTTTTCTTGTCTACGATCACCATCACTACAAACCACTGTTATTCGAAACCCACCTCACATCAAAACCACCTTTATCATAAAACAAACCGCCAATTATTTCTGTTTTAAACTCAGCGAAGGCCCATCTAATACTCGATTTTTTTTTTATTTATGTTTTACGCTGCAACTGCAGCAACAATAATTCTGTTTCAAATATTATATAGTGAATAAAGTAGTGGCATGGTTACAAGATGTAGAGTGTTGATATTCTTAAAGTAATAGCAAGTTGGACAGTAGGTTACCTAATGCAATTATGTTAAGAAATAATGGATGATGAAGTGGTCATGATGGAAGCATGATTAATGCATACGAATATAATTGTATAGCTGTCAATCGAAAAATTATGATAAAGGCCAAGGTGATTTCACGCTTTTGCTTATGGGACAACCTTAGTGGGAGACATAAGGGGTTGGTTTGAATTTTATGAAGTAATAAAAAGTTTATGGCCACTGAATAATTTTGTCTGTGGGTAGGTGGTATTAATTTTTCTTCTCAATCGTACAGCTAGTGTAACACTTCTAATTTTTTTTTTAAACATGGCAACGATGAGAAGGATTTTATACTAAGTGACATCATAATGGGTGCAACTAGGTAATTAAATATAATACCCAAAGTAGGCAATGTTACAAGTGTATAACTTTAATAATTTAGCAGGTGGTTTGATTGATAAACATGTGTACTCTGTTAGATGCATGCGTGCACGTAAAAACAAAAACAAAACTCTCTTAATAAGCCGATTAATTCAAATGGATCATTAAAAACTGATTTGTTGTTTGGGCCGTGGGATAAATAAGGTGGGCTTCAGTTTAATTAAATGGACTAAGTACTTGGGTCGATGATTGTATATGATATTTAGTTGGGTTACAAGGTTTATTAGGCTTGTAATTTGTTATTGGGCCTGAGTGAATTGTTATTGGACCTTGATATGGGTGATAGCGTGATAATTGTTACGATAATGATAATCGATGATAAATCGTGTTGCACGATATCATGATGTTAGGATCATGATAATTATGACATTGATTCGGCGAGGTTAATAATTATGATGATAAACGTGATGCTAGATTGATGGTGGTAGTGTTAAAAGATTATAATGATAAACGGGTTAGAAGACGATACACACATGTATCAACGATGGTGATGACGAAAAGTTTATGATGTTATAACTATATGATGAAAATGATGATGATGGAAATATGGTCAAGATGATAACCGTTTCGTACGGGTTAAATAACTGAAAATGCGAGCTAGTACATTGATATAACTGACGGATCAAAGGTTTAGGTTGTTATCGGGGTTAGCGGGACGTCGTGAGTTCAAACCCGGACTTGGGCAATATTTTTTAGGACTACTTCTTTGAGGTAGTTTACTTATTACTCTTTATTATTATTATTATTATTATTATTATTATTATTATTATTATTATTATTATTATTATTATTATTATTATTATTATTATTATTATTATTATTATTATTATTATCATTATTATTATTATTATTATTATTATTATTATTATTATTGACAGATTATTTATTATTATGAAAAAAAAAATTAAATCATAACT
This sequence comes from Rutidosis leptorrhynchoides, assembly GCF_046630445.1. Taxonomy (NCBI): domain Eukaryota; kingdom Viridiplantae; phylum Streptophyta; class Magnoliopsida; order Asterales; family Asteraceae; genus Rutidosis; species Rutidosis leptorrhynchoides. The sequence goes on along the minus strand of NC_092336.1, from coordinate 334,221,255 downwards.
ATTAGTATTATCATTAAACGTTATTAGTATTAACATTACAAACATTATTATTATTAGTACTATCTTTATCATTAATAATAAAATTATCATTATTATTATTATTAGAATTACCATAATTTTTATCATCATAATTAGTATTATATTTACCATTATTATTAATATTACTATTAATATATCAAATGTAAATTTTCTATATAAAAATATATTTATGACATAAAACCTAACCATATTAATACTTTTGTAATAAATGTTAATTATCGATACAAAGATAAATATATCTAATTAAGTTAATAATAAAACACATGATATAAAATGACAAATAAAATCACTAATATATATATATATATATATATTTATATATATATATATATATATATATATATATATATATATATATATATATATATTTGTTCGATTACCATTACATGTATTAATATACATGATTGAATAATAGGTTCATGAATCCAAGGCCAACCCTGCATTGTTCTGTTGTTCAATATAGTCATATGTATTTTTACTACAAAATACATTAGGTGAGTTCATTTAATCCCTTTTTACTCTTTACATTTTTGGGCTGAGAATACATGCAAATGCTTTAATAACTGTTTTACAATATTTATATGCGTGAGTTTCATTTGTTCCCTTTTTAAATGCTTTTGCAATATATATTTTTAGGACTGAGAATACATGCGCTGCTTTTATAAATGTTTTACGAAATGGACACAAGTAATCAAAACTAAATTCTATGGTTGGATTATTAAACCGAATATGTCCCTTTTTATTAAGTCTGGTAATCTAAGAATTAGGGAACAGACACCCTAATTGACGCGAATCCTAAAGATAGATCTATCGGGCCCAACAAGCCCCATCCAAAGTACCGGATGCTTTAGTACTTCAAAATATATATCATGTCCGAAGGAGGATCCCGGAATGATGGGGATATTCTTATATGCATATTGTGAATGTCGGTTACCAGGTGTTCAATCCATATGAATGATTTTTGTCTCTATGCATGGGACGTATATTTATGTGAACTGAAAATGAAAATCTTGTGGTCTATTAAATTGATGGAAATGATTATTTATGTTAAACTAATGAACTCACCAACCTTTTGATTGACACTTTAAAGCATGTTTATTCTCAGGTACGAAAGAAATCTTTCGCTGTGCATTTGCTCATTTTAAAGATATTACTTGGAGTCATTCATGACATATTTCAAAAGACGTTGCATTCGAGTCGTTGAGTTCATCAAGATTATTATTAAGTCAATTATAATTAGATATATTATGAAATGGTATGCATGCCGTCAACTTTCGATGTAATGAAAGATTGTCTTTTCAAAAACGAATGCAATGTTTATAAAATGTATCATATAGAGGTCAAGTACCTCGCGATGTAATCAACTGTTGTGAATCGTTTATAATCGATATGGACTTTGTCTGGATGGATTAGGACGGGTCTCTACAATATATATATAGTTAAAATGATATTATAATAAGTAAACATATCATTAAGTATATTAACAATGAACTACATATGTAAAAACAAGACTACTAACTTAATGATTTTGAAACGAGACATATATGTAACGATTATCATTGTAACGACATTTAATGTATATATATCATATTAAGAGATATTTGTACATCATAATATCATGATAATATAATAATTTAAAATCTCTTTTGATATTATAAATATTGGGTTAACAACATTTAACAAGATCGTTAACCTAAAGGTTTCAAAACAACACTTACATGTAACGACTAACGATGACTTAACGATTCAGTTAAAATGTATATACATGTAGTGTTTTAATATGTATTCATACACTTTTGAAAGACTTCAAGACACTTATCAAAATACTTCTACTTAACAAAAATGCTTACAATTACATCCTCGTTCAGTTTCATCAACAATTCTACTCGTATGCACCCGTATTTGTACTCGTACAATACACAGCTTTTAGATGTATGTACTATTGGTATATACACTCCAATGATTAGCTCTTAGCAGCCCATGTGAGTTACCTAACACATGTGAGAACCATCATTTGGCAACTAGCATGAAATATCTCATAAAATTACAAAAATATGAGTAATCATTCATGACTTATTTACATGAAAACAAAATTACATATTCTTTATATCTAATCCATACACCAACGACCAAAAATACCTACAAACACTTTCATTCTTCAATTTTCTTCATATAATTGATCTCTCTCAAGTTCTATCTTCAAGTTCTAAGTGTTCTTCATAAATTCCAAAAGTTCTAGTTTCATAAAATCAAGAATACTTCCAAGATTGCAAGTTTACTTCCAAGTTTTCTAAATCCATTCCAAGTAATCATCCAAGATTAAGAAACCTTTGTTACTTACATTAGGTTATCTTTCTAATACAAGATAATAATCTTATTCAAACTTTAATTCAATTTCTATAACTATAACAATCTTATTTCGAGTGGAAATCTTACTTGAAATTATTTTCGTGTCATGATTCTGCTTCAAGAACTTTAAAGCCATCCAAGGATCCTTTGAAGCTAGATCCATTTTTATCATTTCTAGTAGGTTTATCCAAGGAACTTGAGGTAGTAATGATGTTCATAACATCATTCGATTCATACATAAAAAGCTGTCTTATTCAACGTTATAAACTTGTAATCACTAGAACATAGTTTAGTTAATTCTAAACTTGTTCGCAAATAAAGTTAATCCTTCTAACTAGACTTTTAAAATCAACTAAATACATGTTCTATATCTATATGATATGCTAACTTAATGATTTAAAACCCGGTAACACGATAAACACCATAAAACTGGATATACGCCGTCGTAGTAAAACCGGAGGCTGTTTTGGTTGGGATAATTAAAAGCTAAGAAGAACTTTGATTTAAAAGATATACTTCTGGAAAAATAATTTTTCTTATGAACATGAAACTATAACCAAAAATCATGGTTAAACTCAAAGTGAAAGTATGTTTTTCAAAATGGTCATCAAGATGTCGTTCTTTCGACGGAAATGACTACCTCTTTCAAAAATGACTTGTAACTTGTATTTCCTACTATAAACTTATACTTTTTCTGTTTAGATTCATAAATTTAAGTTCAATACGAAATCGTGGCCACTGGAATCACTCAAAACGGATTAGAAACGAAGAAATGGCGAGTAAAACAAGATTTATAAAAACTACTCATTTTACCTACGTGAAAGTTAGTAATAAATCTATTCCAACCATAACCTAATCAAATTATATTGTATATTATGTAATCTTGAGATACCATAGACACGTATACAATGTTTTGACCTATCATGTCAACCCATCTATATATATATTGCGGAACAACCATAGACACTCTATATGTGAATGTTGGAGTTAGCTATACAGGGTTGAGGTTGATTCCAAAATATATATATAGTTTGAGTTGTGATCAATACTGAGATACGTATACACTGGGTCGTGGATTGATTCAAGATAATATTTATCGATTTATTTCTGTACATCTAACTGTGGACAACTAGTTGTAGGTTACTAACGAGGACAGCTGACTTAATAAACTTAAAACATCAAAATGTATTAAAAGTTTTGTAAATATATTTTGAACATACTTTGATATATATGTATATATTGTTATAGGTTTGTGAATCAACCAGTGGCCAAGTCTTACATCCCGACGAAGTAAAAATCTGTGAAAGTGAGTTATAGTCCCACTTTTAAAATCTAATATTTTTGGAATGAGAATACATGCAGGTTTTATAAATGATTTACAAAATAGACACAAGTACGTGAAACTACATTCTATGGTTGAATTATCGAAATCCAATATGCCCATTTTTATTAAGTCTGGTAATCTAAGAATTAGGGAACAGACACCCTAATTGACGCGAATCCTAAAGATAGATCTATTGGGCCCAACAAGCCCCATCCAAAGTACCGGATGCTTTAGTACTTCAAAATTTATATCATATCCGAAGGGTGTCCCGGAATGATGGGGATATTCTTATATATGCATCTTGTTAATGTCAGTTACCAGGTGTTCACCATATGAATGAATTTTTATCTCTATGTATGGGATGTGTATTGAAATATGAAATCTTGTGGTCTATTGTTACGATTTGATATATATAGGTTAAACCTATAACTCACCAACATTTTTGTTGATGTTTAAAGCATGTTTATTCTCAGGTGAATACTAAGAGCTTCCGCTGTTGCATACTAAAATAAGGACAAGATTTGGAGTCCATGTTTGTATGATATTGTGTAAAAACTGCATTCAAGAAACTGATTTCGATGTAATATATTTGTATTGTAAACCATTATGTAATGGTTGTGTGTAAACAGGATATTTTGATTATCATTATTTGATAATCTACGTAAAGCTTTTTAAACCTTTATTTATGAAATAAAGGTTATGGTTTGTTTTAAAAATGAATGCAGTCTTTGAAAAACGTCTCATATAGAGGTCAAAACCTCGCAACGAAATCAATTAATATGGAACGTTTTTAATCAATAAGAACGGGACATTTCACTTTGGATGGAGTTTATTAGGCCTAATATATCTATCTTTAGGATTCGCGTCAATTAGGGTGTATGTTCCCTAATTCTTAGATTACCAGAATTAATAAAAAGGGGCATATTCGATTTCGATAATTCAACCATAGAATGTAGTTTCACGTACTTGTGTCTATTTAGTAAATCATTTATAAAACTTGCATGTATTCTTATCCCAAAAATATTAGATTTTAAAAGTGGGACTATAACTCACTTTCACAGATATTTCCTTCCTCGAAAATAAGACTTGGCCACAGATCGATTCACGAACCTATACAAATATGTACATATATATCAAAGTATGATCAAAATATAATTACAACCATTTTTTATTATGTTTTAAAGATTTGAGTGTATTAAGTCAGCTGTCCTCGTTAGTAACCTACAACTAGTTGTCCACAGTTAGATGTACAGAAAATAAATCGATATATATTATCTTGAATCGATCCACGACCCAGTGTATACATGTCTCAGGCTATATCACAACTCAAAGTATATATATTTTTGGAATCAACCTCAACCCTGTATAGCTAACTCCAACATTACTGCATATAGAGTGTCTATGGTTGTTCCAAATAATATATATACATGGGTCGATATGATATGTCAAAACATTTGCATACGTGTCTATGGTATCCCAAGATTACATAATATATTAGAATACATGTATAATACAATATAAGTTATCTAGGATACGATTTGTATAGATTTGTTAAACATTTCCCGTAGCTAAAAAGATCAAAAATATCCAATCTTGTTTTACCCATAACTTCTTCATTTTAAATCCGTTTGTGTGAATCAAATTGCTATGGTTTCATATTGAACTCTAATTTAAGAATTCAAACAGAAAAAGTATAGGTTTATAGTCAGAAATTTAACTTACATGTCAATTACTAATGAGGTAGTCATTTCCGTCGAAACAACGACATCTTGATGACCATTTTCAAAAACATACTTTCACTTTAAGTTTAACCACGATTTTTGGATATAGTTTCATGTTCATATGAAAAATCATTTTCCCAGAAGAACAACTTTTAAATCAAAGTTTATCATAGTTTTTATGTATCCAAACCAAAACAGCCCCCGGTTTCACTACGACGGCGTATATCCGATTTTATGGTGTTCATCATATTTCAAGGTTTTAAATCATTAAGTTAGCATATCATATAGATATAGAACATGTGTTTAGTTAATTTTAAAAATCAAGTTAGAAGGATTAACTTTTATTTGCGAACAAGTTTAGAATTAACTGAACTATGTTCTGGTGATTACAAGTTTAAAACTTCGAATAAGATAGCTTTATATGTATGAATCGAATGATGTTATAAACATCATTACTACCTCAAGTTTTCGGGATAAAACTACTGGAAATGAGAAAAATGGATCTAGCTTCAAAGGATCCTTGGATGGCATGAAAGTTCTTGAAGCAGAATCATGACACGAAAACAGTTCAAGTAAGATTTTCACTCGAAATAAGATTGTTATAGTTGTAGAAATTGAATCAAAGTTTGAATATGAATATTACATTGAATTAAAAAGATAACCTACTGTAAATAATAAAGGTTCCTTGATCTTAGATGATTACTTGGAATGGATTACAAAGCTTGGAAGTAGACTTGCAAACTTGGAAGTATTCTTGATTTTTATGAAACTATACTTATGGAATTTATGAAGAACACTTAGAACTTGAAGATGGAACTTGAGAGAGATCAATTAGATGAAGAAAATTGAAGAATTAAAGTGTTTGTAGGTGTTTTTGGTCATTCGTATATGGATTAGATATAAAGGATATGTAATTTTGTTTTCATGTAAATAAGTCATGAATGATTACTAATATTTTTGTAATTTTATGAGATATTTCATGCTAGTTGCCAAATGATGGTTTCCACATATGTTAGGTAACTCACATGGGCTGCTAAGAGCTGATCATTGGAGTGTATATACCAATAGTACATTGATCTAAAAGCTGTGTATTGTACGAGTACGAATATGGGTGCATACGAGTAGAATTGTTGATGAAACTGAACGAGGATGTAATTGTAAGTATTTTTGTTAAGTAGAAGTACTTTGATATGTGTCTTGAAGTCTTTCAAAAGTGTAAGAATACATATCAAAACACAACATGTATAAACATTCTAATGGAGTCGTTAAGTCTTCGTTAGTCGTTACATATAAGTGTTGTTTTGAAACCTTTAAGTTAACGATCTCAATTAATGTTGTTAACCCAATGTTTATTATATCAAATGAGATGTTAAATTATTATATTATCATGATATTATGATGTATGAATATCTCTTAATATGATATATACATTAAAATATCGTTACAATGATAATCGTTACATATAAGTCTCGTTTCGTAATTCTTGAGTTAGTAGTCTTGTTTTTACATATGTAGTTCATTGTTAACACACTTAATGATATATTTAAATATCATTTTATTATGTTAAATACAGTGTATCAATATCTTAATATGATACATATGTATTTAGTAGACGTTATCATAACGATAATCGTTATATATATCATTTCGAGTTTCTTAACTTAGTAATCTCATTTCTTATGTATATCACACATTGTTAATATACTTAGTGAGATACTTACTCATCATAATCTCATGTCAACCATATATATTTGTCTATATATACCACAACATGTAGTTTTTACAAATTTGTAACGTTCGAGAATCGCCGGTCAACTTGGGTGATCAATTGTCTATATGAAACTTATTTCATTTAATCAAGTCTTAACTGTAGTGACCCGAACTTTTCCATGTTTATATATATTAATTGAGATTGATATTTACATGACTAAATTTTTCCAACGTGTTAAGCAATCAAACTTTTTAAGACTTGATTAAATGAAATAAGTTTCATATAGACAATTGATCACCCAAGTTGACCGGCGATTTACGAACGTTAAATTTGTAAAAACTACATGTTATGGTATATATATAGACATATATATATGGTTGACATGAGATTATGATGAGTAAGTATCTTACTAAGTATATTAACAATGTGTGATATACATAAGAAATGAGATTACTAAGTTAAGAAACTCGAAATGATATATATAACGATTATCGTTATGATAACGTCTACTAAATACATATGTATCATATTAAGATATTGATACACTATATTTAACATGATAAAATGATATTTAAATATATCATTAAGTGTGTTAACAATGAACTACATATGTAAAAACAAGACTACTAACTTAATGATTTCGAAACGAGACATATATGTAACGATTATCGTTGTAACGACATTTAAATGTATATATATCATATTAAGATATATTAATATATCATAATATCATGATAATATAATAATTTAACATCTCATTAGATATAATAAATATTGGGTTAACAACATTTAACAATATCGTTAACTTAAAGGTTTCAAATCAACATTTACATGTAACGACTAACGATGACTTAACGACTCAGTTAAAATGTATATACTTAGAGTGTTTTAATATGTATTCATACACTTTTAAAAGACTTCAAGACACTTATCAAAATACTTCTACTTAACAAAAATGCTTACAATTACATCCTCGTTCAGTTTCATCAACAATTCTACTCGTATGCACCTGTATTCGTACTCGTACAATACATAGCTTTTAGATGTATGTACTATTGGTATATACACTCCAATGATTAGCTCTTAGCAGCCCATGTGAGTCACCTAACACATGTGGGAACCATCATTTGGCAACTAACATGAAATATCTCATAAAATTACAAAAAATATTAGTAATCATTCATGACTTATTTACATGAAAACAAAATTACATATCCTTTATATCTAATCCATATACCAATGTCCAAAAACACCTATAAACACTTTCATTCTTCAATTTTCTTCATCTAAGTGATATCTCTCAAGTTTCATCTTCATGTTCTAAGTGTTCTTCATAAATTCCATAAGTACAGTTTCATAAAAATCAAGAATACTTCCAAGTTTGCAAGTCTACTTCCAAGCTTTCTAATCCATTTCAAGTAATCATCTAAGATCAAGGAACCTTTGTTATTTACAGTAGGTTATCTTTATAATTCAAGGTAATATTCATATTCAAACTTTGATTCAATTTCTACAACTATAACAATCTTATTTCGAGTGAAAATCTTACTTGAACTGTTTTCGTGTCATGATTCTGCTTCAAAACTTTCAAGCCATCCAAGGATCCTTTAAAGCTAGATCTATTTTTATCATTTCCAGTAGTTTTATCCAGAAAACTTGAGGTAGTAATGATGTTCATAACATCATTCGATTCATACATATAAAGCTATCTTATTCGAAGGTTTAAACTTGTAATCACTAGAATATAGTTTAGTTAATTCTAAACTTGTTCGCAAACAAAAGTTAATCCTTCTAAATTGACTTTTAAAATCAACTAAACACATGTTCTATATCTATATGATATGCTAACTTAATGTTTTAAAACCTGAAAACACGAAAAACACCGTAAAACCGGATATACGCCGTCGTAGTAACACCGCGGGCTGTTTTGGGTTAGTTAATTAAAAACTATGATAAACTTTGATTTAAAAGTTGTTCTTCTGGGAAAATGATTTTTCTTATGAACAAGAAACTATATCCAAAAATTATGGTTAAACTCAAAGTGAAAGTATGTTTTCCAAAATGGTCATCACGATGTCATTTTTTTGACAGAAATGACTAACTCTTTAATAGCTGACATGTAACTTAAATTTATGACTATAAACCTATACTTTTTCTATTTAGATTCTTAAATTAGAGTTCAATATGAAACCATGGCAATTTTATTCACTCAAAACGGATTTAAAATGAAGAAGTTATGGGCAAAACAAGATTGGATATTTTTGATCTTTTTAGCTATGGGAAATATTTAACAAATCTATACAAATCATATCTTAGCTAACTTATATTGTATTATACATGTATTTTAATATATTATGTAATCTTGGGATACCATAGACACGTATGCAAATGTTTTGACATATCATATCGACCCATGTATATATATTATTTGGAACAACCATAGACACTCTATATGCAGTAATGTTGGAGTTAGCTATACAGGGTTGAGGTTGATTCCAAAAATATATATACTTTGAGTTGTGATCTAGCCTAAGACGTGTATACACTGGGTCGTGGATTGATTCAAGATAATATATATCGATTTATTTCTGTACATCTAACTGTGGACAACTTGTTGTAGGTTACTAACGAGGACAGCTGACTTAATACACTCAAATCTTTAAAACATAATAAAAATGGTTGTAATGATATTTTGATCATACTTTGATATATATGTACATATTTGTATAGGTTCGTGAATCGATCCGTGGCCAAGTCTTATTTTCGAGGAAGGAAATATCTGTTGAGTTCATATTATGCTACGAGATACTATTGACTACTCTTAATATTCTATATAATTAACTGTATTCATTTGACTATTTTGAAGGAAATGGCACCGACTACTCGACACACCTTGAATATGAGCGAAGAGGAATTTTGTGCCTTTCTTGCTTCAAACATAGCCGCAGTACAGGCCGCGCTACATTCCAAAAATAACTCTGAATCTAGCAATACAGCTAACGGCGCAAGAAATCGTGTAGGATGCTCCTACAAGGAATTCACTGCCTGCAAACCTTCAGAATTTGATGGGACCGAAGGACCAATCGGATTGAAACGGTGGACCGAGAAAGTTGAATCGGTGTTTGCAATAAGTAAGTGTGCTGAAGGAGACAAAGTGAAGTACGCTACGCATACCTTCATAGGTATTACATTAACATGGTGGAATACCTATCTAGAGCAAGTGGGACAAGATGCTGCTTACGCGCTACCGTGGTCAGCATTCAAGCACTTGATGAACGAGAAGTACCGTCCCAGAACCGAGGTCAATAAGCGCAAGTCAGAACTTAGAGGGTTACGAACACAGGGATTCGATATTACTTCGTACGAAAGACAATTCACATAATTGTGCCTATTGTGTCCGAGAGCGTTCGAAGATGAGGAAGAGAAGATCGACGCGTTTGTGAAAGGGTTACCGGAGAGAATCCAAGAAGATATAAGTTCACACGAGCCTGCCTCCATACAAAAGGCATGTAGAATGGCTCACAAACTAGTGAACCAGATTGAGGGAAGAATTAAAGAACAGGCGGCCGAAGAGGCCAACATGAAGCTAGTCAAAAGAAAGTGGGAGGAAAACGGTGATAAGTGTCATCAATACAACAACAACTATCCCAACAATCGCGACATCAATCACAACAACAACAAACGGCACAACAACAACAACAACAACTACAACAATCATTCTAACAACAATAACAACCACAACAACAACAACAATCAGAAGCAGCTATGCCAATGGTGTGAAAAGTATCACTCGGGGCGCTGCACCAAATTTTGCAACATGTGTAAAAGAAATGGTCATAGCGCGATGAATTGTGAGGTCTACGGACCAGGGGTTAACAGAACGAAAGGAACAAATGGTGTCGGAACGAGTAATGGCGGAGCAAGTAGTGTTGGAGCAAGTTATGCCAATGTAGTTTGTTATAAATGTGAAAAACCGGGCCACATTATTAGAAATTGCCCGAACCAGGAGAATACGAATGGACAAGGCTGCGGAAGAGTTTTCAATATTAATGCGGCAGAGGCACAGGAAGACCCGGAGCTTGTTACGGGTACGTTTCTTATTGACAATAAATCTGCTTACGTTTTATTTGATTTGGGTTCGGATAGAAGCTATATGAGTAGAGATTTTTGTGCTAAATTAAGTTGTCCATTGACACCGTTGGATAGTAAATTTTTACTCAAATTAGCAAACGGTAAATTAATTTCAGCAGATTATATATGCCGGAATCGAGAAATTAAACTGGGTAGCGAAATATTTAAGATTGATTTGATAACAGTAGAGTTAGGGAGTTTTGATGTAATATTTGGCATGGACTGGCTGAAGGAGATGAAAGCAGATATCGTATGTTACAAAAATGCAATTCGCATTGTACGAGAAGAAGGAGAACCCTTAATGGTGTACGGAGAAAAGGGAAAAACGAAGCTACATCTTATTAGTAATTTTAAGGCACAAAAACTAATAAGAAAAGGTTTCTATGCTGTTCTAGCACACGTCGAGAAAGTATAAACTGAAGAAAAGAGCATCAATGATGTTCCCGTCGCAAAAGAATTTCCCGATGTATTTTCGAAAGAATTACTGGGATTACCCCCACATCGATCCGTTGAATTTCAAATAGATCTTGTACCAGGAGTTGCACCAATAGCTCATGCTCCTTACAGACTCGCACCCAGCGAGATGAAAGAACTGCAAAGCCAATTGCAAGAACTATTAGAACGTGGTTTCATTCAACCAAGCACATCACCATGGGGAGCTCCTATATTGTTTGTCAAGAAGAAGGATGGTACATTTTGGTTATGTATTGACTACAGAGAGTTGAACAAACTTACCATCAAAAACCATTATCCACTGCCGAGAATTGACCACTTATTTAATCAACTACAAGGCTCGTCAGTTTATTCGAAAATCGATTTACGTTCTGGATATCATCAAATGCGAGTAAAGGAGGATGATATTCCAAAAACTGCTTTTAGGACGCGTTATGGTCATTACGAGTTTATGGTTATGCCGTTTGGATTGACTAACGCACCAGCTGTGTTCACGGACCTTATGAACCAAGTGTGTGGGCCATATCTTGACAAGTTTGTCATTGTTTTCATCGATGACATACTTATTTACTCAAAGAATGATCAAGAGCACGAAGAAGATTTGAGAAAAGTGCTAGAAGTATTGAGGAAAGAAAAACTGTACGCTAAGTTTTCAAAGTGTGCATTTTGGTTGGAATAAGTTCAATTCCTCGGTCACATAGTGAACAAAGAAGGTATCCAGGTGGAACCGGCAAAGATCGAAACCGTTGAAAAGTAGGAAACCCCAAAAACTCCGAAGCATATACATCAATTTTTAGGATTGGCTGGTTACTACAGAAGATTCATCCAAGATTTCTCCAAAATAGCAAAACCCTTGACTGCATTAACGCATAAAGGGAAGAAATTTGAATGGAAGGATGAACAAGAGAAGGCGTTTCAGTTATTGAAGAAAAAGCTAACTACGGCACCTATATTGTCATTGCCTGAAGGGAATGATGATTTTGTGATTTATTGTAACGCATCAAAGCAAGGTCTCGGTTGTGTATTAATGCAACGAACGAAGGTGATTGCTTATGCGTCTAGACAATTGAAGATTCACGAGCAAAATTATACAACTCACGATTTGGAATTGGGTGCTATTGTTTTTTTATTAAAGACTTGGAGGTATTATTTATATGGGGTCAAAAGTATTATATATACCGACCACAAAAGTCTCCAACATATATTTAATCAGAAGCAACTGAATATGAGACAACGCAGGTGGATTGAACTGTTAAATGATTATGATTTTGAGATTCGATACCACACGGGGAAGGCGAATGTGGTAGCCGACGCTTTGAGTAGAAAGGACAGAGAACCTATACGGGTAAAAGCTATGAATATAATTATTCGTACTAACCTTACTACTCAAATAAAGGAGGCGCAACAGGGGGTTGTAAAAGAAGGAAAGTTGAAGAATGAGATACCCAAAGGATCAGAGAAACATCTTAATATTCGGGAAGACAGAACCCGATATAGGGCTGATAGAATTTGGGTACCAAGGTTTGGAGATGTGAGGGAAATGGTACTTAAAGAAGCACATAAAACCAGATATTCAATACATCCCGGAGCGGGGAAGATGTATAAAGATCTCAAGGAACACTTTTGGTGGCCGGGTATGAAAGTCGATATTGCTAAATATGTAGGAGAATGTTTGACGTGTTCTAAGGTCAAAGCTGAACATCAGAAACCATCAGGTCTACTACAACAACCTGAAATCCCGGAATAGAAATGGGAAAACATTACCATGGATTTCATTACTAAATTGCCTAGGACTGCAAGTGGTTATGATACTATTTGGGTAATAGTTGATCGTCTCACCAAGTCAGCACACTTCCTGCCAATAAGAGAAGATGACAAAATAGAGAAGTTGGCGCGATTATATTTGAAGGAGGTTGTCTCCAGACATGGAATACCCATCTCTATTATCTCTGATAGGGATGGTAGATTTGTTTCAAGGTTCTGGCAGACATTGCAACAAGCATTGGGGACTCGTCTAGACATGAGTACTGCCTATCATCCACAAACTGATGGGTAGAGCGAAAGGACGATACAAACGCTTGAAGACATGCTACGAGCATGTGTTATTGATTTCGAAAACAATTGGGATCGACACCTACCGTTAGCAGAATTTTCCTACAACAACAATTACCATTCTAGTATTAAGATGGCGTCGTTTGAGGCACTTTATGGTAGAAAGTGCAGATCTCCGATTTGTTGGAATGAAGTGGGGGATAGACAGATTACGGGTCCGGACATAATACAAGAAACTACCGAGAAAATCATCCAAATTCAACAACGATTGAAAACCGCCCAGAGTCGACAAAAGATCTACGCAGACAGTAAAAGAAAAGATATAGAGTTTGAAATTGGAGAAATGGTCATGCTTAAGGTTTCACCTTGGAAAGGCGTTGTTCGATTTGGTAAACGGGGGAAACTAAATCCAAGGTACATTGGACCATTCAAGATTATAGATCGTGTCAGACCAGTAGCTTACCAACTAGAGCTACCTCAACAACTCGCGGTTGTACATAACACTTTCCACGTCTCGAATTTGAAGAAATTTTTTGCTAAAGAAGATCTCACTATTCCGTTGGATGAAATCCAAATCAATGAAAAACTTCAATTCATTGAAGAACCCATCGAAATAATGGATCGTGAGGTTAAGAGACTTAAGCAAAAAAAGATACCAATTGTTAAGGTTCGATGGAATGCTCGTAGAGGACCCGAGTTCACCTGGGAATGAGAAGATCAGATGAAGAAGAAATACCCGCATCTATTTCCAGAAGATTCGTCAACACCTTCAACAGCTTAAAATTTCGGGACGAAATTTATTTAACGGGTAGGTACTATAGTCACCCGAACTTTTCCATGTTTATATATATTAATTGAGATGGATATTTACATGACTAAATGTTTCCAACGTGTTAAGCAATTAAACTTGTTAAGACTTGATTAAATGAAATAAGTTTCATATAGACAATTGATCACCCAAGTTGACCGGCGATTCACGAACATTAAATTTGTAAAAACTACATGTTATGGTATATATAGACATATATATATGGTTGACATGAGATTATGATGAGTAAGTATCTCACTAAGTATATTAACAATGTGTGATATACATAAGAAATGAGATTACTAAGTTAAGAAACTCGAAATGATATATATAACGATTATCGTTATGATAACGTCTACTAAATACATATGTATCATATTAAGATATTGATACACTATATTTAACATGATAAAATGATATTTAAATATATCATTAAGTGTGTTAACAATGAATTACAAATGTAAAAACAAGACTACTAACTTAATAATTTCGAAACGAGACATATATGTAACTATTATCGTTGTAACGACATTTAAATGTATATATATCATATTAAGATATATTAATATATCATAATATCATGATAATATAATAATTTAACATCTCATTAGATATAATAAACATTGGCTTAACAACATTTAACAAGATCGTTAACTTAAAGGTTTCAAATCAACATTTACATGTAACGACTAACGATGACATAACGACTCAGTTAAAATGTATATACATGTAGTGTTTTAATATGTATTCATACAGTTTTGAAAGACTTCAAGACACTTATCAAAATACTTCTACTTAACAAAAATGCTTACAATTACATTCTCGTTCAGTTTCATCAACAATTCTACTTGTATGCACCCGTATTCATACTCGTACAATACACAGCTTTTAGATGTATGTACTATTGGTATATACACTCCAATGATCAGCTCTTAGCAGCCCATGTGGGAACCATTATTTGGCAACTAGCATAAAATATCTTATAAAATTACAAAAAATATTAGTAATCATTCATGACTTATTTACATGAAAACAAAATTACATATCCTTTATATCTAATCCATATACCAACGACCAAAAACACCTACAAACACTTTCATTTTTCAATTTTCTTCATCTAAGTGATCTCTCTCAAGTTCCATCTTCAAGTTCTAAGTGTTCTTCATAAATTTCATAAGTATAGTTTCATAAAAATCAAGAATACTTCCAAGTTTGCAAGTCTACTTCCGAGCTTTCTAATCCATTTCAAGTAATCAAGTCTACTTCCAAGCTTTCTAATCCATTTCAAGTAATCATCTAAGATCAAGGAACCTTTGTTATTTACAGTAGGTTATCTTTCTAATTCAATTTAATATTCATATTCAAACATTGATTCAATTTCTACAACTATAACAATCTTATTTCGAGTGAAAATCTTACTTAAACTGTTTTCATGTCATGATTCTGCTTCAAGAACTTTTAAGCCATCCAAGGATCCTTTGAAGCTAGATCCATTTTTCTCATTTCCAGTAGTTTTATCCAGAAAACTTGAGGTAGTAATGATGTTCATAACATCATTCAATTCATACATATAAAGCTATCTTATTCGAAGTTTTAAACTTGTAATCACTAGAACATAGTTTAGTTAATTCTAAACTTGTTCGCAAACAAAAGTTAATCCTTCTAACATAACTTTTAAAATCAACTAAACACATGTTCTATATCTATATGATATGCTAACTTAATGATTTAAAACCTGAAAACACGAAAAACACCGTAAAACCGGATATACGCCGTCGTAGTAATACCGCGGGCTGTTTTGGGTTAGTTAATTAAAAACTATGATAAACTTTGATTTAAAAGTTGTTCTTCTGAGAAAATTATTTTCCTTATGAACATGAAACTATATCCAAAAATTATGGTTAAACTCAAAGTGAAAGTATGTTTTCCAAAATTGTCATCAAGATGTCATTTTTTCGACGGAAATGACTACCTCTTTAATAACTGACATGTAACTTAAATTTTCGACTATAAACCTATACTATTTCTGTTTAGATTCTTAAATTAGAGTTCAATATGAAACCATAGCAATTTGATTCACTCAAAACAGATTTAAAATGAAGAAGTTATGGGTAAAACAAGATTGGATATTTTTGATCTTTTTAGCTAAGGGAAATGTTTAACAAATCTATACAAATCATATCCTAGCTAACTTATATTGTATTATACATGTATTCTAATATATTATGTAATCTTGGGATACCATAGACACGTATGCAAATGTCTTGACATATCATATCGACCCATGTATATATATTATTTAGAACAACCATAGACACTCTATATGCAGTAATGTTGGAGTTAGCTATACAGGGTTGAGGTTGATTCCAAAAATATATATACTTTGAGTTGTGATCTAGCCTGAGATGTGTATACACTAGGTCATGGATTGATTCAAGATAATATATATATCGATTTATTTCTGTACATCTAACTGTGGACAACTAGTTGTAGGTTACTAACGAGGACAGCTGACTTAATACACTCAAATCTTTAAAACATAATAAAAATGGTTGTAATTAAATTTTGATCATACTTTGATATATATGTACATATTTGTATAGGTTCGTGAATCGATCCGTGGCCAAGTCTTGTTTCCGAGGAAGGAAATATCTGTGAAAGTGAGTTATAGTCCCACTTTTAAAATCTAATATTTTTGGGATGAGAATACATGAAGGTTTTATAAATGATTTACAAAATAGACACAAGTACGTGAAACTACATTCTATGGTTGAATTTTAGAAATCGAATTTGCCCATTTTTATTAAGTCTGGTAATCTAAGAATTAGGGAACAGACACCCTAATTGATGTGAATCCTTAAGATAGATCTATTGGGCCTAACAAACCCCATCCAAAGTATCGGATGCTTTAGTACTTCAAAATTTATATCATATCCGGAGGGTCTCCCGGAATGATGGGGATATTCTTATATATGCATCTTGTTAATGTCGGTTACCAGGTGTTCACCATATGAATGATTTTTATCTCTATGTATGGGATGTGTATTGAAATATGAAATCTTATGGTCTATGGTTACGATTTGATATATATAGGTTAAACCTATAACTCACCAACATTTTTGTTGACGTTTAAAGCATGTTTATTCTCAGGTGAATACTAAGAGCTTCCGCTATTGCATACTAAAATAAGGACAAAATTTGGAGTCCATGCTTGTATTATATTATGTAAAACTGCATTCAAGAAACTTATTTTTGATGTAATATATTCTTATTGTAAACCATTATGTAATGGTCATGTGTAAACGGTATATTTTAGATTATCATTATTTGATAATCTACGTAATGCTTTTTAAACCTTTATAGATAAAAAAAAGGTTATGGTTGTTTTAAAAATGAATGCAGTCTTTGAAAAACGTCTCATATACAGGTCAAATCCTCGCAACGAAATCAATTAATATGGAACGTTTATAATCAATATGAACGGGACATTTCATTAACAAGTTTGATTGCTTAACACGTTGGAAACATTTAGTCATGTAAATATCAATCTCAATTAATATATATAAACATGGAAAAGTTCAGGTCGCTACAGTACCTACCCGTTACATAAATTTCGTCCCGAAATTTTAAGCTGTTGAAGGTGTTGACGAATCTTCTGGAAATAGATGCGGGTATTTCTTCTTCATCTGATCTTCACGCTCCCAGGTGAACTCGGGTCCTCTACGAGCATTCCATTGAACCTTAACAATCGGTATCTTGTTTTGCTTAAGTCTCTTAACCTCACGATCCATTATTTCGACGGGTTCTTCAATGAATTGAAGTTTTTCATTGATTTGGATTTCGTCCAACGGAATAGTGAGATATTCTTTAGCAAAACATTTCTTCAAATTCGAGACGTGGAAAGTGTTATGTACAGCCGCGAGTTGTTGAGGTAGCTCCAGTTGGTAAGCTACTGGTCCGACACGATCTATAATCTTGAATGGTCCAATGTACCTTGGATTTAGTTTCCCCCGTTTACCAAATCGAACAACGCCTTTCCAAGGTGAAACCTTATGCATGACCATTTCTCCAATTTCAAACTCTATATCTTTTCTTTTACTGTCCGCGTAGCTCTTGTGTCGACTCTGGGCGGTTTTCAATCGTTGTTGAATTTGGATGATTTTCTCAGTAGTTTCTTGTATTATCTCCGGACCCGTAATCTGTCTATCCCCCACTTCATTCCAATAAATCAGAGACCTGCACTTTCTACCATAAAGTGCCTCAAATGGCGCCATCTCAATACTAGAATGATAACTGTTGTTGTAGGAAAATTCTGCTAACGGTAGGTGTCGATCCCAACTGTTTCTGAAATCAATAACACATGCTCGTAGCATTTCTTCAAGTGTTTGTATCGTCCTTCTGCTCTGCCCATCAGTTTGTGGATGATAGGCAATACTCATGTCTAGACGAGTACCCAATGCTTGTTGCAATGTCTGCCAGAACCTTGAAAAAAATCTACCATCCCTATCAGAGATAATAGAGACGGGTATTCCATGTCTGGAGACAACCTCCTTCAAATACAATCGCGCCAACTTCTCCATTTTGTCATCTTCTCTCATTGGCAGGAAGTGTGCTGACTTGGTGAGACGATCAACTATTACCCAAATTGTATCATAACCACTTGCAGTCCTTGGCAATTTAGTAATAAAATCCATGGTAATGTTTTCCCATTTCCATTCCAGGATTTCAGGTTGTTGTAGTAGACCTGATGGTTTATGATGTTCAGCTTTTGTAGTGACCCAAACTTTTCCATGTTTATACATATATTAAATGAAATTGTTATTTACATGATTAAGTGTTTCCAACATGTTAAGTAATCAAACTTGTTAAGACTTGATTAATTGAAATAGGTTTCATATAGACAATTGACCACCCAAGTTGACCGGTGATTCACGAACATTAAAACTTGTAAAAACTATATGATGACATATATATAGATATATATATATATAGTTAACATGATATTATGATAAGTAAACATATCATTAAGTATATTAACAATGAACTACATATGTAAAAACAAGACTACTAAGTTAATGATTTTGAAACGAGACATATATGTAACGATTATCGTTGTAACGACATTTAATGTATATATATATCATATTAAGAGATATTCATACATCATAATATCATGATAAAATAAGAATTTAAAATCTCATTTGATATTATAAACATTGGGTTAACAACATTTAACAAGATCGTTAACCTAAAGGTTTCAAAACAACACTTACATGTAACGACTAACGATGACTTAACGACTCAGTTAAAATGTATATACATGTAGTGTTTTAATATGTATTCACACACTTTTGAAAGACTTCAAGACACTTATCAAAATACTTCTACTTAACAAAAATGCTTACAATTAAATCCTCGTTCAGTTTCATCAACAATTCTACTCGTATGCACCCGTATTCATACTCGTACAATACACAGCTTTTAGATGTATGTACTATTGGTATATATACTCCAATTATCAGCTCTTAGCAGCCCATGTGAGTCACCTAACATATGTGGGAACCATCATTTGGCAACTAGCATGAAATATCTCATAAAATTACAAAAATATGAGTAATCATTCATGACTTATTTACATGAAAACAAAATTACATATCCTTTATATCTAATCCATACACCAACGACCAAAAATACCTACAAACACTTTAATTCTTCAATTTTCTTCATCTAATTGATCTCTCTCTAGTTCTATCTTCAATTTCTAAGTGTTCTTCATAAATTCTACAAGTTCTAGTTTCATAAAATCAAGAATACTTCCAAGTTTGCTAGCTTACTTCCAATCTTGTAGAGTGATCATCCAACCTCAAAAAATCTTTCTTATTTACACTAAGATATCTTTCTAATATAAGGTAATACTCATATTCAAACTTTGATTCAATTTCTATAACTATAACAATCTTATTTCGAGTGGAAATCTTACTTGAACTTGTTTTCGTGTCATGATTCTACTTCAAGAACTTTCAAGCCATCCAAGATCCTTTGAAGCTAGATCCATTTGTCTCTTTTCCATTAGGTTTATCCACAAAACTTGAGGTAGTAATATGTTCATAATATCATTCGATTCATACATATAAAGCTATCTTATTCGAAGGTTTAAACTTGAAATTACTAGAACATAGTTTAGTTAATTCTAAACTTGTTCGCAAACAAAAGTTAATCCTTCTAACTTGACTTTTAAAATCAACTAAACACATGTTCTATATCTATATTATATGCTAACTTAATGATTTAAAACCTGGAAACACGAAAAACACCGTAAAACCGGACATACGCCGTCGTAGTAACACCGCGGGCTGTTTTGGGTTTGATAATTAAAAACTCTGATAAACTTTGATTTAAAAGTTGTTCTTCTGGGAAAATGATTTTTCTTATGAACATGAAATTATATCCAAAAATTATGGTTAAACTCAAAGTGGAAGTATGTTTTTCAAAATGGTCATCAAGACGTCGTTCTTTCGACTGAAATGACTACCTCTTACAAAAATGACTTGTAACTTATATTTCTGACTATAAACCTATACTTTTTCTGTTTAGATTCATAAAATAGAGTTCAATATGAAACCATAGAAATTTGATTCACTCAAAATGGATTTAAAATGAAGAAGTTATGGGTAAAACAAGATTGGATATTTTTTGATTTTTGTAGCTACGGGAAATATTAACAATTCTATACAAATCATATCCTAGCTAATTTATATTGTATTATACATATATTCTAATATTTTATGTAATCTTGAGATACCATAGACACGTATGCAAATATTTTGACATATCATATCGACCCATGTATATATATTATTTGGAACAATCATAGACACTCTATATGCAGTAATGTTGGAGTTAGCTATACAGGGTTGAGGTTGATTCCAAAAATATATATACTTTGAGTTGTGATCTAGCCTGAGATGTGTATACACTGGGTCGTGGATTGATTCAAGATAATATATATATCGATTTCTTTCTGTACATCTAACTGTAAACAACTAGTTGTAGGTTACTAACGAGGACAGCTGACTTAATAAACTTAAAACACTAAAATGTATTAAAAGTGTTGTAAATATATTTTGAACATACTTTGATATATATGTACATATTTGTTATAGGTTCGTGAATCGACCAGTGGCCAAGTCTTACTTCCCGACGAAGTAAAAATCTGTGAAAGTGAGTTATTGAAAGGACCCGTCCTAATCCACCTGAACGAAGTCATCAACGGTCCCATTGCGATGATCGGCTCCAAGTAATGTCCTTATATTGAGCAAATGCATAGCGGAAGACTTAATTTGTACCTGAGAATAAACATGCTTTAAAGTGTCAACCAAAAGGTTGGTGAGTTCATAGGTTTATCATAACAATCATTTCAATATGTTAATAGACCACAAGATTTCATAATCATAAACATAATACACTCGCAAGTGTATGTAAAGCATTCTAAGTGGTTGAGCACTTGGTAACCATACTTAACATTTAATCAACGTCGCATATTCCCTTTATTATGAAATCTCACTACACCGTACCAAGTGTAGTCACCAAAACGAAGTACTGTGCAACCGTTGAATACTGGTTGTCCAGTCCGGTTGGGGTTGTCAGGCCCGATAGATCTATCAACAGGATTCGCGTTTACAATACCCATGCAAATAGTAGTTACCAAGCTACAGGGAAATATGCCAGTGGTACAACTCAACGTAGAATATATTTTTAAGTACTTGTGTCTATTTTGTAAACAATTATAAAAGCAGCGCATGTATTCTCAGCCCAAAAATATATATTGCAAAAGCAATTAAAAAGGGAGCAAATGAAACTCACTTTTGCCTTGAAGGTATTTAATTCGACTTGGTCTCCGATAGATATCACGAACCTAACCATATATATAATATATCAACATATTTTCTTTTTAAGTAATCATTACATATATATATATATACTTTTAATACTTTTAATATTTTCTTAGTCCGTAGTTAGCAGTCCGATGTTAGTGGTCCATAATTAGTTGCTTAAATAAAATAAATAAAGACCCCATCGTATTCGTATTGATCAGAATTAATCTCAACCCATGGTACCATGTTGTCAAATGACGTGTTGCGTACATAAAGTACCGTGTTGTCAAATGACGTGTTGCGTACAATCATGAGGTCTTATGATTAATCTTCTCGTGTTGTTTACGGGTGGTCCTGAAATATATAAAATCAAATCATAAGTAATTATATATAAAATATCATATGAATTAGAAAAGATATGATTAATTTACTTTTTCTCCAAATATTTTCGTAGCTAAACTAGCTTCGGATACCCAATCTTGTTTTAGTCGTAGTTTCTTCATTACAACTCCGTTTTTGCTGGTTCAACTTGCCACTTCCTTGGATTGAGTCAAATTTTAAGAATATGAACTGAAAATACCTTAGTTTGTATTCGAAATCATAGGTTATAGGTCAAACTTTGGTGAAACTTATGAAAGTGATCATTTTCCATCATAAAAACAACATTTAATGATCATTTTTCTAAAAATACTTACACTTTGAGTTAAACCATGAAATTTTTATGTGTTAACATATTCATAAGAAATATCATTTTTCCAGAACATGAACTTCCAATTCAAAGTTCAAGATGGTTTTTAATTATCCAACCCAAAACAGCCCCCGGTTGCACTCTGACGACGTAGATTCAGTTTTTAAGATGTTCTTTGTAAAATCAAGTTATATCTTGTTAGGTTAGCATATCATTATGATATATTACAGGTCTTGAAGTGTTTTAAAAGTCAAGTTAGAAGGATCTATTTAGTTTTCAAACAAGTTTGAAATCATTCAAACTATGTTCTTGTTGTTAAAATTTTATACCACAAAATAAGATAGCTATATAAATATGAATTGAATAATATTATGAACAAGGTTACTACCTCAAGTTACTTGGACAAAGTTACTGCAAAAGATAAGAAATAATCTTGGAATCAAAGAGTGGTGGAGTTAGATCAAAAGGTTGGAAGTAAACTTCTTCAAATGGGTGGTTATTTTGATATGTTCTTGAAAGAGTTTTCTTATGGTGTTTAAGGCTTGTAATTGAAGCTAAATGATGGGGAAAATGCTTGGAGATGATCAAGTATGAAGTTAGGAGTATTTTTATAGAGAAATGAGGGTGTAGGTATGAGAAAATGGAGTGAAGAAATGGTGTTCATTCATAAAAACGTTTTTAGTTTATAAAGAAAGAAAAGGATTCCTAATTTTGTTTTCTTACTAATAATTCATGCTACTTGACAAATCCTAGTTACCTCATATCTAGGGCAGTAATAATGTTGATTAGGATGTTGATTTGATGTGTATATACCAATAGTAAATACATATAGAAGCTGGGTATGATACGGGTACATATACCCTAGATATACGTATAGAAATCTTGAGGAAATGGAATGAGAATTCAAATATAGCTATCTTTTGTGAATATACTTATATTGTTTTATATATTTAAGTCTTTAAAAAGTGATTAAATACATTATATATACGATACATGTATAAGCATTATAGGTTATAAGCATATATATCAAAGAATGTTACGTATAGTTATCGTTTTGAAAACTTAAGTTAGTAGTTTCAAAATATACTTAAAACTCATTGTCATTAGTACACAATGAGATGTTAAACCATCCTTAGATCATGTTAAATATATATAAAAACATATATATATAAACAAACGTATAATTATCGTATATTATATAGTTCGTGATATCATCGGTTAAATTGGACGGTCAAACGTTGTGTAAAACTCTTTTCAAAAACACAAGTCTCAACAATTTGGATTGCTTATCATGTTGGTAAGGTTTAATTTATATAAATATTAATCTCATAAGTATAAAACGATTGGAAAAATCCGGGTCGTTACAGTACCTACCCGTTAAATAAATTTCGTCCCGAAATTTGAATGGGATGATCATGGCTGACAATAAGTATGTTTTCATGACGTATACGAGTTGGAAATTAGAGTTTTATTATCATCAAGTAATATTGAATTGATATAGCAATTTGATTTTTGTGAAGAGTACGAGTGAGGCTATCACCAAAGGGTGAAATGAGTAGGTATAGATTCGTCATATCTTTTGACATAGATAGGATTGATTTCCAAGTTCAAGAGATTTGGAGTAAAATCTTCATAATGAGATTTGATTCTTCGATAATCAAGGAAATTAGAATCCGCTTTAAATACGAACATCTATTTTGATTGCTCTGTCGGATCTTTTACTATAAATCCACCTCCCTTCATTTTCTTACAACTCATACCTTCTATTCTTCCTCCCTCAATTCATACTTTAAAACATTTATCAGTATGCTTCATCCAGTACTGATCCTGGATATACTCTTAACTTTCATCTCTGTCATTCTTCTTTTTCATCTACCTTCGGAGGATTTTATTTATTTCTACTATTACCTTGGGGTTATAGTATTGTTAATTCTCCAGTGCCTTTACGTTGCAATACGTATTGATATACACGGTTTGTAATTTATTTGTTGTTGTCGAGCTTTATATTTTCTTTTATATTCAACAGTTCCATACTTCTGTTTCCTCTTCCCGACTTCGAGTCAAGCGAATAATGGTTCGGAATTCGTAGGTATGGATTTTGAAATAAACATAGTTAATGTTTTAAGAAGGAAATAGTAATTGCACGATCTTCATTTGGTAAGTTACCAGAATGTCCGAAAAGATAGAATTATCAAGGAGATATGTTCTTAATATGTTTGGAGATTGGGTAGAATGTAAGAGTTGTGTAACATGGCACATGATGACGTTATGATCTGTGAATCATTATGTTCCATTTAGAAACTCAGCATGACTTACTGTAATATAATGACGTTGATCAAGTGTCATTATATTATACTAATCCATGCTTCAGTTCCTAACACTACTTCAAAACATTCATATTTTAAACTCGAATTTTTCAGAATTTAGAAACTAACACAGTTTCTTTTATGTTGTAACGCAAATATTGTGAAGAGATAATGATTTTTGATGAGGATAGTTGGGAATATATCTTCAGGATTATCGGAGATATTTATAATGAAAAATACGATAATATCTTAGAATATCTTAGATCAGGGAATGACGCGGAAAATCTGTCTGTGAAGGTTTAGAATAAGGAGTAAGGCTTACTAACGGTTTCAGCAGACACTGAATCATTTGAATCCTTTGAAGGTAGATTTCGTCATTGTGATTTGTCCACGACCTCCTTTATACTTTGCTCAATCCGTTTTCCAGTACCAAATTTTTCGTTCGAGCTTTTCCAATCTATTATTCTTTATTGTCAAACTTCTGACCGTAGTTTTTGTCTACAGTCTTTACCACTTTATCAGTCTTTTCTAAAACTTAATAGCACTAATTCGTAGACTGGAACATTTTTCAGAAACTTAACATTTGAAATATGTAATTCTTGGGGATAGACGTTGTATATATATATATATATATATAACTGCCAAAATAGAAATGCTGCGAGATTTCAAAATACCAATTGTTGATTCCGCCAAAGGGGTAACGAGTTGCTGGTACATCTGCTGATAATGTCATGGAATATAAAAGGTTCCCTGGTAACAAAAGGGTAATCGTATGTATTACAGGTTATAATATGGCTACTTCGAATGGAAAGTCGAGGTTGACTTGCTGAAACTGTGACAAAATTTGCTATTTTGAAAAGGAATCGCAAAGTTATTTTTGCTAATAAATGCTAAAAGATTTAACGCGGATACGTGTTAAATTATCTCCTTGGTTTCGAGAGCTTTTCAGGTGCAAGACTGCGGGTAATGTGTGGTTGGATCATCATCTCGATTGTCCATTATTTGAAGTGTCTTCAGGAATTTCGAAGGGTTTGATCATATATTGTAATCGTTAATATACATATGATGTTTTAGGACTTTGAATGATACAAATATTTTTCTGGGTTCCAAGAATCGAATGATGTTCTAGCATAGTTTTGAAGTCAAAGTATAGTTTTGAAAGATGTAAGAGTCCTAAGAGTGATGTCTTCTGTTAAGTCTTGACTTGGATTTCGTTTTGTCGTAATCAAATTTGGATGAGAATGGTTGTTTTGATTTCTATGAAAGAATGTATATTATTGTGAAGG
Source organism: Rutidosis leptorrhynchoides (assembly GCF_046630445.1). NCBI lineage: Eukaryota > Viridiplantae > Streptophyta > Magnoliopsida > Asterales > Asteraceae > Rutidosis > Rutidosis leptorrhynchoides. Next base: position 334,194,513 of record NC_092336.1, on the reverse strand, counting down.
TAGTGAGTATAGTTGATGATTGTTGAATCAGAGTCGAAGAATATAATCATATTAATTGTGAATTTATATATCTCTCGGGTATTACTTATCCGTTAAAAAAAAATTTCACAAGTAATATTTTGTACCAGAGAATTTTATTACAATCTTTATGAAAATATATGTACATATATATCTTCTTCAGATGTAATCATGAATTTAATAAGTCAATATAATATTAGACTCATTTGATTTTCGGTTTGAGCTAGAATAAGTAATCTCTAAAACGATTAGGAACCACATATTCTTCACAGAATATTAATGAAGTTATGGATCAAGACTTCATTATTTATTCTTATATATATTTCCTTAGTGAATCATGCTGATACTCATTGAACTCTTGCTAACTTTTCAAGATATGAATGTTGTTTCCCAGTAAGCTTCGAGTACATTGAAGATGAAAGTGTAAAATCAAACATATTATTGAATAATACACTTGGTTTATTATAAAACGAAATTCATTGAATTGAAACAGGGATTGTAATTAACGATGATTAAGTTGCTGACGAAGGACGTACATCATTGCATATTTGTAATATGAATTTAAACGAGTAGTATCTACCCTTTTTCAATTCATACTTAATAGCTTAGTACGAAAAGATTTATTTTGGTTGCCGAATTCATATATATAAAATATTTATATAAATTCTTCAGAATAATGAGTTAATACTTCATAACTCGTTGATGCAATATACGCGTTATTGATGATGTCCACGGTGATTCTTGAACTGGTGGAGCTTGTGATGTTAAAGTTGCTGACGATTCTAACGATGTTGACAGCACTGACTGTGTTGGTGAGGCTAAGGGTACTGCTGATGCTGTTGGTAAAACAAGTTTAGCTTGTACCTTACGCATCATTCTTGTCAGGGTTTCTACTCTTCCTTTTATCATTTCTGTCCACTCATCTGATTTATGGTTAAGGCAGAAATAGGTAATCTCTATGTCTTTAGAGATTACATAATCACCATAGAATGTTTCTCCGATGAAGTTATGAATCAATACTTCATCGTTTGTTGTTATTGGTACTTCTTGGTATCTATGGTGTGTATGATGTTGATGTTTGTGGGACAGATTATGATGTCGAGACGTGTGATGCGGATGTTGTTTGTTAGTGGTGATGATGGTATTGTTGATGTTATTGATGGTGGTGCTGATTATGCTGCTGGTGCTGCTGGTGTTTGCAACCTTCGCACCATGTTTTCCAAAGCCGTCACGCGAGCGCGAAGTTCGTTAACTTCTGCTAGTACACCGGGATGATTGGCGGTTGGAGCGAGCGAATGAACAAGATTTGTAATATGGGATAGTATATAATCGTGACGTGATACTCTAGAAATGAGAGAGAAAATGGTGTTTTGAAAAGGTTCGCCGGTAAGTGCTTCAGGTTCATCGCCAAGAGGGCAATTTGGTGGATGGAATGGATCACCTTCTTCTTGTCTCCAGTGATTTAGTATATTACGAACCCATCCCCAATTCATCCAGAATAGATGATGGGAAATTGGTTGATCCATTCCGGTGACGCTGCTTTCGGAGCCTGAATGGAAATCCATATCGGCATAACTGTCGGAATCTGAAGAATTCGAACTAGATGCGGAATCCATCTTGTATAATGGAGAAAATGAATTTTTGGTATGGAATAGATTATAGGAGTTAGATTTGGTACTCTTCAATACGGAGAATCTTTGAAAAGATATCAGTCAAAGTTCGCAATAACAGATATGCTAAGATAAGAATTCGTCTATACACTATCAATGCAGTAAATGCAGTAATTTTTGACTAGAAATGATAAGCAAAACTTTTGACATGTAGACACGGTCGAAGTTCAGACTCATTAATGCATCCTAACAACTACTAGTTAGACACACTAATGCAAGACCTGGTTCGCTACGACCACCGCTCTGATACCAACTGAAAGGACCCGTCCTAATCCACCTGAACGAAGTCATCAACATTTGGTCCCATTGCGATGATCGGCTCCAAGTAATGTCCTTATATTGAGCAAATGCACAGCGGAAGACTTAATTTGTACCTGAGAATAAACATGCTTTAAAGTGTCAACCAAAAGGTTGGTGAGTTCATAGGTTTATCATAACAATCATTTCAATATGTTAATAGACCACAAGATTTCATAATCATAAACATAATACACTCGCAAGTGTATGTAAAGCATTCTAAGTGGTTGAGCACTTGGTAACCATACTTAACATTTAATCAATGTCGCATATTCCCTTTATTATGAAATCTCACTACACCGTACCAAGTGTAGTCACCAAAACGAAGTACTGTGCAACCGTTGAATACTGGTCGTCCAGTCCGGTTGGGGTTGTCAGGCCCGATAGATCTATCAACAGGATTCGCGTTTACAATACCCATGAAAATAGTAGTTACCAAGCTACAGGGAAATATGCCAGTGGTACAACTCAACGTAGAATATATTTTTAAGTACTTGTGTCTATTTTGTAAACATTTATAAAAGCAGCGCATGTATTCTCAGCCCAAAAATATATATTGCAAAAGCAATTAAAAAGGGAGCAAATGAAACTCACTTTTGCCTTGAAGGTATTTAATTCGACTTGGTCTCCGATAGATATCACGAACCTAACCATATATATAATATATCAACATATTTTCTTTTTAAGTAATCATTACATATATATATATACTTTTAATACTTTTAATATTTTCTTAGTCCGCAGTTAGCAGTCCGATGTTAGTGGTCCACAATTAGTTGCTTAAATAAAATAAATAAAGACCCCATCGTATTCGTACTGATCAGAATTAATCTCAACCCATGGTACCATGTTGTCAAATGACGTGTTGCGTACATAAAGTACCGTGTTGTCAAATGACGTGTTGCGTACAATCATGAGGTCTTATGATTAATCTTCTCGTGTTGTTTACGGGTGGTCCTGAAATATATAAAATCAAATCATAAGTAATTATATATAAAATATCATATGAATTAGAAAAGATATGATTAATTTACTTTTTCTCCAAATATTTTCGTAGCTAAACTAGCTTCGGATACCCAATCTTGTTTTAGTCGTAGTTTCTTCATTACAACTCCGTTTTTGTTGGTTCAACTTGCCACTTCCTTGGATCGAGTCAAATTTTAAGAATATGAACTGAAAATACCTTAGGTTGTATTCGAAATCATAGGTTATAGGTCAAACTTTGGTGAAACTTATGAAAGTGATCATTTTCCATCATAAAAACAACATTTAATGATCATTTTTATAAAAATACTTACACTTTGAGTTAAACCATGAAATTTTTATGTGTTAACATATTCATAAGAAATATCATTTTTCCAGAACATGAACTTCCAATTCAAAGTTCAAGATGGTTTTTAATTATCCAACCCAAAACAGCCCCCGGTTGCACTCTGACGACGTAGATTCAGTTTTTAAGATGTTCTTTGTAAAACCAAGTTATATCTTGTTAGGTTAGCATATCATTATGATATATTACAGGTCTTGAAGTGTTTTAAAAGTCAAGTTAGAAGGATCTATTTAGTTTTCGAACAAGTTTGAAATCATTCAAACTATGTTCTTGTTGTTAAAATTTTATACCACAAAATAAGATAGCTATATAAATATGAATTGAATAAGATTATGAACAAGGTTACTACCTCAAGTTACTTGGACAAAGTTACTGCAAAAGATAAGAAATAATCTTGGAATCAAAGAGTGGTGGAGTTAGATCAAAAGGTTAGAAGTAAACTTCTTCAAATGGGTGGTTATTTTGATATGTTCTTGAAAGAGTTTTCTTATGGTGTTTAAGACTTGTAATTGAAGCTAAATGATGGGGAAAATGCTTGGAGATGATCAAGTATGAAGTTAGGAGTATTTTGAGAGAGAAATGAGGGTGTAGGTATGAGAAAATGGAGTGAAGAAATGGTGTTCATTCATAAAAACGTTTTTAGTTTATAAAGAAAGAAAAGGATTCCTAATTTTGTTTTCTTACTAATAATTCATGCTACTTGACAAATCCTAGTTACCTCATATCTAGGGCAGTAATAATGTTGATTAGGATGTTGATTTGATGTGTATATACCAATATTAAATACATATAGAAGCTGGGTATGATACGGGTACATATACCCTAGATATACGTATAGAAATCTTGAGGAAATGGAATGAGAATTCAAATATAGCTATCTTTTGTGAATATACTTATATTGTTTTATATATTTAAGTCCTTAAAAAGTGATTAAATACATTATATATACGATACATGTATAAGCATTATAGGTTATAAGCATATATATCAAAGAATGTTACGTATAGTTATCGTTTTGAAAACTTAAGTTAGTAGTTTCAAAATATACTTAAAACTCATTGTCATTAGTACACAATGAGATGTTAAACCATCCTTAGATCATGTTAAATATATATAAAAACATATATATATACACAAACGTATAATTATCGTATATTATATAGTTCGTGATATCATCGGTTAAATTGGACGGTCAAACGTTGTGTAAAACTCTTTTCAAAAACACAAGTCTCAACAATTTGGATTGCTTATCATGTTGGTAAGGTTTAATTTATGTAAATATTAATCTCATAAGTATAAAACGATTGGAAAAATCCGGGTCGTTACAGTTATAGTCCCACTTTTAAAATCTAATATTTTGGGATGAGAATACATGCAGTTTTATAAATGTTTTACGAAATAGACACAAGTAATTGAAACTACATTATATGGGTGAATGATCGAAGCCGAATATGCCCCTTTTGCTTGGTAGCCTAAGAATTAGTAAACCGATCTACTAATTGACGCGAATCCTAAAGATAGATCTATTGGGCCTAACGAACCCCATCCAAAGTACCGGATGCTTTAGTACTTCGAATTCATTTTTATCATGTCGGAAGGATTTCCCGGAATGATAGGGGATATTCTTATATGCATCTTGTTAATGTCGGTTACCAGGTGTTCACCATATGAATGAATTTTATCTCTATATATGGGATGTATATTGAAATATGAAATCTTGTGGTCAATTATTATGATTTGATAATATATAGGTTAAACCTATAACTCACCAACATTTTTTGTTGACGTTTTAAGCATGTTTATTCTCAGGTGATTATTAAAAGCTTTCGCTATTGCATACTAAAATAAGGACAAGATTTGGAGTCCATGCTTGTATGATATTATGTAAAAACTGCATTCAAGAAACTTATTTTTGATGTAATATATTCTTATTGTAAACCATTATGTAATGGTCGAGTGTAAACGGTATATTTTAGATTATCATTATTTGATAATCTACGTAATGCTTTTTAAACCTTTATCGATAAAATAAAGGTTATGGTTGTTTTAAAAATGAATGCAGTCTTTGAAAAACGTCTCATATAGAGGTCAAAACCTCACGACGAAATCAATTAATATGGAACGTTTATAATCAATATGAACGGGACATTTCAGCTTTGACCTTAGAACACGTCAAACATTCTCCTACATATTTAGCAATATCGGCTTTCATACCCGGCCACCAAAAGTGTTTCTTGAGATCTTTATACATCTTCCCCGCTCCGGGATGTATTGAATATCTGGTTTTATGTGCTTCTTTAAGTACCATTTCTCTCACATCTCCAATCCTTGGTACCCAAATTCTATCAGCCCTATATCGGGTTTCGTGGTCCCGAATATTAAGATGTTTCTCTGATCCTTTGGGTATCTCATTCTTCAACTTTCCTTCTTTTACAGCCCCCTATTGTGCCTCCTTTATTTGAGTAGTAAGGTTAGTACGAATAATTATATTCATAGCCTTTACCCGTATAGGTTCTCTGTCCTTTCTACTCAAAGCGTCGGCTACCACATTCGCCTTCCCTGGGTGGTATCGAATCTCAAAATCATAATCATTCAACAGTTTAATCCACCTGCGTTATCTCATATTCAGTTGCTTCTGATTAAATATATGTTGAAGACTTTTGTGGTCGGTATATATAATATTTTTGACCCCATATAAATAATGCCTCCAAGTCTTTAATGCAAAAACAATAGCACCCAATTCCAAGTCATGAGTCGTATAATTTTGCTCGTGAATCTTCAATTGTCTAGACGCATAAGCAATAACCTTCGTTCGTTGCATTAATACACAACCGAGACCTTGCTTTGATGCGTCACAATAAATCATAAAATCATCATTCCCTTCAGGCAATGGCAATATAGGTGCCGTAGTTAGCTTTTTCTTCAATAACTGAAACGCCTTCTCTTGTTCATCCTTCCATTCAAATTTCTTCCCTTTATGCGTTAGTGCAGTTTCTGCTATTTTGGAGAAATCTTGGATGAATCTTCTGTAGTAACCAACCAATCCTAAAAAGTGACGTATATGCTTCGGACTTTTTGGGATTTCCCACTTTTCAACGGTTTCGATCTTTGCCGGGTCCACCTGGATACCTTCTTTGTTCACTATGTGACCGAGGAATTGAAATTCTTCCAACCAAAATGCACACTTTGAAAACTTAGCGTACAGTTTTTCTTTCCTCAATACTTCTAGCACTTTCCTCAAATGTTCTTCGTGCTCTTGATCATTCTTTGAGTAAATAAGTATGTCATCGATGAAAACAATGACAAACTTGTCAAGATATGGCCCTCACACACTGTTCATAAGGTCCATGAACACAGCTGGTGCGTTAGTCAATCCAAACGGCATAACCATAAACTCGTAATGACCATAAGGTGTCCTAAAAGAAGTTTTTGAAATATCATCCTCCTTTACTCGCATTTGATGATATCCAGAACGTAAATCGATTTTTGAATAAACCGAAGAGCCTTGTAGTTGATCAAATAAGTCGTCAATTCTTGGCAGTGGATAACGGTTTTTGATGGTAAGTTTATTCAACTCTTTGTAGTCAATACACAACCTAAATGTACCATCCTTCTTCTTGACAAACAAAATAGGTGCTCTCCATGGTGATGTGCTTGGTCGAATGAAACCACGTTCTAATAGTTCTTGTAGTAGGCTTCTTTCATCTCGCTGGGTGCGAGTTTGTAAGGAGCACGAACTATTGGTGCAACTCCTGGTACAAGATCTATTTGAAATTCAACAGATCGATGTGGAGGTAGTCCAGGTAATTCTTTCAGAAATACATCGGGAAATTCTTTTGCGACGGAAACATCATTGATGCTCTTTTCTTCAGTTTGTACTTTTTCGACGTGTGCTAGAACAGCATAGCAACCTTTTCTTATTAGTTTTTGTGCCTTCAAATTACTAATAAGATGTAGCTTCGTGTTGCCCATTTCTCCGTGCATCATTAAGGGTTCTCCTTCTTCTCGTACAATGCGAGTTGCATTTTTGTAACATACGATCTCTGCTTTCATCTCCTTCAGCCAGTCCATGCCAACTATTACATCAAAACTCCCTAACTCTACTGGTATCAAATCAATCTTAAATATTTCGCTACCCAGTTTAATTTCTCGATTCCAGCATATATAATCTGCCGAAATTAATTTACCGTTTGCTAATTCGAGTAAAAATTTATTATCCAACGGCGTCAATGGACAACTTAATTTAGTACAAAAATCTCAACTCATATAGCTTCTATCCGCACCCGAATCAAATAAAATGTAAGCAGATTTATTGTCAATAAGAAACGTACCCGTAACAAGCTCCGGGTCTTCCTGTGCCTCTGCCGCATTAATATTGAAAACTCATCCGCAGCCTTGTCCATTCGTGTTCTCCTGGTTCGGGCAATTTCTAATAATGTGGCCCGTTTTTTCACATTTATAACAAACTACATTGGCATAACTTGCTCTAACACTACTTGCTCTGCCATTACTCGTTCCGACACCATTTGTTCCTTTCGTTCTATTTACCCCTGGTCCGTAGACCTCACACTTCACCACGCTATGACCATTTCTTTTACACTTGTTGCAAAATTTGGTGCAGAACCCCGAGTGATACTTTTCATACCTTTGGCATAGCTGCTTCTGATTGTTGTTGTTGTTGCGGTTGTTATTATTGTTGGGATGATTGTTGTAGTTGATGTTGTTGTTGTTGTGTCGTTTGTTGTAGTTGCGACTGATGTTGCGATTGTTGGGATAGTTGTTGTATTAGTGACTCTTATCACCGTTTTCCTCCCACTTTTTTTTGACTAGCTTCACGTTGGCCTCTTCGGCCGCCTGTTCTTTAATTCTTCCCTCAATCTGGTTTACTAGTTTGTGAGCCATTCTACATGCCTTTTGTATGGAGGCAGGTTCGTGTGAACTTATATCTTCTTGGATTCTCTCCGGTAACCCTTTCACAAACGCATCGATCTTCTCTTCCTCATCTTCGAATGCTCTCGGACACAATAGGCACAATTCTGTGAATCGTCTTTCGTACGAAGTAATATCGAATCCCTGTGTTCGTAACCCTCTAAGTTCTGACTTGAGCATATTGACCTCGGTTCTGGGATGGTACTTCTCGTTCATCAAGTGCTTGAATGCTGACCACGGTAGCGCGTAAGCAGCATCTTGTCCCACTTGCTCTAGATAGGTATTCCACCATGTTAACGCAATACCTGTGAAGGTATGCGTAGCGTACTTCACTTTGTCTCCTTCAGCACACTTACTTATGGCAAACACCGATTCAACTTTCTCGGTCCACCGTTTCAATCCGATTGGTCCTTCGGTCCCATCAAATTCTGAAGGTTTGCAGGCAGTGAATTCCTTGTAGGAGCATCCTACAAGTTTTTTTGCGCTGTTAGCTGTATTGCTAGATTCAGAGTTATTATTGGTATGTAGCGCGGCCTGTACTGCGGCTATGTTTGAAGCAAGAAAGGCACGAAATTCCTCTTCGCTCATATTCAAGGTGTGTCGAGTAGTCAGTGCCATTTCCTTTAAAATAGTCAAATGAAACAAGTTAATCATACAAAATATTAAGAGTAGTCAATAGTATCTCGTAGCATAATATGAACTCATTTATAAAAGCTTTTTCTTCATATTAGCGTTTTATAGATTTAAATTCGGGTACTACCTAACCGTTAAGTTCATACTTAGTAGCTAATATACAATTCAACTACTACAATTCCATATGAAAAACTGATTATAATAATATATCACATACAAATATTCTTCAAACATACAACTTCGCTATATTACATATAACATGAAATATAGTACACTATGATACATTACATTTTTGAAGATAAATCTAGTTAATACGCAAGTTGTTCAGCAAAGGAAATAAAGACACGTAATTCATAAGTCCAGAAACAAGTCATGCATTCTGGTTTTACTAAGACGACTTCCCATCCTTGGTCTTGTGGAAAATAACCGTTATGACCATTAGCTAGGCAGCTTGTTATAATGTCGTCAAAAGGACGAGGGTTTCGTAATGTCCAACAGTCCCGTAATAATCTAAAAACCTTGTTTCTCACCCCAACTACTGAATTCGTCACTTGTGGAAATGTTTTATTTAAAAGCTGCAATCTGATGTTTTTTTCTCACTTTGGTAAGAAGCGAACATCACTAACCCGTAAGCATAACATGCTTCTTTATGTTGCATGTTAGAAGCTCTTTCTAATTTACGAAATCCTATGTTGGGATATGTTGAGTCAAAATAGGTTCTTCACCCGTAGCGTAAAATTGCATTTGGGTTCCCCGCATTTAATGCTTTAAAGAAAACACGGCATAACTTAAAGTCTCCCCAATGTGATATACCCCACCTATCAAAGGAAAGCCTTTTATAAACTAAGCCATTTCTGGAAAGTCTTTCAAATGTTTGACAAGTTAATTTCGCCATAACTAAATGTGCTGATGAATTCTGACCGACTCTAGACAAGATTTCCTCAATCATATCCTCTGGTAGGTCTTCTAAAATATTCGGTTGTCTACCCTTAACGTCCATTTTGTTTTTATACTGTAAAATAGACAAGGATTAGATTCGTAATAACAAACAATACAAGCAATTTTTACATAGAACATAAAAGTACAAGCACACTACAATACATTTATTACACAACATGCTCACACCCCTCTAATCTGAATCACTGGTTTCTTCTTCTTCGGACTTGGTTCTTTTTCCTAATCTTCTAGGGATATATGATGTTCCTCTAATACGATTCGTCGTTTTCCACATTGGTTTAGAAAAACCTGGTGGTTTAGAGGTTCCCGGGTTATTGTCACGATATTGAAAATACGGGTGTTGACGGTACATATTGTAGTGACCCGAACTTTTCCATGTTTATATATATTAATTGAGATTGATATTTACATGATTAAATGTTTCCAACATGTTAAGCAATCAAACTTGTTAAGACTTGATTAATTGAAATATGTTTCATATAGACAATTGACCACCCAAGTTGACCGGTGATTCACGAACGTTAAAACTTGTAATAACTATATGATGACATATATATGGATATATATATAGTTAACATGATACTATGATAAGTAAACATATCATTAAGTATATTAACAATGAACTACATATGTAAAAACAAGACTACTAACTTAATGATTTTTAAACGAGACATATATGTAACGATTATCGTTGTAAAGACATTTAATGTATATATATCATATTAAGAGATATTCATACATGATAATATCATGATAATATAATAATTTAAAATCTCATTTGATATTATAAACATTGGGTTAACAACATTTAACAAGATCGTTAACCTAAAGGTTTCAAAACAACACTTACATGTAACGACTAACGATGACTTAACGACTCAGTTAAAATGTATATACATGTAGTGTTTTAATATGTATTTATACACTTTTGAAAGACTTCAATACACTTATCAAAATACTTCTACTTAACAAAAATGCTTACAATTACATCCTCGTTCAGTTTCATCAACAATTCTACTCGTATGCACCTGTATTCGTACTCGTACAATACACAGCTTTTAGATGTATGTACTATTGGTATATACACTCCAATGATCAGCTCTTAGCAGCCCATGTGAGTCACCTAACACATGTGGGAACCATCATTTGGCAACTAGCATGAAATATCTCATAAAATTACAAAAATATGAGTAATCATTCATGACTTATTTACATGAAAACAAAATTACATATCCTTTATATCTAATCCATACACCAACGACCAAAAATACCTACAAACACTTTCATTCTTCAATTTTCTTCATCTAATTGATCTCTCTCAAGTTCTATCTTCAAGTTCTAAGTGTTCTTCATAAATTCCAAAAGTTCTAGTTTCATAAAATCAAGAATACTTTCAAGTTTGCTAGCTCACTTCCAATCTTGTAAGGTGATCATCCAACCTCAAGAAATCTTTGTTTCTTACAGTAGGTTATCATTCTAATACAAGGTAATAATCATATTCAAACTTTGGTTCAATTTCTATAACTATAACAATCTTATTTCAAGTGATGATCTTACTTGAACTTGTTTTCGTGTCATGATTCTGCTTCAAGAACTTCGAGCCATCCAAGGATCCATTGAAGCTAGATCCATTTTTCTCTTTTCCAGTAGGTTTATCCAAGGAACTTAAGGTAGTAATGATGTTCATAATATCATTCGATTCATACATATAAAGCTATCTTATTCGAAGGTTTAAACTTGTAATCACTAGAACATAGTTTAGTTAATTCTAAACTTGTTCGCAAACAAAAGTTAATCCTTCTAACTTGACTTTTAAAATCAACTAAACACATGTTCTATATCTATATGATATTCTAACTTAATGATTTAAAACCTGGAAACACGAAAAACACCGTAAAACCGGATTTACGCCGTCGTAGTAACACCGCGGGCTGTTTTGGGTTAGTTAATTAAAAACTATGATAAACTTTGATTTAAAAGTTGTTATTCTGAGAAAATGATTTTTATTATGAACATGAAACTATATCCAAAAATTATGGTTAAACTCAAAGTGGAAGTATGTTTTCTAAAATGGTCATCTAGACGTCGTTCTTTCGACTGAAATGACTACCTTTACAAAAACGACCTGTAACTTATTTTTCCGACTATAAACCTATACTTTTTCTGTTTAGATTCATAAAATAGAGTTCAATATGAAACCATAGCAATTTGATTCACTCAAAACGGATTTAAAATGAAGAAGTTATGGGTAAAACAAGATTGGATAATTTTTCTCATTTTAGCTACGTGAAAATTGGTAACAAATCTATTCCAACCATAACTTAATCAACTTGTATTGTATATTATGTAATCTTGAGATTCCATAGACACGTATACAATGTTTCGACCTATCATGTCGACACATCTATATATATTTCGGAACAACCATAGACACTCTATATGTGAATGTTGGAGTTAGCTATACAGGGTTGAGGTTGATTCCAAAATATATATAGTTTGAGTTGTGATCAATACTGAGATACGTATACACTGGGTCGTGGATTGATTCAAGATAATATTTTTCGATTTATTTCTGTACATCTAACTGTGGACAACTAGTTGTAGGTTACTAACGAGGACAGCTGACTTAATAAACTTAAAACATCAAAATATATTAAAAGTGTTGTAAATATATTTTGAACATACTTTGATATATATGTATATATTGTTATAGGTTCGTGAATCAACCAGTGGCCAAGTCTTACTTCCGGACGAAGTAAAAATCTGTGAAAGTGAGTTATAGTCCCACTTTTAAAATCTAATATTTTTGGGATGAGAATACATGCAGGTTTTATAAATGATTTATAAAATAGACACAAGTACGTGAAACTACATTCTATGGTTGAATTATTGAAATCGAATATGCCCCTTTTTATTAAGTATGGTAATCTAAGAATTAGGGAACAGACACCCTAATTGACGCGAATCCTAAAGATAGATCTATTGGGCCTAACAAACCCCATCCAAAGTACTGGATGCTTTAGTACTTCGAAATTTATATCATATCCGAAGGGTGTCCCGGAATGATTTGGATATTTTATATATGCATCTTGTTAATGTCGGTTACCAGGTGTTCACCATATGAATGATTTTTATCTCTATGTATGGGATGTGTATTGAAATATGAAATCTTGTGGTCTATTATTATGATTTGATATATATAGGTTAAACCTATAACTCACCAACATTTTTATTGACGTTTTAAGCATGTTTATTCTCAGGTGATTATTAAGAGCTTCCGCTGTTGCATACTTAAATAAGGACGAGATTTGGAGTCCATGCTTGTATGATATTGTGTAAAAACTGCATTCAAGAAACTTATTTTGTTGTAACATATTTGTATTGTAAACCATTATGTAATGGTCGTGTGTAAACAGGATATTTTAGATTATCATTATTTGATAATCTACGTAAAGCCTTTTAAAACCTTTATCTATGAGATAAAGGTTATGGTTTGTTTTAAAAATGAATGCAGTCTTTGAAAAACGTCTCATATAGAGGTCAAAACCTCGCAACGAAATCAATTAATATGGAACGTTTTTAATCAATAAGAACGGGACATTTCAGTTGGTATCCGAGCGTTGGTCTTAGAGAACCAGAATTTTGCATTAGTGTGTCTTATCGAGTTTGTTAGGATGCATTAGTGAGTCTGGACTTCGACCATGTTTACTTGAAAAATGATTGCTTAACAAATTTTGTTGGAAACTATATATTTTTAACATGTGAATATTATGTGATATATTAATCTCTTAACGCGTTTGATATTATGTGATAGATGTCTACCTCTAGAACAAGTCCCATTGACTCACCTAATAATAATGAAGAGTCAAATGTAAATTGGAATGATTCGTGGACTGATTCACAAGTTCCCGAAGAGGAACCGGAAGAAGAGTCGGAACCGGAAGAAGAATCGGAATCGGAAGAAGAATCGGAACCGGGTGAAGAAATAGAACCGGTGGGGGAAATAATAAAACAGTTAAGTAAAAGAAAATCCTCAACCAACCGACCAAGGTTAATTATGGTCAATGGTGTTTCCGCCAAGGAAGCAAAATATTGGGAGGATTACCAATTCTCCGATGAATCGGATTTCGACGAGAATTCCGATGATGTTATAGAAATTACCCCAACTGAATTTAAAAAGGCAAAAGAAAATAATAAGGGAAAGGGCATAAAAATAGAGAAATCTAATTCCAACCCCGATGAACTTTATATGTATCGTCAACCCCCGAAGTCATTAAGTTGTAACAATGACCCGGGAACCTCTAAACCACCAGGTTTTTCTAAACCGTTGTGGAAAACGACAGTTAGTATTAGGGGAACATCATATATCCCTAGAAACTTGGCAAAACGAACCAAAACCGAAGAAGAAGAAATGAGCGAGTCGGAATAAGCTAGTTGTATTCGTGTGGTGTAATATATGTAATATAGTGTTCTTATGCTTTATGATATATGTAAAAATTGCTTGTATTAATAAGTATTTTTTTTTATGAATCTAACTCTTGTCTATTTTACAGTATAAAAACACAAAATGGATAGACAACCCAATATTTTAAGAGACCTACCCGGAGACATGATTGATGAAATCTTGTCTAGAGTCGGTCAGAATTCTTCTGCACAACTATTTAAGGCGAGATCAGTTTGTAAGACATTCGAAGAACGTTCCAAGAATGCCTTGGTTTATAAAAGGCTTTCGTTCGGAAGATGGGGGATATCACATTGGGAAATCCATAAGTTACGATGTGTTTACTTTGACGCATATATTGCGGGGAACCCAAATGCTATTTTACGCAATGGGTTAAGAAATTATTTTGACTCAATATATCCGAATATTGGACTTCGTGATTTAGAAAAAGCGGCTAACATGCAACATAAAGAAGCATGTTATGCTTACGGATTAGTAATGTTCGCTTCTCACCAAAGTGAGAACAAGAACATCGGGCTACAACTATTAAACAAAACGTTCCCACAAGTGACGGAGTCGGTAATTGGGGTAAGAAATGAGGTTTTTAGATTGTTACGAGACTGTTGGACATTACGTAACCCTCGTCCCTTTGATGACGTTACAACACGCTGTCTTATCAACGGCCATAACGGTTATGTTCCACAAGACCAAGGATGGGAAGTAATCCTAGTAAAACCAGAATGCATGACTTGTTTCTGGATGTATGAATTACGTGTCTTTATTGCCTTTGCTGAACGACTTGTGTACTAGCTAGAATTATATTCACAACCCTCTTGTATCAAATTTATTGTGTGCTATATTTCATGCTATATGTAAAATAAGCGATATTGTAAGTTTGTAAAATATTGTGTAAAAGTTTGAACGCGAAATATTATTATAATCAGTTTTTCATATAGAATTGTAGTAGTTGAATTGTATATTAGCTACTAAGTATGAACTTAACGGGTAGGTACTACCTGAATTTAAACTTATAAAACGCTAATATGAAGAAAAAGCTTTTATAAATGAGTTCATATTATGCTACGAAATACTATTAACTACTCTTAATATTCTGTATGATTAACTTGTTCCATTGGACTATTTTGAAGGAAATGGCACCGACTACTCGACACACCGTGAATATGAATGAAGAGGAATTCCGTACTTTTCTAGCTTCAAACATAGCCGCAGTACAGGCTGCGCTACATACCAACAATAACCTTGGATCTAGCAGTACAGGAAATCGTGTAGGATGCACCTACAAAGAATTCACTGCCTGCAAACCTTTGGAATTTGATGGAACCGAAGGACCGATCGGATTGAAACGGTGGACCGAGAAGGTCGAATCGGTGTTTGCCATAAGTAAGTGTACTGAAGAGGACAAAGTGAAGTAAGCTACGCATACCTTCACAGGTTCTGCGTTAACATGGTGGAATACCTATCTAGAGCAAGTGGGACAAGACGATGCGTACGCACTACCGTGGTCAGCATTCAAGCACTTGATGAATGAGAAGTATCGTCCCAGAACCGAGGTCAATAAGCTCAAGACAGAACTTAGAGGGTTACGAACCCAAGGATTTGATATTACCACGTACGAAAGATGATTCACAGAATTGTGCCTATTGTGTCCGGGAGAATTCGAAGATGAGGAAGAGAAGATCGACGCATTTGTGAAAGGATTACCGGAAAGAATCCAAGAAGATATAAGTTCACACGAGCCCGCCTCTATACAACAAGCATGTAGAATGGCTCACAAACTAGTGAACCAGATTGAAGAAAGAATTAAAGAACAGACTGCTGAAGCGGCCAATGTGAAGCAAGTCAAAAGAAAGTAAGAATCACCAATACAACAACAACAGCAATTACAACAATAATCGCAACAATTATCCCAACAATCGCAACATCAATCGCAACTACAACAAATGGCCCAACAACAACAACAACAACAACAACAATAGCAACTACAACAATCATCCCAACAACAATAATAACCGCAACAACAACAACAATCAGAAGCAGCTATGCCAAAGGTGTGAAAAGTATCACTCGGGGTTCTGCACCAAATTTTGCAACAAGTGTAAAAGAAATGGTCATAGCGCGGCGAAGTGTGAGGTCTACGGACCAGGGGTTAATAGAACGAAAGGAACAAATGGTGTCGGAATGAGTAATGGCAGAGCAAGTAGTGTCGGAGCAAGTTATGCCAATGTAGTTTGTTATAAATGTGGAAAACCGGGCCACATTATTAGAAATTGCCCGAACCAGGAGAACACGAATGGACAAGGCCGCGGAAGTATTTTCAATATTAATGCGGCAGAGGCACAGGAAGACCCGGAGCTTGTTACGGGTACGTTTCTTATTGACAATAAATCTGCTTACGTTTTATTTGATTCGGGTGCGGATAGAAGCTATATGAGTAGAGATTTTTGTGCTAAATTAAGTTGTCCATTGACGCCTTTGGATAGTAAATTTTTACTCGAATTAGCAAATGGTAAATTAATTTCAGCAGATAATATATGTCGGAATCGAGAAATTAAACTGGTTAGCGAAACATTTAAGATTGATTTGATACCAGTAGAGTTAGGGAGTTTTGATGTGATAATCGGTATGGACTGGTTGAAAGAAGTGAAAGCAGAGATCGTCTGTTACAAAAATGCAATTCGCATTATACGAGAAAAAGGAAAACCCTTAATGGTGTACGGAGAAAAGGGCAACACGAAGCTACATCTTATTAGTAATTTGAAGGCACAAAAACTAATAAGAAAAGGTTGCTATGCTGTTCTAGCACACGTCGAGAAAGTACAAACTGAAGAAAAGAGCATCAATGATGTTCCCGTCGCAAAAGAATTTCCTGATGTATTTCCGAAAGAATTACCGGGATTACCCCCACATCGATCCGTTGAATTTCAAATAGATCTTGTACCAGGAGCTGCACCAATAGCTCGTGCTCCTTACAGACTCGCACCCAGCGAGATGAAAGAACTACAAAGCCAATTACAAGAACTTTTAGAGCGTGGTTTCATTCGACCAAGCACATCACCGTGGGGAGCTCCTGTTTTGTTTGTCAAGAAGAAAGATGGTACATTCAGGTTGTGTATCGACTACCGAGAGTTGAACAAACTTACCATCAAGAACCGCTACCCACTACCGAGAATCGATGACATATTTGATCAACTACAAGGCTCGTCTGTTTATTCAAAGATTGACTTACGTTCCGGGTATCATCAAATGCGGGTGAAAGAAGATGATATTCCAAAGACTGCTTTCAGAACACGTTACGGTCATTACGAGTTTATGGTCATGCCGTTTGGTTTAACTAATGCACCAGCTGTGTTCATGGACCTTATGAACCGAGTGTGTGGACCATACCTTGACAAGTTTGTCATTGTTTTCATTGATGACATACTTATTTACTCAAAGAATGACCAAGAACACGGTGAACATTTGAGAAAGGTGTTAGAAGTATTGAGGAAGGAAGAATTGTACGCTAAGTTTTCAAAGTGTGCATTTTGGTTGGAAGAAGTTCAATTCCTCGGTCACATAGTGAACAAAGAAGGTATTAAGGTGGATCCGGCAAAGATAGAAACTGTTGAAAAGTGGGAAACCCCGAAAACTCCGAAACACATACGCCAGTTTTTAGGACTAGCTGGTTACTACAGAAGGTTCATCCAAGACTTTTCCAGAATAGCAAAACCCTTGACTGCATTAACGCATAAAGGGAAGAAATTTGAATGGAATGATGAACAAGAGAAAGCTTTTCAGTTATTGAAGAAAAAGCTAACTACGGCACCTATATTGTCATTGCCTGAAGGGAATGATGATTTTGTGATTTATTGTGACACATCAAAGCAAGGTCTCGGTTGTGTATTAATGCAACGAACGAAGGTGATTGCTTATGCGTCTAGCCAATTGAAGATTCACGAACAAAATTATACGACGCATGATTTGGAATTAGGCGCGGTTGTTTTTGCATTAAAGACTTGGAGGCACTACTTATATGGGGTCAAAAGTATTATATATACCGACCACAAAAGTCTTCAACACATATTTAATCAGAAGCAACTGAATATGAGGCAGCGTAGGTGGATTGAATTATTGAATGATTACGACTTTGAGATTCTTTACCACCCGGGGAAGGCAAATGTGGTAGCCGATGCCTTGAGCAGGAAGGATAGAGAACCCATTCGAGTAAAATCTATGAATATAATGATTCATAATAACATTACTACTCAAATAAAGGAGGCGCAACAAGGAGTTTTAAAAGAGGGAAATTTAAAGGATGAAATACCCAAAGGATCAGAGAAGCATCTTAATATTCGGGAAGACGGAACCCGGTATAGGGCTGAAAGGATTTGGGTACCAAAATTTGGAGATATGAGAGAAATGGTACTTAGAGAAGCTCATAAAACCAGATACTCAATACATCCTGGAACGGGGAAGATGTACAAGGATCTCAAGAAACATTTTTGGTGGCCGGGTATGAAAGCCGATGTTGCTAAATACGTAGGAGAATGTTTGACGTGTTCTAAGGTCAAAGCTGAGCATCAGAAACCATCAGGTCTACTTCAACAACCCGAAATCCCGGAATGGAAATGGGAAAACATTACCATGGATTTCATCACTAAATTGCCAAGCACTGCAAGTGGTTTTGATACTATTTGGGTAATAGTTGATCGTCTCACCAAATCAGCACACTTCCTGCCAATAAGAGAAGATGACAAGATGGAGAAGTTAGCACGACTGTATTTGAAGGAAGTCGTCTCCAGACATGGAATACCAATCTCTATTATCTCTGATAGGGATGGCAGATTTATTTCAAGATTCTGGCAGACATTACAGCAAGCATTAGGAACTCGTCTAGACATGAGTACTGCCTATCATCCACAAACTGATGGGCAGAGTGAAAGGATGATACAAACGCTTGAAGACATGCTACGAGCATGTGTTATTGATTTCGGAAACAGTTGGGATCGACATCTACCGTTAGCAGAATTTTCCTATAACAACAGCTACCATTCAAGCATTGAGATGGCGCCGTTTGAAGCACTTTATGGTAGAAAGTGCAGGTCTCCGATTTGTTGGAGTGAAGTGGGGGATAGACAGATTACGGGTCCGGAGATTATACAAGAAACTACCTAGAAGATCATCCAAATTCAACAACGGTTGAAAACCGCCCAAAGTCGACAAAAGAGCTACGCTGACATTAAAAGAAAAGATATAGAATTTGAAATTGGAGAGATGGTCATGCTTAAAGTTGCACCTTGGAAAGGCGTTGTTCGATTTGGTAAACGAGGGAAATTAAATCCAAGGTATATTGGACCATTCAAGATTATTGATCGTGTTGGACCAGTAGCTTACCGACTAGAGTTACCTCAACAACTAGCGGCTGTACATAACACTTTCCACGTCTCGAATTTGAAGAAATGTTTTGCTAAAGAAGATCTCACTATTCCGTTAGACGAAATCCAAATCAACGAAAAACTTCAATTCATCGAAGAACCCGTCGAAATAATGGATCGTGAGGTTAAAAGACTTAAGCAAAACAAGATACCAATTGTTAAGGTTCGATGGAATGCTCGTAGAGGACCCGAGTTCACCTGGGAGCGTGAAGATCAGATGAAGAAGAAATACCCGCATCTATTTCCAGAAGATTCGTCAACACCTTCAACAGCTTAAAATTTCGGGACGAAATTTATTTAACGGGTAGGTACTGTAGTGACCCGAACTTTTCCATGTTTATATATATTAATTGAGATTGATATTTACATGATTAAATGTTTCCAACATGTTAAGCAATCAAACTTGTTAAGACTTGATTAATTGAAATATGTTTCATATAGACAATTGACCACCCAAGTTGACCGGTGATTCACGAACGTTAAAACTTGTAAAAACTATATGATGACATATATATGGATATATATATAGTTAACATGATACTATGATAAGTAAACATATCATTAAGTATATTAACAATGAACTACATATGTAAAAACAAGACTACTAACTTAATGATTTTTAAACGAGACATATATGTAACGATTATCGTTGTAAAGACATTTAATGTATATATATCATATTAAGAGATATTCATACATGATAATATCATGATAATATAATAATTTAAAATCTCATTTGATATTATAAACATTGGGTTAACAACATTTAACAAGATCGTTAACCTAAAGGTTTCAAAACAACACTTACATGTAACGACTAACGATGACTTAACGACTCAGTTAAAATGTATATACATGTAGTGTTTTAATATGTATTTATACACTTTTGAAAGACTTCAATACACTTATCAAAATACTTCTACTTAACAAAAATGCTTACAATTACATCCTCGTTCAGTTTCATCAACAATTCTACTCGTATGCACCCGTATTCGTACTCGTACAATACACAGCTTTTAGATGTATGTACTATTGGTATATACACTCCAATGATCAGCTCTTAGCAGCCCATGTGAGTCACCTAACACATGTGGGAACCATCATTTGGCAACTAGCATGAAATATCTCATAAAATTACAAAAATATGAGTAATCATTCATGACTTATTTACATGAAAACAAAATTACATATCCTTTATATCTAATCCATACACCAACGACCAAAAACACCTACAAACACTTTCATTCTTCAATTTTCTTCATATAATTGATCTCTCTCAAGTTCTATCTTCAAGTTCTAAGTGTTCTTCATAAATTCCAAAAGTTCTAGTTTCATAAAATCAAGAATACTTTCAAGTTTGCTAGCTCACTTCCAATCTTGTAAGGTGATCATCCAACCTCAAGAAATCTTTGTTTCTTACAGTAGGTTATCATTCTAATACAAGGTAATAATCATATTCAAACTTTGGTTCAATTTCTATAACTATAACAATCTTATTTCAAGTGATGATCTTACTTGAACTTGTTTTCGTGTCATGATTCTGCTTCAAGAACTTCGAGCCATCCAAGGATCCATTGAAGCTAGATCCATTTTTCTCTTTTCCAGTAGGTTTATCCAATGAAATTAAGGTAGTAATGATGTTCATAACATCATTCGATTCATACATATAAAGCTATCTTATTCGAAGGTTTAAACTTGTAATCACTAGAACATAGTTTAGTTAATTCTAAACTTGTTCGCAAACAAAAGTTAATCCTTCTAACTTGACTTTTAAAATCAACTAAACACATGTTCTATATCTATATAATATGCTAACTTAATGATTTAAAACCTGGAAACACGAAAAACACCGTAAAACCGGATTTACGCCGTCGTAGTAACACCGCGGGCTGTTTTGGGTTAGTTAATTAAAAACTATGATAAACTTTGATTTAAAAGTTGTTATTCTGAGAAAATGATTTTTATTATGAACATGAAACTATATCCAAAAATTATGGTTAAACTCAAAGTGGAAGTATGTTTTCTAAAATGGTCATCTAGACGTCGTTCTTTCGACTGAAATGACTACCTTTACAAAAACGACCTGTAACTTATTTTTTCCGACTATAAACCTATAAATGTTCTGTTTAGATTCATAAAATAGAGTTCAATATGAAACCATAGCAATTTGATTCACTCAAAACGGATTTAAAATGAAGAAGTTATGGGTAAAACAAGATTGGATAATTTTTCTCATTTTAGCTACGTGAAAATTGGTAACAAATCTATTCCAACCATAACTTAATCAACTTGTATTGTATATTATGTAATCTTGAGATACCATAGACACGTATACAATGTTTCGACCTATCATGTCGACACATCTATATATATTTCGGAACAACCATAGACACTCTATATGTGAATGTTGGAGTTAGCTATACAGGGTTGAGGTTGATTCCAAAATATATATAGTTTGAGTTGTGATCAATACTGAGATACGTATACACTGGGTCGTGGATTGATTCAAGATAATATTTATCGATTTATTTCTGTACATCTAACTGTGGACAACTAGTTGTAGGTTACTAACGAGGACAGCTGACTTAATAAACTTAAAACATCAAAATATATTAAAAGTGTTGTAAATATATTTTGAACATACTTTGATATATATGTATATATTGTTATAGGTTCGTGAATCAACCAGTGGCCAAGTCTTACTTCCCGACGAAGTAAAAATCTGTGAAAGTGAGTTATAGTCCCACTTTTAAAATCTAATATTTTTGGGATGAGAATACATGCAGGTTTTATAAATGATTTATAAAATAGACACAAGTACATGAAACTACATTCTATGGTTGAATAATCGAAATCGAATATGCCCCTTTTTATTAAGTCTGGTAATCTAAGAATTAGGGAACAGACACCCTAATTGACGCGAATCCTAAAGATAGATCTATTGGGCCTAACAAACCCCATCCAAAGTACCAGATGCTTTAGTACTTCGAAATTTATATCATACCCGAAGGGTGTCCCGGAATGATTTGGATATTCTTATATATGCATCTTGTTAATGTCGGTTACCAGGTGTTCACCATATGAATGATTTTTATCTCTATGTATGGGATGTGTATTGAAATATGAAATCTTGTGGTCTATTATTATGATTTGATATATATAGGTTAAACCTATAACTCACCAACATTTTTGTTGACGTTTTAAGCATGTTTATTCTCAGGTGATTATTAAGAGCTTCCGCTATCGCATACTTAAATAAGGACGAGATTTGGAGTCCATGCTTGTATGATATTGTGTAAAAACTGCATTCAAGAAACTTATTTTGTTGTAACATATTTGTATTGTAAACCATTATGTAATGGTCGTGTGTAAACAGGATATTTTAGATTATCATTATTTGATAATCTACGTAAAGCTTTTTAAGACCTTTATCTATGAAATAAAGGTTATGGTTTGTTTTAAAAATGAATGCAGTCTTTGAAAAACGTCTCATATAGAGGTCAAAACCTCGCAACGAAATCAATTAATATGGAACGTTTTTAATCAATAAGAACGGGACATTTCACATATAAAGTTCATCGGGGTCGGAATCAGATTTCTCTATTTTTATGCCTTTTCCCTTATTATTTTCTTTTGTCTCATTAAATTGGGTCGGGGTAATTTCTATAACATCATCGGAATCCTCATCAGGATCTGATTCATTGGAAAATTGGTAATTTTTCCAATATTTTGCTTCCTTAGCGGAAACACCATTGACCATTATTAACTTTGGTCCATTGGTTGAGGATTTTCTTTTATTTGATCGGTTTTCTGTGGTTCCTACTATTCCCCCCTTCGGAACCTCTTCTTCTTCCGGTTCCTCTTCTTCCGGTTCCTCTTCTTCCGGTTCCGTTTCCTCTTCTTCCGGTTCTTCGGAAACTTGTGAATCTTGCCAATATATATTCGACTCTTCGTTATTATTAGGTGAGTGAATGGGATTTGAGCTAGAGGTAGACATCTATCACACAATATCAAACATGTTAAGAGATTAATATATCACATAATATTTACATGTTAATAATATATAGTTTCCAACAAAAATGTTAAGCAATCATTTTTAAATAAAAACACGGTCGAAGTCCAGACTCACTAATGCATCCTAACAAACTCGATAAGACAAACTAATGCAAATATTATGGTTCTCTAAGACCAACGCTCGGATACCAACTGAAATGTCCCGTTCATATTGATTATAAATGTTCCATATTAATTGATTTAATTGCGAGGTTTTGACCTCTATATGAGACGTTTTTCAAAGACTGCATTCTTTTTTAAAACAACCATAACCTTTATTTTATCAATAAAGGTTTTAAAAATATTACGTAGATTATCAAATAATGATAATCTAAAATATAATGTTTACACACGACCATTACATAATGGTTTACAATAGAAATATATTACATCGACATATGTTTCTTGAATGTAGTTTTTACACAATATCATACAATCATGGACTTCAAATCTTGTCCTAATTTTAGTATACAACAGCGGAAGCTCTTAGTATTCACCTGAGAATAAATATGCTTTAAACGTCAACAAAAATGTTGGTGAGTTATAGGTTTAACCTATATATATCAAATCGTAACAATAGACCACAAGATTTCATATTTCAATACACATCCCATACATAGAGATAAAAATCATTCATATGGTGAACACCTGGTAACCGACATTAACAAGATGCATATATAAGAATATCCCCATCATTCCGGGACACCCTTCGGATATGATATAAATTTCGAAGTACTAAAGCATCCGGTACTTTGGATGGGGTTTGTTAGGCCCAATAAATCTATCTTTAGGATTCGCGTCAATTAGGGTGTCTTTTCCCTAATTCTTAGATTACCAGACTTAATAAAAAGGGGCATATTCGATTTTGATAATTCAACAATAGAATGTAGTTTCACGTACTTGTGTCTATTTTGTAAATAATTTATAAAACCTGCATGCATTCTCATCCCAAAAATATTAGATTTTAAAAGTGGGACTATAACTCACTTTCACAGATATTTCCTTCCTCGAAAATAAGACTTGGCCACGGATCGATTCACGAACCTATACAAATATGTACATATATATCAAAGTATGATCAAAATATAATTACAACCATTTTTTATTATGTTTTAAAGATTTGAGTGTATTAAGTCAGCTATTCTCGTTAGTAACCTACAACTAGTTGTCCACAGTTAGATGTACAGAAAACAAATCGATATATATTATCTTGAATCAATCCATGACCCAGTGTATACACGTCTCAGGCTAGATCACAACTCAAAGTATATATATTTTTGGAATCAACCTCAACCTTGTATAGCTAACTTCAACATTACTGCATATAGAGTGTCTATGGTTGTTTCAAATAGTATATATACATGGGTCGATATGATAAGTCAAAACATTTGCATACGTGTCTATGGTATCCCAAGATTACATAATATATTAGAATACATGTATAATACAATATAAGTTAGCTAGGATATGATTTGTATAGATTTGTTAAACAGTTCCCGTAGCTAAAAAGATCAAAAATATCCAATCTTGTTTTACCCATAACTTCTTCATTTTAAATCCGTTTTGAGTGAATCAAATTGCTATGGTTTCATATTGAACTCTAATTTAAGAATCCAAATAGAAAAATTATAGGTTTATAGTCGGAAATTTAAGTTACATGTCAATTACTAAAGAGGTAGTCATTTCCGTCGAAAGAACGACATGTTGATGACCATTTTGAAAAACATACGAGTAGAAGTACATACATCTAAAAGCTGTGTATTGTACGAGTACGAATACGGGTGCATACGAGTAGAATTATTGATGAAACTGAACGAGGATGTAATTGTAAGCATTTTTGTTAAGTAAAAGTACTTTTATATGTGTCTTGAAGACTTTCAAAAGTGTAAGAATACATATCAAAAAACAACATGTATATACATTATAATGGAGTCGTTAAGTCTTCGTTAGTCGTTACATGTAAGTGTTGTTTTGAAACCTTTAAGTTAACGATCTCAATTAATGTTTTTAATCCAATGTTTATTATATCAAATGAGATGTTAAATTATTATATTATCATGATATTATGATGTATGAATATCTCTTAATATGATATATACATTAAAATATCGTTACAACGATAATCGTTACATATAAGTCTAGTTTCGTAATTCTTGAGTTAGTAGTCTTGTTTTTACATATGTAGTTCATTGTTAACACACTTAATGATATATTTAAATATCATTTTATCATGTTAAATATAGTGTATCAATATCTTAATATGATACATATGTATTTAGTAGACGTTATCATAACGATAATCGTTATATATATCATTTCGAGTTTCTTAACTTAGTAATCTCATTTCTTATGTATATCACACATTATTAATATACTTAGTGAGATAATTAATCATCATAATCTCATGTCAACCATATATATATGTCTATATATACCACAACATGTAGTTTATACAAATTTGTAACGTTCGTGAATCGCGGGTCAACTTGGGTGATCAATTGTCTATATGAAACTTATTTCATTTAATCAAGTCTTAACAAGTTTGATTGCTTAACACGTTGGAAACATTTAGTCATGTAAATATCAATATCAATTAATATATATAAACATGGAAAAATTCGGGTCACTACAGATGATGTGCTTGGTCGAATGAAACCACGCTCTAAGAGTTCTTGTAATTGGCTTTGGAGTTACTTCATTTTGCTGGGTGCAAGTCTGTATGGAGCACGAGCTATTGGTGCAGCTCCTGGTACGAGATCTATTTGAAATTCAACAGATCGGTGTGGAGGTAGTCTCGGTAATTCTTTCGGAAATACATCGGGAAATTCTTTTGCGACGGGAACATTATTGATGTTCTTTTCTTCGGGTTTGACTTCTTCGATGTGTGCTAGAATGGCATAGCAACCTTTTCTTATTAGTTTTTGTGCCTTCAAATTACTAATAAGATTTAGCTTCGCGTTGCTCTTTCCTCCGTACACCATTAAGGGTTTTCCTTTTTCTCTTACAATGCGAATCACATTTTTGTAACATACGATTTTCGCTCTCTCCTTTTTCAACCAGTCCATGCCGATTATCACATCAAAACTCCCTAACTCTACTGGTATTAAATCAATCTTAAACGTTTCGCTAACAAGTTTAATTTCTCGATTCTGACATATCTTATCTGCTGTAATTAATTTACCGTTTGCTAATTCGAGTAAAAATTTATTATCCAAAGGTGTCAATGGACAACTTATTTTAGCACAGAAATCCTTACTCATATAGCTTCTATCCGCACCCGAGTCAAATAAAACATAAGCAGATGTATTGTCAATAAGAAACGTACCCGTAACAAGCTCCGGGTCTTCCTGTGATTCAACCGCATTAATGTTGAAGACTCTTCCTCGGCCTTGCCCATTATTATCCCCCTGATTTGGACACACATTTTTGTAATGGTCCTTCTTCCCGCATCCGAAACAGGTAATGTCGGCATAACTTGTTCCGGCATTATTTGTTCCCTTAGCCATTGATCCGTAGATTTTTCACTTTGTCGCACCATGGCCCTTTCTTTTACACTTAGTACACGCTACCGTACAGAGCCCAGTCGGATGGTATCCTTCACACCTCTGACATGGTTTCTGCCTCTTGTTGTTATTGTTGGGATTGTTGTTGTTGCGGTTGTTATTGTTGTTGAAACGGTTGTTGTAGTTGTTGCTGGGGTGGTGGTGGTTGTTGCGTTTGTTATTGCGATAATTGGTGCGATTGTAGTTGTGATTGTTGTGTTGATTGTTAAAATTGTGACCCTTGTCACTGGTTTCTTCCCACTTTCTTTTGATTTGTTTCGTGTTTGCTTCTTCTACCGTCTGCTTTTTAACTCTGTCCTCAATCTGATTTATGAGTTTATGAGCCATTCGACTCGCCTTTTGTATGGAAGCGGGCTCTTGTGAACTTATATCTTCTTGGATCCTTTCTGGTAACCCTTTTACAAATGAGTCAATTTTCTCCTCTTCATCTTCGAACGCTCTTGAACACAATAAACACAACTCCGTGAATCGTCGTTCGTATGTGGTAATGTCAAAACCTTGTGTTCGTAATCCTTTAAGCTCAACTTTGAGCTTATTGACCTCGTTTCTGGGACGATACTGCTCAGTCATCAGATGTTTGAATGCTGACCACGGTAGTGCGAACGCAACATCTTGTCCCACTTGCTCTAGGTAGGTATTCCATCATGTTAACGCAGTACCTGTGAAGGTATGCTTAGCGTACTTTACTTTGTCTTCTTCAATACACTTACTTATGGCAAAAACCGATTCAACCTTTTCGGTCCACAGTTTCAATTCCATTGAACCCTTGGTTCCATCGAATTTCGAAGGTTTACAGGCAATGAATTCTTTGTAGGAGCATCCTACATAATTTCTTGTGGTGTTATTTGTATTACTAGATTCAGAGTTATTGTTGTTGTTTTGCATTGCAGCCTATACCGCGGCTATGTTTGCTCCAAGGAAAACACGGAAGTCTTCCTCGCTCATGTTCAAATTCTGACGAGTCGTCGGTGCCATTTCCTTCAAAAATAGCTCAAAAGAATTAAGTTAATCATATAGAATATTAAGTGTAGTCAATAGTATTTTGTAGCATAATATGAACTCATTTATAAAAGCTTTTTCTTCATATTAGCGTTTTATAGTTTTAATTCGGGTAGTACCTACCCGTTAAGTTCATGCTTAGTAGCTAATATATAATTCAACTACTACAATTCTATATGAAAAATTGATTATAATAATATTTCGCGTTCAAACTTTTATATAATATTTTATAAACTTATAATACCGCTATTATACATATAGTATAAAATACAGCACACAATAACTTTGATACAAAACAGTTGTAATCCTAGTTAATACGCAAGTCGTTCAGTAAAGGCAATAAAAACACGTAATTCATAAGTCCAGAAGCAAGTCATGCATTCTGGTTTTACTAAGACTACTTCCCATCCTTGGTCTTGTGGAACATAACCGTTGTGGCCGTTGACAAGACAGCATGTTGTAACGTCGTCAAAGGGACGAGGGTTTCGTAATGTCCAACAGCCCTGTAATAATCTCAAAACCATGTTTCTCACTCCAACTACTGAATCCGTCACTTGTGGGAAGGTTTTATATAAAAGTTGTAATCCGATGTTCTTTTTCTCACTTTGGTGAGAAGCGAACATCACTAACCCGTAAGCATAACATGCTTCTTTATGTTGCATGTTAAAAGCTCTTTCTAACTCACGAAGTCCTATGTTGGGATATGTTGAGTCAAAATAGTTTCTTAACCCGTAGTGTAAAATTGCATTTGGGTTCCCCGTATTTAACGCTTTAAAGAAAACACGGCGTAACTTATGGTGTCCCCACTGTGATATACCCCATCTTTCAAATGAAAGCCTTTTATAAACTAAGGCATGCCTGGATCGTTCTTCAAATGTTCTAAAAACTAATTTTGCCATAAATAATTGTGCCGACGAATTCTGACCGACTTTAGACAAGATTTCATCAATCATGTCCCCGGGTAGGTCTTCTAAAAGTTTTGGTTGTCTATCCTTAACGTCCTTTGTGTTTTTATACTGTAAAATAGATGAGAATTAGATTCGTAAAAGATAATTATCAAATAATACAAGAAATTTTCACATACAACAAGAAAAGTACAAGCACACTTATTTTACATATTTTACACCTCATGATTACAACTCTTTATTCCGACTCACTAGTTTCTTTCTCTTCGGACCTATTTCTTTTTGCTAATTTTATAGGAATATATGATGTTCCTCTAATACAAGCTGTTGTTTTCACAAATGGTTTAGAAAAACCTGGTGGCTTAGAGGTTCCCGTGTTATTGTTACAACTTAAGAAATACGGGTGTTGACGATACATATAAAGTTCATCAGAGTTGGAATCAGGTTTCTCTATTTTGATGCCCTTTCCCTTATTATTTTCCTTTGCCTTTTCAAATTGGGTCGAGGTAATTTCTATAACATCATCGGAATCCTCATCGGGATCCGATTCATTGAAAAATTGGTAATCTTCCCAATATTTTTCTTCCTCGGCGAAAACACCATTGACCATTTTTAACTTTGGTCCATTGTTTGAGGATTTTCTTTTATTTATCTGTTTTTCTATGGTTCCTAATATTTCCTCTCCGGAACCTCTTCTTCCGGTTCCTCCTCTTTCGGTTCTTCCTCTTCCGGTTCCTCCTCTTCCGGTTCCTCTTCGGGAATTTGTGAATCTTCCCAAACTATATTCGACTCTTCATTATTATTAGGTGAGTCGATGGGATTTTTACTAGAGGTAGACATCTTACACACAATATCAAATACGTTAAGAGATTAATATATCACATAATATTTACATGTTAACAATATATAGTTTCCAACAAAAATGTTAAGCAATCGTTTTTCAAGTAAACACGGTCGAAGTCCATACTCACTAATGCATCCTAATGAACTCGATAAGACACACTAATGCAAATTTCTGGTTCTCTAAGACCAATGCTCGGATAACAACTGAAATGTCCCGTTCATATAGATTATAAACGTTCCATATTAATTGATTTCGTCGCGAGGTTTTGACCTCTATATGAGACGTTTTTCAAAGACTGCATTCATTTTTCAAACAACCATAACTTCTATTTTATCGATAAAGGTTTTTACGTAGATTATCAAATAATGATAATCTAAAATATATCATTTACACACGACCATTACATAATGGTTTACAGTAAAAATATATTACATCGAAATAAGTTTCTTGAATGCAGTTTTTACACAATATCATACAAGCATGGACTCCAAATCCTGTCCTTAATTTAGTATGCAACAGCGGAAGCTCTTAATAATCACCTGAGAATAAACATGCTTAAAACGTCATCAAAAATGTTGGTGAGTTATAGGTTTAACCTATATATTATCAAATCATAATAATAGACCACAAGATTTTATTTTTATAACATATCTCATATCAGGCATTTCGCAAACTGCATATAGATAAAAATCATTCATATGTTGAATATCTGGTAACCGACGTTAACTTAATGCATAGAATATCCCCAAAACAGAACCTCTCGTCTGTATAATAATCTCGAAGTACTAAACCATCCATAACCTGAATGGGGGTTGTTAAGCCCAATAGATCTATCTTTAGGATTCACGTCAATTAGGGGCCATTTCCCTAATTCTTAGGTTACCAGACTTGATGGGCGATATTCGGTTTAATAATCCAACCATAGAATGTAGTTTTGCATACTTGTGTCTATTTTGTAAAACATTTATAAAGCTGCATGTATTCTCATTCCAAAAAAATATTAGATTGTAAAAGTGGGACTATAACTCACTTTCACAGATTTTTACTTTGCCGGAAATAAGACTTGGCCATTGGTCGATTCACGAACATATAACAAATATGTACAGATATATCAAAGTATGTTCAAAATATATTTACAACATTTTTAATACATTTTAATTATTTGAGTTTGTTAAGTCAGCAGTCCTCGTTAATAACCTACAACTAGTTATCCACAGTTAGATGTACAGAAATAAAGCAATATATATTATCTCAAATCAATCCACGATCCAGTCTCTACAAGTCTCAGACTCGATCACAACTCAGAGTATATATATTATTTTGGAATCAACCTCAACCATGTATAGCTAACTCAAACATTACTGCATATAGAGTGTCCATGGTTGTTCTGAAATATATATAGATGGGTCAATATGATATGTCAAAATATTGTATACGTGTCTATGGTATCCCTAGATTTCATAATACAATATAAATTAGTTAGGATATGTTTAGTCTAGATTTGTTACAAAATTTTCGTAGCTAAAACTAGCAAATTTATCCAATTTTGTTTTACCCGTCATTTCTTCGTTTCAAATCTGTTTTGAGTGATTCAAGTTGCTATGGTTTCATATTGAACTTAAGTTTATGAATCTAAAGAGAAAAAGTATAAGTTTATCGTCGGAAATACAGGTTACAAGTCATTTTTTAAAGAGGTAGTCATTTCCGTCGAAAGAACGACATCTAGATGACCATTTTGAAAAACATACTTTCACTTTGAGTTTAACCATGATTTTTGGATATAGTTTCATGTTCATAAGAAAAATCATTTTCCCAGAAGAACAACTTTTAAATCAAAGTTTATCATAGTTT
The DNA here is from genome assembly GCF_046630445.1 of Rutidosis leptorrhynchoides. Lineage (NCBI taxonomy): Eukaryota > Viridiplantae > Streptophyta > Magnoliopsida > Asterales > Asteraceae > Rutidosis > Rutidosis leptorrhynchoides. Next base: position 334,162,588 of record NC_092336.1, on the reverse strand, counting down.
TTAATTATCAAACCCAAAACAGCCTGCGGTGTTACTACAACGGCGTATGTCCGGTTTTACGGTGTTTTTCATGTTTCCAGGTTTTAAATCATTAAGTTAGCATATCATATAGATATAGATCATGTGTTTAGTTAATTTTAAAAGTCAAGTTAGAAGGATTAACTTTATTTTCGAACAAGTTTAGAATTAACTAAACTATGTTCTAGTGATTACAAGTTTAAATCTTCGAATAAGATAATTATATATATATGAATCGAATGATGTTATGAAAATCATTACTACCTCAAGTTTAGTAGGTAAACCTACTGGAAGTAACAAAAATTTATCTAACTTCAAAGGATTCTTGGATGGATTGAAAGTTCTTGAAGTAGAATCATGACACGAAAACAAGTTCAAGTAAGATTTCCACTCGAAATAAGATAGTTATAGTTATAGAAATTGAATCAGAGTTTGAATATGAGTATTACCTTGTATTAGAAAGATATATTACTATAAATAAGAAAGATTTCTTGATCTTAGATGATTATTGGATTAGAAAGCTTGGAAGTAATCTTGAAAACTTGAAAGTGTTCTTGGTTTTATGAAACTAGAACTTATAGAATATATGAAGAACACTTAGAACTTAAAGATAGAACTTGAGAGAGATCAATTAGATGAAGAAAATTGAAGAATGAAAGTGTTTGTAGGTGTTTTTAGTTGTTGGTATATGGATTAGATATAAAGGATGTGTAAGTTTGTTTTCATGTAAATAATTCATGAATGATTTATAATATTTTTTGTAATTTTGTGAGATATTTCATGCTAGTTGCCAAATAATGGCTCCCATATGTTTAATGACTCACATGGGCTGTTAAGGAGCTGATCATTGAAGTGTATATACTAATAGTATATACATCTAGAAGCTGTGTATTGTACGAGTACGAATATGGGTGCATACGAGTAGAATTGTTGATGAAAATGAATGAGGATGTAATTGTAAGCATTTTTGTTAAGTAGAAGTACTTTGATATGTGTCTTGAAGTCTTTCAAAAGTGTACTAATACATCTAAATGCACTACATGTATATACATTTTTAACTGAATCGTTAAGTCATCGTTAGTCGTTACATGTAAGTGTTGTTTTGAAACCTTTAAGTTAACGATATTGTTAAATGTAATTAATTCATTGTTATTATACTTAAATGAGATGTTAAATTGTTATGTTAACATGATAACATGGTGTATGAATATATCTTAACATCATATATATATATGTTAAAATACTATTACAACGATAATCGTTACGTATATATATTGTTTCGAAATTCTTAAGTTAGTAGTCTTGTTTTACATATGTAGTTCATTGTTAATACACTCAATGATATACTTAATTATCATTTTATCATGTTAAATATAGTATATCAATATTTTATTACAATACATATGTATTTAGTAAGACGTTGTTATAACGATAATCGTTATGTATATCATTTCGAGCTTCATAATTCAATATTCTCATTTTTATGTATATCATACATTGTTAATATACTTAGTGAGATTCTTACATATCATAATCTCATGTTAACCATATATATGTCCATATATATATATATATATATATATATATATATATATATATATATATATATATATATATATATATATATATATATATATATATATATATATCATGTCATTTTTACAAGTTTTAACGTTCATGAATTGCCGGTCAACTTGGGTGGTCAATTGTCTACATGAAACTCATAACAAATAATCAAGTCTTAACAAGCTTGATTGCTTAACATGTTGGAAATATTTAATCATGTTAATATTAGATATCATTTAATATATATAATTATGGAAAAGTTCGGGTCACTACACATCGGTACCCACAGATTATACATACGTGTTCCACCATGAGAGAGCAATACCGGCGAAAGTGAGGGTGGAAAACTTGACCTTATCTTGGTCCCGACAATCGCTTATGCTAAAAACGGCTTCCGTTTGTTCAAACGATCGGGTGAGAGCAACCGGTCCCCCGGTTCCATCGAAAGTGGGAGGTTTGCACCCCATGAAGTTCTTGTAGGAGCACCCCTCGTTTGAATTATTGGCTCCACGGTTAGCGTTGTTGTTATTGTTGTTGGAGGAGTGACCGGCCATGGCCGCATCCACAGCGGTGGCTATCATTCATTGAAGAGCTTGTTTGAGAGTTTCGGGAGTAGTGTTGTGTTGACCTCGGTGAGCCATTGTTCTTTAAAAATGTAAGAATATCATTGATTAGTATTCTCAATAATACTAATCGTGATATGGAATAAAGATAGAAAGAAAATTTTTCCTTGACTCGCCCTAAATTCTTTATGTTATAATGTTGGAACGTCCATATGAGTCACCGTAATATAATCCCGGCAATTATATTACCCTAATTCATATGTGCATTCGACATTATCTCATAAGGTCAAGATGGCGTGTCAATCAAATTAAACAACGTGAGATTAAGATGAAATAAGAGTTAGATACGAATAGGAGAGTTCAAGTATAAATGCACAAGTAGTCAAGCAAGTCTTACTTCAAGTCTATATGCTGGTTGTAGTCTAGAATCACTAATGTATCCTATGACTCGGGGTTGATACCAATGAACTCAAAATCCCTACAACCAACGCTCTGATACCATCTGTAGTGACCCGATAAAATCGTCATTAACGGTGCAGTCTACTTAGGTACCGTTACGTGGTCATAAGTCTTTAAAACAACGTTTGACCAAAATATGCCGCATTCATTTTATATGTAAAGATGTTTCAAAGTTTACAAATTAGTTCAACGACTAATACGATACAACGTTTTTAAGTACAAATGAAACCTATGCGACACGATTTGATATAAAGTCGAAAGACGCTCCATGTATGCAAGTATACTCGACATCCAAGCAAGTATCAAAAATAGAGTGCGAAAGCATGTAACACATATCGTTCAAGGACCTGAGAAAAACATAGAAAATCTGTCAATGAAAACGTTGGTGAAATCATAGGTTTAGTAACTTAGTACGTAAGTAAGTAAGTAAGTTGAACCACAAGATTTATAACGTTGAAGTAATAGTAAAATCATTCTAAAAATTGTTATCACGAGCATCCAATTATCAAGGCTTAACTAACGTTACCCCATTACATAGTGTTAGAACCTACACTTTATTCTCGAAAATATATTTTATCCGAATAACGGTAGCGAACCGTCCGAATGAGGGTTTGTCAAATCCTTATGGCCATACAACATAAGTTCTCGCTTACACCCGGCAAGTGTAACTAATGATAGTCGAATTGAGGATTTTTGTTCTAACTCGTACGTAGAATGTTTGTTTTCGTACTTGTGTTCACCTTGTAAAATGAAACGTTCATGTTTTCTCATCCCAAATGTAAGTTCAAAAGAGTAAAAGTGGGATTATGATCTCACCTTGAGTGCACGGTTTAAAAGATACTTCACAAAGTAAACGTGTGCAAAGAACAATGCTAGTCTTGACCTAAACAAATAGGTTGTATCAATAACGGTAATCACGGTCGGTCAAAGTCGTTCAATTAGTCATATGGCTCGTGACGACTTGATTATATATAGCATGTGAATCACGTTGTCAAGTTTCATGCAAGGTATAAGTATAAAAGCATGTTAGAACGGTTGCATAAGTATTCGGTTAAGTTTGAATAAAAGTCAACTTTGGTCAAGTCAAAGTCAACGAAAAAGTCAACACATTCGGGTCGGGTCTCGGATAATTTTTCTGAGTTATATAATCATATATGAGCATGTTAGAACAAGTTACATGTTAATCGGAGGTGCGTAGCATAGTTAGAATTAAACGAAAAATGACCAAGTTGGACAGCTCCTGGTTGTTCATTTGGACGGCGTCCAAATGGTCTGGACGGCATCCAGAAATGAAAGCCTGGACTGCATCCAAGGTTTTGAACGGCATCCAAACACCTGGACAGTTGAGATTGCTGAAATTTCACAAGTCTCGAACCAAAACTCAAACAAACATAACATGTGAACCGAAAACACTTAAAACATGTATCTTATATCGTTGGAAAGGTATTTTGATGAGGAAGATAACTAAGCACATTTCATCAATTAATCCGACATTTACAACAACCAAAACTGCATTAAATGTTCATCATTTATACATCCAAGATCATAAATGCAATTTGATGATTTGGGAACTTACTACCTACATATAATACGTCGTTTTGTAGGTAATTACGCATACAATACACTAAACACTTACCATTAACATTTCATAGTATTCAATGCATCAAAGGTTCATATTAAAGTCTAACAAACCCTAACCAAAGTCACAAAATAAATAATCATGTTAGTGAAGTTTTCTTAATCAACCTACACATCAAAATGAAGCTAGTGATGCTAGTAACACATTTAATACATAAACTTTAACATTACAACAACATTTAATCATCCAAAACTCAAGATTAAGCACACACTTTTCAAGTTCAAGCTAGTTACACTAAAACAACAAGATCGAGCATACAACTCATATATTCATGTTAGACTTGAGCCATAGACACTTATTAATACACTTTTAAGTTTTAAAGATCAAGAACAGGAAAATTTATGTTTTTAGAAATTTACCCAAACGAGGATGAAGTTTGTTTTGTAGCAAGCTTCCTAGAAATGATTTAAATGATGATTTAGTGATGAAGATGAAAATGAGGTTTTGGTAGCTAGAGAGAAAAAAGGGGGTTGAAGATGAAATGAATGAGTGATGGAAGGTGGGGTTTGACTAGTTGACCTAGTCAACTAGTTAGGCTCCTTGGAAACTTTGGTCCCTCGGGTTTAAAGCGGGTGCGTGAATTAACCAAACAAATTATTTTAAAATGCTAGAGTAAACGAGAGATGTTATAATTAAATAACAAAAATATTAAGAACTCTATGTAGTGACCCGAACTTTTCCATGTTTATATATATTAAATGAAATTGATATTTACATGATTAATTGTTTCCAACATGTTAAGCACTCAAACTTGTTAAGACTTGATTAATTGAAATAGGTTTCATATAGACAATTGACCACCCAAGTTGATCGGTGATTCACGAACATTAAAACTTGTAAAAACTATATGATGTCATATATATGGATATATATATATATATAGTTAACATGATATTATGATAAGTAAAAATATCATTAAGTATATTAACAATGAACTACATATGTAAAAACAAGACTACTAACTTAATGATTTCGAAACGAGGCATATATGTAACGATTATCGTTGTAACGACATTTAATTGTATATATATCATATTAAGATATATTAATACAACATAATATCATGATAATGTAATAATTTAACATCTCTTTAGATATAATAAATAATGGGTTAACAACATGATGTCGTGCGAGGTGTATATAAAATAGCTTTATATTTTACAAGGAAATACTATTAAATACGATACAATTTTACACAAGATATTTATTTATATATAGAATGGATATACTTAAACCTTGCTACAACACTTATAGGCAGTGTACCTAATCGTACAGTAGTGTAGTTTTTAGTAAGTCCGGTTCGTTCCACAGGGAAAATCTTTAAACAAAGCTTAACGCTATATTAGTTTACTTTTAAAAATACAATATATATATATATATATATATATATATATATATATATATATATATATATATATATATATATATATATATATATATATATATATATATATATAAGTAATATTATTATTATAAAGGGGAGTTTTTACCGTTTAATGACCGGTTTTTCGATTTTAAAACTTTAGTTGCAGTTAAAACAAAATGTAAAATATTAAATAAATAAAAGACTTAATTTTAAGCGTAAAGTAAATAACGATAATGAAATTGCGAATAATAAAAGTGCGATAAAATAAACTTGCGATAATTAAAAAGTATGATAATTAAAAGTGCAATTAAATACAATAACAATAAATAAAAATGTGATAATTAGAAGTGCAATTAAATATAAAATAAAGGAAATTAAGTATGAAATAAAAGAATTATGCTTATTTAAACTTCCGTAATCATGATGTTTGACGTGTTGATTTTAGTTTTATGCCCATGGGTTAATTGTCCTTTGTCCTAGATTATTTAATATATGCGTCTGGTTTTTGTCCATAACAGTCCATCAGTCATAAATATAAAGTGCGAGTGTCCTCGTCAAATTATCCTTATACCCGAAGTTTAAATATTCCAACTAATTAACCCATGGTTTTTGTCCATAACAGTCCATCAGTTATAAATATAAACTGTAACAAGATTTTAATACTTTGTTTAATAATTACATCAGGATGTCGACTGAGTGTAACCCAAGGTTTTAATACTTTGTTATCAATTATGCCAAGGGTCCTTTTACATAATTTCACCCCTGTTTTAATAATTCTAGTGGCTATTAATCCATTCCCGTGTCCGGTTAAATGAACGATTATTCGTACATATAAATACCCCGCCCATCGTATCCGATCGAGTGTATATGGTTATTTATAGGTACGTCCAATTGTAAATCTTTATATTAAAATTAACAAACTATCATTTAGTTAAACAAATATAAAGCCCATTAATAGCCCATAGTCTAATTTCCACAAGTGTCGTTCTTTTGTCCAAACCCCAATTATGGTACAAAGTCCAATTACCCAATTTTAGTAATTAGCCCAACATCATGATTACTTCGTTTTAAATAAGCATAATGATAACTTAGCTACGAGACATTAAATTAAAAAGGTTGAACATAACTTACAATGATTAAAAGTAGCGTAGCGTTACACGGACATAATTTTGACTTACACCCTTACAACATTCGCTAACATACCCTTATTATTAGGATTTAAAATTAAAATTTAAATTTAAAATATAAATATAAATATAAATATTACGTATGGATATAGAGAGATTGATATATTGGATATATTTTTACGATCAGAATGTGCGAGCTTTATAGGCAGTTTCAACATTTGGGGCTCCGCGACTCGCGTAATTTTTGCACTGCAAACTCCGGAACTCGCGGAGTTTGCTTTTACAGCTCACACAAGTTTGGAGCCTTTCTTGCCGACGGTTTATAATATATTATATAATATATAAATAATTATAAGAATTATTTAAATATTATATTATATTTATGTGCATAGTTGACTTGTAATTTTTAGTCCGTTGCGTCGAGCGTTGAGAGCTGACTCTGGTCCCGGTTCCGGATTTTCGAACGTCCTTACGTACAATTTAATTTCTTGTACTTTGCGTTTTGAATCTTGTACTCTTGTAATTTCGAGACGTTTCTTATCAATAATAGGAACCTCTTTGATTGTATTTTGTACTTTTGAGCTTTTTGGGCGTTTGCGTCTTCAATTCGTCGAATCTGTCTTTTGTCTTCACCTTTTATTATTTAAACGAATATCACTTGTAAATAGAACAATTGCAACTAAAAGCTTGTCTTTCTTGAGGAATAATGCTATGAAATATATGTTCGTTTTTAGCATTATCAAATATTCCCACACTTGAGCGTTGCTTGTCCTCAAGCAATACAAAACTTGAAATTAAATCACACGAATCACTTCTTTATTCTTCACACTTTATACATCAGTGATTTTGATACGGCGGTATAAACAATGATAGTAACGATGTGATTTACAGTCCCACATGACTATAAAAATTTAGATCCATTAAGGAAATTGGATCTTTATGAAAACATTTGATCTTTTGAAAATTAAATCTAGTTTTTACCCTAGATAAGTTTTCCGGAATAACCCTTCACCGGTGTTTGTAAATTATTTTTGTGGGTTTGGTGGGTTTCATATTTGAAAATTTTTGCTCAAAACTTATGGTTTTGTGTCACCCACTTGCTAACCTTGTATTAGGAAAGCAACACGTCCAGTATACTTGTCCCGTATATTACCTTTTGATAAACTACCGTCCGGTTGTAAAGGAAAGCGTTGAACAAGCAACTGTTAAGGCAATGTCCCCTGACATGCTTTTAATTATGGTCTATAACGTGTCGGACGCAATTACTATCCTTGGTAGGAGCAATAGTAAAGCTCACCCTTATAATTTTCTGGTCTTGCACAAGGTCCTGTCTTTGACCATGCTATGCAACCACCGTTCTTACGGTTGACACCCTATTTAGTTCAGGCGACCTAATGAATTCCAGGTGAATTCCTAGGATTTTACGTTCAATGGTAATGAACGCATTGAAAATGGGTTTTCAGAAAACAAATCGGTTTGTAATTTTGATCAAAATATTTTCTCGTTCAAGCTCGAGTTTAGATATCATTGAATTCCATGAGTTTGTAATTCTCAATCTTTAAGGTCAATCTCTAGGATTGAGTAATATCAGTCTTAAAAGCTGATTTTTAATCTTTAAGGAGATTATCCTTTCTGGGGATCTGATTCATTAGTCTTATCCAGCTAATTTGCATGGTGCCCCCCATTGTACGAGATAAATCCTTCTCATGGTTAGGATAAATCTGACCACTTGGCCACCCTGTTTTATGCTGAGGTCCGTGGATTTCCTGCTGATTTTAGTGATGACTTTTCTAGATTTTTCGTCAACCTACAGTTGGTCTGGACGACAACTTCATGACCTAAATCAAGAAGCGCGTTTCTTTTTTGAAAGACTTTACTTCCTTTTAACGATGGAATTGATTCATCGTGTAGATCCATCTCTTCTTTTCTTTCATCGGGTAAAATAGTTTAGTTTAGTCCAAAGCAAAACTATTTTCAGTTATTTGTTACAGAAATATGTGACATATGTTTAAAATATCTTAGTAAATTTTCCCACACTTGGCTTTTATTTTCCTTTTTATTGTCTTCTATTCCATTTTAAATGAATTTTAACATTTTGATTTGTTTCTCAATTTATGTCCTTTCCGAGGTAACAATAATTTCGGTGTTAAAACCTAGTTTTATCATTCATAAATATGTATAAACATGATTTTGAGTTCATTTAATTGAAAATTTTGAAAAATTTTACTAGAATTGGATAGTCAGTATATAAGACTAGGGCTGTTCTTTATTATCAGAGAGCACTAGATTCTAATACAACTACTGCTTTACTAGTATTTTTAATGGTAACCAAGTGTATAAAGTAAAAATTTTAAAATCTGAAAGAATTTAACCCCTTCCCACACTTAAGATCTTGCAATGCCCTCATTTGCAAGAAATCAGTAACAATTTAAATTATTGAGGGTGATTAGCGTAGATATGATTAAATTTTACCAAAGTTTCCAAACATATTTGTGTTTGTGTTGAATGATAAATGGTGCACATCATTTGTTCATTCCGTCTTGTTGTTATTTCACATATATTTTGCATCTTGTCGTCAAAATTAGTTGCTTTTGCTGAACTTAATGCCAGTCTTTGAAAATGTGTTGTTTTACCCTGTTGTGTACATAAGATAAACTGCAAACATATATACATATTTTTGAAGTTTGGTATATTACCCCACATTCAAAAATTATTAAAATCTAATAATAAAAGTTAGAAAATTATAAAAACTATTACAATATTAACATAAGTATTAAATGTATCAACATTACAAATTATAAAATAAATAAAACTAAGTAGACTAGGGATGATACTGATACCAGTAGGGGTTTCATGCATAACCATATGTGTTATAAAATGCTTCGGCTGGGTTATACGTAGGATACGGTGGTTGGATCTCTATAGACCAGGGAGGGAATATGGGCGATGGAGTAGGAATATAGTTTCTACCTATATGTTGGCAATAAGATATGATTTGGTTTTGATGAACTTGCCAATCTTCAAATGCTCTATGTCTAGCATTTTCATACTCTTGTGAAGCTATAAACCTTTGCATTTCTGCCATTTCATTTCCCCCTCCTACATTACCTTGCTGTTGGTTTCTCTCAACCTGTGGATGTCTACCATGGTATTGTACTGCGGCGTTATTTCGCCTCTTCAAAACCTTCACACCATGGTATACATTTAAACCTATTGTATCGCGGGGTTCTGGTTCTTCGACTAATAATCCCCCCCGACTTATATCCACACCGAGATATTCAGCAATCAAAGTAATAAATATACCACCTCCTATTATGCTATGCGGTCTCATCCCCCTAACCATAGCTGATAAATAATAACCCACACAATAAGGTATACATACAGCGCTTTGTGGGTCTCGAATACACATATGGTAAAACAAATCCTGTTCATTTACTTTTTCCTTATTCTTACCTCTTTGTGTAATCGAATTAGCTAAAAACCTATGAATTACTCTTAATTCAGCTCTATCTATATCCAAATAAGAGTAATTTCCCCCTTTAAATTGGTGATGGCTAGTCATTTGACTCCATACACCATGCGTATCAAAATTTTTGTCTATCTTCCTACCATTTAGTATCAACCCTCTACAATCGGCAGATTCTAGCTCCTCAGGCGTATATATACGTAAAGCCTGAGCCATGTCTAGTAAAGACATGTGGCGCATCGAACCTTCTAATAAAAATCTAATAAAAGATCGATCGGTTAAACTAGCTACCCGATCATTTAATTCTATACTACACAACAATTCTTCACACCATACTTTATATACAGGTCTACGGATGTTGAATAACCGTACCCAATCATTAAAAGTAGAATTACCATACCTCTGTGCAAGTAATTCCCTTATTGGCCCGGCCAATTCTACAGCTTCTAATGGTCCCCATTCTATGACCCTAGGTACTTCAACAGCTTTAGAATGAAGAGTATGCAAACCCCTTTGGTATTTTGGATAATCTATCCAAAGTCTGTCAAATCTCAGGTTCGGGTGCAAATCTTCCAAGTGCATATCAGAAAATGTCATGACTGGATGAGGTATTTCTTGTTTATAGTAGTTATCCACCTCCTGTTGTTCCGCATTTTCAGCAGGAGCATTGCGAGCTTGGGATGAAGATTCACCCCTTTCAGTCTGCAAAACACATCAAACACAATTTTTGTGCATCCAAATATGCATTAGTGTCAGCAAAATCATCAATCAAAATAATTACAATGACATGATCAATTTATATCAAACTTAAGCTCATTTTCGTATTTTCATCAAATCTACACTTTTTCAAATAAGCATATACGAAAATGTTCGCCAAGTTCATAAGCATTCAACTCAAATAACATGTAAAAATAATCATTACTAGCAATTAAACAAGTTTCAAATGGCATTATCTCTCAAAAATCAAGTTCATGAATTTTAGACTTGAAAAAGTCCACTTTAATTCTCAAAATCATGTTTAGGCTCAAAGTTTGGATCATTTAACTATCTAAACATGTTACACTACTTAATTTAGCAACAATTCATGACAAAAATTGGCCATAACCTGTTTATATCAAAAAGCCCCAAATTTGCTCAAGAACACAAACCCTAGATTACTCAAAATTTGAATTTTAAGGCTTCTAATCATGTTAAATAGCATCAATCTAGGTTATACAAGCATAATACATAAATAATTTAAGCATAATTACACTAAAAAGCATCAAAATCAAATTGGGTATAAAATTGCTCAAGAACACTAATTTTCGGATTAAATGGTGTTTAGGTGTAAAAATTTACCATTTTTCTTGAGTAATTCCTTGATAGCATCCTTCTTAACATGATTTTAGTAAAAGATTTGATGATTAACGGTGAAAAATTGTGAATTTGGGAGTGTTTTCTCGGGTTTTTTGCAGTATTTTCGCAGTTTATTTTTGTGTTGTGGTGTGTGGACTGAGCTGATTACGTTTTTATTTTTTTCTGGGTTTTGGTCCCTCCACGAGTCGCGGTGTTTGACCCTTCAAACTCCGCGAGTCGCGGAGTTTGTATTTTTTTTTATATATCTTATACTAATTTAAAACAATTAAGTAATTAATTTTAAAATTTTGTTTCCCTTGTTATTTAGGACGGGGTCGTTTCGGATCGATGTCCTAGTCCGTCCTTCAACAAAATTTTAAAATTTATCTTTTTCAAGCGATTGTTTTAAAAGCTTAGATTTTTGGTTTTTTTATGTTTTTTGCATACTTTAATTCAATAAGATTAAAAATAATGATAATAAAAGTTCTCGTCCCTCCCTCGGGTAAAGCAATTTCGGTTCAATGACCTAGTCTTCAACTTACGACGAATTTTAAAAATCATATTTTTAACTTAGCGAAATAAAGTAAATTTTTGTTTTTAAATTCACACAACTTAAATATAAAATTCAAAATTAATATTAAAAATTCACACCAAACTTACAATTTAAAATGCATAAAAATAAAATTCATATTTTAAAAATTAAAAATTCACACCAAACTTAATTTAAAAATTCATATTATAAATTCACACCAAACTTATATTAATTTTTCAAATATTTACAATTTTAAATATATTGATTAATTTAAGATTTATATATTAATTTTAAAAACATGATAAAAATAAAATTAAAAATCTTTTTGGCTTTTATCCCACTTTAATCAATCAAATATTATCAAAAATATGCGCCCCTCTTTTCGGTAAAGTAATTTCGGTTCCAAGACCTAATTTAACTCATGACGAATTTTTGAAATATTTTGGGTTGATTGATTAAAGATATTTATACCTTAAGAATAAACGTTAAATTTCGTAGTGATGTAATAAATTTTTGTATGATATCAATAATTTCGGTCGCCAAACCTAATTTTATTCAATACCAATTTAATACTTTATAGCGAACAAATTAACGTTTATTATCAAAAGGTTAAAAATAAAAATAAAAATAAAAAACTGTACAGACTTACCTGTGAGATAGTATTCTTAGTCATATGTATTGGGATTTAACAAGTTTCATAATACTTAAAACCATTTAAGAATCATTCAAAGCGGAAGCATGTAATTACCAATTGAAACTTGTATATCTTTAACCATATAAAAGTTAAATCCCAAGAAAAGGATCAAGTTGAGAAATAAGCTTACAAACTACAAGCAAGAATAAGATGTTATACCTATTCCAAGCTAGTTGAAAGTGATGAAGATGATGATGTTGAATGGAGCTTCAAATGGATGAAACCTCAAGAGATTATACCCCAAACTTATAACCAACACCTTGTACTTTGGTTAGGATTTATTAACACTTGAAATGAGCTTCAAAATCAAATTATAGAAACCCTTTAGACCTTCCAAAAGGCCACGGCCAGGCTGCTGCAGAATGGACTCTTTGTGCAGTTTTTTTTTAAGTGTATTTGATGTATTTGCATGTCCTTGTGGTCTCCAACATCCCTTGGTACTTATGCCACATTAATATTGAAGTAACCACTCCCATGGCTAGTCAAAATGCATGCTTGGATGGACTCCAAGGCCACTTATATTTTTATAAGATGCTTTTATAAAACTAGACAATTTAATAGAACTAGTTTTATATAATACATTTTATAAACTTGTGCAAATATTTGTTATGTATACATTTTATATAAAACCATATTTATAAAATGTAATATAACATTATTAATTATTTAACCTATAAATAATTAAGTATAAATTATTCCATAATTTATATACACATCAAGTAACATGTCAGAAAACCATTTTTTTAAGGTTCAAGTGTCGCGTATTTGATCAACGAACCAATCGTTAAAATCAAATACCAATAAGGTGTCGGTAAGTTTGTTATTGGGTATGACCCGACTTGGATCATAACACGTCAGCCACGTTAATTTAATATGTCTCTCGGGCATACGAAATACCTTCAATCTCCCACTTGCACGAGAAACATAAGAAATTAATGCAAGTGATGGATACAGCCTAACACACCGTCCATCACCCCTAATATGTTATGACTTTGTGCCATTCAATAACATCATCCCTTTCGAGTTCCCATCTCGAACATGATTAGGTGAATCTTTCATTATTTCCTTTCGTCCTAGATGTCATGTTAAATCCAAGAGATACAGAGTGATCACTCTCTTATAGATTTAACTTTTCAGGCCTTAGACATCTGACTCTCAACGAATAAGAGGGACAAATTCCATCTTGACTACATACGTCCTAGATATACACTTTGTAATATACCTGAGTTCTCCCTTATGTACTACCATGTTTCAGAATAGCGAAGGAAAGAATCAAGGCATAATACTCGGTGAATATTAGGACCCAATATGTATCTCAGGTCAGAGGATACTATGATATTCGCCTTTACTCAAGATTACATGTGATCAACCACAAAGGCTCCATACAGTAAATCTTGAGAGCGGGTCTTCCAATATTTGTGTCCCACAAATATCTATGAACCTTGGTTGCAACCTTGCCCCACATTCAGTCCTTGAATGTATACCAATCCAAGTTCATAATAGTCTAAACCTCACACTTGTTCCCACAAATGTGATCAACTACGGAATTCAGAATAATAGTTTATTCATGGATAAAATATGCAAAATTGGAACATGACACATAAATAAATTAATACCATAATTATATTAATGAGTTTGAACTAATTCGTTCCGATACAATACATAAAATAGATCAATTCCAATCACTAGAATATCGAAGCCCTAATGCACAAACATGTCCCTCATGCTTTGGCCCATGTAAAAGCTTCGTGAGTGGATCCGCAACATTTTGATCTGTGTGAACTTTGTGAATACATATCTTTCCCTTTTCAACCTCATCCCTGATGTAGTTGAATCTCCGCTCAATGTGACGAGTCTTTTGATGAGCACGAGGTTCCTTGATTTGAGCAATCGCACCCTCGTTGTCACAAAAGATCTCAAGAGGGTCCTGAATGGAAGGGACCACTCCTAAGTCGTCGATGAATTTCTTCATCCATGCAGCTTCCTGAGCTGCCAGTGAGGCGGCAATGTACTCCGACTCTGTAGTGGATAACGCAACAACCTCCTGTTTCGAACTCTTCCAAGAGACTGCACCACCATTTAACATGAAGACATAACCGGATTGTGATCGAGAGTCATCTCGATCAGTTTGGAAACTCGCGTCCACGTAACCTTTTACAGCGAGTTCCTCCTCACCAGACCCATATATTAGAAACATATCCTTAGTCCTCCTAAGGTATTTCAATATGCTTTTAACAGCAATCCAATGACTATTTCCTGGGTTATTCTGGTATCTACTTGTCAAGCTTAGAGCGCATGACACATCCGGTCTAGTACATATCATTGCATACATGATAGACCCAATAGCAGATGCGTATGGGACTTTCTTCATTCTCTCTTGTTCATCTTTCGTGGCAGGACACTGAGATGAACTGAGAACGGTTCCTTTTTGAATAGGTACCAAACCTCTCTTAGAGTTTTCCATCTTGAACCTTTTCAAGATTTTATCAATGTATGTACTTTGACTTAAACCTATCAATCTCTTGGATCTATTCCTATAGATCCCTATCCCCAATATGTATTGTGCATCTCCTAGATCCTTAATGGAGAAGCAACTCTTTAGCCAAGTTTTGACTCCTTGCATTGTGGTAATATCATTCCCAAATAATAATATATCATCCACATATAGTACAAGGAACATGATAGTGCTCCCACTAGCTTTCTTATATACACAAGCTTCATCACCATTTTTAATGAAGCCAAATTTCTCAGCTTCCTCATTAAAACGATGATTCCACATTCTAGATGCTTGTTTCAATCCGTAGATTGACTTCTTTAACTTGCATACCCTTTTAGGATATTTTGGATCAACAAAACCTTCAGGCTGGACCATATAGACATCTTCCATAAGATATCCATTTAGGAAAGCGGTTTTGACATCCATTTGCCATATTTCATAGTCGTAGTGAGCAGCAATGACAAATAATATCCTAATAGACTTTAGCATTGCCACAGGCGAGAAAGTTTCATCATAATCAACCCCTTGAGTTTGAGTGAAACCTTTTGCAACAAGTCTAGCTTTATATGTATCCAAGTTTCCATGTATGTTGGTTTTCATTTTGAAAAGCCATTTGCAATCAACTAGCTTAGAGCTAGGAGGTTGCTCAACAAGTTCCCACACTTGGTTTTCATACATGGATTGCATCTCGGCGTTCATGGCTTCCTGCCATTTATCTTTATCAATCCTTGATAAAGCATCTTGGTAGTTTGTTGGTTCATCCAAATCAACCGTATAGCAACCATCTATGAGAAACCCATATCTCTCAGGAGGATTGCTAATCCTACCAGATCTACGAATGTCTTGTGTATTTTGATCATCCATTTGATCACTATCAACATTTTCATGTTGAGTGCTAGTGTCAACCAATTGTGTATCATCTACTTGATCTTGAACCTCTTCAAGATCTATCTTCCTTTCACTATTTCCTTCCATTAGGAACTTAGTTTCAAGGAATTCCGCCTTCCGAGCAACAAATACATTCTGCTCGGATGGATCATAGAAATAGTATCCCATATCATCCCTGGGATATCCTATGAAGATACACTTCGTGGATCGAGCATTCAACTTATTAGGGACGTAACGCTTAGGATAAGCTTCACATCCCCATACCTTTAAGTATGATAGAGATGGAGGTTTACCAAACCACATCTCGTGAGGAGTTCGTTCCACTTTCTTGGTTGGGGCCATATTTAAAATACGAGCCGCGGAGCTTAGACAATAACCCCAAAATGATAGAGGCAACGAGCTTCTTGCCATCATAGATCGAACCATATCCATTAGGGTTCGGTTCCTCCTTTCGGAAACTCCATTAAGTTGGGGTGTTCCGGGTGGAGTAAGTTGTGAGATAATCCCACAACTCCTAAGATGATCTTGGAAGGCATCGCTTAGGTATTCACCTCCTCTATCGGTACGAAGTACCTTAATTGTCCTATTGAGTTGATTTTGTACTTCGTTTTGATATTCTTTGAATGCTTCAAATGTTTCGTCCTTGTGTCTTAATAAGTAGACATATCCGAAACGACTAAAGTCATCAATGAAAGTAACAAAGTATCTTTCACCATTCCTAGTCATGGGTTTAAAGGGTCCACATACATCCGAATGTATTAATCCCAATAAATATTTAGCCCTTTCATAGGTCCCTTTGAAAGGTGCTTTAGTCATCTTGCCTTGTAAACAAGATTCACATACTTCGAACGAATCCATTTCATTTGATTTCAAAAGTCCATACTTTTGAAGTGTATGTATTCGGTTCTTGTTTATGTGACCAAGGCGACAATGCCATAAGTAGGAATCACTCAAATCCCTTTTGAGTTTCTTGGTGCTTGTATGGTACATTGAGCTACTAGATGATGTGTCATCATGAACCAATTCATAAATTCCATTTGAAGGTGAAGCCTTGAAATAGAATACATTATCTAAATAAATATGGATATCATCATTAACAAAATTAAGATTAAAACCACATTGTTTCAAACGGGAAATGGAAATAATGTTTCGACATAAATCGGGTGCATACAAAACATCTTCCAAAATAAGTTCCAAACCACTTGGAAGCTTTAACACAAAGTCTCCTTGAGCCTTCACTTGCACTTTGGCTCCATTACCCATGTATAGACTTGATGTTCCCGTTTGCTTGCTACTTCTTTTGAACCCCTGTAATGAATTGCAAATGTGAGTTCCACATCCAGTGTCTAATACCCATGTATTAGAAGAAGTAATACTAAGCTCTATATATACCATATATATATTACCTGAGGTTTGCCCTGCATCCCTCTTGTCCTTCAACTCCTTAAGATAAACCGGACAGTTTCGTTTCCAATGACCCATCTCACCGCAACCGAAACATGGGTCATCCTTGGGGTTTGCCTTCTCGGCTACCTTTTTCTTCTTAGCCTTGTTGATGGTTGGGGTAACCATCTTCCCCTTCCCTTTGCCTTGATGGGCGGGTCCTTTTCTCTTAGCCACCTTTGGCTTAGAGGTGTTACCTTTGGACCCACTTTGATCGATTGCAAACACGGGTAAAGCCCTTTTACCCATGCTAGTTTCCGCCATTCTAAGCATACCGTGAAGCTCACCTATGCTCTTATCCATCCCATTCATATTGTAATTAATTACAAATTGATCAAACCTTTTTGATAGGGAGTTAAGGATAAGATCGGTGGCTAACTCGTTGGAAATGTTTAGGTTAAGACGGTTAGCACGATCGATAAGGCTTTTCATCTTAAGTACATAAGATGAAACCGATTGGGTATCGTCCATACGACAAGCATGTAGCGCCCGAACGTCTCGAAATGCTCGACACGCGCTTGTTGGAGGAACATCTCCTTCAATTGCGTTATCATGTCGTATGCACTATGGTGCTCGAAATCCTTTTGGAGTTCGGGTATCATAGTCCCAAGCATTAAGCATGAGACTTGAAGGGAGTCGTGGCAATACTTATCGTAAGAGGCCATTGCCTCCACATCATTCTCATCCGGTTGATCGGGAATGGGGTCCTCAAGCACATACATTTTATCCTCTTGTTTGAGGACAATCCGAAGATTGTGGAACCAATCCATAAAGTTTGTATGGTTGAGTTTGTCTTTCTCTAAGAGAGACCTTAATGATAGGTGATTTAGGTTAAGTGGTGCGTTAGGAATGTTGTTGTTGTTATTGGCGGCCATCTACAAAATTAACAAAGTTCGTTTAAGTATCGATTTTAATTTAACATTCAGTACCCTTTAAATCAAATTGAATTATTAAATTCTAGAATCCAACGGTAAACCAAATTTCGGTTAGGTGACCTTTATCCCGTAATTTGATTTAGCTAGGTAGTCAATAAATGACAATTGCAATCCATTTGCAACTTCTAGAGTATGGGATCATGCAATCCTTTTGCATGGCATATTTATCCCATCAACGCCTATTTGTTCCTCATGCTTCGGTGACCCTAAGTTCATGATTCCCAAATCAAGTCGTCCTACTTGTATAGACTTGTAAATTTAACATACATGTGGTTAGGTGACCTTTATCCCACAAGCATGCGAAATTTACCTTAATCATATTAGTTTGCTCATAATGGTTAGGTGACCTTTATCCCATCATGAGTTCCCTAATACTTTTAAGTGTCACACAATAGGATGGCGTTTAACTTGTTTGCCTTGTTAATAAGGGATTTTAAGTTTTCATTAATTCTAGTTTGAGAAAACTTTTGCACCATACACTAACATGCATTTAGTGTATGGTTTATTTGAAAATCCATTTTCATGTTATTTAATAAAGCCAATTTGATATAAACCATTTTATATGTATGATCCTTATCATGATCTTAATAACCGTTTATTAATGTCCTTCTAGCCATTTCAATTTAACCATTTTAAATTGTCGTTTTGCATGTGATTAATAACGTCTAATTTAACCAATTAAATTTTAGTTTTGTTTGTTGTTAACTTGTGTGATTAACTTGTAGCATACAAACATACAATCCACAATCATACAAGAAATTAAAACAACCACGCATGCAAAACAAAGATGTTCACAATCTAGCCATTTTGGTAGGCATTTGTTTAGCCGAAACAAATGCCACCGGTTAAGGGGTTATAACACAAAGTTAGAGATTTCAAAATCTCCCACTCAATCTTGCATCCAAATGCTTCTTCTTGTGTTCTTCATCTTGCATCTTCATCTTTTACAAAAAATATATCCTAATACATTTTGTCTAAAAAATGAAAATACAACCTAATCTATTTTACATACCAAATATAAAATAAATTACATAACCAAATGAATATTATTACAACCAATTGAATAATTATTACATGCCTTTTAAATGAATAATGATACACACCAAATGAATCATAAATAAACCAAACATTCAACCAAACAAACACAAGGTCAAGGCTAAGATTGTGAACAACAACATACAACAAATATGACCAAAATGGAAGAGCCCAAAACCCATTTTGGGGCTCAAATATTTCGGCCAAAATGAAAAACCCACCCAAACCCAAAAAATTTTGCATTCTACTATCATGCATGTTCATAAAATGCAAAATATAGTGGGTTTAACATATCATCTCGAAGCATATTTCATCAACTTCGGCTCTAGATACCATTGTTAGGATTTAACAAGTTTCATAATACTTAAAACCATTTAAGAATCATTCAAAGCGGAAGCATGTAATTACCAATTGAAACTTGTATATCTTTAACCATATAAAAGTTAAATCCCAAGAAAAGGATCAAGTTGAGAAATAAGCTTACAAACTACAAGCAAGAATAAGATGTTATACCTATTCCAAGCTAGTTGAAAGTGATGAAGATGATGATGTTGAATGGAGCTTCAAATGGATGAAACCTCAAGAGATTATACCCCAAACTTATAACCAACACCTTGTACTTTGGTTAGGATTTATTAACACTTGAAATGAGCTTCAAAATCAAATTATAGAAACCCTTTAGACCTTCCAAAAGGCCACGGCCAGGCTGCTGCAGAATGGACTCTTTGTGCAGTTTTTTTTTGAAGTGTATTTGATGTATTTGCATGTCCTTGTGGTCTCCAACATCCCTTGGTACTTATGCCACATTAATATTGAAGTAACCACTCCCATGGCTAGTCAAAATGCATGCTTGGATGGACTCCAAGGCCACTTATATTTTTATAAGATGCTTTTATAAAACTAGACAATTTAATAGAACTAGTTTTATATAATACATTTTATAAACTTGTGCAAATATTTGTTATGTATACATTTTATATAAAACCATATTTATAAAATGTAATATAACATTATTAATTATTTAACCTATAAATAATTAAGTATAAATTATTCCATAATTTATATACACATCAAGTAACATGTCAGAAAACCATTTTTCTTAAGGTTCAAGTGTCGCGTATTTGATCAACGAACCAATCGTTAAAATCAAATACCAATAAGGTGTCGGTAAGTTTGTTATTGGGTATGACCCGACTTGGATCATAACACGTCAGCCACGTTAATTTAATATGTCTCTCGGGCATACAAAATACCTTCAATATGATCTATCCCATTCATAAGATAGTCGGTTTAATTGGTTTTCCAAGGCTACATAGGCGTAACCTCGAGCATTCAGTGTTTTTTCTTCTAAACATATGAACGATCCGTCTCTGCATAAAGTAACAAATTCGGTATTTGAATAGGTTTGATTATTTGAACATTTACCTCCATGTGACCATTTTCCGCATTTGTGACATCTTTCTAGGTGTCGTGCTCTTCTTTTCGCTGCGGATTTTGATTTTTCTTTACCAAATTTTAACTTATTATCTTCGCATCTGGATTCTTTTCTTACTCCGTCCAATCTTTCTCTGATTACTGATACTATTTCACTCGGAAGTGTGTCATTATTATGTTTAGTGATCAAAGCGTGTAGCATTAGACCATGGTTTAGTTCACAGGCAGTCTTCATTTCCTAAAAAAAATAAAAATTCAGAATGGGGGAAGAAGACTAGTTCTTTAGGGTCTGCTAGGGAAAGACCATTCGAGTTCCATTTTCGAGAACTACACAAAAACAGACAATCTAACTCTAACAGAAATACATATTATCCTTTAAAGACTTGATTCTCCCCACACTTAGTTAGCTGTGGTATCGAAATTGTGATTAACTTCGTTGTCAACTTCCATTAGACTATCTATGTAGTGTTTAACTCTGTGACCATTAACTTTAAATTCAATCCCATTTGAATTTATTAATTCTATCGTTTCGTATGGGAAAACTCTTTTGACTATGAATGGTCCAGACCATCTTGATTTCAATTTTCCAGGAAATAGCTTGAATCGTGAATTGAAAAGAAGAACTCTGTCTCCTTCTTTAAATTCTTTTAAACTTCTGATTCTTTTATCATGCCATTTCTTCGTTTTTTCCTTATAGATTAAAGAATTTTCATATGCTTCATGTCTTAATTCTTCTAATTCATTTAGTTGACTTAATCGTAGACGTTCAGCTTCATGTAAATCAAGATTACATGTCTTCAAAGCCCAAAATGCTTTGTGTTCAATTTCTACTGGAAGATGACATGCTTTTCCATAAATAAGTCTAAAAGGTGTGGTTCCAATTGGAGTTTTGTAGGCTGTTCTAAAAGCCCAGAGTGCATCCTCCAATTTAATGGACCATTCCTTCGGATTTGATCCTACGGTTTTCTCTAGAATACGTTTTAAAGCTCGGTTGGTATTTTTAACTTGTCCACTTGTTTGTGGATGATATACGGTGGAGATTTTATGAGTTACTCCATATCTTTTAAGAACTTTCTCAACTTGATTATTACAAAAATGAGTACCCCGATTACTTATTAAAGCTTTCGGTGTTCCAAACCTTGCAAAAAGACGTTTTAAAAAGTTGACTACAACTCGTGCATCGTTAGTTGGGAGAGCTTGTGCTTCCACCCATTTAGATACATAATCAATGGCTACGAGAATATAGAGATTATTATGAGATTTTGGAAATGGACCCATAAAGTTAATACCCCAAATGTCAAATACTTCACATACTTGTATAACATTTTGTGGCATTTCATCACGTTGACTTATTTTTCCGGCCCTTTGACATGCATCACAGGATTTGCAAAGAAGGTGTGCGTCTTTGTAAATTGTAGGCCAATAGAATCCAGCCTCATAAACTTTTCTTGCTGTTAATTGAGGCCCATAATGCCCTCCTGTTGGTCCTGTGTGACAATGGTTTAAAATTTTACTAGCTTCATCTCCGAATACACATCGGCGTATTATTCCATCGGGACAACTTTTAAACAGATGTGGATCTTCCCAGAAATAGTGTTTTATATCACTAAAGAATTTCTTTCGTTTTTGGTACGACAATCCTTTTTCAAGGAATCCACAAACTAAGTAATTTGCATAGTCTGCAAACCATGGAATTTCATTATAATCTATCTTCAATAGATATTCATCAGGAAAGTTGTCTTGTATGGCCGATTCATTTAGAACTTCTAATTCGGGATTTTCAAGACGAGAAAGATGATTAGCAGCGAGATTTTCTGCTCGTCTTTTATCTCGGATTTCAATATCGAATTCTTGTAAGAGTAAGATCCAGCGGATTAATTTTGGTTTAGCATCTTGTTTCGAAAATAGGTATCTAAGAGCAGAATGGTCGGTATAGACCACCATTTTTGCTAGAACGAGATATGAACGAAATTTGTCAAAAGCAAAGACAATAGCAAGGAGTTCTTTTTCAGTAGTTGTATAATTTGTTTGTGCTCCTTGTAACGTCTTACTAGCATAATATATAGGTTGAAATCGTTTTTCAATCCTTTGTCCTAAAACGGCTCCCATTGCAAAATCATTTGCATCGCACATTAATTCAAACGGTAGATTCCAATTTGGTGTTATCATGATCGGCGCATTAGTAAGTTTCTATTTAAGAATATTAAAAGATTTGATACATTCATCTGAAAAGATGAATGGAGCATCCTTTTCTAGGAGTTTATTCATAGGAGTGGCAATTTTAGAAAAATCTTTTATGAAACGTCGGTAAAAACCGGCATGCCCTAGAAAACTCCTAACTCCTCTAACATTGGTGGGATGTGGAAGTTTAGCAATTACATCTACTTTAGCTCTATCCACTTCAATTCCTTCCTTTGAGATTTTATGTCCAAGAACGATGCCTTCTTTAACCATGAAATGGCATTTCTCCCAATTAAGTACTAGATTTGATTGTTCGCATCTAATCAGCATTCATTCAAGATTAGCTAGACATGTTTCAAATGTATCACCGAAGACTGAAAAGTCATCCATGAAAACTTCCATGCATTCTTCTATCATGTCGTGAAAAATCGCCATCATGCATCTTTGAAAGGTTGCAGGGGCGTTGCAAAGTCCAAATGGCATGCGTTTGTAAGCAAAAGTACCATAAGGGCACGTGAATGTGGTTTTCTCTTGATCTTCGGGTGCTATTGGAATTTGAAAATATCCGGAAAATCCATCAAGAAAACAATAGTAACTATTTCCGGCTAATCTTTCCAACATTTGATCAATAAAAGGTAAGGGAAAGTGATCTTTTCTGGTGGCGTCATTTAATTTTCTATAATCAATACATACACGCCATCCTGTTACAGTCCTAGTAGGAATAAGCTCATTTTTTTCATTTGTAATGACAGTCATGCCACCCTTCTTTGGCACGCATTGAACTGGGCTTACCCATGGACTATTAGAGATTGGATAAATTAAACCTGCATCTAGTAGTTTAATAATTTCTTTCTTAACTACATCTTGCATATTCGGATTTAGTCTTCGTTGGCGTTGCACATACGTTTTATGACCTTCTTCCATAAGGATTTTATGTGTGCAATACGAAGGACTTATTCCTTTTATATCATGAATCTTCCATGCAATGGCTGGTTTATGAGCTTTCAACACAGAAATGAGTTGAGATTTCTCATTTTCAGTAAGAGAAGACGATATTATTATAGGTAATTCAGATTCACCATGTAAATAAGCGTATTCTAAATGGTTTGGAAGTGGCTTTAACTCTAATTTCGGTGGTTCTTCTATCGATGATTTATATCGATATCTGTCTTCTTCTTTTAGTATTTGAATTTCTTCTGTTGTTGGTTCATATCCATTAGCTATAAGTGTAGCTAACATTTCAGCTTCATCAATTTGTTCAGTTCCTTCTCCTAAAGAACAATCTCCTGTTCCTTGTAATTCTGGAAATTCTTCTAACAATTCTTCATGTGAGTCTATAGTTTGAATATAATAACATGTATCATCTGCAGATTGTGGTTGTTGCATCGCTCTATCAACTGAAAAGGTAACACTCTCGTCCTATATACTTAGGGTCAGTTTCTTACCGAACACGTCTATCATTGCTTTAGCCGTGTTTAAGAATGGTCTTCCTAATATGAGAGGAACTTGAGAATCTTCTTCCATGTCCAGAACAACAAAATCTACTGGAAATACTAAAGTACAAACTTTAACTAGCATGTTCTCTATTATCCCTCTAGGATATTTTATTGATCGATCGGCTAGCTGTATGCTTATTCTGGTTGGTTTCAATTCTCCAAGGTCTAGTTTAGCGTATAGTGAATACGACATTAGATTTATACTAGCACCTAAGTCTGCCAATGCTTCTATTGAACTAAGACTACCCAGAAAACATGGAATTGTGAAACTTCCTGGATCAGATAATTTTTCTGGTATCTTATTCAACAGCACTGCTGAACAATTAGCGTTCATGGTAACAGCCGAGAGTTCTTCCATTTTCTTTCTATTTGAGATTAGATCTTTCAAGAATTTAGCATATCTAAGCATTCCTGAAATCACATTAATGAAAGGAAGATTTACATTTATATGTTTAAACATATCCAAGAATTTGGATTGCTCGGCTTCAAGTTTCTCTTTCTTCATTTTACTCGAATAAGGAAGTGGTGGTTGGTATGGTTTAACATAAGGTTTAGCCTTAACTGTGTTATCTTCATTAACCTTTTCAACTACCGATTCTTTTTCCTTATCTTGATCAGGTTGTGGTTCTTGTGGAGTAGGAATAGCTTCATCAGAAGTTACAGGTATTTCAGGTGGTTTAAGTGTTGTACCACTTCTTGTGGTAATAGCTTTAGCTGTTTCATTCCGGGGATTAGCATTTGTATCACTAGGTAGACTTCCCGGTTTTCTTTCACCTATTAACCTTGCTAGGTTACTTACGTCTTGTTCCAAGTTTTGAATAGAAGCTTGTTGATTTCTAAATGCTTGAGCATTTTGTTCATTAGTTTGTTTTTGAGATGTGAAAAACTGCGTTTGAGTTTCAACTAGCTTCGTCATCATATCTTCTAAATTCGGCTTTTTATCATCGGGTTGTGGTGGTTTGTTTTGAAAATTAGGTCTTTGCAGATTGTAATTATTGTTGGACACTTGTTGATTGCTAGGACCTTGTTAGTTGTTGTATGGAATATTTCGATTATAATTCTGGTTTTGATTGTAGATCGGTCTTGGCGGTTGATAATTATTCTGATAATTATTTCAGGCCTTTGGTTTATGTATGAAATATTCTCTCTTTGTTACATTGTTAATTCAATACTAAGACAATCTTTTGTCAAATGTGGTCCTCCACACTGCTCACAACTAATTCGTATTGAGTGAATATCCTTAGTCATCTTTTCCTTTCGTCTCTCGACAGCATCTATCTTTGCGGAAATGGAATCTAAGTCATGGCTAGAATCGGCTCTAGCTGCTTTAGATGATCTAACAATATCTTTTTCTTGGTGCCACTCATGTGAGTGGGAAGCAGTGTTATCAATAATTTTGTAAGCATCAGTTTCGGTTTTCTTCATAATGGAACCACCAGTTGCTATATCTATGTCTTTCCTTGTGATGATGTCGCATCCTTGGTAGAATATTTGTACTATTTGACAGGTGTCTAAACCATGTTGCGGACATCCTCTTAATAACTTTCCAAATCTTTTCCACGCCTCATATAGAGTTTCATTTGGCTTCTGTGTGAACGTAACAATTTCTCCTTGAAGTCTTACGGCTTTAGATGCCGGAAAGAATTGTTTAAGAAATTTTTCAACTAAAACGTCCCATGTATCAATCGCCCCTTCAGGTAACGATTGCAACCAATCTTTGGCTTCTCCCTTTAAAGTCCAGGGAAATAACATGAGATATATTTGTTCATCTTCTACTTCTCGGATTTTAAATAGTGTGCAAATCCTATTAAAGGTACGAAGATGTTCATTTGGATCTTCCTTCGGCGCACCACTAAATTGGCATTGATTAGTCACCATGTGTAGAATTTGTCCTTTGATTTCATAATCTGGCGCATTAATGTCTGGATGAGTAATTGCGTGACCTTGGCCAGTGCGTTTAGCTCTCATTCGGTCTTCCATACTTAAAGGTTCCAGATTCTCCATAATTGAATTTGTTGAATCGGAATCACTAGAGGATTCTGATTTAATGGTTCGTTCCTCAACAATCTCTGTTTGAATGATTGGTGGTTCCGGAGGAAAGTTTAGTGGTTCAAAATCTATGAATCGTCCCTGAATATTCTCCGGATTCTCAATTGTGAGGTCGGGTTCAAAAAATGGATTATCGGAAATTTAAATTGGAGTACTTGGTTGACTGGATGACGATTCTAAAGAAAAATCAACGGCGGTAATATTTGATAAATGTCTTGATCTAGTTACAGGTGGTGAACGTACAAAAGGTGGTGAACGTCTTGCTCGGTGCATTCACTGAATATCCTATTAGTTTTTAAAAAGGAAAGAAAAATTATATAAGTTATCCAATTAAAAGACTTTTCTGATTTTGCCCACGTTTCGAAGAGCCAAAAGATGCAGAAGAGGGGCAGGATTCGTTTGGTCTCAATATAATTGAGGACTGTTTGGCTCCAATAACCCGGTCCACGTACAAATCCAACTATTACTACGAACCAAAAAATTTTGATGTCTATCAATTTAACCACTTAAAATAAATTTTCGTAATTTTAAGAAATTTAGATAAGAAGTAGAATAAAAATCTATGTCCTAAAACTAGAATGACGAGAAATAAGAAAGAAGAAGAGCGTGTCGGAAAAATATCGAAAAATAAAAATAAGAAAGAAAAAAAGTGACTTATAGAACTTAAAAACACTCGACTAACCCAACCTTATTACTATCAGTAACTTAAAATTATAATCGCAAATTGAGATTACTAATTGGAATGATAACTGATACATAGTTAAAAGGTGTCTAAAAATATTAAAGCTTACAAGTAAAACTATATCCCAAATGGCAATAACTTAAAAAGAAACTAAAACTTAAAAAGGCGTCGCAAAATTCTAAAGCACCTAAATCTTAGTCTAAAGAAAAAGCACTTAAGGAATTTTACGGCAAAGTCTAAAAATCTAGAGAAAAAAAAATAACTATGGCAAAAACTATATCTTAAAACTAAATACGAGCGAAAAATACAAATATTACACTAAAATATTTAAAAAGGGACAAAATATAAAAATATACAAAAAGTTGTAAAAAGTACAATTTTTATAAAAATATTATTTTTATATTATTTATTTTATAAAACTATTAATTTTATATTTTAATTAAACTAATTTAACTAAATATATAAATTAAATATAAAGAAACTTAAAACTAATTATAATAATAATAAGTAATTAGGGTTAATAATAATAATAATTAATAATTACCCCGTATTTAATGCCTGATTAGGGTTTCTGTCGGCGTGTCAGAGTGTCTCCGCGAGTCGCGGTATTCGAAGCTGCAAACTCCGCAAGTCGCGGGGTTTCAATTTTCAGATGACAGGTTGATTAAAATTCGACGCGTTTTTTTTTATATTCTGTTTTATATTTTCTGTTTAAATAAAAATATTTATATAATAAAAACTTATATTTAAAAACTAAAATAAAAATAGAACTACTTTATAATTTTAAAAATATCTTAAAAATAGATTTATATATATATTAATTTTTTTTTCTTTTTTTTTAAATAAAAATATTTAAATAAAACTTATATTTTTATAAAATAAAAATAAAGAAACTTTATAAAACTTAAATATTTAACAAAATCTTAAAAAATATATAAATTTTTGTTTTCTTTTTATATTTTCGAATAATTAAAAACGTATTTTTACAAAAGTGAATTTTAATAAAAGTAAACTAAAAATAAAAATCTTTTTTTTATTTAAAAAATTTAGCGTTACGCTTCCGGCTTTTAAGCTAGATTGTTTCCCGGCAGCGGCGCCAAAAATAACTTGATGTCGTGCGAGGTATATATAAAATAGCTTTATATTTTACAAGGAAATACTATTAAATACGATACAATTTTACACAAGATATTTATTTATTTATAGAATTGATATACTTAAACCTTGCTACAACACTTATAGGCAGTGTACCTAATCGTACAGTAGTGTAGTTTTTAGTAAGTCCGGTTCGTTCCACAGGGAAAATATTTAAACAAAGCTTAACGCTATATTAGTTTACTTTTAAAAATACAAATATATATATAAGTAATATTATTATTATTATAAAGGGGGGTTTTTACCGTTTAATGACCGGTTTGTCGATTTTAAAACTTTAGTTGCAGTTAAAACAAAATGTAAAATATTAAATAAATAAAAGACTTAATTTTAAGCGTAAAGTAAATAACGATAATGAAATTGCGAATAATAAAAGTGCGATAAAATAAACTTGCGATAATTAAAAAGTACGATAATTAAAAGTGCAATTAAATACAATAACAATAAATAAAAATGAGATAATTAGAAGTGCAATTAAATATAAAATAAAGGAAATTAAATATGAAATAAAAGAATTATGCTTATTTAAACTTCCGTAATCATGATGTTTGACGTGTTGATTTTAGTTTTATGCCCATGGGTTAATTGTCCTTTGTCCTGAATTATTAAATATGTCCGTCTGGTTTTGTCCATAACAGTCCATCAGTCATAAATATAAAGTGCGAGTGTCCTCGTCAAATTATCCTTATACCCGAAGTTTAAATATTCCAACTAATTGGGGACTTAAACTGTAACAAGATTTTAATACTTTGTTTAATAATTACACCAGGATGTCGACTGAGTGTAACCCAAGGTTTTAATACTTTGTTATCAATTATGCAAAGTGTCCTTGTACATAATTTCACCCCTGTTTTAATAATTCTAGTGGCTATTAATCCATTCCCGTGTCCGGTTAAATGAACGATTATTCGTACATATAAATACCCCGCCCATCGTATCCGATCGAGTGTATATGGTTATTTATAGGTACGTCCAATTGTAAATCTTTATATTAAAATTAACAAACTATCATTTAGTTAAACAAATATAAAGCCCATTAATAGCCCATAGTCTAATTTTCACAAGTGTCGTTCTTTTGTCCAAACCCCAATTATGGTACAAAGCCCAATTACCCAATTTTAGTAATTAGCCCAACATCATGATTACTTCGTTTTAAATAAGCATAATAATAACTTAGCTACGAGACATTAAATTAAAAAGGTTGAACATAACTTACAATGATTAAAAATAGGGTAGCGTTACACGGACAGAATTTCGAATTACACCCTTACAACATTCGCTAACATACCCTTATTATTAGGATTTAAAATTAAAATTTAAAATATAAATATAAATATAAATATTACGTATAGATATAGAGAGATTGATATATTGGATATATTTTTACGATCAGAATGCGCGAGCTTTATAGGCAGTTTCAACATTTGGGGCTCCGCGACTCGCGTAATTTTTGCACTGCAAACTCCGCAACTCGCGGAGTTTGCTTTTACAGCTCACACAAGTTTGGAGCCTTTCTTGCCGACGGTTTATAATATATTATATAATATATAAATAATTATAAGAATTATTTAAATATTATATTATATTTATGTGCATAGTTGACTTGTAATTTTTAGTCCGTTGCGTCGAGCGTTGAGAGTTGACTCTGGTCCCGGTTCCGGATTTTCGAACGTCCTTGCGTACAATTTAATATCTTGTAATTTGCGTTTTGAATCTTGTACTCTTGTAATTTCGAGACGTTTCTTATCAATAATTGGAACCTCTTTGATTGTATTTTGTACTTTTGAGCTTTTTGGGCGTTTGCGTCTTCAATTCGTCGAATCTGTCTTTTATCTTCACCTTTTATTATTTAAACGAATATCACTTGTAAATAGAACAATTGCAACTAAAAGCTTGTCTTTCTTGAGGAATAATGCTATGAAATATATGTTCATTTTTAGCATTATCACAACACTTAACAGGATCATTAACCTAAAGGCTTCAAAACAACATTTACATGTAACGACTAACGATGACTTAACGACTCAGTTAAAATGTATATACATGTAGTGTTTTAATATGTATTCATAAACTTTTGAAAGACTTCAAGACACTTATCAAAATACTTCTACTTAACAAAAATGCTTACAATTACATCCTCGTTCAGTTTCATCAACAATTCTACTCGTATGCTCCCGTATTCGTACTCGTACAATACACAGCTTTTAGATGTATGTACTATTGGTATATACACTCCAATGATCT
This sequence comes from Rutidosis leptorrhynchoides, assembly GCF_046630445.1. Lineage (NCBI taxonomy): Eukaryota > Viridiplantae > Streptophyta > Magnoliopsida > Asterales > Asteraceae > Rutidosis > Rutidosis leptorrhynchoides. The sequence continues at coordinate 334,131,784 of NC_092336.1, read as the reverse complement.
CCTCTTATTATCCCATGTGAGTCACCTAACACATGTGGGAACCATCATTTGGCAACTAGCATGAAATATCTCATAAAATTACAAAAATATTAATAATCATTCATGACTTATTTACATGTAAACAAAATTACACATCCTTTATATCTAATCCATATACCAACGACCAAAAACACCTACAAACACTTTCATTCTTCAATTTTATTCATCTAATTAATCTCTCTCAAGTTCTATCTTCAAGTTCTAAGTGTTCTTCATAAATTCTATAAGTTCTAGTTTCATAAAATCAAGAATACTTCCAAGTTTGCTAGCTTACTTCCAATCTTGTAAAGTGATCATCCAACCTCAAGAAATATTTCTTATTTACAGCAAGATATCTTTCTAATATAAGGTAATACTCATATTCAAACTTTTATTCAACTTCTATAACTATAACAATCTTATTTCGAGTGGAAATCTTACTTGAACTTGTTTTCGTGTCATGATTCTGCTTCAAGAACTTTCAAGCCATCCAAGGATCCTTTGAAGCTAGATCTATTTTTTCTCATTTCCAGTAGGTTTACCTACTAAAATTAAGGTAGTAATGATGTTCATAACATCATTCGATTCATACATATAAAACTATCTTATTCGAAGATTTAAACTTGTAATCACTAGAACATAGTTTAGTTAATTCTAAACTTGTTCACAAATAAAGTTAATCCTTCTAACTTGACTTTTAAAATCAACTAAACACATGTTCTATATCTATATGATATGCTAACTTAATGATTTAAAACTTGGAAACACAAAAAACACCGTAAAACCGGACATACGCCGTCATAGTAACACCGCGGGCTGTTTTAGGTTTGATAATTAAAAACTATGATAAACTTTGATTTAAAAGTTGTTCTTCTGGGAAAATGATTTTTATTATGAACATGAAACTATATCCAAAAATCATGGTTATACTCAAAGTGGAAGTATGTTTTCCAAAATGGTCATCTAGACGTCGTTCTTTCGACTTAAATGACTACCTTTACAAAAACGACTTTTAACCTGTATTTTTGACTATAAACTTATAATTTTTCTGTATATTCATAAACTTAAGTTCAATATGAAACCATAGCAATTGGATTCACTCAAAACGGATTTAAAACAAAGAAGTTATGGGTAAAACAAGATTGGATATTTTTGCTTGTTGTAGCTGCGTGAAAATTGGTAACAAATCTATATTAATCATATCCTAGCTAACTCATATTGTATTATACATGTATTCTAATATATTATGTAATCTTGGGATACCATAGACACATATGCAAAAGTTTTGACATATCATATCGACCCATGTATATATGTTATTTGGAACAACCATAGACACTATATATGCAGTAATGTTGGAGTTAGCTATACAGGGTTGAGGTTGATTCCTAATATATATATACTTTGAGTTGTGATCTAGCCTGAGACGTGTATACACTGGGTCATGGATTGATCCAAGATAATATATATCGATTTATTTCTGTACATCTAACTATGGACAACTAGTTGTAGGTTACTAACGAGGACAGCTGACTTAATAAACTTAAAACAGTAAAACGTATTAAAAATGTTATAAATATATTTTGAACATACTTTGATATATATGTACATATTTGTTATAGGTTCGTGAATTGACCAGTGGCCAAGTCTTACTTCCCGACGAAGTAAAAATCCGTGAAAGTGAGTTATAGTCCCACTTTTAAAATCTAATATTTTGGGATGAGAATACATGCAATTTTATAAATATTTTATGAAATAGAAACAAGTAAATGAAACTACTTTATATGGGTGAATGATCGAAGCCGAATATGCCCCTTTTTAGCTTGGTAGCCTAAGAATTCGGGAACAGACCCCCAAATTGACGCGAATCCTAAAGATAGATCTATCGGGCCCAACAAACCCCATTCTGGAATTTGGAATGCTTTAGTACTTCGATTTTATCATGTCCGATGGGTGTCCCGGAATGATGGGGATATTCTATATGCATCTTGTTAATGTCGGTTACCAGGTGTTCACCGTATGAATCATTTTTATCTCTATGTATGGGATGTATTGAAATATGAAATCTTGTGGTCTATTATTATGATTTGATAATATATAGCTTAAACCTATAACTCACCAACATTTTTGTTGACATTTTAAGCATGTTTATTCTCAGGTGATTATTAAGAGCTTCCGCTGTTGCATACTAAAATAAGGACAAGATTTGGAGTCCATGCTTGTATAATAATGTGTAAAAACTGCATTCAAGAAACTTATTTTTAATGTAATATATTCTTAATGTAAACCATTATGTAATGGTCGTGTGTAAACGGTATATTTTAGATTATCATTATTTAATAATCTATGTAATGTTTTTTTTTTAAACCTTTATCGATAAAATAAAGGTTATGGTTGTTTTAAAAATGAATGCAGTCTTTGAAAAACGTCTCGTATAGAGGTCAAAACCTCGAGACGAAATCAATTAATATGGAACGTTTATAATCAATATGAATGGGACATTTCACTCTAGCTAACGGAGGATATAAATCTAGATACGAAGGGTATTATATAAAATAAAAATACGGGCGTTAAAATAATTTAACGAAAAAATGCGGGATGTTACAGAGATTTTCTTCAGGAGGTGTAAAGAAGAGATCCTTTGAAATTTGATCTTGACTACATATAGCCATGGTTTCTTCCAGGTATTTGTTGACGAGTTCTTGAAAATAATCGGAGAGATTCACATCTTCTTCTCGAGGATGGTTCATGAGATTGTCAACATCGAATGTGATTTCTTCTCCTCCAACCCTTAATTTCAATGATTTCTCGTGCACAGTATTCAGGAATGGTCTGCCAAGAATGAGTGGAACCTTCGTGTCATCCTCAATATCCATAATGAAAAAATCAACGGGAAATGCGAACTTATCCACTCTGACTAGGACATCTTCGGTTATTCCTCAAGGAATCTTAACTGATCTGTCCGCGAGTTGGATAGTCATTCTGGTTGGCCTTAAGTCATTTAATCCTAGCTTTTTGAATAATGAATAGGGCATTGGGTTTAGACTGGCTCCTAAGTCTGCTAACGCATTGCTAATTTGGACATCTTGCAGGTAGCAAAGTATCGTAAATCTTCCTGTATCTCCTAACTTAGGGAGAATACCATGTTGTAACACTAATGAGCATTCTTCACTTAAAGGCAAGCTAACTATCTCTCTTAATCTCTCTTTGTTTGAAAGTAGTTCTTTAAAAAATTTAGCGCAATTTGGCATTTCTACTAAAGCATCTACTAGTCGTACATTCAAATGCAGATTTTTGATAATATCCCAATACTTAGCGAATTGTGCTTCTTGTTTTTCCTTCCTAAGCCTAACTGGGAAAGGTATGCGGGCACGCGAAATAATTTCCAGGGCCTTAGGAGAGATAGGTTCGGTGGATTAACAACTAGGTCAACTGACAAATTTTCCTTTTTGGAAAAATCTTGTATGGGTATATTAACAGTTGTTTCTTTCCCAACTCTAGTGATATGACAACCCGGAAATTTCCGATAAAATTTAAACAAAGTCTTTACATGATTTCATTTAATTTCGATCAATTTCGACGATTCACAAACAGTTATTCATAAATAATTATGCATCAGTAATTATTTGTTATATTAATATTATTATTAATATAATTTCTAATAATATATCACTAATCATTATCATTTACAAGTATTACAACTATTACAACTATTACTAATATTATTATTATTAATAATTATTAATAACATTAATATTAATAGTATTATCACTTTTACTAAAAGTGATAAGATTATTATTAATATTATTATAAATATCTTTATTATTAATACATTTATTATTAAAAGTGTTATTAACATTCTATAATGATTATTATTATTAATTATAAATAAAAATTTTATCATTAATATTGTTATATTAATATTGTTATCATTATTTTTATTTATCAATAATAATATTATTATTATCATTATTATTACTTATATTATTATTAATAATATTATCAAATTATTATTATTAATATATATATATATATATATATTTATTTATTTATTAATATATTTAATAATAATATCAATTAAATAATATATATATATATATATATATATATATATATATATATATATATATATATATATAAGTCAAAAACAATGCACAACCTATATATATATATTTTTCTGGATTATTGTAATCAAAAACTGCTTTTAATTTTTTAAGAGATCATGATCTGCTTTCCAATTTTATATACATGCTTTTAATTTATTTATTCCATCATGATTTTTTTATTTTTTCCCACTATCTACTTTTATATTTTATTTCCTGCTTTTAATTTTTTTTCTATGATCGTGAGCGAGCTGTATTTTTTTAATTGAATCCATGTTGACTTAAGTACAAAACAAATTTTTGGTAGGTGATCAAACACTACATATGTCGATCTGCAATTAAGGAATGAAAAACAGAAACATTTGTTTTATTTTTTTTATATGCTCGATATATCCTTGTTCGTGCTCAATTTTTTAAAAAAAACTACGAATTCAAATCGTATTTCAAAATCCTTAAATGTAGTTGTGTTAGGAATCATCCACTCAATCTATCTACAAAATCCTAGGTTCCAAATCTTGTTATCGAAGTCAAATTTTAGGGTCAAAGTTTAAAAGTAAAAAGTCAACCGTTGTGTTCATCATCAAATTCGAGTTCTAGATGTTGTTTCTGGTTAAATTGATTATTTAGAAAGATTCTAGGAGTAATTTAGAATCTATTTCATGAATAAACCGAAGTCTAAAATGACCTTAATTTCAAAATCACAAGTTGAGTTGTTCTTGAGCTCTCACGTATTCAGCTACTGCTGCTGTTAATCCTTTTGATTTTTTTCCGTCAGCCATTCTAATCTATAACCGTTTGTTTCTGTTTCAATTAAATTCCTAAATCAAACTAGTAATCCGTTATTATGATTTGATAATTTCTTGGTCGATGTATTAAGTGAAGAAGATGATGACACAATTAAAAGTTATATAAATTTTTCGGGGAATTAAAATAGAAATGTAAGCAGCAGAGTGATGGTAGGGTGTGTTTGCGGGTGAGTGAGAGGTCACAGGTTCGAGTCCCGTCTTGGGCATTTTTTTTTCTAAGAGCTCCTAAGGTAGTTTTCATTATTATTATTATTATTATTATTATTATTATTATTATTATTATTATTATTATTATTATTATTATTATTATTATTATTATTATTATTATTATTATTATTATTAATATTATTATTATTATTATTATTATTATTATTATTATTATTATTATTATCATTCTTATTATTATTGTTACTAGTATTAAAAGTATTATTAGTATTACTAATATTATTATTATCATTGTAATTATTGGTATTATTATTAAAACTATCATTATTATTATCATTTTACATATTATTATTATTATGATTAAAATTATTATTATTATTATTATTTTAACAATACAAATTATTGTTATCATTATTATTATTAGTACTAGTATCAATTTATATTTATAAAAATTATTAATGTTGTCATTATTATTATTACTAATATGATTATCTTTATTAGTATTATGCGGGATGTTACAGATATTTTCTACAAGAGGTGTAAAGAATAGATCCTTTGAAATTTGATCTTGACTACATATAGCCATGGTTTCTTCCAGGTATTTGTTGACGAGTTCTTGAAAAGAATCGGAGAGATTCACATCTTCTTCGCGAGGATGGTTCATGAGATGGTCAACATTGAATGTGATTTCTTCTCCTCCAACTCTTAATTTCCATGATTTCTCGTGCACATCTATTACGGCCTTGGCAGTATTTAGGAATGGTCTGCCAAGAATGAGTGGAACCTTCATGTCATCCTCAATATCCATAATGACGAAATCAACGGGAAATGTGAACTTATTCACTCTGACTAGAACTTCTTCGGTTATTCCTCGAGGAATCTTAACTGATCTGTCCGAGAGTTGGATAGTCATTCTGGTAGGCCTTAAGTCATTTAATCCTAGCTTTTTGAATAATGAAATAGGGCATTAGGTTTACACTGGCTCCTAAGTCTGCTAACGATTGCTAATTTGGACATCTTGCCGGTAGCAAGGTACCGTAAATCTTCCTGTATCTCCTAACTTAGGAGGAATACCATGTTGTAATACTAATGAGCATTCTTCACTTAAAGGCAAGCTAACTGTCTCTCTTAATCTCTCTTTGTTTGAAAGTAGTTCTTTAAAAAATTTAGTTTAATTTGGCATTTCTACTAAAGCATCTACTAGTCGTATATTCAAATGCAGATTTTTGATAATATCCCAATACTTAGCAAATTGCGCTTCTTGTTTTTCCTTCCTAAGCCTACCTGGGAAAGGTATGCGGGAACATGGAATAATTTCCAGGGCCTTAGGAGAGATAGGTTCGGTGGATTGACAACTGGGTCAATTGACAAAGGTTCCTTTTCGGAAAAATCTTGTATGGGTATATTAACAGTTGTTTCTTTCCCAACTCTAGTGATATGACAACTCAGAAATTTCCAATAAAATTCAAACAAAGTCTTTACATGATTTCATTTAATTTCGATCAATTTCGACGATTCACGAACAGTTATTCATAAATAATTATGCATCAGTAATTATTTGTTATATTAATATTATTATTAATATCATTTCTAATAATATATCATTAATCATTATCATTTACAAGTATTACAACTATTACTAATATTATTATTATTAATAATTATTAATAACATTAATATTAATAGTATTAT